>NC_142593.1:52877518-53480018 GCF_965207765.1 Zootoca vivipara
ATCTCCTGTAATAAGGCTTCACAAGCCGTCCGGCGGGTCAGTGGTGTGTATTGGCGGCCGCCAGGCTCGTTTGCACTGAGCTTTGGGAAAGAGGAGGAGAAATTGCTTTCCAGCGGGTCAGTATTCAATATTGGCGGCCGCCAGGCACGTGACAATGCAAATCGCCCTTCTCGTCGCCGCACGTTGCGGCACACCAGCCAGCGTCTCGCGGCACACTAGTGTGCCGCGGAACAGCGGTTGAGAAACGCTGATATAGACACACCACCAAAATTGTGAATAAAATGCACCCAGCTGATGAAAGTGTAGAAGGTGTCTCCTGTCTCCCCTCTCTGCCCTCCCCCATTAGTAAGGAACAGTTAGACTTGCTCCAGGGTTTTGGTTTTTTTGTTTTTGCTTTTTAGTGACTTACGTAAGTTGGGTTTTGAGGGAAGTTAGGGGTGTGGCAATTGGAAGGTACCCCCACAGGGTTTTTTAAATTAAGAAAATAGTTCTGAATTTTCATTTGACTTTTGTGTCTTTGCAACTCATCAAATAGGTTACGTAATTTGTTCCTTACATAAGCTCTAATTTTCCAGTTTGCACCAAAGCTGCATCTACCCTTGTACCATGCGTTTCCCAGCCTTTCTCCTGACCAGAAAAGCTGAATTTCTGGAACATCTGTTTAAAATAATCTGAAAATAGCTGGCTTGTGATTATATAAAAAAACATACAATGAAGAGCATGCATATTTCACATATTGTGTCTCTTAAACACAGGAACTTTAAAGAAAGACTCCTAATACACGGGAACCGCCCTGAGACCTGTGGTTATAGAGCAGTAAAGTGGTACACCTTGGGGTAAGAACATAATTTGTTCTGGAGGTCCATTCTTAACCTGAAACTCTTCTTAACCTGAGGTATCTCTTTAGCTAATGGGGTCTTGCACTGCCTTCACCGCACGATTTTTGTTCTCATCCTGAAGCAAAGTTCTTAACCCGAAGTACTATTTCTGGGTTAGGAGAGTTTGTAACCTGAAGCGTCTAACCTGAGGTAAAAAGGTAAAGGGACCCCTGACAGTTAGGTCCAGTCACAGACAACTCGGGTTGCAGCGCTCATCTCGCATTATTGGCCGAGGGAGCCGGCGTACAGCTTCCGGGTCATGTCGCCAGCATGACTAAGCCACTTCTGGCGAACCAGAGCCATGCACAGAAACGCCGTTTACCTTCCCACCGGAGCGGTACCTATTTTTCTACTTTCACTGTATGCTTTCAAACTGCTAGGTTGGCAGGAGCAGGGACTGAGCAACGGGAGCTCACCCCGTCGCGGGGATTCGAACCGCCAACCTTCCAATCGGCAAGCCCTAGGCTCAGTGGTTTAACCCACAGCGCCACCTATATCCCTCTAACCTGAGGTACCACTGTATGTAAATTCAAAAAAATGTGCCTATGAAAAACTGCATATCTTTAATGATGACATGACAGGCAGAAATTCAATGCATGAAATGTTTCCCATGGCTACTGTTTTGTAATGAGAAGCTGCATTGGTTGATGATCTCTATTTTGCAACTCATAAAATGCCCAAAAATGTCTGATCCTATAGCAGCTTAAAGATAGATTCAGTAATGTGCTTAATTAGATTTTGAACAGAACTCTGTTCTCCAGCATGCCAACCAATACAACAGCTCTGCTGGAAGAAGTATTACTAGTCATTGCTAAGGCAACACACATATTTCATACGAATACAGTCATTCTTTGGGATCACAGAATTACCTTATTTTATTATGAAATTTATATACTGCCCTTCATTTGAGATCACAGGGTGCTTTACAGTAAAACCCCCGCAAAATACATATAATAAACTAAACAATATCCCTAACCGCCCCCAGCTTAAAAGGCCAAAGACCTGGGAGAAGAGGAATGTTTTTGCCTGGCTCTCAAAGATACTTAAAACTACAAACTCTAAACATCTGGCTGTGCTTTTGGAAATAACAATGTCTTCAGGAAGTGCAGAAAGAAACATAGTGAACATATCAACAGGCAGGGAGTTCCAAAGCATCAGTGCTGCCCCAATTCCACTGACCAAGGCCCTTCTTGCATCGACTGCATGCCTGCAAGGGAAACACAACGGAGAATGTATTGCAGCAATCTAGCCCTAATGCAGGCTTCCTCGACCTTGGCCCTCCATATATTTTTGGCCTACAACTCCCATGATCCCAGTGGTCAGGGATGATGGGAATTGTAGTCTCAGAACATCTGGAGGGCCGAGGTTGAGGAAGCCTGCCCTAAAGCAACGAGCGAGCCCTTGATGTGCTGCAGCCAGGCTTTCCTGGTCCACAGAGCGCGTTGCAGTTGTCATCCAACCAGCAATACTGTATAAGGAGCGGGAGGGGCCGGGGCTTCGCGGAGAAATTGGGCTTCGGTCACACCCCGCGCTGCCTCTAGTGTCATGGCCCCCTCGGTGGAACGTAAGTAGGGAGCGCGCGACGTCAGCGCACCACGTCCTTTCCCATTGGAGCTTCCTCAGTGACGTCGCGTTCCTTTCCCGGAAGTGAAGAGCTCTCTCGGCCGGCACTCAGTTGGACGTTGGAGATCCGCTCAGGTAGGTCGGTTCGATGTCGGCGCTGGACGCGGCTCTCGCGGGCGGGCAAGGCGGGGAGGAGGTGGCCGCTGCTTTCCCCCTTCCCTGCCTTCCTTCTCCTCCCTTAAACGTCCCCGTTTTCTTACGTTGAAAACAAATGGCTCATTTGCATATGCTAATTCACTCATTGATTTTAAATTGGTTGCTTTCAATCGAGTGAGTGCTGTCGTTTCCCCTCTCTTTAAGGACAGGCTTTCTATTTTTTTATTTAAAAAAGAAAACCGCGGTTAGAAAAATACAGTGTGCGTGGTGTTTTCCAAACCGGCCCCCTTTTGTCAAAATGCTTAATTGATTGATTTAGTGTTCATTGAAAATTATACAGTGCGCCGCTTGATTGAAAAACAAGAACAACCACAGCTCAAAATGGTTTGCGAAAAAGGTAAAACAAGAAAAATCCAGGGAAAATTTGCAGACCTCCTTTGAAAAACAAAGGTTAAAATACCGAAACATTAAAAAAATCAACTCAGCTGCTTAGTGGTCAGGAATGATGGGAGTTGTAGTCCCAAAACATCTGGAGGCACACTGGTTGAGAAACACTGGTCTAAGCATCTGGGTAGGCTTGTCAAAACAAGAACGTTTTCAGCATTAAAAAAAAAGTGCAGGTAGGGGAAAATGTGTTTTTTTTAGTACCTCTGAGTACAGTCCAATAACTGCATCCTCTGGGCTTTAAACCATAGGACTTGCAAGGCATGTTTTCGTTTTTATGCAACCAAACAAATAGTGCTAAGAGAAACAGATGATTTAAAAATTGTCATCGGTGTGTTTTGGTAGTTCTCTCCTCCGTCCTGTAAACTAACTTCAAGGTCTTCTGCCTCCTTTGAGTTATAAATGTAGTAGGTATGTTTTTGGCTGATTTGTCTGTCTATGGATAGATTCACTAATTCAGGCCACAGTGTCAGTACTGTACCCTATTTGAAAGTGAGTCCCTTTGAACAAAGTGGGACTTAATTTAGCCTATTACTATTATGACATTTCCCACCTGCCCTGAAAAGTTTTTAAAGCATAATACAAAATGAATAATAAGATGTTTATATCTAGATAGATAAAACAAACAAGCAAGCAACATGCATTGAAGGTCATTCTTCTTAACTAAATAAAACAGATATGTTGTAGCATTTTGCAACAGCAAAATCCTAACCTCACTTACCTGGGAGTAAGCCCCATTTAATTCAGTGGGAATTATAAAATATCTGATTTTTGCTGTGCCTTCTCTCAGGTTTCTGTTGCTTAACACCTACAAACCTTTTCCTGCTAACTCCTCATTTAATTTGTCCTGAAAAGTTTGCTTTCACAGTAACCAGTTCTGAAATTTCCCTAAGGCTACTGAGCAGGAAATCTTGTTTAAAATCCCATTAGATGGGTAGACTGTGCTTAACCTGAGTCCTCCGAATTTTGGCAGTCTACCTGATCCAGTTCTGCAACTGGTTCAGTGGACTGTTCTCAGTAACATCATTGTACATATCCACCAAAAGCTTTCTTTTTGGTTAGTTAATCATTTGCAACATTCACCCCAGCAGACCCTTCCTCCTTCCCTCCACCTCACCCTTGAGAGCACCACATTGCAGTACTATCGCCACTTGCTTAGAAAAACAAAACTTTATGGTATCTGGGAGTGTCGGTGTGCCTTATGTAGCCGCACTCACATCAGTTCTTGCTGATAGTCTGTTAAGAATAGTGGGCAGAAAGAGGTTTTTGGTGTGTTGCTGCTCATTTTGCAACACCGGG
Organism: Zootoca vivipara; assembly: GCF_965207765.1. Taxonomy (NCBI): domain Eukaryota; kingdom Metazoa; phylum Chordata; class Lepidosauria; order Squamata; family Lacertidae; genus Zootoca; species Zootoca vivipara. The sequence continues at coordinate 52,881,859 of NC_142593.1, forward strand.
ATTTTTCAGAATTGCCTTACGAACTGAAAACTTCCAAAATTTCCAGTGTCCCAACTGCTTTTGTCATTTAAGGCTGTAACTGTTTGCCTATCCAAACTGAAACTGGCATGTAACTTTAAGGACTGTTTAAGGTACTGTTCTGAATTAGATTTACACTGTCAAATTGCTACAGCATATATATTGATTTGCACACACTCCCAGATCCGTTTATTTTCATACGGAGAAAAAAATCCTGTGTTTTGCTTTCCTATTTATTCCCCACTGTTCTTTACTGCCTACTAACAAAACCGAACTGCCGGGAAAAGAGAATGCAGTATTTATGGACTTGTCATTTCATGCCAAATTGTGTTGATTGTGCAGTTCTGTACTTTCTTTGTTTGCGTGGAAGTATGTCCCACTGAGCTGAGTGTGCACAGGGCTGAATGTGCACAGGACTGGAGTTTTAAGCTCCTCGCAAGGTGCAAAGACCACTGAATATATTCCCTGTTTCCTAATTATTTTTCCTGCTGTGTTTAAGCCTTCCAGCACATTTCTGCCACAGGACCTGAAAAGAACAATGGTGTGCATTCCCTGTATAGTCATACCCATTCTGCTGTGGGTCTATAAAAGGTTCCTTGAGCCGTATCTTTATCCCATCATCTCACCTTTCATCAAGCGCATTTGGCCAAAGAGAGCAGTGCAGGAAACGGCAAAGAAAGACCCAAAAGGAGGCACTGAAAGTAGGCCCGAGTTGTACGACTCCGTGGATGATTCTAAAGTAAGCATTGGCAAAACTCTATATGTGTGTTGTGTGTGTACACCATATGAAGGACAAGTTGATCATGTGGTTCTGCTAGTAGAAAACATTTCTAGGACACCAGTTTCTAGGATGCTTCGTTCTAGATCGTACAGCAGAAACAGCTGCTGATCTGTTTTCTATACCACAGCTGTAGCCATGCATTCCCTGGAGGGAACTTCTGTGTCCCAGAACAGTAATGGAAAGTAAATAAACCATTCATTTTGAAGTTAAAACTTGTTGTCTCAGTCAAAATTTAAAACTTGTTGTCTCAAAGGTGTTCTGAACATGTAAAAAGATAAAGGACCCCTGACAGTTAAGTCCAGTCATGAAAGACTGGGGTTGCGGCACTCATCTTGCTTTACTGGCCGAGGGAGCTGACATTTGTCCGTAGACAGTTTTTCTGGGTCGTGGTCAGCATGACTAAGCCGCTTCTGGCGAAACCAGAGCAGCGCACGGAAACACTGTTTACCTTCCCGCCGGGGTGGTACCTATTTATCTACTTGCACTTTGATGTGCTTTCGAACTGCTAGGTTGGCAGGAGCTGGGACAGAGCAATGGGAGCACACCCTGTCGCAGGGATTCGAACCGCTGACCTTCCGATCAGCAAGCACTAGCTCAGTGGTTTTAGACCACAGCGCCGACCGCGTCCCTCTAAACATGTATTTAATGGTATTTTCTCTCTGTGTGTGTTTCAGACTGAAAGCAACGGCATCGCAAATGGATTTGCTGAAAGTGGTCCACCAGGGGTTTCTGAGAAAAAGACTGATTAAGTAAGCTTGTGCTGTCGGATTGTGGTTACTTTAGGAAAATGAGCTGATGATGCTGTTCCCACTTGGAAATTTAATTGCACTTTTTTTCTGAAAGGAAACTTGGAATCTGCATACACACAGGCAGACACTTGGGAAAATTTAGGATGGTATTTTCTTTGTAGCTGAAAAAGATTCAATATGTTGTCTTGCTCTGCTTGACATTCTCAGTACATGAACTTTTTCCAATGCCGTGCAGTTGATGGTATTAGCTTTTTAGGCTCCAGACTTTTACACTGCTGTGTAACTGTCACTTGTCATTGTGACTTGTTTCAAAGAACTTCCTGGAACTCAACTTCCACACAACTTCTTATATGCTTGTCTTTAAAAAGCTAGATGACTTATGTATTGAAGCTGAAGAGAACAGCACTGTAAATACTCAACACTAATAATATATATTAATTGCTGTTAACTCACTTTTTCTAAACCCATTCCTGCAAAACTATGCGTTGTTTGGCATTCCTCCTGATTTTGCAGATACGATGAAGCAAACTTTGTGTGAGTAGACACGATCATAGAGGCTGTAGCCCTGATATGGGAAATAAAATAATATTCCTTGTCATTAATTAAGACCAGGCAATTTGCCCTTATTTCTGAAGGTGGAAAAAGAATGTTTTTCTTAATAATAATATAAAAATAGATCTGTGTGTAAACTGCTGTATTGGCAACATTGTCATTGGATTCAGAATTACTCTAAATAAAATCTAAAGGTTTTGCTTTAGATTTAATAAAATGTGTTCCATAAGCTCGTGGATCTGGTTTTGCTCTTCTGTGCTTAGAGTTGTGTGAATGGGAGATCGGGGATTTAATGACCCAAGTCAAGCAAACCAAAAAGTCGCATTGCAACTACAATGTGCCATAAAAATAAAAACGGAAATAGTTTTATTGCTGGGGGGTGGCAAGGGGCTTTGGGTGACTTATCCTTAAGTGGCTCCTGCAAAGGCTATATGGGTGTTCCTCTTGAGCCTGGCAGACATGGGCTCAAATCCTAATTTGGCCCTGAATCCATAAATCAGGGTTGACTAACCTTTGGCCTGCCATATGTTGTTTGACTAAAATTCCCATCATACCTGACCATTGGCCATATTTGGTAGAGCTGATGGGAGCCATAGTCCAACAACATCTGGAGCAACATAGGTTTCCCATCCCTGTTCTAATGGGTTTCATCAGCAGAGAAACAGTATTATCACTGTTGCCGATTTCCTCCATGATGCAGAGAACAGCAATGTTAGAATAGGCCTGGGCAATGTGGGCATGGACTTGAGAGGGTGTTTTAGAACATGTTCTAGATTTCTCTGCAGTGTGTAGAAATTTCTCAGCAGACTGAAGAGGAAAGGGGGTACCTGAATCTGTATTTTGCTCCCTGTGTTGGGTATTAAGGAGATGAGGATCTAAGCCCTTTGCCCAGTAAGGAGGTAATACAGCAGTGTGTTGTTTTTGCACGAGTCAATAGGTTCAGAATTGCAGTCTTAGGTACTGCAAGTAAAGACCTTCCTTTCTCGTTTGGTAAAGTAAAAGTTGTTTCCTTTATGCCACCAAATTAAGCCCTCAATTTAGGTTACCGAAAAGGTTAGGAGGGACAGTATTGGGACTAAATTACACAGCTCTGGCTGGACAATTCTTTTCTTTCAACCTGTATGTATGTGATTTTCTGTAAGCACAAATGACAGTTTAGTAGGCTCTTCAAATAGGGGTTGAAAGGTGGCAGGCAAAATACCAGTGTGAGAGCTTGATAACTTGTCACATGCACACTATAGCCCAAGCTGGAATTGAAAAAGTCTTTGGTCTCATACAGGGGTTGAGTAAAATGGAACTCTGAGACCCAGGAAGGAATGAGAAGGTCTTCAGACTGTATGGCATTTTGTAAGTGCAAGTCAAAGATGTTCTAACATATTCCACATGGCTCCCATACTGGAGAAGGAGGTGGGCTTTTTGGGGGGTGTATGTGTGTGTTGAATCAGCCTCTGAAGGTGTCAACTGGACCTCTGAAGCAGCTGCAAGCTCAGATTGTGAAGTGGGGACCCTTCCAACAAAACGTTCTCCCATAAAGTGAGCTCATATTGGATCCAGGTAACAACCAGAGGGAAGGGGAGAGATTAAAGGCCTGTGTGAAAATGAAAGGAAGGCCTGAGCTTTCCCAGTGCCTAGAGTAGCACTTGCAGGTCTCATTTAAATCTCCATTCAGACCACAATCTGGATACTTGGGCTGCAATTCCCAAACATGGTATTTATTAAAGCTTGCATATCCCACCTTTTGTGCCACAAGCGCTCCAAGGTGCCTAGTGAGCATCGTGATTCAAGCATACGATCCAAAAGAGTCAAATAAGCAACAGAACAACACTGAAGAAGCCCAGCATCACGGCTAAAAAGAGAGAGGTTTCTTCCTTACTCCGAGGGTTTCAGAAGGTCAAGCAACAACACTGTCTGCCTGATGACAGAAGGCTTGACAGAAAAGGGCTGGAAGAAGTATCCTTAGGAAACAGAATCCAGCTGGTAAGAGTGTTCCTACCATTTCTGGACTGTGATCGTCTGCCCAATGTCATTCAAGCGCTGATGACTTTGAGATTACTGCAAGAAGTCACCTGGAAACTGCAGGTAGTGTGAAATGTGGCAGCTTGGCTACTATGCTGTGTTATGCTACTGCTGAAGGAATTGTACATGCTACCAGTTCGCTACTGGGTTCAGCTCACAGTGCTAGTACTGGTGCAAGTCCAAATGAGTTGGGACCAGGACAGCTAAAAGAACATCTCGCCCCTTATATACCCAATGTATCACTGGGCCCACTGTGGATGGACCTTCTCATCAAGAGGTCCATTCCGTACCATGTTGGGCCTTTACTGTGGTGGCCCCTCTGCTTTGGAACTCCTTCCTGTTCCGGCATATCAGGCGCTGACTCTTTTCAGTGCCTGTGGAAGACTTTTCTCTTTCACCAAACCTACTAAGGTTAGATCTTTATCTCGGTGTCAGCCTTGGATTTGAAATTGTGTGTGTATGCATGTGTGTATACATGCAAAATAAAAAAAATTCCTTCAGTAGCACCTTAAAGACCAACTAAGTTTTTATTTTGGTATGAGCTTTCGTGTGCATGCACACTTCTTCAGATATCTGAAGAAGTGTGCATGCACACGAAAGCTCATACCAAAATAAAAACTTAGTTGGTCTTTAAGGTGCTACTGAAGGAATTTTTTTTATTTTACTTCGATCCAGACCAACACGGCTACCTACCTGTATACATGCAGTTGTTTTACATATGTTTTTGTGATACAGTCAACCCTCGGCTCCCGAACGCCTCCAATTTGGAACGTTTTGGCTCCCGAACACTGAAAAACCAGAAGTAAATGTTCCTTTTTTCATACATTTTTTGGAAGCCGAACATCCAATGCGGCTTCCGCTTGCGTGCAGGAAGCTCCTGCAACCAATAAGTAGCCGCGCCTCAGTTGTCAAACATTTTGGAAGCCGAACGGGCTTCTGGAACAGATTACGTTCGGCAACTGAGGTTTGACTGTATTGTGAAATGCTTCATAGGAAAAGATTCATTAATAGCAATAGTATTAATACTATGCTTAGGATCAGTTACTGAAACTACCATCATGATACTAACCTTTGCTCATAAGCAAGAATCTCAGAATTTGTTTGTTGATTAGTATTCTCAACTTCAGAGATGGGTGACAGTGTAGATGCTTTTATAATAGAACTGGCGTGAGAAGTAATATTGGGAGGATAGTTTTTAATTAAGTCTAGTTGATGCAATTGCCTTTTTTGAGTAGACTTGGCCCATTGTCAACATTTTGTTACAAACTGGTAGCAGCGGTAGCACGTTCTTCACAAACCGCAGCTGCTGTTTTTCTTTCCTTTTTGCATATATTTGCATATGATTAAAATTTGACTACTTTAATATTTAGAATAGTTCTGTTTCCACCCAGAGGCTATTTTGATTATCTCTCAAAAAAGGAGGGCAGAACTATCCATGTCTTGGTTTAATTTAATTTTCCCTTAATGTAGCCATTTGAATTAATGGAAACTTGATAAAACTGTAAGATGGAGGGTAAAAGGCACAGGATTATTAAGTATGTTGAAGCTCAGAACAAAGTGTTACACTTAATAAGGCTTGTGATCTATCTTGACACTTAAATTTAGGCCTTTCAGACTCAGCTGCAGAAAATTACAAAAACTAAGTCTAGAATGGACTACTGTACAAGATTCCTGTGCATGGAAACTTTTGTATGTTTGTAGATCACATCATTGATCTAAAAATAAATGCTAAATAGTGTTTAAAACATAATTTAATGAGGGGATTCTGTTGTTACCTGGATTTCTGATGTTTCCTTCATGGTGCAGAAGAACCCGAGTTTCAGATTCCTTCTAGTCATCATGACACACCAACTAAATCTTGTAAGTTAGCACCTGTGTGTCTCTAAATCTCGGATTGTCTGCAGTGCACTTAAGAGGCCCATCCTACTACTGCACATCTTTTCCTGCAAGTAAATCTCACTATGATGTTCATTTGAATATATTGTACATGAACCATCCGGGATAAAAGCCATTGCACCCCACTGCCACCAAGGAGTTGCTCAAGAATAATACAAATATGGACGCTCACATAAAAACAATTATCCAAGTAAATAAGTAGAAACCATCAGATTGCTACTTAACAGCAACCCAAACACCTTGCAGTGTACAAAAAAATCAGGAAGAAATGGCACAGGGGTGCCATCATTGTGGCAGTATATTTCCCATCAGGAGGAAAAGGTGAGGAATAAATTATTTATTTATTTATTTATTTATTTAACATTTATACACTTCTTTATAGTAAAAAGCAACCACCATCAAAGCGGCTTACAAAAAGATAAAACCAGAGGGGCAAACAGTACGCTAAAGCCTGACAAATTGTAAAAAAATACTGAAACGGATTAAAATTCACACCAGCATTTCTAAGTAAACAAACACGCCTTTAGCAGTCTCTGAAAACAATACAGCGGAAGTGCCAGCTTGGTATCAAGAGGCAGGGAGTTCCAAAGCGTAGGTGGCGGCCGCAGCATCCCCTCCTAGAGTCGCCTGCGTAGAGTCCTACGTACTTCGGGGTGGGACTACATCTCCCAGCATCCACTTCGTTCGCCTCAAAGCCCGCTTTCGCTTCTTCGCCGCTTTGCAAATGAAGCGGGCGGGGCGGAGCTGTGGGAGAGGCGTGGCAAGTGCACGTGATCGATTCTGTCTCCGCCCCGCCTCCGCCCCCTCCCGGCTTCTCACAGGCGACGGCTGCGACGACGTGGAAAGATGGAGGCGGTTTGAGTTCCGAGCGGCTGACTGAAAGGTTCGCGCGCGGGCGGGCGGGCGCGCGCCCGACTGCGTACGTAACCCGGCCCCCTCCCACAAATGTAGAAGAGGCACGGCCGCGCTTTCTCTTCCCCCTCACGCGAGCGAGCCTTGGAGGCGCGCATCAAATAGCCCCTGAGGAGAATCCAGCGGGGCGTCGGAGGGGAGCGTCAGTTTCCGTTCCCGCACTCCCCCTACCGAGCCGGAGCTGGAGCCGGGTGAGTCGCCTCCTCCTCCTCCCTCAGCTTCATGCAGGGCTGCCTGCCTAGCATCCCTCTCTGAGGCCGGGAGAGAGGGTGGGAGGACGGGAGGACAGCCCTACGTGTGTCGCAGGGATGAGGGGAGGGGCCCTTCTTGTAGCCATGACAGTTGGTGGGGGGAGGTCAGGTGAGTTTGGGGGCACGAGGGGTCGCAGCGGGAGGGGAGAGAGGTGGCTGATATATTTATATGCTGCTATATAGATATAGATAGACATTGGCCTCTACAGTGGTTCCCAACGTTTTTGGGGAGCTTTACCCCCACCTGGTCCATGGAGTCACGAAGAGTTGGACACGACTAAACAACCACAAACCCCACCTAAGCATCTCTAAAATCCTGATCCCCCCAGTGCCGAATGTATAAGCTAAACAAGCTATAGCTTAGGGCCCCACTCTCTTGGGGGCCCCAAAAAAATTAAAGGGAAAAAAAAGTGTTTCTAAAGGAAGTTTTGTTATTGCCAAATACCAACGTGTTTGCATTATTAAGTTTGTTATGAATAAAAAAAAATGTAAGTTAGAGCTTAATAGTTATTACACTGTTAATATACTACTAAGGTCCAGTTGTGACCGACTCTGGGGTTGCGCGCTCATCTTGCATTATTGGCTGAGGGAGCCGGCGTATAGTTTCCAGGTCATGTGGTCAGCATGACAAAGCCACTTCTGGCGAACCAGAGCAGCACACGGAAACGCCGTTTACCTTCCCGCTGTAGCGGTTCCTATTTATCTACTTGCATTTTTATGTGCTTTCGAACTACTAGGTTGGCAGGAGCTGGGACCGAGCAACGGGAGCTCACCCCGCCACAGGGATTCGAACCGCTGACCTTCTGATCAGCAAGCCCTAGGCTCAGTGGTTTAACCCACAGAGCCACCTGGGTCAATATACTACTACTGTATTTCAGTTCAACAATTACTTTGATAAAATACATATTTTTTATGTGCAAATGGCTTTAGATACCTATTAGGTCCATAAATTACCATATAGCACATATTCAACACAGAAAACAGTGACAATTTGTGGTTGACGAAGGACAGCTGGACATATAAAGGGCCCCATTACCTTCAGTAGCTTAGGGCCTCATCAAACCAAAATCCGGCCCTGATGCCCCCTCCTCTGTGACACACAATTCTTATTATTCAAAAAGTGAACTCCTATTCACGTGGAGGAAGCATAAAAAGCCACTAACTGGTAATAACTCATTCTCTAATTGCCCCCCCCCCCAATCAAATTGCCCCACATTGGGAACCGCGGCTCTAGAAGGTCTACAGGAAGTGTTAAAGCTACCAGTAATTTAAAGAAGAAATGCACAGTTGAAAATGAGCAATTAAGGGCATTCAAAGTTTAAAGGCTGGAAACATGCCTGCAGCTGCGTGCCTAAAGAAGGCTGTTGTTTTAAGGGATAGCTCTGTTGATAAAGCATGGGGCTCTGTCGCTCTGAATCTCAGGGTTGTGGGTCGAGCCCCATGTTGGGCAAAGTGCTCCTGTGCTGAAGGGGGTTGGACTAGATGACACTCATCCCAAAATTACATCAGATGTGGATTTAGAGCAGCATCACAGGTTCTGTCGCCGCACTGGGTGCTGAGCCTAGTGGGTACTGCCAAGCATCACAACTATGACGTAGTGAATTGAGAGGCAGGGGGATGCTGATATTTGAAAGACCAAAGCCCGTCCCTGTTTACAATTTCATTGGATTGGTGCTGAGGAATCACAGAATTGTAGAGTTGGAAGGGATCACTAGGATCATCTAGTCCAACCCCCCTGCAATGCAGGAATCTTTTGAACCCACGGCCCTGAGATTAAGAGTCTCATGCTCTACCAACTAAGCTATCCCATAACTTCTGATGGCGGTGATGGTTAGGGGTTACCTAACTCAAGAAGGGACAACTGAATAAGTTGCCCCTGCACACACAGATATACCTCCTCCCACTTTATATAGTGTGCACAGCATGTTTCTCTCGCACACTGATAGAGTCCTATGCAGGCTTACTCAGGAGTGAGGTCCTCCAGCGTTAAGTGAGTCTAGCTCTTGGGTAAATGTGCATAGGCTTGTGTCCTGTGTTAATCTAGAATAAATTACCCCTTTAGTTTTGTATGCTTCTCTTGTATGATTCTTTGCTTTTGTAGCCACTCTTATTGTAAATATAACAAGGTGGTTAAATAGACTATATCTGTACTAACTGCTATTGAGCTCTCCTCTGACCATCTGGGTAGCTAGAGCTTTTTTTTTAATTCCCTTTGTCAGCTTTAACATGTATATGAGCAAGGTGAGTGGTGGGTTAATTAATAGGGAGTGCAGTGGGTTGGTTTGCTTCTTTAAAGTATACCTCATTTCTTTCATTGTGAAGGGCAAGCATAAATGGTGTTCTTAGGTGGTTGCCCATCCAGGCACTGGCTAAACTGCAGGCCTAGCAGTTCAAAAGCACACCAGGTACCGCTGTGTGAGGAAGGTAAACAGCGTTTCCATGTGCTCTGGCTTCCAACAGGGTGTTCCATTGTGCTTGAAGTGGTTTAGTCATGCTGGCCACATGACTCGTACAGCTGGCCACATGCCGGCTCCCTTGGCCTGAAAGTGAGATGAGTGCCGCGCTCCATAGTCACATTTGACTGGACTTAACCGTCCAGACAGAGACCTGTTTTGCTTCAGCAAGGTATCTCCTTCAGGTACCTTCTGACCATACTTTGGGTGTGTCCTTGATTATGCCTGTCAGTAAGTTTTGAACTTGCCAGTATTTCAAAAATAAATTCCTGTAAGTAAGAGCATATATGCAGGATATGGTACTGTGATCTAGCATAATTGTAGACATGTTTATGAGGCAGAGAAAATGGGGCTAATAGCAAACTGCTTTCTTTTGGAAGAAATAAAGTTAATGGTATCAATGATAGTTGGTTCATTGCTAAATCTGGAGTCTGAGTAAGGTAGGCAGTGTGGACCTAGGGGAAGACCTTATTGAGGTGTGCTGGTGCCAAATATGATGAAGTTTGCCAGTTTTTCAAATGCTGCTTCCTCATCACAACATGCAGTTGAATGGAAAAGCATCAGTCTGGATATGGACGCTGGTATAACAACTCCTAAAATAGAATAACTGCTATTGAGATCATAATCTTGATTTATGGTAATTTCTCTCACGCACCCCGCTTGCAGATGAAAATAGACCTTCATGACATTGTGTTCTTTAGACATGGGTATGCAAAACCTAGTTTCCAATCCTAGTTGTAGAAAGGTTTGCTTACTTGCAGTTAGCATTGCTACAAGCATAAAGTTTAACCATGATTAGGTTTAGACCATGTCTAAAAATATTGTCACATTTCAGGTTATTCTATTTTCACCTAGGTGTGTTGATGTGAAGGGCAATGGGTGTAGAAGTGCTGATCACATAACAACACTCCTTAGTATTTCCTTGCCTGAGTAAGATACGTCTCATTCTATGGTCTGCTTGGGTTGTGACCTGTGTTCCAGCTATCTTATTTTACAGCTTCTGTTCCAGATAACCTTACAGAGCCATCATACTGATAAGAACAGACTGTTACTTAATGTGACTCTAAAAGTGAATGGATTCAGAGTGGTGTTCTAGAGCACTGTTCATGTTAAAGTTATGTTGTCTATAGTGTGCTTGATATGACAGAAGAAGAGACTGCAATACATGTTTGCAGCAACTGTTTGGTCTTGGAGTTTAGGTTCTTGACCTTGGGCCAGACTTTGTCTCTCAACACCACCTACTTACTAGGACAGTTGTGAGAATGTGTGCAAAATATTCCACCATATATATTTCCCTGAGTTTCTGTGAGGAAGGGCATTTTGTAAACATGGTAAATTATGAGACAGAAACTATGACCATTCTATACAAAGTTCTTGAATCCCTGGCTTTAATTTCCAGCACCACCACAGTAGAGAAGTTCTAGTTATGGTGATACAGTTGTTACTGGATTTGGGATTTCAGTGCTTTGTAGACAGTGAACACATTGTGAGTTGTGCATATGGAATGGTCATTGTACACAGCTTGTACACTAAGTAAGGAGCATCTAAACTGGCCTGTTGTTTTAGAACTGGTGTATACTGGGGTGAATGTCCACTGCAAGCTGTATTACTTGCCTCAGTCTTTCCTTCCTGGTGGGTACTTATTCTGATATTTTGCACTTGACCCTGTATTTGCTTCTTTCAGAATGTTTACTATCCCAGTGCTAGTCCCCACAGTGTTTCCTCAGAGACTTAAGCAGTGTTAGAAACTCAGATATGTAAGCTAATCAGCAAATGGCATCTTAAACCTAAGTTACAGTCACCACAACAGTATGTCTAGGCACTTTTATATATTTTTCAATGATATTTTATTTTTATCATCATCATCATCTTTCATTTCATTTCTATACTGCTTTATATTTTAAAGAAAAACATCTCAAAGTGGTCAAATAAATCAATTCAGGATAAAATAAATGAAAGCCTCAAGGAAAATATTTCAGATCCTTCTCTAGATGGCATTTTGCTTCCCCCGTATTTGTTTAACTACAGTAGTATAGCTGTCCCATAGTAGAACCCTAGGAAGCCAGTGTGGTGTAGTGGTTAGTGTGTCAGATAGGAACTGGGAGCTCAGGGTTCAAATCCCCACTCTTGTCATGAAGCTCACTGGGTGACCTTGGAGTCAGTCACAGCCTCTTAACCTACCTCACAGGGCCGTCGTAGGATTAACTGAAGAGGCAGGTGAACCATGATGCACCCATTGGAGAAAAAGGTGGGGTATAAATGCAATAAATAAGCCCTTCTGCTTAACTGCATAAGAAAGCTGATGGGGCCAGTCAGATGGAGATGTCAGTTGCCAACCTGGCATCCAGAGCCCTGTGGTTGCTACTGGACCCGTCCCAGTAGCAAAACACACCTGGACATAAGATATCCTGGTAAGGTGTCTTGCAACTTTCTTTTTCTGTAAAGTAAATCTCTTTCTGTAGAATAAGATCATAAAGAACCATTTTCAGTTTGAGAGTGCTTCATAATATTTCTGAGTAGTCTTTTTTGTGCCTTTTCTAGTTTTGTAGTTTACTAGCAATGTGATTGAGCAGATAGTGACATCTATTTCCAGTTCTTTTCTATATCCAGATTAATTTATTGTACACATTCTCAGCAGGGAAAGGAAAGTTTGTTGTTGTTGTTTAGTCATTTAGTTGTGTCCAACTCTTCGTGACCCCATGGACCATAGCATGCACGCCAGGCACTCCTGTCTTGCACTGCCTCCCGCAGTTTGGTCAGACTCATGTTCGTAGCTTCGAGAACACTGTCCAACCATCTCGTCCTCTGTCGTCCCCTTCTCCTAGTGCCCTCAATCTTTCCCAACATCAGGGTCTTTTCCAGGGAGTCTTCTCTTCTCATGAGGTGGCCAAAGTATTGAAGCCTCAGCTTCAGGATCTCTGTCCTTCCAGTGAGCACTCAGGGCTGATTTCCTTCAGAATGGATAGGTTTGATCTTCTTGCAGTCCATGGGACTCTCAAGAGTCTCCTCCAGCATCATAATTCAAAAGCATCAATTCTTCGGCGATCAACCTTCTTTATGGTCCAGCTCTCACTTCCATAAAGTTTAATACATATTAAATACACCTTTCCTGAACAGTTTGTGTAAACTTGCTGAATACTTTTATCCTGTACTAGTCCATAAAATAATCTTGCTCATTATGGAGGCATACTGTGTATATGGTGTCCTGTAGCACTATGGTAATAAGACTACTTAATTCACAATTTCTGTTCAGGCTCCCAGTAACTTGGTAGCTTATATTTCCACTGTCGCTCACGGTGCTCTTAATAGGTTATCTTGCTAGCTCGGTTGCAGATAGGAGAACTAACAGTTTGTTGCCAAAGGCCAGCTGGTAAAATGTGTATACCACTGTGAAAGGCTTTGAAATTTATACATTTTTGTATCCTGGGGTACTCTTCATAGCTTTTTAATTCAGCAGAGAATATTTGATGGTGTGTATTGCCTTTTCCTCAAGGGCTAAATATGCTACGGTGAGCTTAACTCTCTGAGTCTGTGATGGTCTTCTAATTGCTTAACTTGTTCCATTCCTGCAGGTTTCCTACTGGAGGAATGAGAAACTATTTGACCTCACTATTCCTTTATGTACTTGGGAGCAAAAGTGCTGCATCTGCTTTGTAGTGTTGGCTTAATGGTTTTATTTTCATTGTATTGCTTGACAAGTTATATTTTTAAAATTTGGTATTCAGGGGTCAAGAAAAAAGGGTACAGTAGTAGATAAAAGATGCATAGAATGAAATCCTCATAAGCAGCAGCATCATGCACATTCATAACTCCAAGGTAAAATAAAAAAAATCCTTCCAGTAGCACCTTAGAGACCAACTAGGTTTGTCATTGGTATGAGCTTCGGTGTGCATGCACACTTCTTTGAAGTGTGCATGCACACGAAAGCTCATACCAATGACCAACTTAGTTGGTCTCCAAGGTGCTACTGGAAGGAATTTTTTATTTTGTTTTGACTATGGCAGACCAACACGGCTACCTACCTGTAACCAAAGGTAAAATGTATGTTAAATCTGAGAATCCCACAAGCTTGGAATGTGCCAGGTTGCTTTTGCCAGGTACTTATTTCCAGAATTTTAGGGCCTGTTCATGTGTGCTTCTCCTTAGGGTAATATCCTCCCTTGTTCCCCTTATTATGTGTCAAAGCTGTAAACTAAACCATGGAAGCCCTGTATTCTTCTGAATGTGGGATCATTCAGCCCGGACACTGAGATCCAGCACCGAGGGCCTTCTGGCAGTTCCCTCATTGCGAGAAGTGAGGTTACAGGGAACCAGACAGAGGGTCTTCTCGGTAGTGGCACCCGCCCTGTGGAACGCCCTCCCAGCAGATGTCAAGGCAATAAGCAACTATTTTACTTTTAGAAGACAACTGAAGGCAGCCCTGTTTAGGGAAGTTTTTAATGTTTGATGCTGTACTGTTTTTAATATTCGGTTGGAAGCCGCCCAGAGTGGCTGGGGAAACCCAGCCAGATGGGCAGGGTATAAATAATAAATTATTATTATTATTATTATTATTATTATTATTATTATCTCTCAGTGCCCTTGTTTTTTTCTGCCTGTGGTGAGGATAGCAAGTGTAGGTATACAATTCTAAAGGCACAATCCTACTTGCTGCAGATAAAATTTGAGGGCGCAAGGAACTGGCAAAGAACGCCAAATATCAGTCTGAGAACCATATCTACCTTCGTTTCCAGGGATACTGCAATTGCCTTTAAGCTGCTTTACAGCTGAAAAATTTGTGGATACAACAGTTTGCTTTCCATACTCAAGAGATAACACTCCAAAGGGAAGGAGGTGGACATATGTTTTATTCAGGAACAGCATGCAATCTTATTTTCTCACCGCCAGAAACTTAACAATCCTTATAAGCAATTTCTAGTAAGGTAGCTGTCTTAGTTTGTTGCTGCAAAAAGAACGAAGAGCCTTGTGGCACTTTAAAGACTAACAAGTTATGACATGAAGCATAGAATTATAGAGTTGGAAGGGTCTCTGAGGATCAGTCCAACCCCCTGCAATGCAGGAATATGCAGCTGTCCCATATGGCAATCAAACCTGCAACCTTGGTGTTATCAGCACCATGCTTTAACCAACTGAGCTATCCGCAGGAGGCCTTGAAACGGCACTGGGCAGCCTAGACTCAGTCTGTATCCTGGTTTCTCTACACCAAACCTTGTTGAGAAGATAAAATGTGGGGTGGGGAGGGAGCCCTGTTCTTGCCACCTGAAGGTCCTTGCAAGAAGTAAGGACAGAGTAAAATACATTGGACAGATAGTCCAATGCACAGTTACAGTTATACCTTGCACAGTTACAGTTGATAGGACAAAGTAGAATATAATTTTGGAAATGGATGTTCTATGAGCATCTGTTGCCTGATTTCCCTTCAAATCCTTTTTCTACATGGCAGATGTCATTATTTTTGTGTTCCTTTCTACTGCCAGGCCCCCTGTTGCTCAGTCTGGTTTACAAATAAGTGTATTTCGTAGTATTTCTTCAGCTGTTCTCTATATAACACCACTTAAGTTCTTCAGGTCTGCTTAGACAGAGATGTATCGTATGTCTGGTAAAGACTGTGCAGGGTGTCAAGCTGGTGCAGTCAAGCTGAATATTATCTAGAGATATGTACAATACCAGTTCTCAAATGTTCTGTCACACTCTTAAGAGAGCAGTCCTATTTAATACAGGGGAGGAAGGCTGGATCTACACTGATCTAAAAAAAAAAACCGCTAAGAAAAAAGTTATATAGCTCACAATGCAATTTTCCATTTGCTACTGTATAGTGCCCCCGGTGTCACATTTTTATAACACATTTATAATGTTATAACTCACCAGTACTGTATAGATTAGTTCTACGTCTCATTGAACTCAGTGGGACTTTCTGCTGAGCAGTAATGTATAGGATTGTCCTGTAATATTATCAAGAAGCAGAACCTAGCATTGAGTTATGCGTTAAAGAGTAGACTTTATTGTTAGTGACCTGGAGCCAGTTTAGCCCCATAACTCCAGTAGTGTGTCTTGAGTGCATCCCTTTGTTTTCTCCCATTCCCCACCATGGGGGAGAGGCAAGCAAAGTACTATATTTGGGAGTGGGGGCACTATTGCATGAGGGTCCATAATTCAGTGCTGGAGCATGGGCTTTGTATGCAGAGGTCCCTTGCTTCAGTCCCATCTCCAGTGGAAATAATTTCAGCAGGGCCAGGAATGACCTGTGCACGAGTCTTAGGAGACTGGTAAGTCAGAATAGATAGAACAAACTTAAATGGAGCATGCAAGGCAACTTCATAGGAAGGTGAAAACTGCCTGCATCCTGAAAATGGAGGGCCTGATCCTGTGTGATAGGTATACCACAGGAACATGTGCCCTTCTTCCCAGAAGACCTTGCAGTGTAGAAACCCTCCCTCCTTGTGCATCAGTCTCATCATGATGACTAGTATTTTGCTGTCAAGTCATAAACATGTCAAAAGCAGAAGGATCCAGATAACTGGGATATTGTATGTCTATGTGCATGTGCCAAAATATTTAATAGGTATTCTGGAAATGTGGTAGCAGCCACAGGGCATATCATGGTGGATTTGCTCAAGTTTGACATTAATGATTTTTGACTATGGATTTGGAAGTTTACTATTTGTTGTAACTTGTCTTCCTAGCTTATGCCCTGACAGTGAGCAGAAAGCAAATAGGATGGGCAGCTGTCAAACTTTTATGGCTGAAAGTCAAAGTGATATTGTTAAGAGTTTTACATGCCAATGATCCCTTTCTACTCTTGACTGTTTCCTGCTATGTCATAATGATTAACTTTTAGGGTAGCACATAAAGCAGTGCAGAAATCTGAATTTAAAGATGTATATGTAGGTTAGCGGCTTGGGAAAGTGAAATATATATAAGATGTAGGAAAACATAGGATAGTTTTTCAGTCAATGGAGATACATAAAATGAAGGCATCTGGCTTGCACATTTTTGCTATTCTAGTGCAGCATCAAAATAATGAAATTTCAGAATATCCACGTAGACCTTACATAGAAGCTAGGTATTTTCATTAAACAAGCAAACAAACAAAAACAACAGCAAAGGCACCACCCTGGATTAAAAATTCAGATAAAATGTATTCTAACATCATGCCATAGTATTCTGTGACAACTGCTACACTTTGCAAACCTGCAAAAATGCGGTACTGGTTCAAGGTATTTTAAAATAGTTAGTGATGATCTGGCAGGGTGAACTTAAATGAATTTATAGGGAATTGAAATTACTGTAAATATACTTTGTAATGTAGAAGTGGATGGACAGCCACCATACCCAAGCAACATTGTCTTTGCAGAGGACTTGCATTATAACTGTAAGCATTTGTGGCAGACTTTAGCCAATCTTTTGGTTGCGGAATAATGTGTTGCAAAACATTAGGCTAGAGTTGCAGTTAATGTTGGAAATGTCTATTGCAACTCCAGCTGTAGACTGCTATACCTGCATGAGAAGGATAGATAGAGAGGGGCCTCCAAGTCTCCTACACTATCCTGGTGCTGACTCGTTGACCTCCCTTCCTTCCCTCCTTCTTCCTCCATGCTTCTCTGCAGAACAGATATACTTGAAATGAAACAGCAAGCATGGCTTTTTGCATATGCTAGATAGGAAAGACCCTAGTTCTATCAAACATGTATTTTCTGTAATAAATGTAGTTTTCTTATTTTCCAAACTAGAGTTGTATTGCATCCTGAAAGTGTGCTGCTCCAGTAGGAAATCTGTGTTAAGTTCAACTTCTGCCAAGCATTTAAACCCCAAATGCCATCAATTGTAGCCACTCGGCAACCAGTACAGCAGTTTTTGGATGTAATGTTTGTATAGACTTAACAACTCTTGAAGTGTTGTATCAAGAAAAAATATAAAAAGAAGAAAACTCCTGGATGCCAAGATCCAAATTACAGGCAAGTACTATCTGTTGAGAGAACTCCAGCAGAGATTTAAAAACACAAAATAAGCAGCAAGTTAAAGTGTGGAAATATAGGCTGTAAAACCTTCTAAGTGAGTTTCACAATTTCTCCCTTTCCAGACTTTCCCTCTTCCCCCAGCAAAGGAAAAGACCACATGTTTGATAGGTTTACTTACAAACTCTGTGGATCATCTAGTCCAACTCCTGCAATGCAGGAATAGCCATCCAATCTTTGCTAACAAATCTCCAAGGAAGGAGAGTCCACCACTGTCTGAAGAAGTCCGTTCCACTGTCAACTAGCTCTTGCCTTCAGAAAGTTATTCCTGATAGAATATCCTTTCTTGTAACTTGAAGCTTCCCGAGCAGGAGAAAACAAGCTTGCTTCCTCTTCCATGGGGCAGTCCTTTAGATATTTGAAGATATTTATTTTCTAGGCTAAACATACCCAACTCCTTCAACCATTCTGTCAGAGGGTCATTATGGCTACTCTAGAGTAACTCCGCTTGAGTCCAGTTTGTCTTTAAAGACTTTTATCGTGCAAAGTATTTAAAGTGCAGAGACAGCTTAAAACATGACCTCTCATTCCGAATCAGAATCCGGCAATGGCGTACGTCTGTTCTTACGCCTGCAAAGTAGTCGGGGCACCCCAAAACGCCTCCCCCTTGACCTGCGTCACAGTGTTCTCCTTAACTCTTGCGCCGGAAGGAGCGATGCCCTCTCAGTCTCCTCCCTGTCAAGGTGGTGGAAGGGCTGTCCAGCATCCTTGAGCCCTTGCCTGCATTCTCCTCCCCTGAGCTTTCCCATTGTTCCGCACGCTGGTTTCTCTCTCCGAGTCTTTCCCCTCCCCTCTGGCTGCTTCAGACCCACTGCTGCTCCCTGTGCTTGGCGAGGTGGACGTTAGGATGATGGGGGCTGGCTCCCTGTAGGGAGTCACCCTTACACATTCCTTATAAGGCTTAGTTTCCAAACCCTAGATCATTTTGGCTGCCCTCCTCTGCACATGTTCCAGTTTGTCAATATCCTTCTTAAATTGTGGTGTACAGAGCTGGAAACAGTATTCTAGGTGTGGTGTGACCAAGGCAGACTAGAGTGGTACTATGACTTCATTGACCTGAACACTTTCTGTTGATGCAGCCTATAATAGCATTAGCTTTTTTTTTGCTGCTGCATCACACTATTGACTCATGTTAAGCTTGTGGTCTATTAAGATCCCTAGATTCTTTTCACATGTACTACTGGCAAGCCAGTTGTCAGATTCACATGCCTTTCCATATATCAGTCACAAAAGTTGCACAGGCAGTAAAACGTAGCTTAGTTCCAAAGTGGTAAAAGTTCCTAAACTATTGCTATAGGAACGTGAGAGAGGCTTGTAAAAGCCATATGGAGCACTGAACCTAGACCACCTCACACATAGAGTTCACAGGTAGACTGGGAGGGAATAAAGGCTTGATTACCTGTTTCTGGAGCTGAATATATTGGTAAATTGCCTGAAGCTGGTGTGGATACCGGTTTCAGACATTCCGAGCTGGCAATACATTGCTCCAGCTGAAATTGCCTGCAGAGACTTCTTGCCCCCTAACTGAGCAGTTTAATGAAGACTCAATGGCCCTCTGGCTCACAGTTAAAAATAAATTTTCGGGTTTTTTGAAAGGCAATTAAAATCAAGAATTGCTGAAAAGAAATAAAGAACATATAACTTTTCTATGTCTGGATGGTTTGTTAAAACAAAAATATTTTAAGGTTGTGCTAAAAAGAGTAGAGTGAAGGTGCTTGCCTGGTGTCAGTAGCCAGGGAGTACCAAAGTGTATGTGCTACCATGCTAAAACAAATTATTACAAGTGTGAAATGAGTATTATGTGGCATCCATAATAGTTTCAGTTCTGAACATCAAAATGGTTGTGTGGGCATATGTTGGACAAGATGATCCCACAAATAACCTGGTTCCAAGCTGTTAAGAGCTTTATATAATAATTGTAACAATTTGACCTGGGTTCACATTCTGGGAAAATAAAGATGGTGGGCAGCTGCTGGCAAGTACAGTCGTACCCTGGATCCTGAACGTCTTGTGAGTCGAACGTTTTGGCTCCCAAATGCTGCAAACCCGGAAGTGAGTGTGAACGTTCTTAGGAAGCTGAACGACCGATGCAACTTCCGCAGCTTCTGAACGTTTTGGAAGCCGAACGGACTTCTGGAACAGATTCCGTTCGAATTCCGAGGTACCACTGTACTTTATTTTGAAGCAAGCCTTGCCAGGATTAAAAAACAGAACAAAAACACAGCAGCAGCACAATTGTCCGGGGATATTCTGACACCAATGGGCACAGCAACTGCTGTGGTGAAATATAAGTAGTGAAATATAAGTAAGTAGAGGGTAATATTGGGGAGGGAATTAAATATTGCCCTTAATAACTTTCAGCTCTTCTAGTGTGCCTTCCTACCACTGAAAGAAAGTTCTTTGACACCAGCATAACAGTGGCTTGGTGGTGATGTTTGCATTAGTTATTAAATTGCCATGAAACAGGATGCATTAGTGAGTAAGAAAGGGTTACTAATTAACTTCCTAGTAACTTACTAGATGAGGTGTATTCCATGAGGACTGATTCTCTATGTGTAACTATGCCATATGAATGAGCAAAATAGGAAATCTTGTCACTGCTGCTTGAATAACTTTGTATTTTCTATATCTTTCATTTTGTAGTGGCTGTTGTGCCCTTTTCTAAAGGGAACATGAGATTTGCTCTGCATGACAATCAGAAATTTTAAAGGTAAGTAGATCTTTTGGCACACAGAAACTTTAATGATATTCAAATGCTACCTTTTTTTAGCAGAGGGTTTCTGTGTACATGTCAGGAAGAACTTTCTGAAGGTAAGAGCTATTTGACAGCGGAAAAGTTAAATTGGAAAAGTTTTTGTTGTCCCCTTTTAGATTAAAGTATTCATAATTGACAACCAAGAATCTGAGCTGTCTGTTCCTTGTGCAAAACTACTGCAACACTGATGGTGAAAAGGCAGCACATTGATTTCTGTCAACATAATGCTAAGAACATTTGGCATGTTCCATCTGTGAACATAATGTGGCCTCTTGCATCTTTGTTTCATTCAATAAGAATGAAGTCCTATGCATGTCGTCTTAGAAGTGTGTTCCACTAAGTTCAATAGGACTTACTTTCAGGTAATATGATTGTGTACTCTTGCAGCTGGAGACAAGGATTCAAAGTTTAGCATGTTCAAGTGGGCTTTAGGATTGTGCTTCTTGGTAGCAGTCCTTGCACTGCAAACCTCTTTTGAAATGGAGAAGGCCTTCCATAAAAAGTTTCCTATATAGGTTCAGTTTTTTTGTTTTGGACATCATTAAAAAGATTCAGCAAAACTATTTTATTTTCTGTAGCACTGTCTTCATACAATATCAGATTCTTACAGTTCCTAAACACTTGCATTTTCTGACCATTCATTTCACTTTTTTAAAATCAGTAACTTTTGGTCTGATTCAATTCTCCAGTTTTGTGGGTGGGGTGGCAAAAAAGAAGTGTGCTATTAGTGCATTTTAATTTTTTACCCCAATCTCTTCGTAGGTTTTCCTTTAGTGACATGAAATCTTAAAAGTGCAGGCCAAATAATAATAAAATGGGAGCAACTAGCAGCAGCGTCAATGAGCTTCCGGAAAACGAATACTTAAAAAAATTGTCAGGACGAGAGAGAATCTCTGAGAATGACCCATTCTGGAATCAACTGCTGTCTTTTAGCTTTAATACCCCAACAAACAGGTAAGGTGTTTAGTATATGTGTAAAAGATTTTAAGTATGGTAGTCTGAAGCTTTTGGGTGGTTGTGACTTTCATTTGCTTGTATTTTGCAGCTAGTGTTTCTAGCCCTCTGCCTGCAGATCGTGCCTCTTTATTTAAAAAGCTCTTCAGCCCAGATACAGTATGTAGCCACTGTGCTTTTTGCCCACCCTCGTTCCTTATCTGCTGTAGCAAGCAGGACTCTGATTTTGCCTTTCAGCAGGTGAGAAAAGGGGTTGGGTGAAGGGAATGATAGAATAGTGGAAGGAGGGGAGCCACAAGTGCTGCCTTTCAGTGATTTAGTAGCCCTACCTAGTGACAGTAATAGTCATTCTTTTTTCTGTTATTTGTGGATAAAGGTACTTCCAGGTGTCACAAAAGGAGTTGAGGTAAGCTTACATGCTTGTTGTGAACTCATTCACTAATTTGTGGGTGTCTTCTTAGATGCTCAGATTAAAAAGCATATTCCTGATCATTCTTAACAATAACTATCGGTGTAAATATAGAAGAGCTTAAAGTGTATTTATTTAATTATTGAAGTCTTTCTATGAATTCAGCCATATTACTGTATTATTTGTGTATGCCAAGTTCATTTTCAACTGAGAGTTACTTGAGTGTCATGATTTTGGGTTCCCAAGTGGTGTTTTTTAATCAAAACAATTACTCATTTGCGACTGAGAATTGATTAAAAATGCACTATGTTGTGCTTAGCACTAGATGGTGCTGCTGCATGAGAGGAGACCAATTGTGAGAGCATGCAAATACTGTAGCTTAATGGACACTTCAGATGTAAAGTGTTTTTTACATATATAGAATTTTCAGGCAGAAAATTGATGCAAATCACATAGACATTATCAAGTGTGTGATGATCCCACACCTGTCGGTTTTACTATTTGTTCTTATACGAAGAATCTGTGTTTGGGTGCAGCTTCCCAGCACACCCATGCAGTGAAATAGATAGCCATGCACACTCTCCTCTTCTCTTCCTTTCACACACTCTGATTTTCCTTTAACAGATATGACCATAGCTTTCTGTGACTTCCGAATTGACAAACCATGGTTTGCATAAACATTCATTTGCCTGCAAGCCAGTTCAGACTGGTTTGGAGGCAAGCTGTAGTTTACCACAAAAATACCCTGACAGATGATTATCAGTGTATCAGCATGTGCACAAGCCTAACTCACCTAGCAGTAAATCATGGTTGAACCAGCCATATTTTATTTTAATGCCTGCATTAATACATTCTGCTCTTCTGCATCTCTTTAACAGTGAAATAACTTAGCCTGCAAAACTTGAGTGCTTTGCTCACTTAAGTTAAAAATAAAGTTGAACTCTTACTCATTTAACAATAGTAATGCGTGATTCGCTTTACAAACTCCCTCTCCCCCATCAGTTCTGATAAATATCACAATTAATCTTGTATTTTACTGAACAAACACCAGTGCTCTGTTCACCAACTCTTATGGTTGTTTGGCACATAATGCTTCTTCTGTGCAGGTATAAAGAAAAGGCCCCATGCAGATCTGGGTTCATTGCTGCCACTTGCCCCTTCTTAACATGTGCACATATGTGCAGTCTTCATGACCAAACACATAGTTTATTTTCCCCACTAACTGTACCAATGTGAGCCCATATAGGGAAAATTATGTGTAGAGACATGGAGTTAACTTTCAACAAAGTATGTTCAGGATTGCAGCCTTATTTTAATTCCCAGTTTGATTCAGTGTGTGCTAACTGCCTTTCCTTCATTCAGCTACTTGCGTGTTGGGGTGCTTGCCCCTCTCCTCTCTAGCACCTATACATTTGTGGTCTGGTACAGGCAGCAACCATTTCCTGTGTGCTCAATTGACACATGTGATCGCCAATGCGCGGGTCCTTTTGGGAGAAGACAAAATGGCCCATGGGAGCCAGGAATGGAACCCCCGCATGAAATGGTCACCTCCTGTATTTGTATCTTGGTGGGTTAAGGCTGTTCCTATGGGCAAGGAAGTAATAAAACCCTTCAGTATGTTTATTTCAATGAGCCTTCAACCTGCTGTTATCAAAATAACATACTGTTTGAAACATGTGAGCACATTTTTCTAAATGTACCCTTTCAAAATGCATTTTGGACTGTGTTCCCACTCTATTTGGTCATGGCTAATTTTTACCTGCTGTTCCCTCACCCATCTGCTAGGTTGGCCTAATATGAAGCCTGTTTTTTCTAAAAGAAATAATGAAGCTGTATCTGTGGGTGTATATGTACTTGTTCAGATACCCTGACAGGAAGCATGAAGAAAAACTGAAATGAATGTTCAGGGACTCAGCTTTGCAGCTGCAAATACAGTCATACCTCGGTTTAAGTACACCTCGGTTTGAGTATTTTCAGTTTAAGTACTCCACGGACCTGTCTGGAACGGATTAATCCACTTTCCATTACTTTCAATGGGAAAGTTCACTTCAGGTTAAGTACGCTTCAGGTTAAGTACGGTCTTCCAGAACCGATTACACTCTTACCTCGACTTAAGTACGCTTCAGGTTGAGTACTCTGCGGACCCATTTAGAACCGATTAATCCACTTTCCATTACTTTCAGTGGGAAAGATCGCTTCAGGTTAAGTACGCTTCAGGCTAAGTACAGACTTCCGGAACCAATTGTGTTTGTAAACCGAGGTACCACTGTAAAACGTTTTGAATGTGTTGTAAATTGCAATATACAATTGTGACACTAGATGGCAACTGTGAGCTATAGTAAAATGATTTTAACGAAAAGCATTTTCATAACGTTTTTAACATATGTGTAGATTCCACTCTAGTCACCGTTTGTAGTGTTCCTTTTTGTTATTGTTAACATGTCAGTTCTGCTATTGTGTGTAATTGTTCAACAGGTGTGGTTTCAAAACTATTTTAGTGGCCTTATCTATATGGGTATGTGTGGAGAGGAAACTGGTATGTACAATGTGGTATGTCTAAATAAGGTATCATTTGAAAGCTTTTCACAATCTTCCCTCCATAAAGCAATACTTTGTGTGAGTGGTCCTGTACAAGCTGAGGGGTACATCTCTTTTCCCTGATCCATGGTTAATTGCCCTTGGTCTATCGGAGCTATGTGTAGTTCACAGTACAAGTGTGACTAATGAACAAAAATATTCATATGCATTTCCTTTATGTGGCTTTGATGATAATCTGTGGTCCTGCAGATGTTGTTGGAAGAAACCTCCTATTGCCCCTGTTTATTGGGTATGCTGGCTGGAGCAATGAGTGTTGAAGTGCAACAATATTTGGAGGGCCACAGGTTTCCCATTCCTTCCTTAATCCTTCCTATCCTCACCAGTTGCCCTGCCTTTCCCTACTGAATGCTGTTTTGTCCAGTTTGGCCCTCCTTTAATAAGTTGGAAACCATCTCCTTCTGTTGTCTTTTTCACTTCTCCATCGCCCACTGTGATAAAAAGAAACCCATTCTTCCTTATCCATAACTAGTCAGTCATTCTGTGCTCTAATCATAGGTAAGCACTTCCTTCATAAGTAACTTGCTTATTTCTTATCCTTTGTTTAAGGGAACATTGATCCTAGCATCCTTGCCATTTGTCTTAGAGAGACCCAAGTGTGCAGAAATGGCAGTGATACTAGTAGTATTCACTATTGAGTCTTGTCTTATAGATGGAAATGGTTCTGGTTCCTTAGCTTTGTAGCAATAGGAATTTTGGTCACTGTCGGTGCAGGCTTTACCTTGACATACCTAGCAGGTGTAAACTTGTTGAAACCTTTGCTCCAGAGTCCTTCACTTCAACCTGGAGAATGTGGTTTAAACCTGCAAGGCAGGGTGAATTTTCTATATCAAGCTTATAAACGTTGCTTGACTTAATTTAACATCACTTTGACTGTGTAGTCACATATTATTGCCAGTGTTGTGAAACAATTAAAATTAAGTAGCTGTGTGAGATAATTATCATGGATTGTGCAAAGTTTTCCCAAGAGTAGCCTTGAAAGCCCATCAGTTAACACTAAGATTACTGTTGATAAGTATCATTCTTTTTTAAAAATGTAGGGAATAAATGCATCATTTATGGAAAATGTCTTTTTCTCCCATCTTTGGTGAACAGTGGTTAGTACATTGCAGATGAGTACTGAGTACTGGCAGTTCCTTTAAGAATTCATTCAGGGTATTTCTGCTGGTTGTGCCATTATGTGAGTGTTGGTTCTTGACTTCATACTGATGCCTGTAACATTCATTGTTCACTTCTAAGTTTGAGTAGTTGATCTTACCAACATATCTTTAATATTCTGTGAAGCACAATGCTTTTCAGTGCAGCCAGTTCTCATATTCAGTTGCCAGTCATCTAAGTATAAATATGTATTTGCATGTCTGAGCCAACCCTGAGGCAAATCAAGTCTTCCTTTGATATGCTACCTGTCTTCCATCCCATGGTAGATAGGTAGGCAGGATTTTTTTCAACCTCACAAGCTATTTTTCAGGCACCTTTTTTTTTCTTGGAGTACAACTGTGGATTCTTGGTTTGTAACTAATTTTTAAAGGGACCATGTTTTCTTCTGAGTAAGTGTTTGAAGAACCAGTAACATTGGCTGCTTCCACATCAGCCCAAAATGAGGCAAAGAGCTCCTTAACCCTGTCCAAAGTGTGAGCAGCGAGAGATGCTTGGTTGAACAGGTTAAGATTGTCCTCCCCAGAGACCAATAGAATCTTAATGGATTCATGAAAGCTCAGGTGGGGTTCTAGTAGGTAGAGCAAGTGATCCTGTTGAGGCCCTTGGTATATCAGGTAAGTAAGGCCAAAGAAACAGGCTGGGTGGTTGCTGTAGTGGTGAAAGATGTGCTGTGAAGCTAAGCACATCTGACAACATAACTGTGCCTACTGTGTTATGGTGAGGGCAGTGAAAAAGACCCACTTCTTTGCCTCTATTGCATCCTCAAGTGGCTGTCCAGTGGAGCTTTTCAAATTGTCCGATGTCTGTTAACATCTACCTGGGACATGGAGTTATAGACCCTCCATAGCAATTTAACACAACATCCACATTCACTGCAGTCTGCTGTGAGGGGGCCAGTGCAAAAATCTGCTGCAACATTTTGGGATCAGTTCAAGGTACTGGTTTTGTTGTACAGCTTGGGACCAGGATACCTGAAAGGTTATGGTCAAAGCAACACTACCTGAAATATAGTCTTACCCCTTATATACCCAATTGATCACTGCACTTTGTAGGTGCAGGCTTCCCTCCTGTGAAATTTTGAACAGATATCCTCTCTGTTGTCTTTTCAACACCTACCAAGACCAATTTTAAGGGGATAACTTTCCCATTCTGCCAACTGTGTTGGAATTGCTTTTAGATGTTTCAATTGTAGATGTTTCAATTGTTTTCTTGTTTGTGTGCTTGCTTGTGTGATAATATAATAGACATTTCAGTTGGCCGCTGCCACTTGTCTTTGTCTTAGTTTGTCTTTGTCTTAGGGGAGGGCTGTGCTTAAGGCCTCATGGTGTTCACCCTGCAGATTAAAGTGATTGAAAGAGACATAACCCATGTTTCATCTTGAGAGAAAGTGCCTGAGGTGTATATTGGTGTGTGTGTGTGTGTGGTCCTTTGGAGAAGCCTGCTTCTTTGGAGAAGCCTGCTTAGCTGGATTTCATTCTAAAAATTCCAGTTGCCTGCCCTTACTGTACATGCGTGTGAGATTATCTAACGTTTTCTTAACACATTGCATTTTAAATCCCAAATCAATGTTGTTTAAGTCTAGTTTAACAGTATCTTAAAGTTCAAATTATTGAACAGCTGTCAGTCTCCTAAGTGAACTTTTACTGCCTGTTAAATAGCAGGTCCTCCCCGGGTTAGTTATTCAGAATCGTAAAGCAGTTTGAAGTCTTAACAGTGCCACTCTGTGGGCTAATGAAAGGATCCATACTAGAAAACTGTGTTTCCATCTTGGTATTCATTCATTCATTTTTTACACGAGCAGGGCTTCCGTAGGGATTGTGGTGCAAAGCAAATGTTCCTGCTCCTGTGCCACTTCATGAATCTTGGCTGATGACATGAGTGTGCATTTTCTGTGCAAGTAAGTAGAATAGTTCATCTTCTGTCACCTTAACAGAAAAATTATTTAGGGATTTCCCCCCACCATTTGTGCTTATCCCCCCCCCGCCAGAATGTAACTCTTACTGTTTATATGACAGTTGCCTCTGCATTTCCTCGGAAGGGTTGTCATAGCTTCCTGAATGACTTGTGTATTGACACCCCCTTGGAGATCTTAGCTATATAGATTTCAGTAAAGGGAGAATGTTAAAATTATTCACTGGGACATCATCTTAGTTAAATTAGTGAGATACCTTTTTGTTAATGAGTACTCGGGTGAAATAAATAACGGTTAGTAGGATGAATGTTTGAATTACTCAACCAGGGAAATTGCGAAAAAATTGAAAATGCCACTGATGGATGGAGAAGAATCTGGAATGTGGTTGCATTTGTAAGATTTGGAAAGGAGTAAAGTCTTGTCAGTATGGAGACAAAATAGTTATAGGTTGTAGCCATATCACACTCCAACATGTGCTGCTATGGAGGGCAGGGGAAACAGGTATGTAGAGCCGGGCAACTGTCAGGGAATTATGGACCTTTAGCCAGGGTTTAAAGCAGACTTGCAAAACCCTAGCTAAGAGGAGTCTGGCTACTGTTAATCATAGCTAACATTAGTGCAGATACAATACTAAATGTATTGGGGTAAAGGGGTGAATGATGTTGTGTGATATAAGGGAGCACACAAGCCTGCAGCCCTCTTATTTATTAAGCATGGTTAAGAAATTGACAGTCATACATCTGCACAAAACCTATTCAGATTACCAGGCTACACCTGAAAACCACCACTTCTCTTATTTCTAGTAATAGAATAGCACTGATAACTAGACTACAAGTGCTGCAGTTGGCAATACCTCTTGTCATTATAAAGATTTAGAAACTTCAAGATGGAGTTTGTTCCACCTTATCTTTCTAGAAATATATAAAGATAAGGTGGAACCATATTTTTGAATGTTAAACATTTATAAAGGTTCTCCTTTTTATTTGTTTCTCATATTTTCCCTAATTTACTTGGTAAACATATTAATTGCATAAATATATTAATGTTTCTGCAAAAACATAAAAATGTGTAGGTGTTTTTTTAAAAAATGTTTAGTTTAATTGTCCTACCTCAGTTGTGCTACCTTTATGCCAATGAAAACAAAACAGTAAAACCAAACTGCATTGTGGTAATCATCTAATCTAGTGGAAGTATATCTTCTGCCAGCAGGATGCACTTGGCTCATGACCAGAAAGTTGCCATCTTCTGTTCTACAGCGTTTAGTTCCCAGCCCTGTTACGTTACCCATGTGGGTGTACAGTACAGTTCTCATGAGTCAATTTGTCTTTAAAACAAGTTAGGCTGCTGTTACAGCTGCAGCATGGAGCACTCAGACTTTGTTTTTGTTTTTAAAAGGGAAAAATAAAAATTTAATGGCTTCTCACAGAAGCTTGTTAGCAGATCTGTGGCCTAAAAACATTCTGTGTCAGGAAGTGATATATCTTGATGACAAGCAGCCAGCTGGACTGCTTTAAAATGTGGGGGAAATTTGGGAAGTCTTGATTTTTCTTTTTGAGAGAATTATAATGGGATGTAGATTGTGAAGCATTCATTCTTCCTTTTCCTTCTTCTTACCATTTGTTTTTAATTTTAGCTGTCTGTTCCTTGGACTAAGGAAAAGGGACCACCTAGGAGATGAAGCTTTAACACTTCTTGCATGTAATCAATAGGATGCTTTAGACTTATATTAGCTTTGTATTAATAACCTGCCTCCACTGGCCCTGCTCTGCTTGCGTGTGTGAAGTTATATCTGGTCTGTATTGTAGGTTGACTCGTGTGCTTGTATGATAGGGCACTGCTGAAACTATTAGTGGTGACAATATTTGTCATGATCCTCAGGAGGCATTTCCAAAGCTAAAGGCACACTCCTAACTCGATTGACATACAATAAGATTGCATAAAGTTGTGACCCACCAAATGCACCCACAAGGTCCTGCCAGGTGGCTAACAATTTGGGGGCAAGCAGGAAAAATGGCACGTTGAACCCCCAGGGGTCTTTGTTCAGCTTGGAGGACGGCAAGTTAAGGAAACCTTTCTAAGCAATTACATGCCATAACTTTTGGTATAATTCGATTTAGGGCCAGCAATTTTTGACTAATGTGACATGTGTGTTTGTGAGAGCAAGGGGGAGAACCCCTTCAGCGTGAAAAAGACAAAACAAAATGCAAAGAACCTGATATTTCAGTTATTTTGTTACAGTTTTTTAACACATTAAATGTTTTACTATTAAGAACATTTTTAAGGTGTCAAATGCTTGTTAGTCACCCCATTATAATTGTGCTCATTGACCAGAACTCTGGATGGTGGAAAGAGGTTGACTTCCCAACAAGTTGTATAGAGTACTGTCTGCATGTTTTCCCTTGTATCTCAGCAAGCAAAAGAGCTAGAAACAATATTTGTTGGGTTTTTGCTTTTAAGTTTAAGCGTTGAATCTTCGAGGGTAGGGGTCTTGAATATCCCTTGGGTTGGGCGTGTATAAATCTATAGAAATCATTGCAAATATTAAGAGTTTCAGAATGTAATGCTACATAAAAAATACTGTTTTACTTATTTTATTAAAATTATAGGCAAATGGGCATTCACTAAAACACTGATGTGTTGCTTAATATAAATGCAATTTGTGGTTATATGTGTGATTTAACAGGAGAGAATAATCAGGTGGGAAGGATGAGGGTGGTGTTGTGCCTGGTGACATTTCCCAGTAGATGCTCCTACCTCACCTTTGTTCATTCTGTGGTTGAATCTCAGATGGAAGGAAAATGACAAATAAAAATGGCTAGGGGGGATTTGAAGGAAATAATTGGTTGGTGAGAAGCATACTTTTTGCTCTCCTGTCCCCCATATTAATGTAACATGTAATTGTTTCTTATAGGTGGCTGCTAGGCTCTTGTTTGCACATAACACTAAGCTAAACCATAGCTAAGCATGAACGATCTAGTGTACAAAATGAAAATAATGGCTTGTTCACTCCTTCCCTGATCTTGTTGCTGCTGCAGTATCAATAGCTAAACCATCTGGCTTAGTGTTATGTGCAAAATTAGGCATGTGGGTTCAAATTTAATTTAAATTTGTTCTAGTGTTTTAACTTTTGCATGTTTTAAAGTATGGTTGTGCATTTTTCTCAATCTTACTGTTTTACATTCTTCTAAATCGCTTTGAGGTTTTTGCAATCTAGCAGTTTAACAATAAGCCATTTTATTGCCTCTTATCCCCATAATTCTTAATTTGACTTGAAGATGAGTGAGAAATCCAGAATTCCCTGAAATAACTTTGCTTTACATAATAATCTCCTAGAGAGATTGGGGCTTCAGCATGTACCTGTACTACTTCTAAAAGTGAGAAATCCCTTTGACAACATCTGGGGAGGATATATAACTATCCCATTTTTAATAGCAACACTGGGAATGTGCAAATACATTATTGCATGAGTAGATACTTGAGCTTCACGATAGCTCTCAAGTGGACTTCTGCTGTAAGTGCAGTTTGACCTTCTCCAGATTTTGATTACACAAAGTGGGTGGCGAACAGCCTACTCTAATTTTAGGAAGAAATTCCCAAATTTCTTCCAGAGCATCTCAGCACTGGCTTCCCCCTGATGTCCTCTCCCCTTACTCCATGGGTAGGCAACCTAAGGCCCGGGGGCCAGATCTGGCTCAATCGCCTTCTAAATCAGGGCCCGCAGACGGTCTGGGAATCAGCGTGTTTTTACTTGAGTAGAATGTGTGGTTATATTTAAAATGCATCTCTGGGTTATTTGTGGGGCCTAGGAATTTGTTCATTTCCCCCCCTTCAAAATATAGTCAGGCCCCCGACAAGGTCTGAGGGACAGTAGACTGGCCCCCTGCTGAAAAAGTTTGCTGACCCCTGCCCCTAAGTATTGTGTAATGCTGAATGGCTCAATGCAGTTACTTTAAATTTGGCATTTCAGCATGGAATTCAGCATGCTGAGATTCTTGGCTTTCATTTTCAAAAGCAAATTTCTAGGTTTGAAGGCGAGATTAAAAGTGTGCAAGGAAATGCCTGGTAGAACCTCAGAAGCCAGATGAGGGCTGAGCAGCATCTCTGGTGTTCATGAGCAAAACTTCAATACCCTGCATGACTGTTTGCTTTTTACTAAGACTGGCAGAAGCAATATAAATTATGCAAAGTGATCAAATGTATGAGAATTTGGCTTTTTGAATTGTTTGATTGTAATTTAAAAATAAATTAAACATCCCTCTCAGTATAGTGAGTAGCGCTCTGCTACCTGCCATCCTTATGTCTTGCCTGCAGTCTGTAAACAATAAGTTGTGGGAAGTAAATAATTATAGACTGGGCATCGAGCATAATATTCTATTAGGTTATTTGAAGTACAACTAGCTGAAAACTTAATAATAGTACCAAAAATATTAATTGCCACCGAAAGGTTAGCAATTCTCACGGAAAAAGCTGGTTTAACAAAACACGATGTGGTGCTGTGGTGTCCAAACTTCCCAAATGTGCACAGTTATTTTTATTTGAAACATTTTGGTCAATCTATATTAGTTATTAAAAAACAAATAGTTAATTTGTAATTGTTTTGGAGCTTTCTCATTCCTGGAGTAATTATGATAGCATAGGAAAATAGAACATCTACAGTATATATATATATATATATATATATGTAAACTGGGCATGTGGGTTATTATCCACTTTTCTCCGAAACCGCTTCACCGATTGCGTTCAAATTTGGACACAACTTCCCAAGCGAATGTCCGAAGGCTCTTATAAAGTTTGCTAACACATATGTCACACCAGTGCCAGGTAAAACCCCCAAAACCCAGTGTTTCAAAACACACCACTCAAACAAAAATGCATGCTGGGAAAAGAACCAGGTTGCAAACCAGCGCCCTCTAGCGGCAGCTACACTGGTACTGCACCTATAAAACCTTCCCTCTCAACACCACCTTGGCTCCCGTTTACATACTGTACTAGGCCGAAGCCTTTACAGACTAGGCTGAATGGAGGTACTGACTCGCCTGGGTGGGGGTTGGGGGAGGAGGGGACGGGATAGGTCAGGACATGGGACCAGTCACATGGATGAGCTGGGGGGTGGGGGGGAAGAGGGGGCGTGATACATCATGGGTTGGGACAGGGTGGGGGAAATCACACGGATGAGCCACAGCAACGCGTGGCAGGGCCAGCTAGTAAAGTATATTATTATATAATGCAATAGATTAAAATTAGTTAAAATATTAAAATTACCTTGCAAAAATAAGCAACCCCTGATTTGCTTGGGGCTTGCATGACGGTGGAGCGTGCATAAGCCCGCCATGCCCCATTACACCCTGCCTCCATTGCTCCCCCTTTCCGGCCACTTTCAGGTCGCCGCAATGCACACGTGTACAGTCACATATCAGTTGGATGTGATTAAATTGGTTGATGCCTGATTTTTGTGTGTGTGTTTTTGTATATTGTTAAATAAGTATTAAAAGTGTAGTATAATAACTTTTTTCCAGGTGGTGAATGTAAACATATGTATACATTCCATTGGCTTGGGGTTTCTACCATGTGTGCATACTGTACATCTTTAAAAGCCGCATCATAAACTTTTGCAAAGTGTGCAGAAGTCCTTGAATTCTTACTTTTAAGGGTAGAACTCATTTCCTTTTAAAAACAACAACACAAAAACCCAAAACTAAGATGGCCATTCTCCACTAGCATATTTCCTCTTATGAGCATTTCTGCAGGCTTTTGATTTTCAGCCTGTGGACCGGCCTTGTGCCATTCTTAATTTATATACAGGTCCTAGATCTTGAGGGTCTGTACTTTTGCAGACTGGCATGTCTCTAGAAGTAATAGGTACACAGAGGCAAGCTTTAGTAGAATGAGCCATGCTTCTAGTCACCCATACAGTGGCATTTATGTATTTAAATGCCTTCCAGATGGTCTTGGTCCTACAGGGAAGTAGGGGCATCTGTTTTAAAAGTTTACTTCAAAGCCTCCTGATGAAACCTGGGCGTAGACCTGGGATATATTTGTGTTATGCTTTTGTTGTACATTTTTAAAGTAATTGTTTAGTGTTCTTGTGAGCTGATTTATTTGTGGGCATTATTTGGAAAAGCAACATCTAAATAAACTTGATGATTGTAGGCGTGATCAGTTCAATCCCTTGATCAGCGTCACTGTTGGATTATGCTGGAATGCAGAAATCTGTGAGGGAAGAGGGAAAGAGACTGTAATAATGCAACTACCATTTTTTATTCCGACACACATAGTTGCAAGATGACCTGGGATCAAGCTCGACTTTAGTCACAGACTCACTGAGTGATATTGAAACACTTGTGTGTTCATAGATTTGCCCATTGGACATATTTGGAGACAACCCTATGGTCACAATTGTGCTCACTTACTATCCTTTCCAGTATTCCGCTTATATGTACTGAGGACATGATTCAGCACTGGAGGCGCATCAGTGGGGGCAGTGTAAGTGATGTTGATGTGTGATTTCCCCACTACACATTGTTTATGCAACTACATTAGGGATGTGGAGCCTGTGGCTCTCCAGATGATGTTGGAGTTCGGTTTCCATCAGCCCAGACAGCACAACCAATTCACAGATATGACAGGCAACATCTGAAGGGGCATAGATTCCCCACCTGTATTTTTACAGGGATAGCCTCTTACATTTCCACTAGTAAAAAAAAGGGGCGGGTGGGAAGATTTCATGCAAACGTACCTTTAAAATTAGAATAGCACCTTCAGTATTCAGGTGAAACTCTTCACAGTTTAAACATTATGGGTGAATGGTGATTTATGACTATCAAATGTTGTCAGTGAAACATAACATGCTCTGCGGTTCTGGAAGCATGAGGTGAATTCGGATTACTTATCTCCCCTTCAATGTGTGGCCACTTAGAGAAGGTTCTGTTTTCAGTTCAGGTGATGTAATGGCTAGCTCCAACAGGTGCGGCCAATATCTAACAGGAGCAAACTTTGGGTCCTGTGTATACACAGAAAAGCTGGCAAATGTTCCCTGAGAGTCAAAAGTCCAGGAGCTAGTGGCCTGTCATTTAATGTTATTCAGATGCAATGAGGTAGCCCAAGAAGGTAAAGTAGTGTTTGCATGACATCATGAAGTCAATGGAATGCACATATTCTTGCTCACTTGCCTTACTGGCATGCTAGGCATTTCACCAAAGTAACAAGCTACCCATTGTTAGGTACTTTCTGCACGCCTGGGATTCCAGTGTATCATAGAATCATAGAGTTGGAAGAGACCACAAGGGCCATCCAGTCCAACCCCCTGCCAAGCAGGAAACACCAGCAAAGCATTCCTGACAGATGGCTGTCAAGCCTCTGCTTAAAGACCTCCAAAGAAGGAGACTCCACCACACTCCTTGGTAGCAAATTCCACTGCCGAACAGCTCTTACTGTCAGGAAGTTCTTCCTAATGTTTAGGTGGAATCTTCTTTCTTGTAGTTTGAATCCATTGCTCCGTGTCCGCTTCTCTGGAGCAGCAGAAAACAACCTTTCACCCTCCTCTATATGACATCCTTTTATATATTTGAACATGGCTATCATATCCCCCCTTACCCTTCTCTTCTCCAGGCTAAACATACCCAGCTCCCTAAGCCGTTCCTCATAAGGCATCGTTTCCAGGCCTTTGACCATTTTGGTTGCCCTCTTCTGGACACGTTCCAGCTTGTCTGTATCCTTCTTGAACTGTGGTGCCCAGAACTGGACACAGTACTCCAGGTGAGGTCTGACCAGAGCAGAATACAGTGGTACTATTACTTCCCTTGATCTAGATGCTATACTCCTATTGATGCAGCCCAGAATTGCATTGGCTTTTTTAGCTGCTGCATCACACTGCTGACTCATGTCAAGTTTGTGGTCTACCAAGACTCCTAGATCCTTTTCACATGTACTGCTCTCAAGCCAGGTGTCACCTATCCTGTATTTGTGCCTTTCATTTTTTTTTGCCCAAGTGTAGTACCTTACATTTCTCCTTGTTAAAATTCATCTTGTTTGCTTTGGCCCAGTTGTCTAATCCGTTAAGGTCATTCTGAAGTGTGATCCTGTCCTCTGGGGTATTAGCCACCGCTCCCAATTTGGTGTCATCTGCAAACTTGCTCAGGATGCCCTCAAGCCCATCATCCAAGTCATTGATAAAGATGTTGAATAAGACTGGGCCCAAGACAGAACCCTGTGGCACCCCACTAGTCACTACTCTCCAGGATGAGGAGGAGCCATTGATGAGCACCCTTTGGGTTCGGTCAGTAAGCCAGTTACAAATCCACTGAATGGTAGCATTGTCTAGCCCGCATTTTACCAGCTTCAGCAAGGCCTTTGACAAGGCACCTTGTCAAAGGCCTTGCTGAAATCAAGATAGGCTACATCCACAGCGTTCCCTTCATCTACCAGGCTTGTAATTCTGTCAAAAAATGAGATCAGATTAGTCTGACATGACTTATTTTTCAGAAACCCATGCTGACTTTTAGTGATCACAGAGTTTCTAACTAGGTGCTCACAGACTGTTTGCTTAATGATCTGCTCTAGAATCTTTCCTGGTATTGATGTCAGGCTGACTGGGCGGTAATTGTTTGGGTCCTCTCTTTCCCCCTTTTTGAAAATAGGGACAACATTTGCCCTCCTCCAGTCTGCTGGAACTTCGCCTGTTCTCCAGGAATTTTCAAAGATTATTGCCAGTGGTTCTGAAATCACCTCTGCCAGTTCTTTTAATACTCTTGGATGTAGTTCGTCTGGCCCTGGAGACTTGAATACACCTAAACTAGCCAAGTATTGTTGTACTACCTCCTTACTTATTGTGGGCTGTGTTTCCCCTGCTGAATCATCTGCTCCATATTCTTCAGGTCGGGCATTGTTTTCTTTTTTGGAGAAGACTGAGGCAAAGAAGGCATTGAGGAGTTCTGCCCTTTCTCTGTCCCCTGTTTGCATTTCACCATCTTCTCCTCTAAGTGACTCCACTGTTTCCTTGTTCTTCCTTTTGCTACGGACATACCCATAAAAGCCCTTTTTGTTGCTTTTAACCTCTCTGGCGAGCCTGAGTTCATTCTGTGCTTTAGCTTTTCTGACTTTGTCTCTACACGTGCTGGCTATATGTTTGAATTCCTCTCTGGTGATTTCCCCCCTTTTCCATTTTTTGTACATATCCCTTTTAAATCTTAACTCAGTTAAAATTTCTTTAGATAGCCACCCTGGCTTCTTTAGGCACCTTCCATGTTTCCGTCTCATTGGTATTGCCTGAAGTTGTGCTTTTAATACAGTATCTCCCTTTTAACAAACTCCCAACCATCATGAACTCCCTTCCCTTTTAGTATTTCTGTCCATGGGATCTCACCCAGCGTTTCCCTAAGTTTTCTGAAGTCGGCCTTCTTAAAGTCTAGGATTTGAGTCTTAGTATGCTTGGTTGCTCCTTTCCGCTGAACAATAAACTCCAGAAGAGCATGATCACTCCCACCTAATGATCCTGCCACTTCTACCCCACTAACCAGGTCATCACTATTGGTTAGGACCGGATCTAAAATGGCTGATCCTCTTGTTGCTTCTCCCACTTTCTGGACAATGAAATTGTCTGCAAGGCCAGTGAGGAATCTGTTCGACCTTATGCTCTTGGCTGAGTTTGACATCCAACAAATATCAGGATAGTTGAAATCCCCCATTACTACTATCTCACCTCCTTTTGAATGCCGGGTCATCTGTTCCAGGAAGGCATCATCTGTGTCCTCAGTTTGGCTTGGGGATCTATAGTAAACTCCCACAATGAGATCACTGTTATTTTTCTCTCCCTTAATTTTGACCCAGATACTCTCAACTTGGCTTTGAAGTTTTAAATCCTGGATCTCTTCACAGGTATACACATCCCTGACATACAACGCTACTCCTCCTCCTTTCCTGTTTGGTCTATTTCTCTGAAATAGATTGTATCCCTCTATTTCTACATTCCAATCATGAGACTCATCCCACCAGGTTTCAGTAATGCCTATTATGTCATATTTAGTTTGCTGTACCAATAGCTCAAGTTCATCTTGTTTATTTCCCATGCTCTGTGCATTAGTATACAGACATTGAAGACCATTTATCATTTGCTATTGGGTTATTGTGATTGAGTAAATTATGTAGCACTTGCAAGTTTTATTTATTTGGCCAAGAGTAAATATTCTCAAAGCAGACAACAATGAAATACAACACAGTGCAACAAAATCATCAATAAAACCAGTAACCATGCTAATGCAACATCATCCAGCCCCTAACAGCTACAACAAAAACCACCAGCAGAAGAATAATAAAAAGATAGAAAAAAGCAGTTCAAAACATTTGAGTCTTTAGTTGGCGTCAAAGAGGCATTGGGTGGTTTTTAGTTTGCATTGTGCTATACAGTACTATAATTCATTGTTTTTTCATTGTGTTTATATTATTTTCACTTACTCTTGTGTTTTTGATCAGAGGAGGTCTAAGATTGCAACGCATAAGAACAAGATGTTTCATAGTAACAGATGTTAGTTGCTTTCTTTTTTTATTTATGATTATGTCTTATTAATTACCAGAATTGGCAAGCTCAGAGTGTTTGCTTTAATCAATTTTTCTTTTTTCTTCAGTGCCGAGTTAAAGCTTTTGGAAGAAGCTGCTGTCTCGGTCTGCAAGTCTTTAGGTAAGAAGCTATTTTGATTATGGCATTTATTTCCATGTTCTTCGTACTGTCAATGTTCCTAGTAAATCGCACTGCTCTATAGAAACCTTTATATCTGTGGTGCATTTAATATCTCCCATCTGTGCTCTGTACGTGGGTTTCTTAGAACCTCTCTTCACTCCCAAGGGTGTATGAAGACATATTGTGCCCGCATGTGCTGTTTGAACATAAAGTTTTCACAGGTTTTTGCTTTATTTTGTGTTCTGTCACAGGAAGTGGCTTGGGTACAGCTTTATTAAGATGTAGTAGAACAGGTTGTTATTCATCCCTTTTTTTAAAAAAAGGAAAGGACTTTAAAGCATTGTTTTTAAAGGAAAATATGTGTGGGAGATAAAGCAGAGGCGGAATACATAAAATTTGCAATCAGTGTTAGCTGCCTTTTTTGAAATTCTGATGTTTGATCCTATCTAGAACATCTTTTGAATTTAAGAAGTGTCTTGATCAATCAGAGGAAGGCATACTGGAAATCTTAATTATGAATTTTGAAATTTCTGTCCTGCCATATGGCTTCAAAGAGCTCTTAGACTGGCTTATTCTTATAGATTCTGTTTAACCGTCATGGCTACTAGCTGGACATGGCAGAACTGGATATTATGGGAGACACCCCAAATGGCAAATCTCTTTTAAATTCTCCCCTCCCTCTTTAGAACATGTAGGAACTACTTATGTTATGATGCTTCCATACCTCTCCTCCATTCACATCATGGGTCACCACTAGAAGTTGTAGGAAAATGCACAACAGCATATTCTCACAGTTTGAGAGTTTACAATATTTTAAAGTGGTTGTAACATGTCCTTTTACCTGCAGTTCATAAATTTAACATATTGACGATGATAAAGATGATAAATGTTACAGCTGGGGTAGGGACAACAATTAAGTAAGAAATGCTGGTTCAGCCTTGTGGTTTCTCTGTTGTCTCACATATGGATTCTGTGGAAACTTCTAAATTTGGGCTAGATTTAGACAAACAGCCTGTATGTGTGGTGCTCTGCTTCCACTCAGTACAAATCTTGAAGCATCTCTTTTCATAGCCACCATTTATGCCCCTTAATATCTAGTTCCATGCAGCCAAGTGAAGAACACCTAACAATTTGAATTCTATAGAATTCTATGAATTCTTGTGGGAGGCTACACCTGGAAGTTTTGCCATGATCACATTACATGGGCTCTCCAAAAAGGTTGCCCCAAAAGCCTGTATTGGCCCTGATCTCCAACTCACGGCATGGCTCCCTTGTTTGCTTACCCTTCAGATACTGGATTTTGCCCCTATGCAATTTCATTCTAAGCACATTCGTTAGGAAGTAGGTGCCACTGGGTTCAGTTTGGCTTATTTCTAGGTCAGGTAAGTGTACATAGGATCACAGCTGTAATGTTTGAACCTGAAGTGTAACCTGTTCAATTCTTCCTCCTAGTGGAGAATAATCCCCGAACAGGAAATCTAACAGCGCTGATTAAAGTCTTCCTTTCTAGAACCAAAGAGTTAAAAATTTCAGCAGAATGTCAAAAGTAAGTGCAGCATATTTGTGGGTTTTGTTCACCTTTCCTTCACCAGCCTGAGTACGCACTAGGGAGCCAGCTGGTAAATTTTATTGTGCTTAGAAATCAGCAATGTGGCTGGCATAGGTTTTGAGTATTTCTGATAAACCGAAACTCTTGTGTCAATAAATATTGTACGCTGTGGGTTCTGAAACCTTGTGGATAGCAGTCCTGGCTAAATAAAGCAAGTCCTATTCAGACCTACACAATTGTAAAATGAAGGAAGATAGATTGGTAGAAAGTTATTCCTTTTTTATCCATGAGTGTGCAGAATCATGGAATCTTCCTAATAGGTAGATTTTTCAGAAAGAAAAAAGTCTTCTGACAAATAAGAGACTTCCCTCATTGTGAATGGTTAGCTGAAAGTAGGTTTGTTATATAGGTATCACACATCTATACCAGTTTTGAAGAATTCAAAAAATGGGAGATCTGAATAGCACACAGACTATTTTTCTGCACAGATAGAGCATACCTTGGTAGGGTAATCAAGGAATACGCAATCTACATTTCAGTCTGTGCTGGGAATAGTCTGGGAGCTGTTGAGATTTCCCATTACCTTCGGGATCTCTTGTCTCATGTTTATAGTGGGTTTATTATGTACTGTATCTTGAATTATGACCATTTCCTCCCTTGCATGTCACTTTAAACCATAGTTAAACTAAACTCTGGTTTAAATGTCAACAGGTACACTGCTGAAAATGTGGGCCCTTTGCTCTTCCCCTACTCCTGCTGGGAAACAAGCTTCGTTCTAGTTTAGTGTTGTGTCTGAACCCAGACTTGTGGTTTGTTTCTTGCCAGACAAACCATGAGTGGTAATCAAGAACGAAGTCATGGTCTGCTTGGAGAGAAACAAGCAATGAACCCAGTTTTGGACGTAATGCTGAGCCAGACCCAGCAGGAGCGGTGCAGCAGTGAAGCACCTGCGATTTCAGCAGCTTGCATGAAAACGCTGCATTTGAATGTGACGTGCATACCAAACCAATTAAGTTTTGCCCTCTGTTTCTTGGTCCCTTCAGCAGGTCATGCTAACTAGTTTGCAATGCATCCTGACATCAGTAGCTGAAAAGGTCAGACAGTCGTTTTGCATTGTGTAACTAGCCCATGGCACTGCCTTCTGTTTTTATTGGCTGCTGTCTGGCTCAGTCTGCTGGCAAGGCCCATGAAGTTGAGCAACACAACATGGTTGCTGACATAATGGTGGATTGTAGAATGTAGGTTGCTTGAACAATACCCACCTCAACTTTATACAAACTTCTTCCTACGAGTGTTATGTGTCTGTAACATCAATAGAAGCTGAGGTTACACTCAGGGAGATATTTTGGGGTTGCAGATACAGTCAGCAAGCTATCCTATGCACTAGATATCTTTAATCTGATAACTTATTTCCAGTTAAACTGCTTTCATGTCTCATAATTGTAGGGATGAGGTATAATAATGTTGGAAAGCAGCGGTGTCTTAACAGACTTTGCTGCTTGTTGCACAAGAAATATTTGCTTGCATAAGGTTGTATTAATCCTTATACTCTGTATACCCCTTACACAGAGTAGTGCTGTCCCAATTTTTGCTGAGGGTGAGGAAGGGGAGACAATAAAAATGGCTTCCCAATGCTTCTTTCTTACATTTATAGTCTGTGACTCAAAATTCCTTGGAGCTTAGTGTTTAAGATAATGATTTAGCAATTATTTTATGTGAGTGTTTTTTCCATCTACAATGTAGCAATCGCTTCTAATGTTGTGCCACCAGCTGTCTGGTTTGCAAAATAAACATTTGTTTTTCAGCTTAAGTGATTATTTTTAGGAGTATTTACAAACCAGCTTGATGAAGCTTTGCAGTTAAACCTCAATTTGTCTTAAATCCTGGGCATTATCTCTTGAATACACTACATTAGGATAGGATAGAAAATGTGAAATTCCATTTCCCCTGTTTTCTCCAACAAAATGGAATTTCTTGCATTGCTGAAAAGTGCTTCGTTCTAACATTTCATTATGCAACTGGTATAGAGATTTTTATTTTGAGCAGAAGGGAAGAAGTTCAAGGTACAGACATACAGTATCTAGAAACTAAATAGGGCAGGAAAGACCCAAGACCAAACTCATGTTATATACAATAGTGATTCTTAGTATTAATGCTGTTATTCTTTGCACTTGTTCAAATATATCTATCTATCGCCCTTTTTATTGCATATTTTTGGCTCACACAATACCTTAGTTTTAATTCATACAAGGTGGCCTACAGGAGCAGTCCTTAGCTTGCGGTAAAGCAATTCTTATAACCAGAATTCTTGATGTGTTTGAGGTATGTGCCATTGAATCTTCTGTTTCTCTTCTAGCCACCTCTTTATCTGGCAGACTCACAATGCACTGTTCATTATTTGCTGCTTGCTCAAAGTGTTGATCTGTCAAATGTCAGAAGAGGAGTTGCAAGTTCATTTCACCTATGAGGAAAAAACACCAGGCTCTTATGGTAAATGTTTAACAATTTTAAGGGAACAAATGGTGTCTCGCATATGCTGAAGACTTCTGTTAAAATCTGTCACAAAATATGTCAAAACACAGTAGATGTTGGGAAGATAAGATGGATCTATAGATTTTACAGACGATAGCCATCTGTGTTTTTCTAGAATATAGAGTAGTAAAGTTTACAGGAACGGGATGGAAGAGAGTGACAACTTGGACTGAAATAGCTGTAGAGCCTTGTGAAAACTTTAATTACATGGTAGAAACCTGGCTGCATGAAATACCTACTTCTAAATTAGACAAAGTTATAAACAGTACATCATAATATAGCAGAAGGGAAGATGGGGCTGCAGGGGCCTCTCCATCTTGTTATTTGGGAGATCAGCTCCATCAACCTTCTCCTCTCCTTGAGCTTTTTCCATTCCACTTGGTCATTACAAGAACTTTGCAACTCAGAAACAATGTCAAGTACTGTGTGCTTTTCTCATCCTTTCTCCCAGCCCCCCCCTTTTTGCCACAAAGAGCCTCAGTTCATCTGGAACTCTGCACATGCTCAAGGTCTTGTCCTATGAGTATGTGCTTGGTAAGTCTTTGCTCTGAAGAAAAGGCATGGTGATAGTGCAAACCAAGAATAAGTTAAGCTGAAGCCCAGTATCGCTTTATTAGGGTAAGCCACAGTTGTTACCACCAAAGATCCTCCCCAGGGTGGCTGCTGAAGAGGGGAATAATTGATATGTGTAATGAATCATGTATGGGTACACCTAATTTGTCCCCTGGAACTAGTGTTGTATCTAATGCAGGTATACCTCTAATTTGGTAGTTAGTTGTTTCTTGTGAGTATAACGGAGAAACTAACCCTTGTTTGCATTTCCTGAGAAATACAAGCTCGATTTCTGCAGCAGGCATAGTAAGACCTCTTAAAGCATGATCTGATTGGCTGAGGCTCCTTTCATTATTCTGTGACAAATTTGTGATGGGAAAACATAATTGTTATGGCTAATGTCAATTCTCTCACTCTCTTTTGTCATATTCCTTCTACCTAGCCCTGTCCTTAACAAAGTTCCCCTCTATGACAGAGCCCATGTTTGTTACGATGTCCCTTTCCTATAATTGTGAACACCTTGGTCCCCGACTTGTCCAGTCTTATGGGTTTGATGCTGGCCAGGCTGCTGCATTTCACAAGTTTGCTCCAACCCTATCAATCACTATGGAAATAAGGGTTTTTCTTTTCATAGCTATGCCTTTCACCTCCTTTGCTTCCTCTTTTCATTCCTTGTCTCTAAGCAGTGCTTGTTCTTTCCAAGGTAATCCTGTTCCTTGCAATAACATTTGTGGTGGGCAGTCATGTCCAGAAAGGATCCTCAAATTAATAGTCCTGTGCACACAAGTGTAAGATGACACATTTATGTGTGTGAGATATGAGCAGATCTGAGAACATTTTTCTTGTCTTACCTTTAAGATTCTATGCCTATGGGTAAAGCCTT
Source organism: Zootoca vivipara (assembly GCF_965207765.1). Lineage (NCBI taxonomy): Eukaryota > Metazoa > Chordata > Lepidosauria > Squamata > Lacertidae > Zootoca > Zootoca vivipara. The sequence goes on from NC_142593.1 coordinate 52,925,473, forward strand.
GTCTTAATACAGGCTTTATAAGACAGAGCCCCTCTGGAAGCCCATTTTTGGCTTAAGAGCAGGGGGAAACACTTCTGGTGGCATAATCTGTGATATTACGAAAGCTCGATGTAATGTAGCTCAAGGAATTATATAGAAGTTATGAGCAAAAATGGCAACAGAGTTCTTCCAATCCAGGTTCTTCCAATCCATGTACAACTTCCTGGTCTCTCCCCAACTGTGTGAAATTCAAAACCTCTGGAACTGTTGCCCAAGTAGCAGCCAAATTGGCTTTGTGGGACCAGATATGCACAAAGCTGAATTCTGCTACTAGCAGCTCTGCCATATGGAACACTTCTCTAGGGGGGAAGGTTCTAAGAGCCACCTTTCTCAGAATTGTTTTCTACCCCAAACTGCATGTTTCTAGTAGAGCCCAACATTCCTTACACATTAAGGGGGGGGGGGATAAACAGTGTTAGAGAATTATGCAGGATGCCATATGAGGTCTCTCTTCCAACTTCCTTTGCTTGATGAAGTGCAGTGTCATCAATATTTATTATTATTATTATTATTTAAGTATTTTTAACCTGCTCTGAAGCTAAAAAATCTAAGCTAAGATAGTCCCTGCCCTCAGACTTATAGTCAGAAATAATTGACACATAAGGGGGAAAGGGATGAGAAGGGAAGAGGGCAGGAAAACAACTCAGATACTGATTTTTAAAGTTACAGTTCTTATAATTTACCAGCTGAAATGCAAAAAGTTCATGTAGCCTGATGGAACGACTGCCATTTAGTGACAGTTGGGGGATGACTTATTCAGCTGGCCTCAGCAGAGGTGAGAAGTCTGGGGGTAGATTGAGATAGTGAACCTGTAGTCTTCCTAGTGTTGTTGAACTCCACTCGCATCAGCCCCAGCCATCATGGACCGTGGTCATGGATGATGAAAGTTCTCGTCCAGGAAACATCTGGCGGGCTACAAGTTCCCCATCCCTGGACTACGGGCCACATGGTATTTTTTAATAGGGAAAGACGTTTACAAGCACTGTATGTAAGCAGAATATATTGGAAGCGAAGATTCCTACAGTATATAGCAAATCTTCAAATTATGCATTGAATTCGCCTCAGGGTTCTGTCCTCTCTCCCATGCTTTTTAACATCTACATGCAGCTGCTGGGAGAGATCATCAGGGAGTTTGGGCTGGGTGTTCATCAGTATGCAGATGATACCCAGCTCTACCTCTCTTTCAAATCAGAACCAGTGAAGGTCCTGTGTGAGTGCCTGGAGGCGGTTGGAGGATGGATGACGGTTAACGGATTAAGGTTGAATCCTGACAAGGCAGAAGTACTGTTTGTGGGGGACAGGAGGCGGGCAGGTGTGGAGGACTCCCTGGTCCTGAATGGGGTAACTGTGCCCCTGAAGGACAAGGTGTGCAGCCTGGGAGTCATTTTGGACTCACAGCTGTCCACGGAGGCGCAGGTTAATTCTGTGTCCAGGGCAGCTGTCTGTCAGCTCCATCTGGTACGCAGGCTGAGACCCTACCTGCCTGCAGACTGTCTCGCCAGAGTGGTGCATACTCTGGTTATCTCTCGCTTGGGTTACTGCAATGCACTCTACGTGGGGCTACCTTTGAAGGTGACCCGGAAACTGCAACTAATCCAGAATGCAGCAGCTAGACTGGTGACTGGGAGCAGCCGCTGGGACCATATAGCACCGGTCCTGAGAGATCTACACTGGCTCCCAGTACGTTTCCGAGCACAATTCCAAGTGTTGGTGTTGACCTTTAAAGCTCTAAATGGCCTTGGTCCTGTATACCTGAAGGAGCGTCTCCACCCCCACCGTTCAGCCCGGACACTGAGATCCAGCGCCAAGGGCCTTCTGGCGGTTCCCTCAGTGTGAGAAGTTAGGTTACAGGGAACCAGACAGAGGGCCTTCTCGGTAGCGGCACCCACCCTGTGGAACGGCCTTCCATCAGATGTCAAGGAAATAAGCAGCTATCCTAATTTTAAAATACATCTGAAGGGAGCCCTGTTTAGGGAAGCTTTTAATATTTAATGCTGTATTGTTTTAATATTCAATTGGGAGCCGCCCAGAGTGGCTGGGGAGACTCAGCCAGATGGGCGGGGTATAAATAAATTATATTATATAAAGAGCAGCTGTTTGGATACCCCAGTCTTCTGGACCAGTTAAGCTCTCAGCTCTCTGTCCCCCCATAAAACTCAGTGTAACTTTTTCTGCCCCACATGCTAGTTCTGAGTGTTCAGTATAATATTCCAAAGGTGAAAGAGAGCTTGGGCATTAAGTAAAGCACTACTAGTCATTAAGGAACATTAATGTTCTTTTATCAAGACCCTGACTGCACATTAGTATGTCAGACAAAACCTTAGAGCTGGTCCCATTCATGCTAATGAAGACAGTAATTTTTTAAGCAGTACTGTATGTTGGTTGAAGAAAGTGGCATTTAATTGCTTTGTTTAATAGACAGCATGACATCTTTAAAAAAAGAAGGTGCTTGTGTGTGGTCTGTTGGTTAGGAGCAGGGAACCAGAAGCCAGGAAATTGGAGTTCCTTCTCGGTGGTGATCTCTGCTTCACTGTGATCTTCTGCCAGCTGATTGTTTCCTGCTTTGGTTTACCCCTCTATAAAAGTGAGATAATTTCCTCATTTGGAATGCTGAGACTTTAATGATGATGGCACATGATGTCCCTTTGTGCCAGTTCTATGCACTCATGGTTTACAAAATTCTCTCAAAACATATGTATATTTGTGGATGCAAATGGCTGGCATGTCCCCAAGTAAACATAATGGAAGTGGGGGAAGATTCTTGTTGCATTTGGACCCTATGAAGGCAATTACATTTTAACGTTTTTGCTTAATGACTGTATTTCAGGGGAAAACCCACTTCCCACTACTTATTTTCTCAGCTGTGCAATGCTGATAGTAATTTTGTGAGGATGCACTAAATTGAAAGAATTGTTAATTGTGTCTCAGTTGGTCTGTTTTGCCCATTAAGGTAACTAAGCTTCGTAGTCTTTAACCTTTGAGACCCAGTGCCTCTAACCCCAAACAGAAACATAGGACCCACTTTAAATTTTGCCTTGTATATGTTGCTTCGCTTTCTTTCTTTCTTTCTTTCTTTCTTTCTTTCTTTCTTTCTTTCTTTCTTTCTTTCTTTCTCTCTCTCTCTCTCTCTCTTTCTCTCTTTCTCTCTCTCTCTCTCTCCTCTATTTATTGTTGATTTTCGCTTCCTTTCTCTCATGCCATCTGTCTCTTACAAAATCTTAAGCAACAATGACAACTGCAAGAAAGGAGCAACGATGCTTTGGTTTGGGCTTGACTGCCAATGGATGAATGAATTGATCTATCTACAAATGCAGTGCAATTCAGAAAACTTTAAGTGAAAAACATACTTTTATCTCTTGAATGCCAATTTTTATTTTCTGCTTGCCCTCTCATTTCTCTTGAAATGCTCAACTGAGGCAGGAGACTTCTCTGCTATATATCTTAAAAGTTAGGTGAGCTTCTCATGCTGCTCTAGATCTGTGGTTCTCAGTCTAGTAGAGCGCAGGGATGCATGAAACCAGTACAGAACACAGCCCAAAAAAGCCTTAATTTCTGTATAGTTTGTAACTTTTAAAAATTTGTATGTAAGTGTTACAATATTTAAGTCTGAAGAATTACTGGCAAGCATAACTAATTATTGAGAACTAATGTGAACCAGTGGCTAGAGTGTTGGTCTTATAGATCAGAGTCTGAGGATGAGTTCAGCTGCTCCCAAATACAAGCTTAGATTTGGGCAAATTAGGCTAGATTCCCTATATGTAGACTAGGAATAAAAGTCACCTGCTTTGGGTAGTTGTGAAAGGCAAGACACACAAGGGATTGCAAAATTGATCTGTCTTCTCAGTCTCTTCATTTCACCCCTCTTCTCTCTCCTCTCCCGTTCTCTGCTGTCTGCCTGCCCATCAGTTCCTTCCATTCTTTCATTGAGACATAATTCGACTGAAACACAGGATTCTAACCACCTTCCAGAGAACCTAGAACTGCTGTGCTTTTAGTTTGTTCCCAGTAGTAAGAGTGAAAATCTGAAGGCTCAGTTTAATTTTGTTTGAATTTCACAGGACACCCCCCCCCAAAAGATTTCAACATTACATTCTGGAGCAGATTTTTTAAAAGGCTTTTCATGAGGGGTACAGTGAGTTTGAACTTCAGTAAATGGGAATCAGGATGAAAATTACAAATTTTCTCTGAAGGAGGAAAAACAGATGATTCTTATTCTTACTAGAAATTACATTTGTATACAGCCCTTCATCCAAAGATCACAGGGCATATCACAACATAAAAATACAAAATGAGAACACAAAATAGATTGCTAATACAGTATCAAAATATCCAGCAATGGTACTTTTCTTTGTTTTATTTCAGGATCAGAATGTGAAGACCTTATGGAAGAGTTATTGTGCTGTCTCATTCAGCTAATTGTCGAGATTCCTCTTTTGTAAGTAAACTTCATGATAAAAGTTATGGAATGTCTGTTTCAGTTGCCTTCTGAGAAGATATAGTAAAATAACCAGCTAACAATTTTATAATAGTTTTACAAAAATAAAATGGTGACATTTCTTTTGGACCAACAGCTGTTTGAAATGTCAGGAGCAATCCACTTCCTGCCTCAGTTGTGCACATTGTTGGTACCTCAGCACACTGTGTTTGTTTCTGCTTGTTGTGGGCGGAGGGGGGTGTTAAAAATATTTCAAAGTTGCATTGTTGCATTGCTTTCGAAGTTGCATTTTTCTTTGCTTTCCTTTTGTACGTTCTTTATTCCAAATCTTTTGGTTTAAATTGGTGTTTTTTCTTCTTCTAAAGGTGGGTTTGTTATGAGGCTATCTTAATTGGCCTCACATTTAGCTACCTCCTTATTTTTATGTATTTGTACTGTCCAGCCCTGAAAAATGTCAGCAGAATTTGTTTTCTGTCTCTTTTAGATTAGCCGTTGAAGTTCATGTTTCTCTGTTGGAGCCTTTTCATTTTTCACATTGCTGCTTTCTTTTTCACTTGGAATGAGGTTAGCCATTTAGTATCCCGATAAAGGCACAGCTGTTTTCTTTGGAAACCTCACTGTCATGAAACATGGTCCTGCCGTCATTATATTAATTTTTGGGCAGTTTCTGTCTAATGAATTTGTGGCATGATTTAGAGAAGTGATTCTGATGATGCAAAGAGGTATTGTTGGTACTTCCTGGAACACTGATACTTCTGTCTGGGGCAGATTAGAGGAAATGCTGAGAGGTGAAAGGACGGAGTAATAGATACACATTCATAAATCATTCTTTTTGTTGGAAGGCAGCCTGCGGCCGTATGGAGACGAGTGATAGCCAGTCACTCCATTTGAAAACAGTCTGAAACCACAGCCAAGCCCTATAAAAATCAATCACCAGAGTTGCATGAATCTAGTTCCAGGAGCCCAAAGGGCAGAAGATATGCATTTCTTGAACAGCAGCAACATCATCCCCTAAAAAACGTGGCATGGTAGTGAGAGACCTTTGAAATAAGTGTCCAAAGCAGTCTGTGATATGGAATGGAAGAAATAGCATCTTCCGTTAAGAGACCTCACTTACGATTGAAGTGAGAATGACTTCTGCACAAGTCAGAGACCATTGAGGCTTTTATTTGTTTTATTTATTTGTCCCTGCTGTCTGGGTGTAGGTAATATTTAAAATGCCAGCCAGTCAAAATTAGGAATGATTTTTATTTTATTTTTAAAAGAAAAGGTTGCTCAACACTTTAAAGACCCTTAAGGATGATGGGGAGTGGAAATGTTTAGAAAAAGTTTTGACCTTTTCAAATCTCACAACTGCTCTGCCTGCTCGGGTTAATGGGCATTAGTTGACTCCCTGCCGAATTATATATTTTTAAAGGGCATGTGTCAAAACCTTGAACAGATGAAATTAAGCCTACAACTGCAAAAGCTGCTTTGTTAGGTCATTAATAAGATGACATATACACTAAATGATAGTGTAGCTCTATGTGAATGAAATGCAACATACCTTAGGCCTGAATTCATCCCGTGTTGCTGAAGCTTTCATTTCCACTTCCGTGTGACAAAATGTGGTTAATGTTAACTGTGATTTGCTTGAAAAAGCCAGCTTGAAATCATGGAGTCTTATTTATTTCATAAAATTTATACACCACTTGGTTGTACAAACAAAAACCTCAAAGCTGTTTACAAAAAAGATAAAACAAGAAAATCAAGACAAATTTACAATACTTTAAAAGCAGAAGTGAGAGCTTCTGAACGCCTCCCAGCTATGCAGAGGGAGGAGGAGCATGCAAGCCTGGGGCATTCTATGTCTCATTTCAGCTCATTTATGTTGATCTAAATTATGGTTCCCTCATTGCGAGAAGCGAGGTTACAGGGAACCAGACAGAGGGCCTTCTCGGTAGTGGCACCCGCCCTGTGGAACGCCCTCCCAGCAGATGTCAAGGCAATAAGTAACTATTCTACTTTCAGAAGACAACTGAAGGTGGCCCTGTTTAGGGAAGTTTTTAATGTTTGATGCTGTACTGTTTTTAATATTTGGTTGGAAGCTGCCCAGAGTGGCTGGGGAAACCCAGCCAGATGGGCGGGGTATAAATGATAAATTATTATTATGGTTTAGCATAATGTTTGAACATGACCTGTGATTGATTCAGATGTAACCATAGAATCATAGAGTTGGAAGAGACCACAAGGGCCATCCAGTCCAACCCCCTGCCGAGCAGGAAACACCATCAAAGCATTCTTGACATATGCCTGTCAAGCCTCTGCTTAAAGACCTCCAAGGAAGGAGACTCCACCACACTCCTTGGTAGCAAATTCCACTGCCGAACAGCTCTTACTGTCAGGAAGTTCTTCCTAGCTTTTGCTGCTATGAGTATGAACAACCTTGATCTTAATGCACTTCCCTCTTTATGTGTCTTTTCATTAACCTTCTTAGGAAGTGTCTGCTATCTCAGGTAAAGGAAGGAGATGACAGAACATGCTCATCTCATAAAAGCAAAGCATCATTCACTGGTTTGCTATTGTGTCTGAGTAAATCAAGTCCAGAAAAATCATGTAGGTTGTTTGAGGGGTTTTTGGATGGTGGTTATGCAATGACTGGTGTAAGCTTGCATATCTCCTTCATTTAGAATAATTCAATGAATGTTTCACATCACTTATACAGTATATGATAATTTTTACATTTACAGTTGAATTGTAGGGCTGTAGTCATATTAAGGGTGAGTTGGTTGATTTGCTTTCCACCAGTATGAGAAATGGTGGTACAGTAGTGGGGTTAGGTTCTGTGGCTTGTTGTTAGAAAACAGAAAACCCTTAACACACAACATATTAAACGGAAAGGTTTTTTTGTTATTTGAGTATAATGGTAAGTAGGAACTAGAAATCAAAATACTGACTATCTGAAGTTTACCCAGAGGCATGAAATGACTCGTAAACAAGGCATCTTAATTCCCTGTGTGGTAGCTTCTGAATGCACTCCCTTCTGTTCTGTGGAGGTGGGAGAATTAACTGGAAATATTTCCTGTTCTTTCCATGGAGAAGAGGGTGGCAGAAGAGGTCACGGTTGCTTTCAATTATTATTTTTTTAAAAATTAAATTGGGATGCTTCCAAAACGTTTATGGATGACTGTAACTAGTATATTCTTTGCATGCATGTTTGCCATTAGTGGGCGTTAATTTTGAGAGCTATGCCAAGAGGAAAGATCAGGTTCACATTAAGTTCTTGTATTTGTACCCTGAAACCGATAATTGGATACTCAACTTGCTCTGCAGTGTTCTAAACTGACCTATACTCTTTGGCAACTCCTCTTTCACCTTTTCTGGTAGACCCTCAGGAAGTATGGCAATCAAACCCTGTTCCTGTATTATTTGAAGCTTGCAGTGTGGAACAACCGATTCTGACAATCATAATTAGTGATTTCTTTTATTAAAAAACTATTAATGCTTCCAGTGAAATAAGTTAACTGGGTTAAAGTTGAGGTGTAAGAAATTAGAATGGCTTAAAGAAGTAAGGCGGGCCAGTGTATGGGCAGCAAGCAACTAAGAGCAGATCCATTGAAATTAATGAAAATGACCAAGATTCATGAAGTTCAGTACGTCTGCTCTGAGTAAAACTTAGTTGAATACCACCCTAAAGGCATACCTTCCTGAACATCTTGGCCATCCTGGCAGCATATATCAGCAAAGCAGAAAATCCAGGCTAAAGTGAAAATTATTAACCACACATGTACCCCTTCTGTATGCTGTATTCTATATGATGAATATAAGAATCAAGTAGACTTGTTTATTTAAAAGTGAGTAATGCAAGGTGACGCTTTATGATGTTGCATATAATATTTTTATACTCTCAGGTGTTCATGAAAACACATTAGTAGAAAGCAATTTATACATCTCACGGACTCTTTTGTTACACCTGTTATGTGTTACTTCTTCTTGAGCAACTCCTACTTAGCTGGGATAACATTCAAATAATTCTTTTTAAATGGGAGTTGGCTGAGCGAGTCTTTCCCAATGAACCAGCACCCAACTGATTATCCTGATTTCATTGGTGGGAGCCCCTGGCTACAAGAACTGGTCATTCAAACATCCTAGCCATATGGGATAGGAACTGTTTTTCTCTGCACATCTCCTGTCTGCCTGGGATGACTTTTAAAGACCAAAGCACAAGGATAGAGATTTCAAAAGAGAGGCTAGAAAACTGTGCAAGGATGGTACACAGATTTGTGATGCATTTCTTTTAAATGAGATACTAGAGAACTTTTATTTAATAGTAGAAACATGTCAATTTCTTGTCATATCTAACATGTTTCAAGTACAACACACTCTTCATCAGAGGCAATTCCTTTGTCTTTAAAAACTTGCTTGTCACACATCTCTTGAATAATACGTTTTTTCCCTCTCAAGAGAACACTTATATGGTACATCACTTTTTTTTTAATGTTGAGCTGTTTAGAGCAGTTTAGAAATGTTCTAAATAGTATACTTAGTGTTCCTTGTCTTTTGCTAAGGTATTCCTTATCTTTTGTTTGGAGCTAAACAAACCTAGGCAGCATCTTAAAAAGCAGAGACATCACCTTGCCGACAAAGGTCTGTATAGTTAAAGCTATGGTTTTCCCTGTAGTGATGCATGGAAGTGAGAGCTGAACCATAAAGATGGCTGATCGCCGAAGATTTGATGCTTTTGAATTATGGTGCTGGAGGAGACTCTTGTGAGTCCCATGGACTGCAAGAAGATCAAACCTATCCATTCTGAAGGAAATCAGCCCTGAGTGCTCACTGGAAGGACAGATCCGGAAGCGGAGGCACCAATACTTTGGCCACCTCATGAGAAGAGAAGACTCCCTGGAAAAGACCCTGATGTTGAGAAAGATGGAGGGCACAAGGAGAACGGGACGACAGAGGGCGAGATGGTTGGACAGTGTTCTCGAAGCTACCAACATGAGTCTGACCAAACTGCAGGAGGCAGTGGAAGACAGGAGTGCCTGGCGTGCTATGGTCCATGGAGTCACAAAGAGTCGGACACGACTAAACAACAACAAAACATTATGCACATGTACACATTATACTGCATGTAGGATCACTTTCCCCTTGCTGTGAGTCATGGAAATGTTGTGTCTCCACATCTGCCACTGCCAGATAATGATGTTGGGTGGAGAAGCACATGAAATAATGGCACAGCACAGGGCAGGGCAAATGCTCCTATATGTTACAGGGAGGTAATGTGACACAGGGACATAATTTTTGGCGCCGGCAGCTTGTCTCACACACTGTATAGCTCAGGGGTAGCTAATGTGGTAGCAACTCCCATCATCCATAGCTAGCATGGCCTATGATTGGGGTTGATGAGAGTTGTTGACAACATCTAGGGGGCACTACGTTGCTTACTGCTGCTCTAGCTAAATGTGGGTGTTTTGTAAGTACTGTAGTAGTAATAGTAATGAAGCCTCATACATCCTAGGGAACCAGGCAGAGGGCCTTCTCGGTAGTGGCGCCCACCCAGTGGAACGCTCTCCCATCAGATGTCAAAGAGAAAAACAGCTACCAGATTTTTAGAAGACATCTGAAGGCAGCCCTGCTTAGGGAGGCTTTTAATGTTTAATCGATTGTTTTATTTTTCTGTTGGAAGCCGCCCAGAGTGGCTGGGGAAACCCAGCCAGATGGGCGGGGTATAAATATTATTATTATTATTATTATTATTATTATTTATTTCAGACAAAGCAAAACAAATACATTAGAGAGTGTTGTGTAGTGGTTAGAATGTTGGTTGGATTGGGGTCCGAGAGATCTCTGCAGGAGTTCAGATCCCACTTGGCCATGAAGGTCTCTTGGTGAAATCTACCAGTTGTGATCATAAAATCAGGATAAAATGGTGGAATCTACCTTATAGGACAGTTGTGATGATAAAATGAGGCGGGGGGAGAACAATGTATGATACCTTGTAATTCTTGGAGGAAAGGTGGAATGTAAATGTGATAAATAAAAACAAATGATACATGGAGTGTTCCATTTGATTTGTTAAAACAAAAGATGAGTGGTGAGTGTTGGAAGCAATGAGGGAGCTAGAAATAGGACAGTATTTAATAGTGTATTCTTGATTCATTTCATACATCTGGAAGAGCTTCTGTGACATTGTTGACAGGAGCTGGGGCCCTTTTCTTATTCTCAAGGGCTTCCTTGCTCTAGGCTTATTGCAAACACATTAATTTAAAGTATTTGCTCATAATCGAAAAATTCAGCTGTCAAATAGATATTCATTGGTTTTCATTAATCCTCTTACTATTTTTCTTTGCAGAGACATAACATACAGCATTTCTCTAGAAGCTGTGACGACTTTTGTTGTTTTCCTCTCTTGCCAACTGTTCCACAAGGAAATTCTGCGGGAAAGCATCATTCATAAATACCTCATGCATGGTCGATGGTATGTCAAACCACAACGCTGCTTTCTATATAGATTGTTTTCATTATTGGAGTTCACTAAGTTCTTGTATCTGCCGCTTCAATATGAAAAATGCTTTCATTTAGTTGGGATACCAGAGTATCTCTCAAAGTCCTAGTGAACTGAATCTTAAAAACTCAGAGGTGCCGTTTGCACCCCGAAAACTCCATAATTAGAGTGGGGCTTTTGTGCATGCCCGAAAGTACAATAGAGTGCTTCTGCGCATGCACGAAGCGCACAGAACGCTTCTGTGCATGCACGTGTGGCAAAACCCGAAAGTAAACACTTCCGGGTTTGCTGCATTCTTTTCTCAAACTGTGTGGCGGACCTCCTGTGGGTGGGGTAGGGTGGTGGGCAGTTAGCTGGTAAACCCTTCGGCGGTTAGGGGCTTGGGTGTTGAGGATTATCAGAGGCAAGTACAGAACCCATTGATCCTGTCCCTTTTGTGGAGGACGAGCTGCTTTACTGAAAAACTAATCTCACCACACCCTGGGATACATAACATCTTTTCCAAATAAATAGACCAGCCTCTATTTTTTAAATAGGATTTTGATTAATTATGCACAGAATGCAATGTCCTGACTCACTTTCTGAATTTTATTTTAATAATAATCTGGTTTTTAAAAAAAATAAATGTAAAGCCTTGGGGTGATAGTCAAGGAGACCTGTATGCTCACCCAGATTATCTAGGATTTTTTCAGATTTTCTTTACAGCTATAACTTATTTATTCATATCTGGATCCCACTGTAGATTGGGGTTCTGCAGGGGTGGAGTGTGTTTAGAAGGTAGGGTCGATGTCAAAAAGTGTTTGAGAAACTCCTTGCAGGAAAGTTGGGTTGTGAGTCAGTGATCTTGATGGGTAAGGAGGATTTGAATCTAGACGTAGATAATCTCCCATGTGCATGTGCGACCATGTGTCTCTTGTACAATATTAGCAGCAATGCTTTTCCAAAGACATTTAGTGGCTTGCCTTCATTTATGTTGAACATGCCTCTTTTTTACCACTGAAACACAGAGAAGAGAGTAATATATAGTCTCTCATAGTCACAACACCATATGCCAGAAAAATATTCTTGTGTGGTCAATATGTCAAGGAAGCATATAATCTGATGGTTATTTCCTTTCTGTGAATAAATGCATCCTGCATAAGTCGTGGGATGGGGAGTTTGAAGTTTTATGCTTAAATCAAGATGATGATAATGTCAAATGTAAACCATACTTAACTAATCTGTTGTCTGAGACTGCATTCAGCTAAAGGACTTTATAGAATCCTAGCAGACAGTATCTCCTTTGCATCTCTAAATGAAGTTATCTCTGCTGTTTCCCTCCAATTTAAACAGTTGAGACATGTGCAAGTTCAGTTGATTATTGATATTATTGACCAATATGTAAAACAGAGGGGAAGGCAACTGCAAGGTTTTCACTTCCTTTATGGAGTGGTGATGAATCCAGTTAGAATTTTTAAATGTCCCTGGACAACCTTAACTATTATGTATTTTGCAAAAAGTAAATGTAAGCACTCTTGCCAGGATTAAGAAAGCAACTTCAGGCAAGCAGATCCAGAGAATTGTGCACGCTTTTTGAAATTTTCAGCATTTTCCTGTTGTTCAGCAAATCCCTCCCCCATCGTACCACACCATAAATTGTTTCAAAAACAGTCTGCCATGTGGCATGGAAGACTGCTGTTTGAAAAGAGGAAGCCTTAACCTGGTTTTGCTTACTTGTGTGACTCTCTAGGTTGTTCGTATTTTCACATCTTTGAAAGCATTGGGGGGGTTGGGTGTCCTTCAAAATAGAGGCTTTAAAAATGTCTAGTTATATGGTTATTTAGATTGCAATGCTCTCACATGTATCTCCTGCTGACCCACTGCCAATTGGGGGGGGATCTGTTTTAAACCTGGCATTTTATGTAATTGCATAGTAGTGCCATCCATCCCAGTGAGAAGTATGGTGAGAGAAAGAAATCTGAATATTATTTAAACATCCGAAATCATTCTAGATTCCTGGCTCTGTTTTGCATTTTCAGTCTTCCGTATACCAGCAGACTTGTGAAAACATTGCTATATAACTTCATCAGACAAGAGAGAAGTCCTCCCCCAGGGACACATGTCTTTCAGCCAGAGTCAGACGGAGGAGGGCTGCTTTATGGAATTGCATCGGGTGTAGCAAGTGAGTTTTTTATTTTTATTAGCTTTCTGTTATGTTACAACTCATTGTCATACATTGCATTACAAAACCATTTATTTATTATTAATGGCAAGTAAGTCTTTATGTACTGGTGCTACCTATGTATTTGTCCATTTCTTGTTTGAGGGTTTGATTCTACTGTGGTTTCCTTGCTTTTCTTCAGGAATGTTGTTTTTATGGAGGTAGGAGGAAAAACGGAAGTGGACCAGGACTTAAGCTGTGCAGAGTGCAAGGGATTGTGCTGTAGGTTTTTCTAAGAGTGGGGGAAAGCCTTGCAGTAATTAGATGGCATGGAAATCTGGAATCTCTCTGTGTTGCTGCCTTCAGTGCTTCCACTTCCGTTTACATATACATTCTTCTAAAATATGTTCTTTTGAGACTGGTGTGACCTTTATAAGAACTGGATGGTAAAGGTAGTACCCTTCATTACTATCTGTTTCCACAGACTACTGGTACTGTATGTTACCTAAGTAATTTCTCCTCGATCTGTCTCTAGGCCATTGAAGTTAAGCCTCATGGGCATAGTTACAAGTGTGTCTGATTATATGTCCAGATAACACTCTGATTGTTCCATCCTGCTGGATCATGGACCCATACCTGGAGATGCAAAGTGAGACTAAAACTCTCAATTTTGGTTATGTGAAGTGTCCTAACTACTTTTGTACCACATCTTTGTATTAAGTACAAAGTACAGGCAGTTATTTTCATTGTCACGGCAGTTACATGTCTCAGTACTGGGTACCGGCTTAGTTTCTCTGCCATATAATTGCACACTACCCAGCCTTCTTTTTCTCAGTTTTGAAGTGAATAGATTTGCCTTCTCTTGTCTTCTGATAGGAATCACTTTTTGGTACGCCCTGCCTCTTTGGGTATCCGTTTTCAGCATGAATCAATTCTGTGTCTGTAAGGAATGCTGACAAGTTCTAACCACAGTACTGTGTGTGGTAGGAAGGCTTTCATGTGCATTTTATTTCCTCTCCCCCCACTCCCCTTTCTGTAACTCTTCTGCAACAAAAACAATTAAAGCAGATTGTCTGCACTTCCTCCCTGCTAAGGACCCCACGGTGAGCAAAATGTTAATCTTAAACATACTAGCAGTTTTCATTATTGTCTTGTCTCAAGCCAGTAGAGAACAACAAAGAGTTGGTGAAGTGTCTTGAATGTACTGTGATGCAAACATGATACATCTGCATCAACTAGAATTAAACTGTTATTGTGTGTAAGGCAGATAATGGAAACCCTGTAGTTTGGCAGCAGAAGTTTTGTTGAAGAGGGCTGTGGCTTATGCGTGGGTGCTTAGAGCGTATAGATTTTTTCTTTTGTTAGGAATTGTATTATTATTCAATAATTTTTTAAAAAAAAAACCCACTTGCTTGCTATAACCAGAATTAAGGCTTTCACCTGTTGGCTAAAATCTCACAAATCTGATTGGAAACCTAAGGCTGTTGCCTTAACAGATGTGCCCCTTGATCAGCAATGATGTGGAGTGTCACAAATTGTGTGTGCTTTCATCTTACCCCCCATGCACCCATACCTTGCCTTTCTTTCTGGCCCAAATCCAGATGGGGGAAACGGGGTGCCTTGGGCCAGCCAATATGTCCCACTCTAAAAGATGCATTTTTATCAGCTATAGAATTTGGGGACTTATAATGCCAGGTGTCAGCCTTTGCAAAGAAGTGGGTAATCTAGTAATGTAGAGGCATCTATTTTTATATGTAAAATCTGTGCTGGCGCTACCTTGCCAAGCACGTTAAATAAAAGTAGGCTCATTTTTACTTGCTCGGAAAGTTTTCAGTCAAGCCCATGACAGTGCACCTGATTCTCCTCTTGGAGGCAGTAAAAGAGCATTTCTTTGTTGTTTGGAGTAAGTGTACAGTACACAGCTGAAAGGAAAGAGCTAGCCTCCCACAACCTCTGTGGGCTATGTTGAATTTACAAACATGTATTGACTTGCCATGCTAATGCTGTTCTTTCAGACATTGAATAGTAGTTGTTTTCTCTCAGATCACTGATAAATTGCTTAAATTGTTCCAGACGGGCTTTTTAGAGGTTCCTGACAATACAGGAATTTCTTCCCTCCTACTTTTTTAGATAGTGGATTATTTCTCTGGCAAGCTTATCAAAGTGTTTAAGGCATTTCTGCCACATAAAGAAAGGTGAGATTTGGTGTAGAGGTAGTCAAGTGCAGCTTGATTACTGGAAAAACCGAAAGACGATGCACTTTTTGCTTATACTGCTCAAAATTTGCACCGTGAACTCTAGCTACTGCTGTAGCATAGAGCAATCCAACGCATGTATGGGATTGAGAATGTGGATTTGCTTTGTCAGCCTGGAATGTAACTTTGAAAATAGAACAAGCCACACAAAAGGGATTCCCCCTTCACACATCTGAATCATGGTTTATTTTTTACATTTATTATTCCCCGGAAAGTTCAGAGGAGCTTATGTTGGTTTCCCAGTGGTACCCCTTCCAGGCACCAGTCAGATCCACACACACTCAACTTCAACAATGCTACAGCATTGGGCATTCCCAGATCATTCACTATGTGAGTCCTTGCGTTTATTTTCCCAGTCAAGAACATATCTGAGTCTGCTAAATTGCAAACTCTATTTGCTAGTATCTCTGTTTAAAAATCCCTGAGCAGGTAGGTTCCCACATGACAGGGTTGAGGAACCTCCTGCATGCAAACATTATTAGTCTGGCATGGGTCCCAGTTTGCTCTGCAAGGGTGTCTTCTGCAAGCCGTCCACCTGCCCAATGCCTGTCGTCAAATGTCATATTAGGCATGGAGCAAGTTAGATGTATAGCTGCCAGTGGACAATTGGGAACCTTAAAGTTTGCCCCTAGTTATTCCTTGGCAAGCAAGACTTGCTGTCAGTGCTGATCAGCGACAGAATGCCTGCTGGGCATAGCTGTGCTATGGAGTTCTGAGTAGGGAACTCATAGCACAGCTGACCCCTTCCCCAAGCAGGGCTTGCTATAAGCACAAATATTCTTTTACATCACTGGCTTGGTAATGGAAAGGATCTTCCTCTGGTGGTGCAGCTTGAGCTGAGCCCACAAAGAAAAAATATTGCTTTGCGTCATCTGATGTCATTGTGATGTCAGGTAATTGACAAGTATGGTTGGTCCTGTTACAGTGCCATTAAATCATTGCAGCCATCAGGAGGGAGCATGGGATATAAATTAATTCATTAAATAATAACCTATGGATCCTTGCCTTAATGGCATGCTCTCTAAAACGATAAGATAACAATTAGCACTGAGTCAAAGTGGAGGGTGTGTTTTCATGGAAAAAAATATTCCTCTATGAAGCATGTTCCTCTCTTTGTTCCAGTGGTTATTAGGAGGTAAGCAAATTGGGGTGGACATCTTCTGCTGTTTAGAGTATTGCCCTCACTCTGATTTGGTTTGAAGATGTTTTCATTGTGCCAGAGTTCCTCTGCTATGGGAACTTATAACTCTGGCAGTATATGATATCTGATTGGATAATGTAGTCTGCAGGAAGTGCCATCATCATCAAAGCAGCATCTGAGAAGAGCGGAGAACAGAAGTGGGAAAAGTAAATTTTTAGGGGTCTTCCGGGAATTTCAGGCCTTCCAAACGTTTTCAGCTGTAAAATATTTGCCCACAACTTTTGCTCTGCCCCAATGAAAACACTGTACGCTTGTGTTTCCCTTCTGAGAGAAATGGGCTTCTGATGTTGAGGTAGCAACCAAGCAACATGAGTAAGCTGCTTCCTTGTGGTCTCAAAGCTGACATACCACATGGAAGAATTTTGGAATTCTTAACCTCAGAATGCTTTGGGCAACTTTTTGTTGGAAAGCCAGCCAGTAAGTGCCATGAATAAATAAATGTTTACTTTCTGATAATTTAGAAATCATATGTTTAAGTATTGCATTCATATACAGTTTTTACTGTATCCTGCAGATCTAATTCCCAAATATTGCATCCTTTAGCTTGGAGTGTGGTGTAACACTCAAAAGCCTCTGATCCTGTGCATCTGCCCAAACATATGCAATGTCTCCATGCCAGCTTTGCACATCTCTGGAAGCGCCCACTATGGAGATGTATAGACAGTTGGACTGATGAAAGGATGCTTGGAAGCACTGTGCTTGCTGCATGGAGGGCTGTAGCAGGAAAGTGCTTTTCAGAAGCTTCCCTGTGGGCATGGTAATTTTAATTGCCCCCCCCTCCCAATTCTCTAGGACCAACATGGCAACAGATGTCAATATTAAGGAATCTGTTCTGACAGAAGTTGGGCAACAGCCATGGCAAGTAAGGATATTTGTCTTAATTTGCCTTTTTGGATCTGAAGGTTGAGGGAAGTTTTCTTTTACTTGTCCCATTTGTTTTTTTAGACATAAAGGCTGGGTTAAGGATGTAGGAAAGTTTCCGACTTTGACATTTATTTCTTTTAATTTAGGCCAAGCTGTTAACGGGATTATAACAAACAACATTATTTTTTCAGTGAACATTTAAAAAGAACCAACTCTAATGAAATATGTTCTGCCAAGCTTGAGTTTCCAACACAAGTATAAGATTTTTTTTTTTACGTAACCTCTGATAAATGGCTGTTTTTCCTTTTGAACAAGCCATCAAAAACATTTTCCTTCTTTCTGTGAAAGTTTGCCCAGCCAAATTATAACAAGACTAAAATAGTGTTTCTGTGCTTAGCAAAATAACAGTGTGTGGATAAAACTAACTACTTAGCTGTCACGGATTAAATTTAATTGCCTCCTTCCAGTTGGGTGGTTATAGATGAGTTGATTTGGGGCTTTGTGCTGCTACATTTGGGCAAGAGTAGGGTGACTTGTGGCACATGAATCTATTGACTTCTTGAGTGTCTTGTTCAGGGTGACTGATTTGGAGGAAGAGCAATGCCATTATTGGAAAAAAGTGTGATTAAGGTGAAGAAGCACTGATTAATAATGGTTGTCACTGTTTTACATAAGGCCACTGCTGGTCTAAACCTTTTTGCCAGTTTTGCAAGCCATATCCTCTTCCCCTTTTATGCAAGATCTTGGGCAGAGCCGAAACAGAGCCTCCTCTCTCAGGACCCCATTGCACTGTGAGAGAATTACTTCTCTTGCAGCTGAGAGTTGGGACAGTCCTTCATATGCCATGCACCTGGTTTGTATTAAGAAGGACTAGTGATAGGAATTGTGTACTGCAGAGATGGAGAAGCCCATGCCCAGGGGCCAGGCCTCTCTGTTTAACCCTCTGAACTCTCACCAGACCATATTCTGCCCCCCACCCCTGGCCATGGCAGCCTTGAGTGTTTTTACTTGGGTGGAGTGTTTCCTTGGCCAGTATATGGCACTTATTGGCCTAAGGTCTTCAACACTGTAAATCATACTGCCCTGTGGACTGTCCTGAAAATCAGCCGCCCAGATAAATTTGTGAACATCCTTCGGTTCCTCCATGATAATATGACAGCAACAATTGCAGATAACAGTGGCTCTCAAAGTGAACCATTCACAGTGGGATCAGGTGTTAAACAGGGATGTGTTATCGCCCCAACCCTATTTATTATTTTCATTGCCGTGATCCTACACATTGTCGAAGGGAAACTCCCCCACCGAGGTAGAAATCATATATTGAACAGATGGAAAGCGCTTTAACTTGAGTAGGCTGAAAGCGAAGAGTAAGGTTACCATAACTTCCATCACAGAGCTTCAGTATGCTGGTGTAGTGTGCACACGCTCAGAGGATGACCTTCAAACCATCCTAAATATCTTTGCGGAAGCTTACGAAAAGCTTGGCCTATCACTCAAAAAACCAAAGTGCTGCACCAACAAGCACAAAACAACCCCTTTGCAGTGCCACAAATCCAACTCAATGGTGTAACATTGGAAAGTGTCAATCACTTCTCCTACCTGGGCAGTTAGTTATCTTTCCACAAGGGCTGACATTGATGCTGAAATCCAACATCCCCTGAGCTCTGCGAGTGTAGCTTTCTCCTGACTGAAGTGCAGAGTGTTTGTGGGAAACCTAAATGCTTGTTTACAAAGTTATTGTACTACCAACCTTACTGTATGTTTGGGAAACATGGACCACTTATAAACGCCATCTCCACCTCCTCGAAAGATTCCATCAGCAGTGTCTCCAACATATCACTTGGGGAGACAGGTGAACTAATGCCAGTGTACTACAAGAAGCAAAGATCACCAGTGACAAAGCAATGATTCTTCAACATCAACTTCATTGGACTGGTTATGTTGTTCAGATGCCTGATTATCAACTTCCAAAGCAACTACTCTATTACAAACTTAAAAATTGAAAGAGTAATGCTGGTGGTCAACAAAAGAGGTTTAAATACTCTCTCAAGGCAAATCTAAAAAAACATAGTATAAACACCAACAGTTGGGAAACACTGGCCTGCGAGCACTCCATTTGGAGAACAGCCTTTTCCAAAGGTGCTGTGGACTTTGAAGATGCTCAAACTCAGGACGAAAGGGAGAAATGTGCTAAGAGGAAGGCATGTTTGGCAAACCCTTACCATGATCAACTCCTGCCCGGAAACCTATGTCCCCACTGTGTGGATCCAGAATTGACCTAAACAGTCACTTACAGACTCACTGTTAAGACCGTGTTCATGGAAGACAATCTTACTCGGCTGCAAGGGATTGTGAAAGAGAGAAGAAGGACCCTGGAAGGCCAGAGAGGTATGTGTGTAAACCTCTGGCATTTGCCTAGTTAAAATGTTACCTACAGTACTAAGGTAAATTACATTCATTGGTCTGCACATTTTGCATCAGGCCCCACTCACCACTGGTTTGTGCCAAA
Source organism: Zootoca vivipara (assembly GCF_965207765.1). Taxonomy (NCBI): domain Eukaryota; kingdom Metazoa; phylum Chordata; class Lepidosauria; order Squamata; family Lacertidae; genus Zootoca; species Zootoca vivipara. The sequence continues at coordinate 52,945,400 of NC_142593.1, forward strand.
ACCACCAGCAATTTTGAAGTGGTCCATTTGACAAAAAGTTTGGGAATACCTCTCCTCTTTGCAGAGGGGGGAGGCGTTGCAACCAGGAGCCGGTTCCCACGCTAGCAGGGGGGCGTATTCAGCCCTCTGCGTCAGCCTATCCCTGCTGCCGCGCCAAGTCTCTCAGCTGCATTTAAGCAGCCACAGCAGAGTTCGAGCCCCCATTCTGCTTCTGCGCCTCATCAGTATTGGAGCTTTTCCCAAAAGAATTGTTATATGACCTTTGAATATTTTCCAGGTTTGAGGGGTTGCTTGACAATGTTCCCTTCAGTGGGCTTTATTTTCCATTGGTGGGTCTGGTGTTTTTTTGTGGTGGTGGTCTCAGGCAAGTGTAGTCATCATTTCAGTTTCCTACAAAGCCCCTGGGGATAGCGTCACTCTGGGGCATTGTGGGAAATTTAAGTGGCAGCTAGATTAGCCGCTTGGCACTTCTCAGCATGCTGACTTCGATTTTGTTTTAGCAAAGCTGGGACATAGGACTGAGTGGTGGGCAATCCTAGATGGTATCCCTGGCAGCTACCTAAGGTGCTGGTGTTGGCCTTGGCTGGGTGTTTTTCATGCAGAGAGGTAGGTAGGCATAGGAGAGTGTGTGCAAAAGAGAAGTGTGTTGCTTCAGAGTATTGCCACAATAGTGAAGATGGCACCGTTTTTAAAAAATGCCCTGTGCTGCTTCAGCTTTGGAGAAGCTGGTATCTTGAGGTTTTTCTCACCTAATTATTTTCAGTTATAAAAGAGAGGTCTTTGTTTAAAATAGCCTTTTCTTTACTCTACTTGTCCCCCGCTTGCCTCTGTTGCATTCTGAAGTTGTTTTTGCAGTGATTTTGACTGAGTGTATGAAGAATTGTTGAAAATCTGTTTGAAGGTTTGACTCTTGGTGTCTGCAGAGGGCTGTTGTTGCAATGGCATCCTCTGTTGTTTTCAAGCTTCTGAACTCTGATGCTTGGCACTGTTCTGTGGCTACATCTTTGCAATCGGGAGAGGGCAGCCTGGTCCTGCTTGTGTTGACTTTGGAATCACAGTTACTTAGCAAATTCCTCATCTAACTCATGAACAACGCTGTATAAGGCAGATGAACCAATGTAACATCTGGTGGGAATCATTTCCCCAGTGCAGTGCCATAGCAAGGAACCTTGTACCTTTGCAGCCATGCTTTCTACTAAGATGTAATTAAACTTCTGAAATAATCTTTAAGCTCTTGCCTCTGGCTCATTTGGTCAGGAGCACAAAGATGTCTTTGGAAACTGCGTCTGAAGACGGTTCAGAAACTGTATCTGGTGCAGAATTTGGCAGCTAGGTTGCTCACTGGGGGAAGATGGTTTGAGCGTATTAGACTGGCCTGACTACACTGGATGGCAGTTAGTTTCTGGGCCCAATTCAAAGTGCTGGTTTTGACCTATAAAGCCTTAAACAGCCAAGGACTGCAATACCCCAAGGACTGCCTCTTCACATATGAATCAACCCAGACCCTGCAATCATCATCATATGAAGTAACAGAGTTAGGGTAACAGAATAATAACATAGCATTGCCCCTGCTAATAAAGATAATCCATCTAGCTGGGGGGCGGGGTGCTGACTAGGATGGTCCCTAGATGATCTTAACCATTGCTATGGTTGTGTGCAGCATTATTGGGTATTTATCGAGGAGAAAACTGATCACAGTTGGTGTGAGAGCATATGCTACTTCTAATGTTACTATTATTTATTAAATTTATTAGCTGGCCTTCACTATCAAGTCTCACTGCAGCTTACAGCAATTTAAGATTCAATATGAAACTGTTTCAACAACTTAAAGGAATATGTTGGGTCCTGAAAACATCTCTGTGGTTAAAGACCAGTATATATTAGTGGCGTATTTTCAGTGTACAACAGAAACTATATTGAAGGTGCCAGATGCACACGGGGGGGGGGGAATTGTACAACCTATCACCTGCCACAGAGAATGCCCTATCCCAGGCCATCACTGCACCCAACTACTGAGGGCGGTGGAACTACCAAGAGGAACCCCTCTGTTGATCTTAACACTCAAGAGATTCTGTAGGGAAGCAGTGGTCTTTCAGATATTAGGGACCTAGGTCATTAAGCTCTTTTATTTGAACCATCTAGTCAAGAAAGGTCATTGGAGCTTCTTAGAGAATATATTTCCTTTTGTATTTTTATCTTTGGAGCTTTAATAGCAACCAAGCACATCTGTTTTTGGTTTCAGAACTTTTCCAGCTATGAGCTTTATCCTTCCCAGTATGATGACACATCACCTATTCACAAACAAACAAAAGTTAGTAAAAGTTCCTGTGTCATTGCACAATGATACAGATAATATTATAGTTAATGAAGCTGGATTTCACTATATTGGCCAGCTCCATTGAAGGCCAGCTACATTCCTATTAGATGAGTTGAGGGACCAGGAAACTCTCTGGGTGTTGCTGCGATGGGAATTTAAACTTGTGAACCAGAGTGAGATGGCAACATAACCTTTCTTTATGCTGCAAAAGAGGCCTTAGGGAAACTGATAAATTTCTTGGAAAAGTCAATGGATGAGCACTTCCCCTTATTGGCTCTCCCCTGTGGCTGAGCGTCTGAGAAGGTTGAGCAAGAGTCTCCCCAGATTACCCTTTAACATTATCACATTTGGTACCCTCCATTGATTTTTTGGCAATGAACAAACCATAAACTATGCAAGCTGTCAAGATACAGCACTGATATTTGTTTCAGCATTATGGGTTAAAATTTGAGGAAGGGTAGATCTGATGGTTGAAGCATCTTCGTATCTATTGCTTTTATTAAAATTATTATAGATTAATTTGCAGAAAAAAAATAATGCTTCCATTTCCAAAAATAAAAATCTGGCATTATTGTAAATGCTTTGTAGTGAGTTTATCTCTGTTCTCTGGTTTTTGTAAAGAATCTATTGTGTAGAATTCAAAATATGCAACAGGTAGATATAGGGAATTTATGCTAAGTGGGCAACTTAAAATTTAAAAGGAATCCTCAGGGTTCGTTACTGAACCCACTGCTGTTCATTTTTTAAGCTTGGACATTTTCCCTCTCTTCCATCCCACCTGTCTATTGCAGGGGTTTCCAACCCTTTCTTGATAGAGGAATCCCTATAACATGTTGTGATATCCTGCAGAATCTCAACCACCTATCTGCCCCCCAACACAAAATAAAAATAATTGCATACACGTATATGCATCCTGATAGAGACTCTTAAGTCTGCAAACCAGTACACATGTGATCTGGAAGTGAGTCCTATTGCACACAGTAGGACTTACGTTTGAGTAAGCATGCTTAGCATTGTACTGTTTCCTGTATTTCTAGCACCTTTGTTCATGGTATTTTATATACTGCTTTTCAGGTTGACCTTACAAATGGTGTACAAAAGAGTATCATATCAATTGTATTTTAAAAATACAATAAAATGGAAATACAACTGTTTGTGTAAAGTAGCACCAACGATGACAATAAAAGCAATTCATGAAAAAAAGATGCATCTGTTTAATTTAGCATGGGCAAACATGAATGTACTTAGTCCAGCATCTTAAAGACAATCATAATGACATCAGGTGAACAGTTCTTGAGAACAAGTTCTAAAGAGAGGACACATTTGCCAAAAAGACCCATCTCCATGCTGGCTTATCCATTTGATGGCTAGGATAAATCAAACTATGTAAATGGCTGATGCTTTGCATCAACACTAACTATCAATTCAGCAATAGCCCCTCAAGCAATGTCTTTTGTGTGTGTGGTGGTGGAGGTGGACCAGTGCAGGTATATTTAGTCCACCATAAAGTTATTGATGGACAGTTCCGCATGCTTCCCCCCCCCCCATTCCACTGGCTTCACCAAATAGTCTTCTCTGTATTAGCTGATGAATGCAAACAGATTTTGTGGCTGACAAAGAGGAGTAGATAAAACAGTCCTTGAGGGCTTAAAAAGCTGGAAACCCTGAGAAATACAGTTATACCTCGGGTTACAGACGCTTCAGGTTGCATCCTGCGCCGAACCCGGAAGTACCCAAACGGGTTACTTCCAGGTTTCGGCGCATGCGCAGAAGCACTAAATTGTGACCCGCACATGCGCAGACGCAGCACTGCAGGTTGCGAACGTGCCTCCCACATGGATCACGTTCGCAACCCAAGCATCCACTGTAACGGTCTCTGTTGATATTATGGATAAATCAATGTATCTCAGTGTTACCTCATGTTCAAGTCAGTGACCTACTCTTCTTCACACTTACCTAGAAGGGTTGTGATTTCCACTTCTCCCATCTCTGCTTAGATATCTATGAACATTCCAATCACCACCAAAAAAATACTAATCTTGTGCCTGTTTACAAATGAGGGCCTAATTCCTTTCACCCTCTGTCTGTGTTCAGCAGGAGTGATGTAGTGGCTTTAGTATTGGGGTGGGGAGAGACATAATTGATGATTCAGGCAGTGATGAAGCAACAAAGACAGTAGCAGCAGTCACAACAGCAAGTATATATGAATTGCAAAATGAGCACAGTTGCATGAATTGCCTACTGGTATAACACAGTTTTTGGTGTGGGGTTGATTTTCCTTGGCATTGAAAATGACAGTGGACCTCAGTATTTGAAATACACCCCATATACCTGGAATGCAGTTTTCTGCCTTTTGGGTGAAAAGGTTAATTCCAAGTAAAGCATTCATCAAGATAGACACAGTTTTTAAATATGTTTGTTAGCTGGGAACTAGGTTAAAATAAAGGCTAAATATGCTTCTCTTGATGCTGAAAAGGTCAGGCTTGAGTCGGAACTGACATTGAGAGCCTTGCAACAAATGGGTTGAGTAAAGCAGTAACAGTTCAGCTAAACAGATTTTTTTCTCCTTTTTTTGTTATTCTCTCCCCTCCCTCAAAATGGGTGTGTGATTTATGTAGAACTTAGCACCACCGAGCATGCTGATGACTGACTTTGAAAAACATTTCTTCCTCTCAAGGTTATTGGTTTTTTTAAAAAAAGAATTCTCAGAAGAGGCTTTTATTATGAGGCAACCAACTTAAAAAGAAATGCAGTTGGGTCAAATGTCATCCTAATAACAAAGATACCATTAAATATTGGGAGGATATGGGTGTTTAAATTTATGGAGCCTGAAATTATGTGTTAAAAGTGACTGGGCAAACAACCCATTTCGGCAAATGTGATTACAGGGGCAAAAGCGACCGGCTGAGCTGAGGAGAGAAAACACGGAGCAGAGTTGGCTGGTTAGCAAATATGTCCAGTCAGTCAGGAAGCAGTCATGCCAAGGCTCAGAAGCTGGAGCCTTGGTCTACCCTTGCTGGTGCCAGCAATGTACAGGGGTCGGTCACAAGACCTTGCTAGCTTAACTCACCCTGTCAGCTCTCTGCTCTGACTTGGGAAGCTGCTTGATGGAGGATGCTAAATTCAGGTAGCTTGGCAGTGATATTGGTTAATCCGTTATTTTGCATGCTGTTAACTAAAAATGACAATTTTACAATTGTCACATGCACATAAGGAATGAATGTTGAGGATTATAATTTTTTGCTATGAAGTACTGTACATGAAAATATTCCTCGTGAAAGGTATACTGTTTTATTCATTGGGGAAACCAAGTGGTGTGTTGCATTTGTTTTTTTTTAAAAGTGACTGAATTACAAAAAGCACATAAAGATTATATATAATAGTGATAGGGAAGTTGGGTGCATGAGCACAGGGAACCAGATGCCAACATGGTTTGGGAGTTTTCCACCTTGTTGTCTAGAATTTCATCATTTCTGCAGGTGGGAACATCCCACAATACTTAAGGTGTCCTCTCCAGAAAGGGTCTGTTTCTGGGAGGACAGCGGACTGAAGAGCATGACTCAAACTTTAAGACAGCAAGTCCAATCAAAACATTTGACACACAGGACTCAGCTCATGCCCACAATATGGTGGCTAATACCTCGAAAACAGCAAAGGGTAAAATAAACGGTGGCCACAGAACCATTAGAAGAGGTATTGCAGTTAAAACAAATCTGCAAAGACTTAGTGGAAGAATGGCCATTGGGGTTTCTGTCACTTGAAGCCTTAACTGCATAGATCAAGTAAATAAGGGTACCTGTATTGGCTTTGGAAGCTCTGGATCTAGGAATTTGACATAGTGAAAAGCTGCAATGGTTAATTCAGTTTCAGTCGAATCTGCAGTAAAGCAAGATTGTCTGAGAAACCATGGGCAGATGACGGTGAGATTCCAGAATTGGTGGAAGGCAATGACATAAGTGAGCTCTCTGCTAGAATGGTGGTCTGCACTTTTCCCAGACCTAGTGATAGATCAAGCTGAACCAGAATGGGCGTATCACAATCTTGGCCCTAAACTCAAGACAACTGCATTCTCCAAGATGACATAATCTCATTTTAAAAGCACAGGATTAAAGTTCTGAGAGGTAAGGAGGATGTGGCACACAATGGGAAACCTGTAATGTTTTTGCAGAACCTAATTTAGGATACTTTTCTTAGATGGAGGGCAGAGAAATTTGAACAGTCCAAAGTACGTAATCACTTGGGCTTACGTTTCAGACTCATAGTAGTGATAGATGGCATGGCACATGCAGCTGTGAGACACATTGTAAAAATCAGGACCATATACAGTGGTACCTCTACTTACGAATTTAATGCATTCCGAACGCACATTCGTAAGTCAAAAAAAAATTGTAAGTCAAATCCCATAGGAATGCATTGGGAGAAAAAAATTGTAAGTAGAAGCAACCCTATCTAAAAATTCGTAAGTAGAAAAAAATCCTATCTAAACCGCATCCAAGATGGCGGACGGAGCTCCATTCGTAAGTAGAAACATTCGTAAGTAGAGGTACTACTGTATTTAAAAACCCTGCAAATTTTACTTAGTATATTGTTGTAATTCTAAATTAATATTATTAATAATTAAATAACCATACGGCCCATCATCTGAAGATCCCAGGGCGGTTCACAACAGAAAAATACAAAAAGAGAATACAAAATACATAATAGAACAAAGACAAAAACCCTCCAGAAAGTATTTATTCCATCTCAGTTAAGAAGACTATTAGTATGCAAATGTTCATGTTACCCACAACTCTTCCCCCAACCTTACATTCTCTAAAAAAATTGACCTAGTTCTTAAAAGTGCTAAAGACAGAGGTGACTAACCATATTTTTTTTGGGGGGGGGGCTCCATTCCTGCTTCATTGCCGCATTCTTCTGTATAACCCAAGATCTTAACCTAATTATGGCTGCAATCCCGTGCACACTTTTCTGAGACAAACAATTTCACTTCTTATATAGGCATAGAATTGGTCTTAAAGTCTAAGAGTGTCCTAATTAGTTTAGTTACAGGTAGGTAGCCGTGTTGATCTGACGTAGTCGAAACAAAAAAAAAAATCCTTCCAGTAGCACCTTAGAGACCAACTAAGTTTGTCATAGGTATGAGCTTTCGTGTGCATGCACACTTCTTCAGATACACTGAAACAGAAGTCACCAGACCCTTATGTATAGTCAGAGGGTGAGGAGGGGTATTACTCAGAAGGGTGGTGGGAATGGGTGATTTGCTGGTAGGAGTGGTAAACCTGTTGACGACTGTTAACGACTGCAATTGGTCTTGCAGGAAAAAGCAAGGGGTGAGATGGCTAAAGTTCTAATTAGTTTAGAAACACTGAAATCATCTATAGTCTTAGAATGGTACCTGAGAAAGTCTACAAGGGATGTTGAGCCTCATTACTATGGCTCTTCAGTGGCCCTCCCCTTCCACCAAAATTTGTTTGGACCCCCTCGCCATTATTGTATTAGTCTTGATTTAGCATGGTAGAACCAAAATGTTCTGTGTTATTTCGTTGCATTTATGTCAACCTTAAATAACCTTTATACTGTATTTGTATCTGCTGTGCCTGAAAACTTGTCGTGTTTTAATACGTCAAAACTAAGCTAATCTAGTTTTGAATACTTGGATGCTTTATTTTGTTTTGCCAGACTTTATGTCGCCTAGAAACGATCCTTTCATAATTAGTTTTCAGTAGTCTTTTCTTCCATACTAGTGTTGGATAATTATCTTAGTCAAATGCCATTCACTGTGTTAAGCTTGCATTCTAAATTACACACAGCCTGTAAAATATTGCTGAGAAGTTCATGCATTTTCTTATATAGTGTGTGATATCGTTGTCAGTCTTCAGAGTTTATTATCTAATTGTTTACTGGAGCAACATGTTTTCTTATGCCTAAATATTTAAGAATAATGATTCACATTCCACCAAGCATTGAAATTTCAAGCTACTTTTTAATTGACCTATCCAGTGCCCTGTTAGTTTCCATGCTTACCAAGCCCATATGTCTGAGTTCTAGGGACTTTGGTATTTAACTGACAAATTGGCTTAATTCAAGGAGAGTTTGTGTGCCTATGAAGTATGTTTTTAAGTCTCTGTGATTTTGGCAAAACTAGTCAGTGGAAAGATAAGAAACCAAAGGGGTCGTTGGAGTATTTATATAGTTAGGAGGTATTACTCCTAGCACTTTCCCATTGCCTTGCTGTTTGTTCCCCTCTTTTTGTTGATCTGTTCTCATCCAGCTCGTATGAGAGTACAAAATTAAATGTGTGTGTATGTGTGTATCATCAATGTGCATGGCACTTACAGAGTACAAGAGGAAAGAGGGTTCTGCCCTAAAGACCCAACATGGGAAACAGGAAGAAAAGGGAAGAGGGGGCAGGTGTAAGCAGACAAGCCAATGGGTGGGTATTCAGCTAAGTTTTACTCAAGTAGACCTGTTGAAATCAGTGAACTTCACTTAGTTATGTTCATTAATTAACCATGTTCATTAATTTCAGTGAGTCAAAATTAGTTGAATACTACCCAATACAAGGTTGCTTCCATAGTATGTGCTCAGACTTAGTTACACGAAGGAGTTGAGGCAAAGACTTCACTGGAAAGGTTAGTTTTCCTGCATTGCAGCCCCCTGATCCCATAGGGCGACTCCCTGGTAGTTCAGGGCTGGCACCACCTTCCCGGGTAGGATGCCAGGGGTCTCCACCTACCCCAGCCTAGCGTCCAATCCTGCCTTGGGAGGTGTTGCCAGGGGATGGCCAGGTAAGGGGAGGGACTTTCTAGCTCACACAATAGAATTTGAATCTTACCTCCAAGCACCAGTTGGTTCCAGAGCTTCTCCTACCCTCCACACCCTCATTCAAGTTTCTTTTTCAGGTTAACCATTTAACCACAGGTACACAGGCGCTGCTACGTCAAGGTCACTGTTGAAGGGCTGGAAAGGAATTTTCCTGCATTGGCAGGTTTTGCCTTTCCCGTAGCAATACGTCACAACTTTGGTGGTTTCAGGCCTTGGGCGGAATTCTTTGGCGATTTTCCTAGAGGGCAACAAGATTGGGGTATTGGGGAAGCGTTGACCGTATAGGTGTCATAGCTTTCCCCTTCCAGCGGCGGCAAATGGGGGGGGGGGGCTGTCTCTGCTTGAACATATGTTCTCCAGAGCCAGCCCCAACCCCCATACATGTGGATAACCCCAAAGCCTCCCAGAACCCCGGCTGGGGACTGGGAAGGATAACGGCCAATGCCTGAGCCAAGGTCTCCCTACATCTGAATCTTAATAAAGTTGTGGCCAATTTGAATCCCATAGCACGTTGTCTTGCGTCTTTATTCTGCTCAGGGGGTCGCCCGGGGGTTTGGGGGACTCTGCCTGTCCGCACAAAAAGGCTTTCACAATAGTGCCATACTTATTTATTGCACTGATACAGCTAAAAATGACCTACCTTCCTTTGGCTTTGTAAATTATTATTTTTTCTGCACAGCTGATGCAGGATAATTTAATTTTGTTGCAAAACCAGCTAACTTATGACACCTTAAAGGCTAACAAATTTATTATGGCATAAACTCAAGAACAGAGCTGTCAGTATAAAGGTTTTTGTTTTCATTTACTTTTGAGCTTCCTGAGCTGCTCACTAAAAATTGTTTATTCTTTTCCACTTGTCAAAGCATGTTGCCTTTTATAAAGGTGCCTAGAAATCAATAATGCTGGATGCACCAGGACTCTAACACAGTTCTTTTGAAGATCTCACTAGAAGTGTTGTAACAATGTTCATATTGTCTTCTGACACAGCTTTTGTTGCAACCGTATTTGCTCTGTAGGCACTTACTGGATGGTACCAGTTTAGAGTAGAAGCAGGGGATGTCATGCTTTCATATTACAGTGGTACCTCGGTTTATGAACACAATTGGTTCCGGAAGTCTGTTCATAAACTGAAGCGTTCATAAACTGAAGCGAACTTTCCCATTGAAAGTAATGGAAAGTGAATTAATCCGTTCCAGATGGGTCCGCGGCGTTCGTAAACCGAAATTCGTAAACCGAGGTGTTCGTAAACCGAAGTTCCACTGTACTCCATTATTTTTCTCTCTCCTGTGAACAGAATTCAGCAAGAAGACTGGTTTTCTTTGTGTCCGGTGAGGGACTGTGAGAGCAGGATGCTGGACTAGATGGGCCAATGGCCTAATCCAGCAAGCTCTTCTTAAATTCTTATGTTTGAGTGATCTTTCTCTTGTTCTGTCAGTCCCTTAATCCTAAATCTCTTAATACTGATCCTGGACATGATGGGTATTCACTGGCCTGACTACCCTTGTGTCAAAATCCCACTATAGTAACTCCCTTTCTGCACCTACTTTTGTTTTTGTGTTGGGTAGCCACATTGGCATAAATTCATAGTTGGGCAGTTTTATGGTAGCACAGCTTCCCAATTTGGGGCACAAGCTCATCACAGTGTCCAGCTGAATGTAGGGAGTGGCATCACAGTATAGTACCATCAGATTGCATGTAGATATAATTTGCGTGCCTCCTTTTAAATTGCATACTGAAGATGATTAATTTCTGAATTTTGAGATTATTTCTATATGTTATGCATTGGTGATCAAGAAGTTCTACCCTATGGGTAGGCAAACTAAGGCCCGGGGGCCAGATCCAGCCCAATCGCCTTCTAAATCCGGCCCTCAGACGCTCCAGGAATCAGCATGTTTTTACATGAGTAGAATGTGTGCTTTTATTTAAAATGCATCTCTGGGTTATTTGTAGGGCATAGGAATTCGTTCATGTTTTCCCCAAAAATATAGTCCAGATCCCCACAAAGTCTGACTGACAGTGGACCGGCCCCCTGCTGAAAAAGTTTGTTGACCCCTGTTCTAGCCTATTTGAGAGAGCTATAGATAGGGCTGCATATCAAGTCTAGACCTCTAAAATGTCTTAATTTGAATCAGAGTTCAATATATAGTTCATACAGCAAGCCAAGGCTACCTGCCAAACCTAAATCTGATATCTCTGTCTTCCATTTAGCTGGCCTATGGACAGTGTTCACATTGGGAGGCGTGGGCAGCAAGCGTGCTCCTCAGCAGGAAGAGTCTTCACCTCTAGCTAATCAAAGTCTTCTGTTGCTACTTGTGCTAGCAAATCTGACTGATGCACCAGATACACCAAACCCTTACAGACAAGCTATTATGTCCTTTAAGAACACACAAGGTATGTACCATTTTTTAAAACCTATCCATCTGTCAAGAATCAAAGAGAGAGTTGAACTTGGGAACCTTGCAGTAGAATCCTAGTTTGCTTGTGGGATAGCTACGCTATCACTTTAGAAATAAATGGGTTGTGTTTTTTGTTTTTTGTAAAAAAAAAACTATTTAGAAATGGGTCCTCAATGCATGTCTGGGCTAAAGGTGGGTCCATTGTCTGAAAAGTTTGACTACTGTTGAACTAACCCTTGAAGACTAACCTCACTATGGGGAAATCACAAAATCAGTAAGATGAATCCCTTTCAAACTGTTTGTTTTTTCCCCTTCCAGATAGCACTGCTCTTCCTTCACCAAATCCTCACACTTTCCAGATTAATTTTAACAGTTTATACACCACTTTGTGTGAGCAGCAAAACTCTGATCAAGCAACCCTTCTTTTGTACATCCTTCTGCATCAGAACAACAATGTTCGAACATATATGTTGGCTCGAACAGATATGGAAAATCTGGTAAGTATTTTACTGACTGTTCCACTGCTTTGCCAATCTAATATTCAACAGAGGATCTTGCTTGTAAAATGTTTGTTCGTGTACATCAGGGATGGCCAACTCCAGAGACACTGCAATCTACTTTCAAATTTAAAATCTGGCGGTGATCTACCCCCGTGGGTTCAGCTCAAAGTTGTTGAGCTTTTTTTAGGTAGGGGAAATGTCCTGTTTCTTTGGGGTTCAGCTCAAAGTTGGTCACACTTCAGTGTTCATTGCTACCAAGTAACTAGCTGCATTATCTACAACTTTTACCCAACTTCAGTGATGATAACATTGTAGCATCCCTCAATCTTCAAAAACCCATGTGTTTGCTCATTCATGCTGTTTACCCATTCATTGCTGTGAAAGAGATTGAAATAATTTGGTGGATGGGGAGAACCCTGCAGGATGTTTTTTCTTAAATGGAAGCAGCAAAACTGTCTTAAACCCATGTTGGATAATATTAATGATAAAATATCACACTCAGTCCATTTTACCTGCCAAAATGATGGAGTTAGATTATTATTAGCTCTGTCAGCTCTAGAAATTTAGAATGTGATGATCCATCATAAAAGCACTGCCAAGAGTCTTGTTTATTAGGAATTGAATTTTATGTTTCCTCATAGGAGTTTATTTAACTCCCCCTGCCCCGACTGCTTTTTTAAAAAATACACACACACACGAAAGGGAGTTAAGAATTTTTGGTCAGTTGTGTGTGTTTTCATCTTCTTTTTCTGCAGCTGTTAAATTACTAACAAAATGGTTATGTAAAATCAGAGGGATCTAAAACTGTATGTATATGTTTGTTTTGGAAACTTTTGAATACTAAGCTAATCCATCCCTATTTTTCTCTCTTCAAGGTTTTGCCAATTCTTGAGATCCTTTATCATGTCGAAGAAAGAAACTCTCACCATGTTTACATGGCTCTGATAATTTTGTTAATCCTTACTGAAGATGATGGCTTCAATCGATCCATTCATGAAGTAGTAAGTTATGAGCTATAAGAAATCAATTTAAAATATAAATGCTTCTGTATAAAGATTAATTTGGGTTTTTTGTTGCCAAGTTCACTCTGATGGTGGTTGTCATGTCAGCATAGCTGATTTTTATGCATTAAATTTGTTCCTAAGCATTTGAGATTCTCTAGTCTTTTCCCATAGGTCTTAAGCCTTTTATACTGAGTCTAATCAAAAAACTCTCATTGCACCTTGAATCAGGTCCATTTTGGATGACAAATTTGAGAACTATAACATAACTGATTTACTTTACACAATATCTAGAGTCTAGAAGGAAGAAATTATGTCCAGTGAGTTTTTGGCTAAGCCTGCATTTTAACTGCAATTGTGATGCAGTTCATGAATGGATTTCAAAATATTAGGTTGGGTTCAGACTGTTATTTCCATTTTGGCCCCACTGAAATTAGTATGAAAAGTTTGTCATGACTATCTTAAAAAAATTATTTCAGTAGGAGCTTAGGTTGGATCCATCCAACTATTTATAAGCTACTTCTTTAAACCAAATGGAGGCGCTCTGACTTGATCATTGAGTTTTGTTTGTCTGTTCACACTCTTCCAACCCACCCTCTCCAGTTTATATGCTTATTTTGAATATTGGAGCAAACTTATCTATAATGAGAAAAATTAGAAAATTGGCAGACTGTAGATGAAATAAAGTACTGTATAATAGCTAGGATTCATGGAACTACTTTAGTTCCTAGAAGAAACTTGTGGCAGCCCAAAGGAATATTCCCCTTCCCCCATTTAAACAGCTTAATTCTCCCCACTCCCAACTAGATTGCAAACTGTTTTTAAAATATCCCTCAGTTTTGAAAGTCTTTTCATTCAGGGTGGGTGGGGATATACTTTTCTAAACAAAATTTTTTTAAAATATAAATTGAAAATATATGCAACAGAAATCTTTTGTAGCCATTTTCAAGAGGGCCTCTAAAAAGTTATGCTAGTTTATTTTAGCAACTTTGAAACTTTGGAATGCACAACTTTTGCCCTATGGTTAAAGATTGAGAAGATAAAAATAATAAAGACATTTTGCAAAATAATGGGCCTCCCATCCTGTCCTCTGTTGCACATCTTCCTTTTATAACTGCATTGCCTTTGCCAATCTCTGTATGTATTTTCCTTTTGTGGTATTGCACCCACAATTATTTATTGATATTTAAGATTAATTTTAGTAAGTGCCATTTTATAAATTGCTGATTATATAGACACTTTCTTGGGTTCCCCCAAAGAAGCCGCAAAAGCTTTCCTGTCTGGTTAAAAGATTTTTGTTTGAAAAGAAAATGTGGTTTTGGCTTCCTTGGAAAGAAGATCAAAAATAAGAGATCTTTTTGCCATTGACTTCAGACAAGCAGCTACCTATGCCTGTATTGAGTCCAGTTTTATTAAAAATGAAACTCGCAACTGTTAAGTAAACCTAATATGACATCCGCAAGGGCAACCAAGACCTCAGTGAGCTTGTCTTTGTGCACTTCTGATCCTGAATGCATATCTCTGGTATATATTGGCAGCCAGTGCAGTTCTTTCAAAATTAGTGTTATATGCTGATAGTAGGGGCTGCTGATAGGAACTGAGCTGCTGTATTCTGGACTAGCTGCAGCTTTCGAGTCACCTTCAACGGCATACAGCATGTTACCTCTATGCCCTTGAAGGTGGCATATCCAGCCTCAAGGCTGCCAGCACATGGGTCAGAAGGGCAAGGCTCTCTCTGTCCAGAAATAATCATAGCTGGTGAACCAGACATAGCTGGTAGTGATGTGGCCACATGGTGTGACATGATTAGATTCACTTGTGGACAATATTTGTCTCAGGTCTGAACACAGTCATATTTCTCTACATAAAGTCTGAGCTGCTGAAAAGATTGTGATTTTATTTCATCATTCATTCATTTAGTTTATTTATACAGCTTAAAGCAGTAATAAAACTAGACATAAACAACTTTGGAGTCCAACCTATATCCTTTGATTGTATCCACTTTAAAATTGCCATGCATCAAACATGGATATTTTGGGTGGTGGTGGTGGGGAACCATAGTCCAGGGAACAGCACTATTATACTTGTTTGTTTGTTTGCATCCCACCTTTTCCCCCGACCAAGACTTAAGCTGTCTTACACAAATTAAAATAACACAGATAAAATTTAACTGTAATAAAATTAAAATGATTTAAAAACAAATATATTAAATTGCTGATAACAACAGGCATGGTGTTCAGCTGTGGAGGACTATCAAATATGCTCTTTCCCTTCTTTATTTCAGATATTGAAGAATATTACTTGGTACTCAGAACGTGTATTAACAGAAATTTCCCTGGGGAGTCTCTTGATACTAGTAGTAATAAGGACTATTCAGTACAACATGACACGAACAAGGGTAAGAACTGTATTTTGGGCTGATTTCACATAGAACAGACTTGATCAACTTTAATTGCTAATTCCTCTCCACATCCCCAGACCGGCCTTTCCTAGCACTGGAGACACAGAGACTGAACAGACCTGTTCACTTTAGTTCAGTGTTGTTATTTTAAAAAGCCTTTAGGAATTCCCCCCTCTTTGTTCCTCACCTGCCATGTTTAGAAAAGGGAAGCTGCATTATCACAAACCTTTTTTATATAAAAAAAATAGTATATAATAAAAATTAAGGACTGAAGAAGAATAAAAGTTGTTCAGCTTTGTTTCTGACCAGGGTTAAATATATAGGCATGCTCTAAAAATATGCAGTGACAATTCCTTAAAAGACCTAAGCATATTGAGCCATGATTGCACAAGTTGTTGCTAAGGCTTATCCCTAAAATCAGAGCACAAGTTGGGTTTGTCTTCATTGCAACTTTGCCTCCGGTAAACGGATGTTAGACTGGTGAGTGATTTCCTTTTGACAGGTCTTGCTGTATACAAAAAGGATAGTTTGATGTGTGTGTTTTTTCCCCTCCTCATCTCCAACAGGACAAATACCTTCATACAAATTGTTTGGCAGCTTTAGCCAATATGTCAGCACAGTTCCGCTCACTTCATCAGTATGCCGCTCAGAGGATCATCAGGTAAATACAAGCCTTTTACAAAATATTTAAACTAGCTTCAACCTAAATTCCACAGGATAGATACTTGAATTTCCTATTGCTCAGATTTGACTGTTAACCCAGGTAAATTCTGTTCAGCTTCATGAAGTCTAGGTTAAATGTTAATCTGCAATACAGTGTGCTCCATTTATACTTTAGCTGCTTGCTAATGACGTCTGCCTAAAAACAGGTAACTACATGGAATAGGTGGCCAAAAGGCTGCTCCATAAGGTTGAATGGGGCTCTACCCCACCAGTCACAGGGCTTATCCAAATTTACCTTTTGCCCTGCACTTTCTAGGCACAGGTCTCTGCTTTCCTGGTCTGTGTATGGATGATATTTTTCCTTGCTGCTTTTGCTAGGAAAACCTGAACTTTACCGCTGAATTGGAGCAAATGGCAATTCGAGTTTTTTCAAATTGCAGTTTGCTTTGATTCAAGTAGTAAAGAGCGGGTTTTCACAGGGAAAGCAGCAGATCTGGGGCGCGCTTGGACACCTAGAAAGCCCAGACCTGTGCCTAGAAATGTGCAGCAAAGGTAAGTGTGGAAGAGCCCTGATTGTCTTCTTACTTGCATGCAGTCCAGTGGGGGGCCCTACCTGTCATCGTCATCCTCCTCCATCTCTGTGTTGCTCTTGTAGACCACAGCAGGGAGGAGATTGGGAACAGACGGACTAGAATTAGTTTTCTGTGGCTCCCATTGGCTCAGGATCCACCTCCTCTTGGCCTCCCTTCTGCCCTACCACTTCCAATGGGCAGCCGCTGCCACTGGCAAACACTAATATTGCCTGTTACTGCTGACACATTAGGGAAAGCGCTGTGTAATCTGTTTAGTGAATGGCATGAGACAAATAAATATACTGGTGTGTTAGACCAGTATGATTATTATAGATTCTTGTGAAGTCATGGTCTCTCAATAGCAGAGGTCACTATGTAATATAAACAGCCTCTCCTGCATCTTGTACGTCTTTCCATTTTTGATGGCACAGCAGAACTTCTACTTGAATCTGAGCTCTGTTGTCCCAAAATCTTCCAAGTCAACAACTTCCCTGCTAGTCATTTGTCCCTCATTGTACTTTCTGGGGCTTTCCTTGGGACCAGTTGTGACCCATTAAATACATCTGTTTCCCAGAATTCCTTCAAGCATGTTTGTTACATTACGAGCTGATACCTTAGATTCTATTGATTTTCATGTGTTTAGTTTTGCTTGGTTTTAAGTGTGACTTGGGTATTATAATGTATTTTTTTCTCTTGGGAAGGTTTTTACTCTGAAAGGTGAGGACTAAATATTTAAATAAATAAGACTGCAATGCACACACACCCCTATCTGTCATGCTTGGAGCAGGGGGAGCCTCAAACAGTTCTGCCACCGTCACTCCTTTGGTGTAGAGCTCTCCATGCCACCTGCAGGATTCCCACCAGCAGTAGCTTACATAAAACAGATGGGGGAGGGGATGAACTAGCCTGGGATCTACTGGTCCCTCTGCATCAGACCCACTCCTGGCCCAACAACTATGCCAAATTTCTGCCCCCCCCACCTTCCACTCTGCCCTGTGTGTGTAGTTGTGGGTGTGTTGGTGACCCCACTGCTGTCCAGTTGGTTTACAGATTGTTCTGCAGTATATTAATCCTCAAGCTTTCCAGACCCGGGATCCATCTTCAAACCTAACCTGCATATTGAGGCACCTATTGTTGTCGTTTTTCTTATATAGATTAGTTTTTATCTCCTCCTCTCCCCTCTCCCCTTTTTATCCCTCACTTAAAAATAAATAAATCCTGAAATACGGTAGTGATTGGGAGGAGAATGGTGCTGGCCTAGTGGTACAGCAAGTGCAACCCACTTGCTCCAAGCACAGTCTCTTGGTGGATCCTGTTTATTCTAGTTGGAGATTAGTGCTGTAATACAGTTATCATTCCATGTAAATAGATGTTTCTGACTTTCCAGATTGCTAGTTGTTTCTAGCAGCAGCTCCTGCACAAGTAACCCTTACATGTTAAAAGTCAATTCCAATTTAATTTTGAAAGCACTTCATTTTAAGAAAATTGATGTGGTGACAAATACTAAATTTATTTTCTAAAGCAGCCAATTCAGGAAAATGTGGCTTGGATTACTACCACAAGCATTGCCTTACTTTGAGAGTGGACTAGGAAGAACTTTTGAGACACAGAAAATGTGGTGCATAAGCTTTCAGTAGACCTGGTCATGGAACTGAGCAACAAGCATATTTGTAGGTAACACATGACTAGGATGAATTATTTTAGGGGAAGTAAAATCAGCAAGTGCAACTTTAATTTTATTGCTTTAGGAATTCTCAACTCAAAATCTACTTAGCCGTACAGCTGACAGAGCACAGATGGCCATAATTCAAGATTCACCAGATGCTCTAGTAATTCCTTCCTTAATGTGAGAAGTAATTCAACTTCTATGGAGGCTTTTTTAAATCCTCCTATGAGTACGGACTGCCAATAGTTTTAAATTATGAAGACTATTGTGGATTAAAGGTTGAACTGAGACTTGTCATTTATAGTTCAAACAGGGCCTAAGTAAAATAGAACTTTATGCCACAGAGTAATTGACACATTCTGCAATCATTAATGTTGACAGATTTGTGTCAATCATTTCCTCACGCTCAGCTGCTAGCAGTGAAATTAGATGTAACAGATTACTTGGATGGACACTGCCATTGAATTTAATCATTTTCAGAATCATCCTTAATTATGTAAGAGTAAATAGAGTCCCAAACTATAATGCTATTCATAACATGTAGATTGCATTTCATTTTTCAATATTTAAAGAATGTGCTGATGCAGAAAGGCAGATGATTCTATAAAAGCATTATTACCTTGCTAATTACCTTAGTATAGGCAATCATGTTCATAAGATGGCAAAACAAATAGTTTAGGACTTGGAGGTAAACTAGCTGTTCTGGTAGGCTATTTGCTTGTTGTTTGTAAGATTTCTTATCCACCCTTCACCATAAGATCCCAGGGTGGATTACAACAATATACTGGAACAGAGCAGTATACATTTAGCAAATGAGGCAACTCCCACAAAACA
Organism: Zootoca vivipara; assembly: GCF_965207765.1. Classification (NCBI taxonomy): domain Eukaryota; kingdom Metazoa; phylum Chordata; class Lepidosauria; order Squamata; family Lacertidae; genus Zootoca; species Zootoca vivipara. Next base: position 52,964,575 of record NC_142593.1, read on the forward strand.
AAATAAGTGTCAAATTCTGGGGTATGTCTGCAACATATAGCAAAAGCTGTGCAATGAAGATGCTCAATGCACCTTTCTGGATACATAGGATATTTTGAGAGCCCACCTGTAGAAAAGTGACACATGCACCCTATTGATCTTGGATCCTATTCAATGACTTAATCCAAGAATTTCTAACTTCAGTTTTACAAGCTGAACCAGGCAGGTGCCTATATTATTTAAAAAGAGAAGGTTTATCACAGGAGCACCATATCTTAAATTTGAACCTAAGTGTAGAATTTCAAACTTGACAGTACGTTTAGGAAATTGAGATCTATACCACTAGAAATTGAGTTCTATACCCACTAGACACTGGGGCACATTTTTTCAGTTCTATAAAGGAGAGAATTAAGAGGTAACAGAACTTTGAGGAACCTGCCTTGTTGAATAGGGGTTTGTCTCAGCTTCAAGCCTTAGAGTGACATTGCACTAGGAAGTGGAGAGTCACTTTGGTTCATTTTTCAAAGCCTCTGACATGTTTACCACAGTGAGAAAATCAGCAAATGCCTATAACATTTAAGCAAAATTGGATGAAATTTGCAGGCACAGTAGCACCTTCTGAGGTAGTGAAGCCAGCCAAACCTCTGGCAAATAGGTGTACAGTGAGGGAGTTATGGATAAATGAATATTTTTTTTATTTTCTGCTCAGTTTGCACCAAAGCTACAGAAAGTGCAAATGTGATTACGACAGAGCTAAATGTTTTGTTAATGGGCAAGGCTCTGTGCCAGACATCCCCAAACTGCGGCCCTCCAGATGTTTTGGCCTACAACTCCCATGATCCCTAGCTAACAGGACCAGTGGTCAGGGATGATGGGAATTGTAGTCCAAAACATCTGGAGGGCCGAAGTTTGGGGATGCCTGCTCTAGCCTTATGTCCTTTCTTTGTTGTGTGTGTTGTATGGCTCTGTGCTCTTTCTTGTGTGACTGAACAGTGCAGTCCTATAATCAGAAAGCCTACTGAGTTTAAAGGGGTTTTCTCCCAGGTAAGTGGTTACCTTAAGCATACATATATACAGTTACCAAACATTGCTGTAAAACTTGCCCTGATGCAAAAGCTTTGAGGAATTATTTCAATTTTAATTAACACTATCGTTTCAATTCACTACCAGTGCTTCACCATAAGAGTGAATATTAAAGATTTAAACAGTCTAAAACAAACCACAGTCACAAGATTAGGGTGCTTCCCCAAAACATGCATCTCAGGGTAAAGATTTGCATCTTCAGCATATGACAAAAGCTGTTCAATGAAGATGCCAGATGCATCTCTGTGGGGAAGGGAGTTCCACCACTTGGGAGCTGTTGCAGAGAATGCCCGCTCCCATGTTGCCACCCCTAGAAGTTCTGCAGGGGGTGGAATTACCAAGAGGTGCTGCTGAAATGAGCACAGCCGTTATGTGTGGGATAGCACCTATTCAAAGGGATGCAGAAATAATGCTTGGCGTCCTGAGAGGCATAAACGAAAGAAGCATATGCCAGTGGTATTAGTAGTAGTGTGATGACCTAGTTCAGCTGTAGTGAATCTTATAAGCTGATTAGCTACCCCAGTTCTGGGAGGTGTCGCTGCAATTAGTGGAAAGTATTGTAACAAGATGAGGAGCCTTTTCAGATTGAGGGCAGAAGTTTGTATTGGTGAATGATCACAGTGGAAGAAAAGGTCTCCTTACAAAACTAATCTACTTTAAAGAGATTCTGCATGAGTTATTTTATATAATACAAACCACATCACCCTGCCTTACATTTGTTAATGGTTCCCCTGTGAACTAAGTTCTGCTATTTAGCTGCATCATCAAAATGACAATTGCTTCATGTCCTGGTGTGTGGAACATATGGAGTTAAGGTTTTAGGCTAATAACTATAGTTTCCAGCATGGAAAAAACTGTTGAACCCTGGTTAAGCCTGATCGAACCTTCTGGGGATTCAGAAACAGGCACCTGGTAGGATATTAACACACTCATTATCCATCTGGTACAAGTATCCAAGTGTTCTGAGTTCTATTAGATTGGTGCTGTGAGCCAGGAGGGCAGGGGGTCACAGGTTAGACAGATTGCCTAGATGGGTGGCTTACCAGCGTTGGACTCGGATAGCTACAAAAACCTTGTGGAATATTTTCTGGCAAATATCTAGACTCTGAATTCCACATCTGGCTTTGAAATATGACAGCAACTATGACTTTGGTCTGGACCAGTTGCCAGCGCTTACTTACGTTCTCTAAAATGTATTAATGCTTAACATGCCTGTAATTATTTTTAATTTTTTTGTAAATGCCATGTGCCTCAACTTTTTTTCTGTAAACTTAATTGTCACCCTGGGAATGGGACTCAAAAAAGCAGGAGCAATGAAATGGGTTACCTACCCTAAGAGGAGCCTGCTGGAACAGGCAAATGGCCCATTTAGCCCAGCATCCTGTTCTCGCAGTTGCCAGCCAGATGCCTGTGGGAAACCAGCAAGCAGAACATGAGCACAAGAGCATTTTCCCTTCACCTGGTTTCTATCAGCCGGTATGTAGAGACATTTCTGCCTCCAGTTGTGGAGGCAGAGCATAGCTATCATGGCTAGTAGCTATCAATAGCCCTCTCCGTGAATTTGTCTAATCCTCTTACAAAACCATCCATGTTGGTGGCCATCACTGCCTCCTGGGGCAGTGAGTTCCCTAGTTTGACTATGTGCTGCATGAAGAAGTACCTTCTTCCAACATTCAGCTTCAGTGGATGACCATGAGTTCTAGTATTATGAGAGAGGGAGAAAAACTTTTCTCTGTCCACTTCCTCCATGCCATGCATAATTTTATAAACTTCTGCCATGTCTCCTGTTAACCACCTCTTCCCTAAACTAAAAAGTCCCGAATGCTGCAACCTTTCTTCAAAAGGGAGTCACTCCGGCCCCTTGATCATTTTGGTTGCCCTTTTCCAACTTAGCAATACCCTTTTTGAGGTGAGGCAACCACATTACTCCAAAAGTGGTCACACCATAGATTTGTATAATGGTATTTTTTTGGTCATTGCTCCTCAGACTACTTGCGTTTATCTTCTAAATGCTGAAATATCATTTTTTCCATTTGCACTCACTTTATCCTATTCTTGGTTCAGGACCTTTGGCTTTGCCTAATCAGAGTTAAGATCTCTACTCAAACACACTGAGTAAGTTTTTTCAGAGACTTAAAGCGATACTGGAGAGCCGTTATTGTGGTTTGGTCCACTCTGAACGAGCTGTATTCTCTACAGTGCGGTTGTCTCTCCTCCTCTTCCAGGTTTCTGTAGATATGTAGAAACATTTGCTTTATAGATGGTGCCATAAGGGAGAAAGCTACTCCTTTTACCAGTCTACAGAAATGAGTGCTTGTACACAGCCAGAAGGTGTGTTGGGAAGAAGTAATGGAAAGTAGATGAGACCTTGAAATGCAGCTTTGCCAGATGAACAGTGGGCCCTTTGCAGAATGATCAGCCACAGCAAATACCAGTGTCTGATCAATTTGCACAGATTGTTGATTTGCAGAGGTCACTGTTAGTCTTAGTACAAGCAACTGTATAAGGCAAGTCCTTTAATTCCACTGTAGTGTTTCTGTGTTACCAAACATGTGTCTAGCCAAAGGATAAAAATAATACTAAATTTTGATAATATTGTTTCCTAAGCTGCTCTGGTTACTTGCCCTCCAAATAACTGGTACATCTGGGTGATTAATTTTTTTATGTGCTTTGTTCTTGCTTGTTGATACTGTAAAAATAACTTCCCCTCAGCTCTCTTTTTACATTTCCTTAACATGGTTCAGCAGTTCTTTGTCTGGATGTAATCTATAAATCTTCTTTGGCCTTCCTTTCTATGACACTTGCTTTTTCTGGAGATACAGGTTTGATCCCATATAATAACCAACTTTTTTGTAAAGCCAAGACTGAAATTTTATTTTAATAGGGTTAATAGATAAGATGTTTTTCATTTCTCACTTCCTTTTACTTTAATATCTGTAGCATTTAACCTTGGCAATCTTCCATGGATGGAGAATTGGACCAATTGTTCTTACTGAATATTCTGCTCATAGGTTTTTGTAACCTATAAGTATAAATTCTTTCATCTAAAATTTAATTTGTGTGCTGTCCAGTTCAAACCACAAACACTATTTAGATTTGTGTATGCCAGGTTAAATAATAGCATTCCAATGCTCTCTAATATCTGAATCTGTCTTTAAATTGGTGATGTTTAAGGAATGCGGGTTCAGAAAAGCATAGGTTTTTTCACCTGTAGTCATTTGTTTAATATGTTACAGTGACAGTGCAATTCTGTGCTTCTCTACTTGGAAGTCCTGTTGAATTCATTTATGTTTACTCTCTAGTGAGTACATATAATATTAGTCAAATTTTGGACATTCAGGCTGCAATGTCAGCATTCACATAAAAGTTCTGATAATCTCAAATTAATCTGATGAATGCCTGAAAAGAGATCTTTTTCTCCACTTTTTGGACATACACAAGTAAATGATGACAATGATATCTAGGTGATTGTTAACATCACTTGTGTTTGTTTGATTTTTGAAATATCAATACTATTTGTCCAGGATTTTCATGTGAGTTTGGTCATTCAGGAAAGAATGAATGGTTAGCCATTTTTTGCTAAGTAATGCTGTCATATTTTCACACGGGGCTATATATTTGTGCCTATTAATTGTGGGTATCAGAAACATACTAACTGGATAATAGTCATATTTAAGTTCAGAAGCCCTTGCCTGCATGAAGCAATATTTTATTTGGGCAACTTCCTTAAATTACTCTGTGCTTCCTTCAAGCACCCTGCTATGCTCAGAGTGATAGTAACTAAACAATGGTGTTTTTTTAGGACCACATAAGCATGTGGATGATAGAGGACTCGAAAAACCCATCTTGAGCCAGAGGATTGGGCACATATATATTTTTTCTTTTCAAAAAGCAAGATATTATTTAAATAGAAACTGGGATGAATTGATTCTGCAGGATGCACCCACTCGCCTGCATGTTGAGTACATCTAGGAAACCATGCAAACAATTGCATGTACTAAAGGACCCAACCTGTACATGGAGGTTCTTGACAACTATCGCCAAGTTGCCAATGCCCCCTTTGGGGGAAGGTGATAGAGAAGGTGATGGTGCCACAATTGCTGGAACTTTTGGATGAGACTGGTTTTCTGGACCTATTTCCATCCTGGCTCAGGCTTGGTTGGGGGTCTGATTCTGCTTTGGCTGCTCTTGCGGAACATCTTTGTTAGGAGAGAAACAGGAGGAATGTGACCCTGTTTGTTCTCCTGGATCTCTCAAAAGCCTTTGATACCATTCACCATTGTATCCTGCTAGAACAGCTCTGTGAAATGAGAGCACTGTATTACAGTGGTTCTGTTCTTATCTGCAGGGCTGATTATAGAAAGTAACATTGGGTGATTGCCTTCCAGCCTCCTGAGATATGTTCCATGGACCGCTGCAGAGTACTGTATTGTACCCAGTGCTATTCAACATCAATACAAGGCTGTGGGGACTAGTCATTAGGAAATTTGGAGCATGGTGTCATCAGTATGCTGATGACACACAGCTCTGTTTCTCTGTAACATTGAGTCAGGAGATGCTGTGCAAGTCCGGAACCAGTGCCTAGACTGAGTAATGGGCTAGATGAGTGCCAATAAACAGCAGCTGAATCCCATCAAAACAGAGTCACTGTGAGTAGTTCTCGGGTTCTGAGTAGATTCTGGATTGGATTGCACTCGCATTTGAAAGAACAGGAGCATAGCTTGAAGATACTGCTTCGTGTAGCATTGTCCATAAAGGTTCAGGGGACTTCAGTCTCTAGGAGTGGCTGTGCCTGTTTCAGCTGGTATGCCAGCTATGACCATTCCTAGACAGGGGTAGGTTGGTAACAGTTTTCTACATGTTGGTGACTTTTATACTTGGTTATTGTAATGTAGGGGTGTCCTTGAATTTGATTGGGAAGCTGCAGCTAATGCAAAACTTTGCTGCATGGTTGCTCTTTGGGGCTACTTATAAACAATATGTGACACTCCCATTATAAGCACTGTGCTGGTTGCCGATTTGCTACTGGGCTAGATTCAAGTTTCTATGACTAGTGTATAAAAGTCCTATACAGTTCTGAACCAGAGAAGCCCCCTACATCCTAGCCCCATTCACTTAGACCTGTGAATGAAGATATGTTGATGGTGCCACATGCCCCTGCAATGAAGCCCACTGTGAGTTCAGCCCAAAATTTTAGCGCTAGTTCTCTGGAATTCTCTTACTCAAATGTTAAGCAAGTGCCAATGTTGTTATATTTTCTCCCTAAGTCTTTGGCAGAACAAACCTTCAGTTATCAGCAGTTGTACGCCCTGTTTTTTTTAAAAAAGGTGGTTGTGTGCCAGAACTCTGCGCTTCGTAAAAGCAATAACCTCATTTCATCCTACAATACTGGCTTGGTTTCACCTTCTAAATCCTCAAATGATTTGTCTGTAGAATTATAGTATCTGCGTGTTAACTGAATCAAAGTAGTAGCACATTAGCTGAATCAAATTGCATTTTGTAGCAGCAGCAAAAACAACAACCAACCCAAAACTTTGTATAACTAGCCATGCCATCATTTTTGTGCTCTTGAACAGTTCTACTTACATCTAACCATCATTCATCACCAAGTACATTAAGCAGTGTAATGGGCCACAAAAATAACCTTGCCTTGCCAGGTAATTTATGTTGTATGTCAGATGGACAATACACTAATATAGGCAGGATACTTACTTTCTAAAGGAAAAGCAAAGTGATTTGAAGGTATGAGAGTTATCTCCATAGGAAATGACTGAAAAGGAGAGTCCAAGAAATCTTGTACCAATTAGGTATCTCTGAGCAGAAATGGAGAATTATGGGTGTCATATTCTAAGGTAACCTCATGTTGCTAGGATAAAATATATCTCTGGGCCAGGATTCCTGTTGCTGCCATTGCTACTGCACAATATAAGTTGTTTATATCACACCTGATAAGGATTGCAAAGTTCTGTTTTGCCAGCTAGCCAATTAATGGTCCTAGTGTTTCATGCAAAGAAGTTGCAGTCCTGTATGCCAGTATGAAATCATTTTTCTGTTGGCATTTTGTGACAGAGGGGGAACTTGAAAAACCAGGTAATAGCAAAATTAGGGACTCTTAAAATCTACGTAGAGGGAGAGAGAGTGTGGGAATGGTGATAGATTTTTATTGAGGAGACCAGAATTCAAAGCCTCACTGAGCCCTGATGCTCTATGGGTAACAATGTAGCCAGTACTCTGCTCTCTGCCTAACCTACCTACCTTTTATTGTTAATATAAAATGGAATAATTCCATCTACATTTCCATAAGTTCCTTGGAAGAAGGTGAGATTAACAATTTCGCTCTTCGTAATACATCTGCAAAGGTGTCTCGTGCTGAGTCAGGCTGTTTGTTGATCTCTCATAGTATGGTTTGCTCTGACTGTCTGAAGCAAATCCAAAGCTCGTGTCTTTATTAACCCTGAGGCTGCTTTAACTGGAGATGCTGATGCCCTGGGGGCTTGTGCATTCTTGCATTTGATCTACCATGTGCCTCTACTGCATTTGCATCATGGGACGCAGAACAATAGAGCATATAGGGCAGAACTCAGATAGGTTTTGTTAACCTACACGCAGGAAGATAAAACTCTGAACACATTGTGAGAGCTTGCCCTAAATGATGGGGTAGAAATAAATTTTAAAAATGAATAATGGTAAGCATTACATTTGTAGTTCCCAATGTAGAAAGCCCTGGGCAAGGATTCCAGTGGCCAAGCCATAAAAGGTAAGGTAAAGGGACCCCTGACCATTAGGTCCAGTCGTGACCAACTCTGGGGTTGCACACTCATCCCGCATTATTGGCCGAGGGAGCCGGCGTACAGCTTCCAAGTCATGTGGCCAGCATGACAAAGCCGCTTCTGGCAAACCAGAGCAGCACATGGAAACGCCCTTTACCTTCCCACTGTAGCAGTCCCTATTTATCTACTTGCACTTTGACGTGCTCTCGAACTGCTAGGTTGGCAGGAGCTGGGACCGATCACGGGAGCTCACCCCGTCGCAGGGATTCGAACCGCCGACCTTCTGATCAGCAAGCCCTAGGCTCAGTGGTTTAACCCACAGCGCCACCTGCGTCCCTGCCTGGCCAGGCCATAGCTTGGCACAAATGTTAGTCTCTCTTCAATCCACATGTCCTTAACCATACAAACCTCTTTATATTCCTTATCATGCTTTTCTACAAGCCATATGTTCACTCTCTCCCCACCCCCACCCCTGCTTCCTCCAGTCTGAAAAATGTTGTGTTTGGCCTCGAGGAACTAGTTGCATGGTGAAGAATTTGCCCCATCACTGCCAATTATGGACTTTTTTTATTGCTGCTCCTTTTTAAACATCACCATGGGTTGCTCTCAAAATGTGGGTTACCACAATACAGGGCAAATTGAAAACCTCCACATCTGATCATCACCCACCCTTTGTACATATGTGTGCAATTTGCAAGCATTCTGCACATTAAGTATCTTCTAAAAGTCCCTACTTTCACTGCAGTACTTTACAAAGGCATAAGTCAGGTTACATGTCAACCCGACAACTACGTTTTTGAGAGGAGTGGTTAGGACCAAAAATGTTTTGCATAACAAACAGTATTGTGTGTTTGTGGTGGTCTAACAATGCAGCTGAAACAATATGACCTAAATATTATGATCAGGCTTAGTTGTTGTTGTTTAGTCGTTTAGTCGTGTCCGACTCTTCATGACCCCATGGACCAGAGCACGCCAGGCACTCCTGTCTTGCACTGCCTCCCGCAGTTTGGTCAAACTCATGTTCGTAGCTTCGAGAACACTGTCCAACCATCTCGTCCTCTGTTGTCCCCTTCTCCTAGTGCCCTCAATCTTTCCCAACATCAGGGTCTTTTCCAAGGATTCTTCTCTTCTCATGAGGTGGCCAAAGTATTGGAGCCACAGCTTCACGATCTGTCCTTCCAGGGAGCACTTAGTAGTACTCAGGCTTAGTAGGGACTGAGTTTTTGTGACTCTTGTTTTAAGAGAACTTCACTGAGCTGACACATATGGCATGTATGTGCTGAAGACTTGCAAATCAAAACCTTACTTTTTATGAGTACAGTTCTATATATGTTACCCTCATGTTTTCTCTCCCCAGCAGGCTAACTACTGAAAGACAAGTATTTGAGATTCATTAATAATAATTCTTAACATTTGCATAATGCTTTCAAGCATTCAAATTCTTCCCATGAATTCATTTAATTGTACAGCAAGTCCATATTGCAGGTGGGGGGAGGTGGGGTTAGGTAGACAGTGTGGCTTACAATTTGTGACAGGATTTGAACCGGGGACTACCTGATTCATCAGCTCATTATCTTCAGTACTTCAGAGCAGCTTAAATTTCCTAATGCTGCTGCGCTATCTGAGGTCACTGCTGTTCAAAAAGGAGAGTTCTGCACTGGTTGCATTTAACTCTTTTTTACACACTAAGTGGATTTCTTACATTACTCTGGTGGTTTGGAAGCTGCAGTATTACTACTCTTTCCCACACCACCTGGTAAAGTGAGAAGCCTGGGGCTGTTCAAGAGGAGCCAGTGTTGCAGCTCCTCTCCACACCAGGGTTAACCCAAGTTGCTTACCTGTTTCAAGTGGAAAAGCACAACTGATGCTCTTGGCAGGAAGTGTGGCCTGTGAACTTCAAGTGACTTCCTTGGCCATGTCATAATGGTCCCCTTACTTTGTCAAATAAAACCCTTGACTAGGGAGCAGGTGGCACTGTGGTCTAAACCACTGAGCCTCTTGGGCTTGCCGATCAGAAGGGCGGTGGTTCGAATCCTTACGACGGGGTGAGCTCCCATTGTTCAGTCCCAGCTTCTGCCCACCTAGCAGTTCAAAAGCACGTCAAAGTGCAAATAGATAAATAGGTACCACTCCGGCAGGAAGATAAACACGGTTTCTATGCGCTGCTCTGGTTCGCCAGAAGCGGCTTAGTCATGCTGGCAGATAAACGCTGGCTCCCTCGGCCTATAGAACGAGATGAGTGCGCAACCCCAGAGTCATCCGCAACTGGACCTAACAGTCAGGGGTACCTTTACCTTTACCTAGGGAGCATCAGAAGAACTTGGCAGACACCCTTCCCTCTGAGAAGGGGTTGTGGTGTTCCACTAATCAACTTAGGTATGTTTTTGCCACTTAGATCTCTGTGTGAGAATTGTAACAATCTTCTTGAATCTTTTCAGAATAAGCACATTGATTACTCAGCTGTTGCTTGTCTTAGCTGTCTGATAAGTGTACTTCTCACCACATTTCAAACAATGACACTTTTTTCTTTAGGCTTCACAGAGCCTGATCTCTCTATTAGAAATTATCATGTTTGAAGGGACCCTTAATTCAATATTTTTAAATTTTGAGTCTGAGCAGCTCTTCTAACAGTAATAGTTTGCTTTTCCTCTCAGTATTTATACATTTATTATAATGTTTATGTCCCACCTCCATTCCTAATGGGCTCTCCCAAGGCAGCTAACGATAGTTATTTGAAACATAATCCTCTAAAACGTAAGAAGAACGCCACAGAACATCAGTGTTATGTCCGTGAAGGAATAAGAATCATTCCACATTATGTCAAGGATCAAATGTATACTTGTCAGTGTTGTTAGCTATTGTGCTAAGTGTGTATCCTGCTTGTGCCCAGAGTGGCTTGCAAAGGAGAACACGTAGCAATAAATAGTGGTTTTTCAGAAAGTACACTTAAAAGAGTGAGGCAGCAGCATCAGAATAGAAAACGCACATGGAAATCATATAAACACCTCTCTCAACAAATTGCTTTTTAACACACCAGCTGAATTTAGTGGTAGGGCATTCTGGTATATGGGTGCTATTACCGAGGAAGCCAAATCCCATATATTGGTCCGCTGAATCTCCAGTGGTGATGGGTCATAGAGTAGGACACCAGCAGTTGATAACAAAGTCTGGGCAGGTTGGTATGAGATAATGTAGTTCCTGACATAGCCTAGTCCTTGGACATTTGGAGCTTCGAAGGTTAGCACTAGCACTTTATCAACTGAGCCAAGAACTAAATAGGCAGCCATGAATCTTCTATAAGATGTACGTTATGTGGCCTGGGCTCCAGTCAGCATTCTGGAAGCTACACTTCCAGCTGCCTGCAGTTGCCACATTGTCTCTAAAGGCAGCCCAATGTGTCACTAAGGCATCAATGATCAGCGCTATACCCAGTTTCACATGAAAAGGTAAACCAGCTGAAGTTGCTTGCAACCAAAGAGAAGGGGAAACCCCAGAGTATTCTAGGAAAGCACTAGGTCCAGGGAGCACTCCTAAGTTGTTTACCTGATCCTCATGAAAATATAACTCTATCCCGAATAGGCTATGCAACCAATCCTTAATTAGCAGAACTCCCACCTTGCAGCACATCCATCTTGTCTGGATAAATTTTCAGCTTGTTCACCTTTGTCCATTCCTGTATTGACCCCAGATACTGATTGATTACGTCCACTGCCTCCTTGGAATCAAGATGGAAAGAGGTAGATTTGAGTATCATGAACATATTGATGACACTTCAGCAGAAAAGCTATGCATGGATTCCCCCCAGCTGGCTGTTGTAGATTTAAACAAGTATGAAAGGTGAGAGAATGATAAAATGAATAGAAATCCACACTTCAAACAAATGTACCTACGTAACAGAGGTGCTGTAGATCTCAAACATGTTCTCTCTGTATGGCTTTATCCCTTTCAGACTACATGAATACATGTGCTTGAGCAACTGGTGTGTGACTGACAGACTGGTTGCACTTAACTCAGTCTCTGAAAATAGTGGTCTAATATTTTTAAATTGTTCTCTGGAGATTTTATTTTCATATTGGTTTGGCTGTGCATTTCTTGGATCTTATCTTTGATCTCATAGAGTGGCAGTTCAAAAACATAAAGAATTTTGGTATCGCTTTGGTTTAATAGAACAGATGATAATATTTTATTTTCTAATAACTCTTCAGATTTATACTGCACATAACCCTGGAAAAATTTTATACACTAAGAAGGCGCTAGAGTTATTTTATTGGTTTCATTATCTCCAAAAATGGCAGAGTTTCATCCTTAAGTTAGAACAACTGTTTTCAATAGGAAAACTCCAAACCACACTTGTTGATTTCCCAGGCTCCAGTTACCCAGACATTCCAAACGCTAACTTTTTAGATGGTGATATCAAACATTTCAATGCTTTACTGCCACGGAGCTGGGAATTAATTTTACTGTTTGCAAGAGGAAAATGTGTGTAGCCTCTGTAGTCTGCTGTGCATAGCACGTGTCTCCTTGCTGCATCCTCTTGGTTGGTTTGGGAGTTAAGAAGAAGAACATGCTTCTAGGAAAGTGCCTTTTATTCTTTAATAGCTTCCTTTTCATAAATTTTAGTAATAAAATGCAGGTATTGAGTACATAATTTTCTTTCAAGAAGCAAAATAATTGGTTGTTTTAAAAAGCCTTGCAGAAAGCCCAGACACATACCGAACCTGGTATATGAACCCAGCCTATATTTTATTCATGAGAGAGAGAGAAGTTTTGCAAACAGTCAGGACAATGCTACCAAGATAAATATGGCCTCTTCTGGCTTCAGTGCTGGCTTCTACATTGCCATGAGGGCAGCCAGAGGGGTAGAGCAAAATACCCAATACTGGTCTTGATTCCTGAGGGTGTGGAGAAGTGTTGCCTGACCCAAACACCAATTTAAATTTAAATTGCTAAACCTAGGGACTAACTTCAACATTCCACTGATTATATTTCCAAACTCACAAAATATAACTGGGGAGAGGTGGAGAGCCTAAACCGAAGTTTGAGGCAATCAAATATTTTCCATAGCTCGGCCTATGTGATGTGATACTACTTATTACTGAACCATTTTTATGCCTCATTTGAGGGTAAAAGTCCTCTTGAGGCAGCTCATAACATAAAAACACGTAACAAAGCGTAATAAATCAAACAGCCTCCAAAATGTCAAAATAATTGACAGAAAAGGGACAAAGTATCCCAGTCCTGTCCCCAACCTCATTACCAGCTCCACTACAACAGTGTCCCAACCCCAAGTACAGCACTTTGCTTTTCTCCATAGGAATGAATGGCTACTATTCTCCTGTTGTTGTTTCGTCGTTTAGTCGTGTCCAACTCTTTGTGACCCCATGGACCACAGCACACCAGGCACTCCTGTCTTGCACTGCCTCCTGCAGTTTGGTCAAATTCCTGGGTATTCTCCTAGATGGGTAAAATACTTGGAATAAGAGCTGAATTTCTCCCTGGTTATTTCAGATCCTGATGTGAGAAGCACGTTCTCCTGTCCTTGCCTCTCACCTGTATCCCATGCATCTTAATGGGAGCCATTGAGGACCAAGCTGGCCTTGTTGGCATAGCCCAGCATTTTTCATCCTGAGAGGCCAGTATCAGCTTGGGCTGAGTCACACAGGGTCAAATGCAGTGCTATTATTTTCTCCATAATTAGCAGACAGTCGCTTTTGTGGCGGAAGGGCTGTAGCTCAGCAGTAGAGCAACTGTTCTGGATGCAGAAGGTCCCACGTACAATCCCCAGAATCTTCAGGAAGCGCTAGGACCCACTCTTTTCGGGAGACCTGGAATGCCACTGCCCAGTTAGTATAGATCACCTTTGCCAAACCTATCATTCCAAATGTTTGGGGCTGTAGCTCCCATCTGAGATAGTCCAAAACATCTGGAGAGACCCCCATGTTGGCAAAGGCTGATGTAGACAATACTGATCTAGATGAACCAGTGATCTGATTTCCTATAAGGCACCTTTCTACATGGATGAAATTAAATGAATACAACTGGGCTGGGGTAACAAATGAATGGTGTTACTGGTCTGGGAGTTAAAGCTGCTCCCTGAACATGACCTGACTATTGAGACTTGTGTGCTCCTCCTATCTATGCAGCCCTCCTTTATCTGAATAGGCCCTCTCCGGATTCTGTTTCTTGGTGTGACAAATCCTGGGAACTGGAAGAGTATGTGTGAGAGAGGGATTGGTTACAGCAGAGTCAAATGTCTGAGTGATTTTCCCCGAGAAGCTTCTGTTTGTGCAGCAGGAAGATAGAAGCGGATATATCACTGGAAAACAAAACAAAACTCTAGAACTTAAAAGGCAATACTAAGATGATTCACGGACTCTAGGACTCAGCAGCCCCATAACTCCCTAACGGTTGTGGCAAACTGAGTTATTCTTAACTGCTAAGTTTCTAAAAGTTGTTGTGAGAACCTCAAAGCATTCACTCAGCAATGAGCTCAGCCTTTTCGTTCCTCTAGTTGAAGATGGCAGTTTGCATAAAACCACACAGGCTGTGTGACTGTTCCCATAACATTTTATATTAGATCTTGGCACAAGAGCATTTGTCTTCAAGTCTCATGAAAAGGTGGTTTGAATTTTCCCCGAAAAGTAAATCCACAAACATTGGTGTGTTTACACACAACCTCCCTGCCAAAGCCGGCAACCTCCTTTGCGTCACTAATGAAATCATCCTGGGTCGTTGTAGAGACTACCCACCCTCTCTGCCTTTGCAACTTTATTTTTATTCTCTAACTGCTGCTTTGCTCTTTGACATCTGCCACTAACTTGTTTGGATGTAGTTTTCTTAAAGGAAAATTCCTGTTTCTTTTTCCTCCCCACCCCTTTTTCCTCCCTTTATCCTTGTCTTGCAGTTACACCTGCCGCCACTTGCGGAGATATGTATATGTCTTGGACAAACTGTATTTTCCCCACTCCCACTGCTCTACGCTGCAGCATTGCTTCTCGAGCCTCAGTGACAATGGAGAGGAGCTGCTGTCTTTAACTTGTTCTCACATTCTCAGATCTTATGCTTCCAGGTTATTAACCTCTGCTGTCCATTTACTGCATGCTGCATGCACCGTGTGACTGGTCTATGCATGTTGAAGAAAATAAATTTGGGGGTGGGTGGGTTCTGGATCACCAGTAACTTTACTAACAGCCCCCTTTTATGTCTCCATAATACATGGGGTACGAATTGCAGATCCAACATGGGTTCACAATAGAAAAGTATAAGGTGTATTTTCCATAAGTTGAGCATGGCTTTACTTTGCAAATATTTCATACACAGGATGTGTAAATGTTTTAGTAACCCGTGGAGCCCCTAGCATAGCAGAATATTCTGTGACACGTCCCCAAGTTCATTCTCGGGTCATGGAGGGAGTGGGCCTGTTGGCCTCACAATCACCATGTGTGAACTGGTACATTGCAGCAGAAAAGCAGTGGTTTACAAATTGTGTTCCGGGGTACCCAGAAAACCTCTGAAGACCTCCTGGGAGTTCCTGAATGGGAAGATGAATAATTGCAGAGAAGTTTTCCTGAGCAGGGTTTGTCTATCATGATGTAGAATGAATGCAGACATTTTGATAGATAAGGAGCTACTCTTAAAACAGCAGCCCCAAATATATGCTTCTCCTCCCACAACATCTAAGAATACTTCAGGGTGTGATAAAATGTCACGATGTTGCACGTTTCCTTGCTCCCATGTTTGGGCTGCCACCTGTAGAGGAAGGGGAAGTCTCTATTTGATACCACATTAGACAGCTGCCCCTTTCACAAGTGGAAGGGAAGTTGTCCCACCCCGAGGATTCACCCTCTTATTGTTGCCAGTCATATCCGGCTCTGTTATGCTGAAACATTGCTGCTCCTTAGCATGAATGGCTGCAAACATGTGAAAAGGGTGGGACTAGGGATATAGCCCTGCTTTTTTACACACGACATGCAACATGTGAAGTGGACTAGTGTGAGAAGAGGGGGAAATAAGATACAAGGCTGCCTTTGTTTTCCAGTAACCCCTGCATCATGTTTTCCTTCATTGAAACTAGTGGGAAAATACCAGCAGTCACAGCTAGATTTAAGTGGTTAGGCAGATTTAGAACTTGGTTTAGGCTACCAGGTCAAGTTTAACTGCTCCTAGGGTGCATGGTTCAGGAAAGGTGAAGTCAGGGGTGCGGAGGTTGATTGAGCAAACCTTGTTGCTTGTTACATATTTTCTCATCTTGCCTCTGGAACTTTTCTATCTCGTAGTCGAGTCAGGCGTGAGGTAGTGGTGGCATTATTTGGGATAAAACCCTAACAGCATTTCTGAGTTGCCTCTCCAATTTGTTGAAATGCTGAAGGCAATATACATAGAACCCTACCGCCAAAGAACAATTTAAATAGTACATTTAGTTTCATGCTACACAAGCTTTATACATTCTTTAATGTTTTGTGACCAGTGCCAAAATTTTGGGGGAAACATGGGGAAAATTGCATGACAAAATTTGATGAGAACATGGAGAACATCCAGAATGGAAATAAAAGTATCCCGGCTATGCAAGCATATAATGGCGCAGAGACCATACAGTAAACATAAATAAAACCAGCTTGATTGTCAAGGGAGGAAAATGTGGCATGCAATGTTAAATAGTTTTCCACTCTTAGAACAGAAGGAACTGTTGAGTAGTCTTCTAACCGAAGATGAGAACCTAGTTTGCGGGAGTGATTCTATTTACTTATTTTCAGAATTTGTATGCCACCCCACAAAAGAGTTCCCTGGATGGCTTACAGTAAAGGGAATACCAAGCTAGTCAGACTAAAAATAAGGGTTGGAAACTTTATTCAAAGAAGCATGCTTAGGAATGAAGTAACTTGAGGCTTGGATCGGAGGCTTTGCTGCATCAGGAGGCAGAATGAAGACCACCTCTTTCACTTAACTACCTGGGCAGAGAGCGTATTGCTTGGAAGGTGAGCTGCTGAGAGGGCAGATCCTGACACAGCTGTGTGCTGCCATAACTGTCAGCCAAAGTTCTGGTTTCCACCAAAAGGAAAAGAACAGAGAAAGAAATGTCGGTGGGATGACTAGGAAGAAATCTTTCAACCCATATTTTGATAGGCAGTACCCAGTATGGGGATGAAGAAATGATAAGTGGAGCAATTTTTTCTTCTTGTGCCTCCTTAGGAACACTGGCAGTTTCCTGAAGAGAGTTATTTGTAAGACATTCCAAATGTAAACTCTCTTGCTCAGCGCATATAGTTACAGCATTAAGATACATGGAAAACGGTTGCATATAAACTTATTTCTGGTATCAAGCATCAGAATTTACCCAAAGGTACTAAAATATCCAAAAATTTCTATATAAATTGAGGATATAGAACTTTGGGACAGAAATACAAATTAACTGGGCAGTGGAATTTCCCAAAGCCACATGTACTTGAATCGGGCAAGAGTGAGAGTGAATGAGAAAGAGGACAAAGATGATAAGTTTCTAACAACCATTCTTACTTTGAATGTCTCCCAGCCAGACTTACCTACTGTTTAAGAGCCTAGCATGTTGGGGAGGGATATAAAAAATGCTTCCCCCTAAAACAGCTACTTTCGCATTATAATTGAGTAATGGGAAAGAGTTAAAATTTATACCTCTTACCTGCCAATTCTCTTCTGCAACCATCATCTTTCCTCTCTCCATTAGCTTATAAGTAAAACATGGACCCCATGGGGTCACGAAGAGTCGGAAACTAAACGACTAAACAACAACAAAACATGGAACATGACAATCCTTGCTTACTTCCTGCTGCCTGGTTCCCTTGTTAGTTTATAAAAAGTGAATAACACTAGAAAGTGTTTAATAGGAGAGCCAAATTCATCTGCTGATTGCTCACATTCAGAATTTCAGGAACCAGATAAGGTTTCACATCTTCCCTTTCAGTGATGTTATCTTGTGTCATAGGAATAAAAGCATTGCTATTTGTCTTTTGCTTGTGCACTTTTCCACATTCATTGGATGATCTGTTTTGATCATCAAAGGTAATTAGCCTCTTTGATCACAATAGATGGAGTTACTGACATTGTGATGCATGTACTTGTAGGAGGCAGCTCACAGGATGTTTGCTATAAAATCAGTTTCCTGGGTGCTCTGTATTTTGATACAATTATGTGAAGGGAGAAGGGAGGGTGCAGCAATTCCTCCATCCTTTTAGCTCCCCCTGCCCCTTTCCCCAATGCTCCAGAGTGTGCAACAGACTGCAACAGGAGGGGGGATATTGGCAAAAACCCACCCCTGCCTCTGCTTCCACCGGTAGCAGGATCCCCTGAGCAGAGTATCACTCTGATGCTCCTACTGGCAGTAGCAAAGTCTGGATCCAAGCCAACATTGGCCACAGTTCAATGCATAGTTATGTACAAAGGTCCTCTACCAATCTGTTGTTCTTACACATAACTGTGTGCCTGACTGCTTATATTGTTTCAATATTTGCAATAAATATTTCAAGGATTATATTGCTCATATAGCTATGAGTTATAATTTGCTGCTTCCTATCTTTAGCTTGCAGTCTTCATTCTGTACTTGCCTGAGGCTGGATACTAAAATTTGCTTTTGCAGTGCCTTGTAGGTACTACCAGAAAGAAAGCAATGGCATCAAATTACTTTCACAATGTGGCTTCCCTAGTACACAACAGATTCAGTCTCTCAAAAAAATTTCTTTGAGTAATTCGAACATGATCATGCCAGAGGCAAGGTTTGAGACAAGGTTGCATTTTTTAAAATGGTGTTAATAATCCTGTGCTTTGGGTCCACAGCATTTTCCTTAAAAGGGGCTTGTTCTAAAATATATGCTGAGAATCATTTGTCTGGCCATCTATTCACTTCAGGCACTTTTATAAATCCACTTGGAGGCTTGTTTGTTTTTTAATTGTACAGTATTAAGTGGTATAAAATATAATAAAATATAATATAAAAAATATAAAATAAAAATATTGCAAATCTTGGGCATTTTGAGCAGGCTAGAAATAATGATTCTGTGCAAAAAAAAATCCCTTTTGCATACAAAATTTATTTATAGCCCACCCCATCCCAAAGACTCAAGGTAGGTAACAAAAAGAAGAAACAAGCAAAGCTAGAACTAATTCAGTTAAATTTCCCCAGCTTTCACAGATTTAGCTTTGTTTATTTTAATATACTTTATTACTTGTTGACCAGCTTGCATTAATTACTGAATTTGATTCTACCACTTTTGATGTTTATTATTAACCAGCAAAATATCCTTCATTATGGCAGGTTGTGCTGGCTGGGACTAGTAGGGGTTGTATTCCAAAATACCTGGAGGGCACCAGATTGAGGGGACAGCTGATACTGCATACTCATATAACACTAATCTGTAGTTTGTTCTACAAACCGTGAGCCAACAGAAGAGCCAACAAGGCTGGGATGGCCAAACAAACTATGGTTAAGCAAGATTGCTTGGTTTGAACATAATGATAAACAATTATTAAAACAAACAGTGTAAGCCAACACAAACATGGCTTCACATGGTTTTCTGTTGGTGGAAACAACCCCCAGTTCTTCCACTGCATGGATTTGCACGTTCAAACAAAGCATGGTTGGTTAGACTTAACAAAACATAGTTTAGTATTAAGTGCAAACCAAGCCATAGACTGAAGGTTCTTAAGCACCAGCAGCTGAAGCACAGACAGAGTTTGTATGTGAGGGATTTCAAGTGAGCCATAAAGTATCTTTTGGCAGTGCTTCCTATTTTTAAACCAATAGCTCTTTTGTTCCAAGTTAACATGAATATTTTCCGAAAAACAATGCTTCTCTGAAAATTGAAACTAATTCAAGTCTGCATGTTAAAGAGTGTAACAAAGACTGGTGTCAGTTCAGAAACTCTTATTTTCAATACATTGCCCAGGATTATATTTGTGGGTTGGCAGTCTCCGTTAACATATTCATTTCATATATATATATATATATAGAGAGAGAGAGAGAGAGAGAGAGAGAGAGAGAGAGAGAGAGAGAGAGAGAGAGAGAGAGAGAGAGAGAGAGAGCTATTCAATCCAGAAGTTTTGCAGAGAGGCAAATTTAATTATTTTAAACAAAAATCTAAACTCCACTTCGTTATGAGCAGGCTAGTTGTCATGTAAACTCTTTGCTGTGAGAAGTGAAGCTCAGGCATGTAGGAAAACCTTTGTGGATTGTGTTCACTAATGTTCTTAAACTAAACATTTTAATATGAAATGAAATTCTAATCTCTTTATTAAGGGGGGAAATGGTATACAGCAAAACGTTTGGATTGCCAACATGACAGCAGAATTCAATCATTTGTGAAGGTTCACATGCTTCTCAAAATAAAAGCTAGACTTTCTAACTTAATAGACTCAACAAAGAATAATGTGGTTTTAAAAAGCACTAATAAACCAAAGTATTCATATTATAAGAAGTATCCATTTGAAATGCAGTTGTGTTGGGACAGCTGCCATGAGGAAAGGCTTTGCACCTTCTAATCCACTGCCCATGCTTATTAAGGCAACCTGGGCTAGGTTGGGCACAAGGCATATGGAGGTCTTCAGAGCTAGAGTCCTGCACATAATGGCTAGGATAGGGGTTGGGTATGGTGTGGATTTGTAGGTAGACTTAGGAGAGGGCAGCATCAGCCGTAACAGTGCTGTGGCTAAGAGGTGGAGCTAAGCCAGGTAGAACCTGATCACCACTGATGACATAATCAGGTGTTTAATTGGTTCAGAACCCCGCCATGCCTCTGTGAACCTCCTTTTTCAAACCATGTACCTCTGTACATGGCAGGGGTGACTGTTGTAGTGACAGGAAGGGGGTATTTTTGTCCCTCGCCCCCTTCCCCATGTTGTCTGGATTGCAGCTGTTGCAGCATTCCAGGCACCAGGGATGGGTGAAAAGAGAGCAAGGGATACGGTAACTGAGAGACCTGTAGTTCACCTCTACCTGCTGTCGGTATCTGAGGGAGAGGAGAGTATATGTATTTTTGGCTTGAATTAAAATCTAAGCAGAATACTATGTCCGGAATCATAATAATCACCTTGTATTTAAGTTACAGGTAGGTAGCCGTGTTGGTCTGGCGTAGTCAAAACAAAATAAAAAATAAAAATAAAAATTCTTCCAGTAGCACCTTAGAGACCAACTAAGTTTGTCATAGGTATGAGCTTTTGTGTGCATGCACACTTCTTCAGATACCATTTAAGGTGTATTTAAGGTGAGCATCACATTTTATTGAGCACTATAGTCCATGCCAAGAAATTATGAACTCTGGTGTCAATCACTAACTACATTTTCTTCAAATTAATATTTTGAACACACAGCCTCTTGTTTCCACCATAGATTTTGCACAAAATATGGCAGGAGCAGTCCATATTCTGCCCAGCTTCAGTATTGTAAGACATTGCAGTATTTTAAATTTGCCAAGGCTCGTCACATTACAGGAGACTTATCGTTCATCCTAGAGTGCAGTGTTTCATAATGCATTCTCTCACAGTGGTTTAAGAAGTACAGTGGTACCTCTACTTACGAATTTAATGCGTTCCGAACGCACATCCGTAAGTCGGAAAAAAATGTAAGTCGAATCCCATAGAAATGCATTGGGAGAAAAAATTCGTAAGTAGAAGCAATCCTATCTAAAAATTCATAAGTAGAAAAAATCTAAACCGCATCCAAGATGGCGGACGGAGCTCCATTCATAAGTAGAAAGATTCGTAAGTAGAGTTATTCGTAAGTAGAGGTACCACTGTATGCATAATCATAACAGTACTAGTGAGAGGGCAATTACAGTAGATAGTTAGCATTTATATGAACTAGTAAACATTGCTTCTGAATTTTTGCATTTCTGTATTGTACTTCAACATGTTAAAAACAAAGAGAATAATCTTGCTAGAACCACAGAGAAAGATGAGTGCGAGAGGAAAAGAAGAGCTAGTTAAAAGAGTGCCTCTAGTAGACTCTGAAATAAGGCCTTTCTTGTGGGATTTAGGGCAGCGGATTCATGCTAGTTGGGTGTGAAACACTGTTGAATGTTTTTTGGTTTATCAACAATTTGTATCACATAGTAGCTAGCAAGAATCTTCACCCTGGTGCAGCAGGGCAGATCTGTACTGCATGACTTACTGTATTTTTCCGTGTATAAGACTAGGTTTTTTCCTAAAAAATAATGTCCAAAATTAGGGGGAGTCTTATACACGGAGAGTGCCGAGGGTGGATTTTCTTAAATCTGAGTCCCCCAAAATACATGGGGCCGTCTTATAGATGGAAAAATATGGTAAGTCCTTCAAATGGAGTTTGGTTTTGCATACTCTGCTTTAGAAAGGGATAAAATGACAGCCTATCTGCTCTAGAAATATAGTATTGTTTGTAAAGAATAAATGCTAATACTACTAATGTGTGTTCTTTGACCTTACTAGTGTATCTTAAAGAGCGAACTTTCTAATAGAGCCTTCTTTGGCCATGACAAAAGACTAGTATGCAGCCCCTGCTTGCTTATTCCCTGAATTACTTTTTAGTTTGTAGGGTCTCATCAGCCACTGAGGTTAGCCGCTTGTTCATGGGGACTAAATTTGCCTGATGAACTTGACTTGAATTGCTGCTTGATATACGTACATACATACCCCTGTTGCACCCCATCACAGAAGCCCCCTACACTCAGTGAATTCTCCTAAAAGGGTACAACTAAATGTAAAAAAAGAGATCTCAAATACACCAGGGGTCTAGTAAAAGATTAGGACAAACAGCTTCAGCCTCAGCAAGGGGTATGGCACTACAGAGATCTTCAGCATCCTTTTGACTATTTCTGGCATCCACCAGTCCCAGCAGAGGAAATACCTCCCACGCTTCTTGACTTCTTTTCAAATCTCGGTCGTAGCTCCTTTATCTGTTTCTTCCCTTAAGCATTGAACCCGCTACAATCTCTCCCTCTTTCCTTTCAAGATAGGTGTACTGTTTTCCTAATACAGTGGTACCTCTACTTACGAATTTAATGCGTTCCGAACACACATTTGTAAGTCGAAAAAATGTGTAAGTCGAATCCCATAGGAATGCATTGGGATAAAAAAATCGTAAGTTGAAGCAACCCTATCTAAAAATTCGTAAGTAGAAAAAATCCTATCTATACTGCATCCAAGATGACGGACGGAGCTCCATTCGTAAGTAGAAACATTCGTAAGTAGAGTTATTCGTAGGTAGAGGTACCACTGTAGTTTGTTCTGTTGGCTATCCCTAGTTCCCAGTGCCCATAGATTTCTTCCAGCCTCCACAATCTCATTTCAGATTCCTCCTCCTGCTTCTCCAGTGCAGTGATTCACCTACATCACATTATTGAAATACATAGCCAGGGCTGGGTCTTAGCCTTCTTTCAGATAAGATGTTAACCTAAAAAGCTGGAATAAAAATCCCCACACCCAAATATATTGCACTCCATGATGTTTTTCCATATAATTTTCATTGTTGGTGTTTAAGTTTGGTTTATGCACAGTAAATTGAAGCTGTGAAATTTGTTCCCCTTCTAACCAGTTTGATTTTCAACCTGATAAGGTTGCTTTACACAAACAGGAGCCTCAAACAACAGAGGCATGCAAAATATAGTTTTGGGGGGGCATTATCCTTGTATACCATTGTGAATTAAGCAGAGAGTCAGTAATGGGGCACCTACGGGCCATTAACTTTCAAGATTATGTGTATGATCTGGAGCCCTATTTTGTTTATCATTGTATGTCAACACTGACACCTAAATCCACCTTGGATTCCTATTGATGTATTCTTCTTGAAAATTATGATAAACATGTACATAGGTTAATTTAGCTTGCAAAAGAGAAACTTTTTTTCGTTCAGTGTTTTATTTCAGTTTTTCAAAGGCTGTATCAGGTTTCGTCTATGGAGCTGAGGTTAATTTCCACATAAATTGAAGACAATGTAAATCTAATTAGTGTGCCGCTTGAGCACCATATATTTTGTTTTAAACATCATGGTGGTTTTAAAGATGGAAAAACTTGTACAACCATTCTAACACGAATCAGGAGGCTGTTTTGGTCTTTCTGACCAACTTGAATTTTATCAAAGGAGCACAAGGCGAATACCAACAACAGCAAAAATGTCCTGCCATTATAAGCCTCAGACTTCTATAACCTGTTGAGCTGATAACTTGAAACTTGACATACATGAGCTACCTAGTGGGATCTACTACAAATGTGACAAATATTAAATTGATCCAATAAAAAATGCCATATCTCCATTATGTTAGAAAGTACTGAATATTGACACTTTGACCCCTTTTACACCAATTGTTAAGCAAGTTGTATATTTCCTTCCAATTTCAGTGAAAGCTGTTGATGTAGGCTTGTTGAGGACGACAGTCATTCATTGGTTTGGTGAAATTCTGAGCAGCAGTTGGAAAGTTGTTAAGGTGCTCCTGCTCTATTAAAGTATGGAAGCACCTACTGAATAAATAATGCAGGGCGTGTACAGATGCATTTTTGAAGTGAGCATTTTGCCAGGACTACAGTGTTTGCATAGGGAACAGATACTGGATGCCGTGTGCAATGCCTATTCCTTTAGTTATGGAATATGATAGTATAGTACAGTGGTTAAATGAGAATTTGCCAACCTTTTTGGGTGTGTGGACATATTTGTAAACTTGAGAAATTTTCTCAGTGGACAAGACCCCACAATGGTGTATGTGCCACCCCCTCACTGTAACCCCTCACCAAAGTGCCCCCCTACTTTTGTTTGCTCTGTTTCCCAAACCATTGGGAAGACATTAATGCTTCATAAAACAAGGGTTTGTTTTTTTTGCTGGTCCCAGACATTTCACCAACACTGTCTGGATTTGAGCCTGCGAGTGGATGTATTGAGGGTAAGTTGCAAGTAAGCACGATTTGTGACATTGCACAACTTCATTACTGATCATGGGGCATGTCAGCCTTAGCTTCCAATTTCCTGACTTGGTGGAGTGTGAACCAATATAAAAGAGCATCAACCAGCATGTTTTTTTAATCATTGGGTGCATACTTGGTTGAAATACTTTTTTGCTGCATTCTCTTAGCAGTTTTCTGTTCTCATACAGAGCAGCAAATGATCTGAATTGATTGTGGCCGCTGCAGGTGGCTTTTTGTTTAGCTAACCGCCTGCATATTGCTTCAGTGTAAACACTGACCATGGTTAGCTGTTTGAAGGAGGTAAAAAGCTGCACCATGGTTAACTTTGAAAAGAAAAGGAAGAAAGATGGGTGAACCCCTGGCATACTCTGGATCTCCTAACCATGGATAGGTATTGGGAATGTTACGTCTCCGTTGCGCATCTTGGAAGTGTCAGGACGCAAAACAGAAACTGACCAGGTTTTTGCTATGAAGAAAAAACTTCAGCCTTTAATCCTGACTGGTTCAGCTCCTGAAAGTACAATAGTGCATGGTGAGCTTGTAGCCGAGCCAAGGACCATTGCCCTTTGCTGTTTAGCACTCACAGAGAGCCTGCCATGAGAGCTTTTAACGGATCATATCTAAAGCCTTTTAGAGACAATCTCCTGTCTTATCCTGGTGCAGGTGCTCATGTTGCCCTCAAGTTGGAGGTTCAAGCCTCTCTGGGTCTCAAATGTTGCTTAGCATTGACTTAGTAATATTGTGGCTTACTCTTTAATAATTTTATGTTTATAGAACATGTGTTGCAATAACTGTTTCTTGTGACTTTGGGGAGGACATAAGTTATAGTAATTAGATCATTTTACTTTTCTTTAATTGCAAAACATACTGGTTAAGGAATAGCTGCTTATTTATATCTAGAACTCACTATATCTAGAAAATTAATTGCTAGAAAGGCAGACTTCTGTGATCAGTCACTACTGAGTTATATGAAGGATTTGTATAAATGAATAGCCCATAAATTATAATGTCAGTGTTAAGCCCCTGAAATGCTGTGCACATTTCACAATGGTGCATGTGGGAATTGCATTTGTGGTTTGAGGATATTATTAGGCCTGGGGTTTTTTTTTTAATGTTAGATCTTTATTTAAACTACAGTGAACAAAGAACTAAATAAAACATCTCTGTCTTTTGGAGCTATATACATTGTGTTATATAGATCGTAAGAAAGAGAAGCTACAATCTATAAATCAAAAATTAGAGAACAATCTCAGAGCTTCCATTCAAGTCTCTGCGGTATTCAGGAATACTCTAAAGAGTGTGGTTTGATAAAGTGCAGCCTGAGTAAGACTGTGTGCAGAAGTGTGCTGTATTTCTTGGGTGTGTAAGTAGGGTTCATAGTGATGCAAGTGAAACTCTTGGATCCAGTTCGGCATCTTGGAGGGTCTTGTATCAGTGATGGTCAGCAATGCTTTTTACCAGCTTCATTTTATAATCCAACTGCACCCTTTAAACAAACAAACAAACAGACCTAGCCTCTGTCATTCATATTCTAGTCACCTCCAGATTATGCTACTCTAATGCACTGCACATGGAACAGTCTTCTGAAGACAATCCAAAAGCAACAATTGGTTCCAAAAGTGGCAGCCAGAGATCGAAATGGAACCAGTTGGTCAGATTATTTCACACCCATTTTGTACCAGCTTCACTGGTTGCCAATTTGTTTCTGGGCTTAGTTCAAGGTGTAGTTTTTGAACTTTAAAGCCCTAAATGGCCTGGGACCTGGCGAATTGCCTTCCCTCATTTGAGTCTGCTTGACAACTTTGCTTCTCTTATGTGGCCCTGCCTTGGGCCCACCCACCACCTGAAATACGGCAGGTGGGTACCCAAGACAGGGCCTTTTGAGCTGCCGCACCCAGGGTCTGGAACCATCTCCCAAAAGGAGGTCTGACTGGCCCCATCAGTTTTATTCCACTGATTTTTTTGCAGAGCTATCTTCATAGGCTGTTGCTGTGCTCACTTTAGTTTTGAATTGTTTTATTGATGCCTTTTGTGATTATGCTTGTTTATTTTTATTTCTGTTATGAACCACCATGAATATTTTATAGGAAGATGGTATACAATTTTTAAAATAATCAATAACTGGTGACAGTTGCTTGATAGTCTTATCTTAAAGATGACTCAAGGGGTTCTTCCCTGTTTCCTCTGACAAAAAACACTTGCTTTAGATCTTTACATCGTAAATATCATATTCCCACAAAATATAAACATATAAATCTACTTTGAAATAGCATTTTAAATAGCTGTAGTTATGAGCCAGCATTATGTTACATCTACATCAGCTCTTAGTGATTACTTACTTACTCTTTTTGGTTGTCAAAACACAGTCAGTTTTGTGAAATATTTAAAAAATGTTCCATTATGAAAATAAGCCAGTCTGCTACTGAACTCCATTTTAAATTCATAAACTTTTTTGAAAGTTGCCTTTGTACAATACTAGCAGTTCGAAAGCACGTCAAAGTGCAAGTAGATAAATACCCGTATATTCCTGTGTATAAGACGACTGGGCGTATAAGACGACCCCCGACTTTTGAGAAGATTTTACTGGGTTAAAAAGTAGTCTTATATACAGTAGGTACCACTCCGGCGGGAAGGTAAACGGCATTTCCATGCGCTGCTCTGGTTTGCCAGAAGCGGCTTAGTCATGCTGGCCACATGACCCGGAAAAACTGTCTGCGGACAAATGGCTCCCTCGGCCAGTAAAGCGAGATGAGCACTGCAACCCCAGAGTCGTCCGCGACTGGACCTAACGGTCAGGGGTACCTTTACCTTTACCTATGTACAATACAATTTAATAGAGTCACTTCTGAACGGCAATCTTGTTTTATAGAACTCTTTTTAGAAATTGACATTAACATGCAAATATTCTTTTCTTCTTCTTCCCCAGTTTGTTTTCTTTGTTGTCAAAAAAGCACAACAAGGTTTTGGAGCAAGCCACACAATCCTTGAGAAGTTCCCTTGCTTCAGATGACTCTCCGCTTCCAGATTATGTGAGTACCAAACTTAGTGATTAAGGGAACAGGTCAGAATAGCATCTCCTAACCCTGCAGAAGTCTATCAAAGTGTGTGACAACCTGGCAACCACCAACACCAAAGTATAGGAAGCTCTGCTGGTGACATCATGTCTGAAACTCACTGAGAAAAGAAAAAGAAAAATGCACTTGCAAATGGCAAAATAAAAACCACAGCTATTCGTAGCTAAGACATTTACTTTAGTCTGACAGCTTGCAGTTCTTGAACATTTGAGTTTGATTGCTATTATGAGGTGGGGGGAAGGATTTTGGTTGGCTGCCTTTTAGCCCGCATCCATCCACACATAGCAAAAGCAATTTGGAGTAACCTCTTACATAGGAAGATTTTATCTGTTGAACATGGTCAGATAATAGCCACAGGGCCAGCCCTACGGGCAGGCTGGGTGGCGCAGGGCACCACGACGCCGGCCCGCCAGGGGGGCGCCGTGAGCTACGCCCGCCCGCTGGCCGGCCGGTCCGACGGTCCGCCGCGCAGCTGCGCCCACGGCAGCCATGCTGTGCCTGCCCGCCCGCCGCACAGCAGCGCTTGTGGCAACCGTGCTGCGCCCGCCCGCCCGCCCACCGCGCTGGGAAACGGGGCGGGGGGCGCCGGAGGGATCCGCCCCACCACGGCGCCATGGGCGCTTAAGACGGCCCTGGATAGCCATATTCTGCTTGCCGTTCACTTCCTCTGGATATGCCAAATGTTTGTTGTACAGACCTGCCATTATCAGAATGTTGATGAGAGCTGGAATATTGAGTTAAGAATTTAAATTAAAATCTGTGGAGTCTCCAATTCAAATCTCAGTTCAGCCATAAACTCACAGAGGAGTCCTATGTAAGCCACATTTGTACTAACCCTTTCTTGAAATATGGGGATAATAAAATAAGCATATGTTGCAGGGTTGTATAAAAACCTCTAAGATAACGAAGTTGAAGTACTATATATTTTTAATTTTTAAGATATACATACTTTTTAAAGTATGTATCTCATTATTTAGACATTTTAGATCATTCAGATCACCTAGGGAAATTTTACTCACAACACCAAACCCTACAGAGTAGGGCAGTGTCTCAAAACCCAGTGCCTAAGGTTTCCCTGACATATAAAATATGCTTTGCATGTTTGAATTGTCTGAATTTTTGTTTTATATGCTTTTATGTTGTTTTTAAAATATTGCTGCATCTTTGGTATTAGGTTGTGTTTTAGTATGAATTATATATTTGTTTTGTTGATGGTCGACCACTTAGAATTTTTAAGTGTATTATGCGGTTTATAAAAGTGTTTAAATTAGATAGATAATAAATAGATGCTCAAAGTGGGATATGTAAAAGCAGTTATAAAGCAACCAGGATAAGCCAGAGTCAATTAACATAAAGTAGTGCGATCATCTATATGAAATAGATTATACTATTATTGTGTATTTGTTCACATACATATGCATGTAATTGGTTTTCACTTATTGTCCCTTCAACAATGGTTAATTTGAATTTTTGATGTCAGTTGCCAGGGGTAGGCGAGAAATGGGGGGAAAGCACAGGGCTTCTGCTAACAGGACTCATAAGGTGAATCTGGGTTTCCCAGTCCTATGCAGGCTGCTCTGGAAATAGCTCTCGTTGATGGGTCTTCTGTTTTTATTTACAGTCGTACCTACCTTGGAAGTCGAACGGAATCTGTTCCGGAAGTCCATTCAACTTCCAAAACATTTTGAATCCAAAGCGTGGCTTCTGATTGGCTGCAGGAAGCTCCTGCAGCCAATCAGAAGCCACAGAAGCCCCGTCGGACATTCAGGTTCCAAATAACGTTTGCAAACCAGAACAATCACTTCTGGGTTTGTGGCGTTCAGGAGCCAAAATGTCCGAGTACCAAGGCATTCGGGATCCAAGGTACAACTGTATTTTTAAAAGGTGTATACTACTTTTTCTTTTGGAAAAACTCAAAGGGACTGAGAGCAATATCAGTTAAAAACAGTAAATTTAAAAACAATGCAGCAGCAAATATAATCAAATAAAAAGGCAAAGCCCCTTCAAAACACAATGTCAGTGGAATATCTGTTTTAAGAGGGTTGGGAGGAGGTTAGCCCTCTCATAATACCAGAGGACGCAAGCAACAAAACTGAGTCATACATAGGATTGGATTGTTAGGGTAGGAAAAACTTTAAAAGTTCATGAAGATTTGGTGTCCATTGCTGATTTTTTGGAAGTTTTAAAAAATAGTTATATAGTATACATGCTTTCCAATTGTATAATAGTAATTTTGTTTTCCGCTATTAAGTTTAGCTTGTTGAGTAATTAAGTTATTGAATTCACATACAGTTGTACCTCGGGTTAAGAACTTAATTCGTTCCAGAGGCCCGTTTTTAACCTGAAACTGTTCTTAACCTGAGGTAGCACTTTAGCTAATGGGGCCTCCCACTGCCGCCGTGCTGCCGGAGCACGATTTCTGTTCTCATCCTTAAGCAAAGTTCTTAACCCGAGGTACTATTTCTGGGTTAGCAGAGTCTGTAACCTGAAGTATCTGTAGCCTGAAGCGTCTGTAACTGTAACAAGATTTTTTTTAAAAGGAAAGCCCCTGCAGGTCCTATATATTCCCTGCTTTAAAAGCTGAACATGGCCCATGATCCCCATACCTTCATGGATACCACAAGTGTACACCCCTTGCCTTTTGCCCCACTAAAGAGGTTCCACAACTAGTAAAATGAGCTAGGTCTCACTTAGATCATATGACTGCCCAATAATGGACATGACATGACCATAACATGAGGCTTCTTCTAGGGGGTGCAGAGGTATGTACTCTTGTGTCTGAAAACCCAAAGCTTTATCATGATGTTTCACCCCAATAAAATAGGTTTCATTATTAACTGAGGTGTGAGAAATTTATCCACCTCTCAAACTAAAGTGGACATGTTAAAATGGTGAACAAAGTTAAACAATTTCTCTTAGAATCTGCTTATGATAGATTTCTGACCACAGCTAATTTCCTTCCTGCTAGAGGACTGATTTTGTTCTTATATACTGTGCAAATCTGATTGGCAGGCCCAGAACTCTTGATGTAATTCAGTATCCTCCCCTTGATTAATAATCTAAATAACCTGTTATGTAGTTGCTGGGTGAGATGCTTCTTTCTTTCCCTTTCTTTCTCAGCTAATGCTCCATAAAGGAGTCAAGGAAGGCCCCAGTTTTTATTCATCTTATATTTGTCTATGGTAAATAGAAAGCAGCTGCCAGTTTAAGCATCTAACTCTTGAAAAACTATACCCCCCCAACATCATCTGGAAATAATATAGCTAGTAAAACAAAGCTAAGAAGAAAAAGAAATGTTTGTTTTATGTGGGATGAATGGCTTCAGTTGGGGTCCTTCTAATTTGGCCATTAGGTGGGTTATTAAAAAGTAGTATTATAAAGGTGGTTTCAACAAAAAGATTGTTTTGGTTCTATCTTGTTATTACATTTGATTATAGCCAAAGCAGTAAGTACTATATAAATAGCCCTTCATTTCATTCCCCCTGCAAATAAGCAAAAAACCAGTAATCTTACTGTCTTTATGCATTGGTAGATGCTAAATTACTCCCTTACATTATTTTAGTTCCTTAAAGCAACTTGTGTTTTAGAAGTCATATTTAATTTCCTCTTACATGGTTTGACATGTGCGGTGTGTTTCCGAATGATAGCATAAAAGTATTAGCCATCTTTTAAGCAAACTAACAATACTATAAAAGCATAGATTTCGGGAATGAATGCTCTCCTTTTTGAGTTTACAATTTTCAGTATGCTTAGGTTCTAGACTACATGATACAAACTCTGGTCTGGATTTACCAAGGCCACAGTCCAAGGCACACCTTCCAGAGAGTAAGCCCTGTTGATCCCAGTGGAACATTTGAGTAAAGATGCATGGAATCAGGCTGTAATAGTGGTTTACTTCAGGGTGGAATGGGATTGGTTTGGTGGAAATTCCTAAACATCACAATTTCAAGAGAACATTTTAACAGAATGTAGGCAGTTCTTTTGAGAGCTCAGATACCAAGGGTGTGTAAGGGCCTGTTTTATACTGAGTCTGCACAACTTGTGATCCATCAGGAGAATCTCTTGATTGCTATTCATATATGGTGGCTTATTATGGTGGAGGGGGTTGTCAAGTGCACAGCAACCCATAGTACATAGTCAGATAATCCATTTGGCTTTGCCGATGTGCAGACCTGCCTTGTGCTGTTTTAGACCAATGGTCCATCTAGCCAATATTAACCATTAAACCATTAAATATTGTTAACCATAACTGAGAGGATATTCCTTAAATCTTTTCCTTGGAGTTGATGGGGGTGGCGGTTCAGCCACCTACAAACAGAACATGTGCTCTACACTTAGCTGTGGTGAAACCCTTCCTCATAGTCAAGGAGAAGGCTTGGGCAAAATTTCCTGTTCCCTGTATAGGAGAATTTCTATACCCTACTTTATGCCCCGTTCCAGGACTTTTGAATCTTTGTCCCCTTTGCTGTTGTTGTTTTTTAAAGAAAAAGAAAAAGCATGCTATAGATTGATGCTAAATGATCTGTGCATTGTTAAACAGGTCTACACAGAATTTCACAATTTGCATAATATAACCTGAATGAAATTGAGTCTCTCATTGCGCAGGAAATTCACATCCCTGATAGGTAGTGTGCATAAAAATTACTACAAAGTTTGTCCCAGTATCAATGTATTTTCCTTTTTCTTTTCATGTCTAAATGTGCATTAACACATATCTCATATATAAAGTCTATAGAAGGGTTCTGCTAATTGTTTTGTTTATTTCATCTGACAAATCAGAGGCCAAAATTGTATTGTGGCAACATTTATTCCTGAACTTAGATGTTATTGTGCTTATCTGAGGAAGAGACTCCAAAAAGTCTGAAGCGAGTCCACTTCAGTAGTTTTCCAGGCATGATGTGCAAGCCTCATGCTTTTCTAGATTCTGCTACAAAACAAGGAAGGGAGGCAGACAGCAGCATTCTCTGGTTTGGGGACAACCACATCTCCTTTGCATCTGTTAACAAGATAAAGCATTATCAGTCGCTTTGTCTCGGTGGTATTTTCTAGCAGTCCCATCTTAATTTACCCATGATGTCTCAGCTAAGACTATCCATACGTGACAGTTTGAGACAGTGGTTTTGTGGACTAGACACTATTTGTTCACTAAAAGTGAAACCGGAATGATTTTCATTTTCTCACAGTCTACCAGCTACACAAATAGCTTTAAGTAGCCACTTGTGGTTGAGAAGCAAAGGTTTGGGGTCACTTTTTCTAATATTTTATTGGGTGGAGGGGAGGTTGGATGAGTAATAGCCCACAAGATTTGTGCCTGAATAATAACTCCAGTATTTTCACCTGATTAATAATGTAAGTAATTAAGCACAGTGTATGAGAGGCTTTGCTTCAGAGAGTGCATGTTGCTTGTCTCTTTCCGCTCCAAATAAGAAAAACCAGTTGCAAAGATTCAGTAGGTGTTCAAACTTCATAGAAAATTATACTGTAAATACACAGGCTGTATTTCATTTAGATACCTCATTACATCTTTTTGGTGCATCTTTTTTGACCCTGTGAAAATGAGTGTGGTGGGTTGGGTTAAAGCTGGGGTTTGACCTTGAAGTGCAGAATAGTGTCCCAAGCGCACACAAGTCTCCATTGCAGCACGTATTGCCCCAACCTTGCATCCATTAAAATAGGTTCAAGTGATCAACACAGTTGAATTTGAGGAGTGTTTATTTTATTTTACCTTCATCCTTTTTGTCACAGGTTGAAAATAAGTAGGCAGTCCTCCCGTATAGTCCTCCAGGAAGCATAGGTGTTCCCATTCTGTTACCAGTTTTTGTTTTACATTTTTGCATCTTGCGAACACAGCCTTTCAGAAAATGCTTAAATACTCAGTGTTTCGGTAACCTGGTACCTACTAGCAGAGTTGTCCTATCCTCTTGTGCCAGTCTAATTAGGAACAATGACTATCATCAGGTAGCTTTATGTAGTAGTAGATGCAGGTTTAATGAACTGTACTGGTACTGTGGGGTGTGCCTGTAGATGTACTTGCTTGTTCCAGGCGTCTGACACCTGTAAACCAATGTAGTTTGTGCAGAATTTGCGCAGCCCCCTCTGCTGAGAGAAAGCGCATCCCGTAGATGTCCTGCTGTTCACTCAGTCCATTGCCCACTTCTATATTGTTTGGGGTTATCAGTTTAGGCTTATATTTGTGAGCCACAAATATACAAAGTATTCCCTTGAAATACTGTGAATGGGTTTTGGTGCCTCTTTTCCCACAAATTTATCTCTAACTCTTACACTTCTTAGCAAACATATTTTCTAGCTTCCTACTGCAAGAGTTGTTGAAGAAACTTCCATCCATTACTATATGAACGAACAAAGTAGCATTCACATTTTGAATAGAGAGTTTTGCATCTGCATCTCAAGTTTTGCAAGCTCGTGAAGAATACGCGATTGAGAAGGGTTTTGTTTGCAGCTCCAGCTAGCCATTAGAGCTGGTTGTATTTATTTATCCCTGAGGACAAAATGGCATGTTCTCCCATTCTGAATCATTAGTAGGGCTTCTCCCACACTGATGTCAGTTTCTAGCAATGCTGCTGGCATGAAGCATGTGAACTTCTGCTGTCAGAGGGAGCAGCCTACTTGTGGAATGGGCCTGAAGGGTTGGGTTAAAGAAAGAGAAGTAAAAGAAAAGGATAATGCTGAAAATGTGAAATGTGGAAGAAGAAGTAGAGAAATGCTAGATGGAGATAATACAGGCCTGGCACCAGCAGCCAATGAGGTTGGGCACTGGGTGAGTGCCCTAGGGCTCAGACGCCCCGCTCACAGACCAGACCAGACACTGCTCTCTCACTCACCAACTCGCCGCTAAGTCCTGGGCTGGATGAATTTTTGAAGGGGGGCGGCAAGCTCAGCTGCCATTCCCTGGGTTGCTGTCCACCTCCCTGCCTTGCCTAGACTCTGAGAAAGGGCCAAGGTAGTCCTTCTTCAGAGCCAGGTATTCCGTTCAGAGCCTAGGCGATTGCCTGTTTCACAGCTGCAGTTTCAGTTACAGTGGCTGAAAAGTATTTTTAAACTTGGAATTTTAAAAAACCTTTGAGTTTCTTTTTAAATTCTGTATCTGTGATTGCTCTCCCCCTTTTGCTTCTCAAGGCACGGCCCTGTCCATTTGTGCCCTCCCACTTATTATTGGACTTCAGTTCCCATCATCCCTTGCCATTGATGGTGCTGGCTGGGGCTCTAAAGAATCATGCACACAGACAGCTAATACGTCTCCTACTTTATTAATAACAAATTTATAATGAGGCAATGGCCACAGGGGACCATTTTCCACATTGGCTACTTTTCCAGACAGTGGATTTAAGTGGCATTCTGAATTATACAGCCTGCACAAAGAATTACCATGGCAGATACATCAGTTCTGTTCCTTAACTCTTTTATTTTTATCATGTTATTCAGACATGTTTCAGTGGCTTCATGCTATAATACTGGACACATGGAGCTTCTCTTGTAATGGAAGTATGTTTTCTTTTCTCACATCCCAGCAAAACATGTGTGCTTTTTTGTAATTTTTCTAAGTGTGCAGGAAACACTGCATTTATTTTAATTAATTTACTCCCCATCCCAAGAGATTCAGGCGAGAAACAATATGTTAGTCATAAAACCCCAAGAAAAAATAATTAATCTTACTGTGATCTTGCTTATCATTTTGAATAAAAGTTACCTTTCACTTGCTTGGCTTTGGTGAGTCTTGAGTGGAATTCCTCAGAGAATCGTAGAAATGTAGAGCTGCAAGGGATCCTGAGTTCATACCCTTAGTGTCCCAGCTTGGCATATAGATGGTAAATATAAGAAGGTATTTCTTAAAGCTTGTGATGGCGCGTAGAGGTAGAGGTAATCCCCATTTATATAGAGTTCAGGCATTCCAGCCACACCCAAGTTAGTTACCATTAGTTCACCTTGCTGGCTTCACCCTTAGTTAGCTGGAATGCCTGAACTCTTCTACCATGGCCATTCCTTGGGTAAACACTCCAGAACTTTAGTGTACCAGTATATGAAAAGTATAAGGTACAGCTTCCTTTAGCAGTATAAATAGTATCAGCTGCTAATAATTTCCTATGATGTTGCCAAGTGTCCACATATGTATGTTGAACAGACAAACAGATTAGAAAGGATAGGAACTATTGCAGGAAATTATGAGAAGTCCAAATCTGGTCAGAGCTTTCCCAGGAACAAAAGCCATGTTTGGTGGAACGCATGTTCTAGAGCAGGCATGTCAAACCTGCGGCCCTCCAGATGTTTTGGACTACATTTCCCATCTTCCCCAACCACTGGTCCTGCTAGCTAGGGTCCTGCTAGCTAGAATCTAGAGCTTGCATCTTCAGACTTTATCCTAGTAAGTTTAAAGAAGAGCAGTTCAGTTAATGGAACTCTCTCTCATCTGGAGGATAGACTAAAAGACAAGCAATGCAACAGAGCTCTGCAGACTTGCACCATGTGCTTCAATGTATGAAGAGGAGACTCAAATCGCAGTAAAAGAATGGTTATTTCAGTGTTTCTTTAGCACGCAACAGTAACCAGCCACAGTGGTACATTCTGGCTTCCCCTAATCCAAATACCACACAAGAACTGGCCTGCAAGGTTGGGGAGTGATCACAAAATGGGTTGTGCCTCCATAAGAATGTCTTCCCCTCACACTGTGATAATATTGTTTCTAGAGGAACTAGATTGACTTATAACTTCAAGAACTTAAAACTGGTTTCTAGCATTTTTAACTTTTCTCTTTTCCTTGCATTGGGGTGGGGTAGGCCACACGCTTGCTACTTTTGCCAACATACTCACAGCCTGGGGAAAATAAAAAAGTGGTCATGATCATGAGTTTTTCCAGTTCCCACACTGTTCTTTCTACTTGCTTGTGTATCAGAGTCATAGAGCAACTCATGTTACACGGCCCTGAGGGAGAAAAAAACTTAATTGGATTTTCCTGAAATATGAAGTCCAGTCTCTTTGTGTGTTTTGCATTGTACAGTTCATCTCTCTTTTTCTCTGGGCTCTTTCTTATTACAGTTTGTTAATTAAGGTTCTTCAGAAATCTTAGCCTTGAGTTGTTGCTTTTAACTTTGGAGTTAACAACCATCCCAGACTGACACATATATTTTTTAAGGGTAATTAAGTGGCTCCAGTGTGGGTATGCAAAATGCAGTGTGATGGTTTTCTCTCACATGTACAAAAACCACAGAGCTCAACTCTATTGTCACTTTTAAAAGCATGT
The DNA here is from genome assembly GCF_965207765.1 of Zootoca vivipara. Lineage (NCBI taxonomy): Eukaryota > Metazoa > Chordata > Lepidosauria > Squamata > Lacertidae > Zootoca > Zootoca vivipara. The sequence goes on from NC_142593.1 coordinate 53,001,630, forward strand.
CTGCTAAGGTAGGGCAAGGTCTCCACGACATCCCCCATTGTAATTCCTTAGCATTTCATTTATTTTCCCTGTGCAGCAAATTATAAACACCTGAGTTGCCATCAGTATGGCAGACTATGAGTGTCTTTGAACCTCTTAATACTCTTGCACTCCCTGCCCAAACCTTAGATTTCTTCTCATTTTTGTAATTTCTTTCACTTGATGCTATTGCCTTAATGCAGGCATAGGCAAACTCCGGTCCTCCAGCTGTTTTGAGAATACAATTCCCATCATCCCTGACCACTGGTCCTGTTAGCTAGGGATGGTGGGAATTGTAGTTCCAAAACATCTAGACGGCCAGAGTTTGCCTATGCCTGCCTTAGTGTCTTGGATGTCACAGATGGCCTTTGGGTGTAGTGGTTAGAGTGTCAGACTAGGACCTGGAAAGACCAGGGTTCAAATCCTCACTTGGCCATGAAGCTCACTTGGCCATGAAGCCATTCACTTACTCTCAGCCTAGCCTACCTCAGGGTTGCTCTGGGGATTAAATGAGATGGGGGAGAACCATGTACACCACCTTTAGTTCCTTGGAGAAAGAAGTGGAATATGAATGCAATAAATAAATGATTGGGAGCTAGTCACTTGCAAGCTATTTTGTGGCATTGGAGGGCCTGGCATATGTCCAGTACCACAACTCTCTGGCTGCCATTGGCTCAGCTCCTTTGATATGGCAGAAGCGTTTGCAGCATAGGGCAAGGTAGGAAAAAATCTTAGGATCTGAAGTCCAGCACATCTTACATGAAAATAAATAACCTTTCCTGTGGCAGTCTGCCATGACCTTTCAAAGGACACTTTTTGAGTGCACATTAGTTGAATGGTTTGGAATCTTTTGCCGGAAGGAGGTAGGCCATTCTTGCTGCCGACAACTTTTCCATGTTGAAACTCCCTCTCTCACAACTGAGGATGTTTGGGATATATTTAATATGCAAAATTGCTCACAGTTGGACTGGCACCATTATAGATACTGATGACTTTGCTGGACTGCACAGGATCTAAGAAAGGGGGGGGAGCAACTGAAAATCCGGCTCTACAAATAAAGACTGGCACAGTAGGTTGATGTGCTTGAAATTAGATCAGTAAAACCAAGTGAAGAAATGTTGCTTGTGTGTATGATTTGAAAAGTGTTGTGGTTTGTTCAAATTACTGTTGCTTGGGAAATCCTGACTTTATTCAGCATGGATGTGTAAAGTATTAATGGAAAATGTACACAGCTAGACATTAGGAGATGCTCCATGGTTCATATCCATTGCATCAGGTGTCCTCTTCCAGGCTCTTGTGTACAGTAAGTGTTTTATACAAGAACAAATCAGCTGGTGCATAGACATATCTTGAACCCTATTCTTAAAATTTTATTTCACCTTTTACAATTTAATAATGCTAGTGGTCTACATTCGCATCATTACCTGGCTAGTTCAAGTCAATGGCTACATTAAAACATCACAATATACTGTATTGTAGTTTATCAGACAGGAATGAGCTGCAGCGAGACTTGGACTTTTGTGCTCTCATTCTTTCAACGCAGCCACAAGGAGATCAGAAGTTTTCACTTCCATTTTCGATTAACCACAGTTTAGCATGTCATCCTGAACTAAACTCTGATTAGTTTATCCATGGTTTGTTCAGATTGTTTTCAAATATTATTTGTTGTGCTCATTGAGGTGATGGGAGTTGTTGTTATAGTGCCACCTGGAGGGCACTAGGTTGGGGAAGGCTGACTTAGACAAAAATACAGTGGTACCTCGGTTTAAGTACTTAATTGGTTCTGGAAGTCTGTACTTAACCTGAAGCAAACTTAACCTGAAGTGAACTTTCCCATTGAAAGTAATGGAAAGTGGATTAATCCGTTCCAGACGGGTCCGCGGAGTACTCAACCTGAAGCGTACTTAACCCGAGGTATAACTGTAATTGGTTCCGGAAGTCCGTACTTAACCGGAAGCGTACTTAACCTGAGGCAAACTTTCCCATTGAAAGTAATGGAAAGTGGATTAATCCGTTCCAGACGGGTCCGCGGAGTACTCAACCTGAAGCGTACTTAACCCGAGGTATAACTGTAATTGGTTCCGGAAGTCCGTACTTAACCGGAAGCGTACTTAACCTGAGGCAAACTTTCCCATTGAAAGTAATGGAAAGTGGATTAATCCGTTCCAGACGGGTCTGCGGAGTACTTAAACTGAAAGTACTCAAACTGAAGGGTACTTAAACCAAGGTATGACTGTAGAGACTTTACCTTCACAAGTGCAACACATTTTTCCCCAGTGTGTATTTGTGGGAAAGGGTTATTTTTTTTGGGGGGGTTGGGGACACAGCCAGATTGCATTAGGATAAATACCTGATTCCTTTTCCAAAGTGTCAAATATGGCTATAAAGCAAAGGATGTATCAGAACTGTTCTTATATCCTTCCTTTAGGGGGGTCAAAACATTTTTCCTGCAGTTTATCCAGACTTACCTTCTAACTCTAGACTCAGGAAGTTGAATAGCGACACAAGCTTTTCTGTTTGCCTGAATTTGCATTGAGCTCTTATCCAGAATCCTATGGATAATGAGCTTTAAAAATAAGATGGAATGTCATAAACAACAACATTTAATCTAAAACAATAGTTGTGTGTCCCTGCTATCACAGCTCTCCCAAATCTGCCCCAATTTTCCCTTCCTGTTTGTACCTTCAGCCAGATTATTGAGAGAAGCCTTTAAGGGAAGGGATAAGCTGTGTGTTGGTGTTTTTTTTTTAAGTCCATGTATACACTTAATGACAAATGATAAAACTGAGGGACCGTCCTGAAGATAAGTACTTACGCCTTCATAGCTAGGTATTATATGTTTAAAACTGTGTCATTAATTCAGTTTTGTATCTTGCTCTGTTTGTGTCTCTCCACAATTGCATCCTTAAAATGCTGCATGTCTAAATAATTATTTAATTTTATTTACAACTTGATGCATTTTGAGAGGGGCAAGGATACCCAAAATATTGTGACATTTAAGTAGAAACCAAGACCTATACTGATGTATTGTTAATATAGCCAATTTAAAATGAAGAATTAAAATGATTAAAACTACGGTATTAAGTAGCAAATACTTTGCAGTTTATTGAGCTCTTTAAGTGATGGCCAGATAACATTTCCTTCAAGAAATGCATATATATAGAATACTCCCAGTCCCAATAAGGTTATCGGCCACAATCCATTGCAAAGTTAAGAGTGCTTAAGTCCATTCATATCAGTGGGAATGTGAGTACTTCAGTCTGTGTTGGATTGTGTCCACTGGCTGAGCAATGGTAAGTAGATGATTTTTCTAATTTAATGCATATATAGTATTTTTAGAAGCTGATATTGAAACAGTTTTTGCATGCAACTTAAACACTTTTCACTTCTTTTCTTGTCATTATTACCTTTCTCAAGTTTGATTGAACAATGTTTTGGATGTAACTAACCTGATTGTTCATGGTATTGTTTGTTTGTTTGTTTGTTTTTTATAGCAGAGCAGCTTTCCTATAAACTTCCCAGGCATGAGTCAGGAAAAAAATATTCTTGTTCAGAGAAGTTTTATTCCTAACTAGCTGGCCCTGCCACGCGTTGCTGTGGCTAATCCCTGTGACTCCCCCACCCTGTGCCGATCCATGACGTATCCCGCGCCCTCCCCCCCACCCCCCTTGGCTTATCCCTCCAACCCCCACCTATACTAGGTTTCGGCCTAGTATGTAAACAGGAGCCGAGGTGCTGTTGAGAGGGAAGGTTTTATAGGTTTTATAGGTGCAGTACCAGTGTAGCTGCCGCTAGAGGGCACTGGTTTGCAACCTGGTTCTTTTCCCAGCATGCCCGGCAGGGTCTGCTGTGTGGGTTTTGAGCTTCAAATGCGCTGGGGTGACATCTGTGTAAGCAAATGGTATGTGGACACTTGCTTATTCGCATGTGATGTTGTGTCCAATTTTGAACGCAATCAATCAAGCGGTTTTGGTGTGTGGGGGATACTAACCCACATGCCCAGTTTACATTTTATATATATATATAGCTTGCTGGAAATGGTAAAGCATGAATTAGGAATACTTGAATTTCCCCATCCCCTCTTTCTGGGCCCCAGAACACAACAAACTTTTCAAGGCCTCGACCTCCACACATTTACTTAATAGGAGCTACTTTTGAGTTGACACACATAGGCATGTTCTGCTAGTTTCATAAAATATGCTTTTGCTCCCCAACTTCTCATTTGTTTGTGGCTTGTCTACACTGTTAACGCTGATCATATCTGGCAGAGGAGTGTTAGAATTGCTGATCCTTCTTCAACACATTGAAATAAACATTGTGTACCAAGCACATCAAACATGCACACACACACACACACACACACCAATCCTATTGCTGCTGAGAATTGAACTGGCCTTCAGTGTATTCTGCAGAACCCTGTCTCATATTCTTCCATCTCCACATTGAATTAAGGATTCACATATGATCTTTTTTAAAATGCAGTTGTAATTCAGCTTTTTAAAAATGGTTGAAAATTGAGATTGCCCGGGGAGAAGTAGAACTCCATCAAGTCATATTGAATTATTTCTCTTCTGCAGCACTAATCACTCAAAAATCTTTTAAGTACATATTTAAGTTTGGATAGTCTTTTTCTTCTTCTTCAGTGCAGCCCTCCTGTCCTGCATTAGTTGAACTTGCTCTGGCAGCTGGTGTGTATATAAATCCTTGTAGCCACTAGACAGGCATAGGCAACCTTGGCTCTCCAGATGTTTTGGAACTATAACTCCCATGATCCCTGACCACTGGCCCTGTTAGCTATGGATCATGGGAGTTGTAGTTCCAGAACATCTGGAGAGCCAAGGTTGCCTATGCCTGCACCAAGAGCTTTTGAAGTGGGTGCTGCCAAACCTTAATGGGGTCTGCAAACCTGCCACAACCATTGCCATCACCGCCATCTTGCTGTTTCGTGTATGGTGGTGTCTAGATATATACACATATCCATATGCTTCGCATCCCAAGGCCTCTTCAAACATTGGCTTCCACGCAATTGGTTTTAGAATCGTCCCCATGTGGAAAATAATGATGTTGGAATTGAAAATCTACATGGATTTCCCAGGGAAGGTTTCTAATAGGCGATGGCAGGAATTCAGCATCCTGCTCATAGTTCGTTCCTGGAACAATGTGTGTGTGTGTGTGTGTGTCTACTTACAATGTAATGTTTTCCAGGTGTATTCCTTCATGGGAACCATTCCCAAAGCAGTTGTGAAGAGGAATATATTGTGTCAGAATTAGTTCTCACTCCTCAGTTTCCTTGACACTTTTTGCCTGTTGAAACATGATACCTGCAGTTGGATGCAGAAATGCCACTGAATGCCAGCTGCTGGAAAGCAACTGCAGTGTAGGAGTATTGCCATTTTGTCCCTCTTCTGGACCTTCCATAGACACTTGGTTGGCCACTAGGGGGCTGGGCAAGATGAACCTTTGGTCTGATCCAGCAGGGCTAGTCTAAGGTTCCTTTGATGAGTTGTTTTTATGTGGTCATTGTAAATAAAATGAGTATGTGGCAGTATTGTCCAAAGGCACTGGCTGGTGGACACTAGTCCTTACTCTTCTAGACTAATCTCATTTTTGAAGTGGATAGAATTTGTTATAGAATTAAAATGTGTTAATCAGAAAGAGTGTGTGTTGATGGTCCACTAAAATTAATACAGATCCTTAAAGGGGGCAGGTCTTACTCATAGCTGCAAAACAAATGGGTTCAAAGGGGATGATGGTTATTTTAATGTCCTGTCTTTAAGGCAATTCAGTGTGGTCTGGAAGCATTATGTACGTGTGTCAACAAATCAGTTACATACGCACAACGGAGCTCTTATCACTGAAAAGTTGGCTTTGGACCTGAGTGCAGCTTTCTGCGCACTTCCTTTTTCTTCTTTCCTCCCCCACATCAGTTTTATTGGAAGATTTTAGTTTCTTGTTAAAAATGCAGGAAATTCTGGAAATTCTTGGAAACTTCCCAGAATTACTGCAAACAAAATACATATGCTTCTCTAGTATTAACCCAAAATAAAGGAAACTATCTTATACTTACTAACTGGACCAAGTTTCCTTAGAAGTTGAACAGAATGTCACAATTTTTTAAATTATATGCACTACTAAATGAAGTTGGGCGAGAAATTGAACTGTGGATGTGAACCATTAGTCTTGCTGCTCTGGAAAAAGTAGTTTAAGAATACAGTATCTGGATGTGATTTCTGATAGCTGTAGCACATTTTTTCCCCGGGTTAAAATTGTAAGCACACGTCACTCTTTTATGCTTTCAAAAAGTAAAGGTGTGTGTAAGAATTACAAGCTGTCATAGAAGCCAACATTTTGCCCTCTCTGTTTCTTGCTATGTGAGTGCCTATTCTGAGTTTGCCCTTTGATTTGATAAGGCGAAAACAATTAATTCTGAAGAAATAAAGCAAGAAGCCTTCTGGCTGAATAAGTGCTTTGGCCTCACAAGAGTTTGTTTTTGTGGCACACTACTGTGACTCATGGGACACGGGTGGCGCTGTGGGTTAAACCACTGAGCCTAGGGCTTGCCAATCAGAAGGTCAGGGGTTCGAATCCCTGCAATGGGGTGAGCTCCCGTTGCTCGGTCCCAGCTCCTGCCAACCTAGCAGTTCGAAAGCACGTCAAAGTGCAAGTAGATAAATAGGTGTCGCTACAGCAGGAAGGTAAACGGCATTTCCGTGCGCTGCTCTGGTTCGCCAGAAGGCTTTGTCATGCTGGCCACATGACCTGGAAAGCTGTATGCCAGCTCCCTCGGCCAATAACGCAAGATGAGCGCTGCAACCCCAGAGTCGGTCACGACTGGAACTGATGGTCAGGGGACCCTTTACTTTTTTACTGCGACTCATAGTGTACAGTTTCTGAACGCAGGAGCTCAAGGTTGTGTATGTTTTTCCTCCTCTTCACCTTTTCTATTTGCAACAACCTTTTGAGGTAGGCTAGGCAAAGTTTATATATGTACATAAGCAGCAGCTCTTGTCAATAGATGGTAAGGGAGGAGTGGGATGCAGGAGTACAGTACAATGCTGTTGACATCCCTGTATGTACCGTGTTTCTCCAAAAATAAGACACCGTCTTATATTTATTTTTCCACACACACACACACACACACACACACACACACAGGACTGTTAGGTCCAGTCGCGGGCGACTCTGGGGTTGCGGCGCTCATCTCGCTCTATAGGCCGAGGGAGCCGGCATTTGTCCGCAGACAACTTCCGGGTTGTGGTCAGCATGACTAAGCCGCTTCTGGCGAACCAGAGCAGCACACAGAAACACCGTTTGCCTTCCCGCCGGAGCGGTACCTATTTACCGTGTTTCTCCTAAAATAAGACACGTCTTATATTTATTTTTCCGCCAAAAAACACACACCACGGCTTATTTTCAGGGGATGTCTTATTTTTTTTAAGCTTCTTTACTTTTTACTGGTACCATATTAAGCTTTCAGAGAGTTTTGCTGGGTCGGGGCTCGGCGCGGCGCGCACTGCTGCTCTTGCCGGGTCCCGCTCAGTCCTATAGAATAACGTAAGAGCATACTTAGCAGGTTCTTTTCGCGATGTTGCAAACGATCCCCTGATCTTTCTTCTCCGGTTTGTTACAGTATCCTTGATCTTAAATTTCTTTCTGTGTTGCCAAACCAGTTACTTTTCCTCTTCTTAGATCAGGGAGTTCTGGGCGCTCACTAGGCAGATTTTGGGGGCGCTCTGTCGAAAGGCAACTTGGTTGCGTTTGCGATCTGCGATCTGCGTTCAGCTCCTCTCCGTCGCCTCCACCACCGCTGATAAGAGGGGTGCCGGGACGGAGTTCTGCCTTCTCACGCCACTGTTCCCTTTTCCAGCAAAGCCCCGTGCTTTGCTGTTGTAGAAGGGGGGGTGTATTGAGCGCTCACCCCCCCTTTTTGCCTCCGACTCTCGTAAGCCTTTAAATTTAGCGTTGAAACCTCCGTGAACACGGAGCTCCGCTTTTCCCCTCCTCTCTCTAGTGCGCCCGGAACCGGAATCAGGGGCTTGAGCGGGAGCCGCGCCACGCCGAGTCCCGACCCAGCGGCGGCCCGGCGGGGAGGGAGGGAGGCGGCGGCGGCGGAAGAGGACAATGAGCGGCGGCCGGTGGAAGGAGGAGCCGACGTCGCATCCGCAGCAGCACCTGGTGGCCAACGGCGGTGGCGGCGGCGGCGCCTTGAAGGGCTCGCTGTGAGGCAAAGCGTTGCGGAGCGACTCAGCGGGACCCAGCGGGACCCGGGAGAGACAGCAGCGCGCCGCACGCCAAGTCCCGACCCAGTCGGGGCTCGGCGAGGCGCGCACTGCAGAAGCCCCATGCAGACCTGCTCCCACCACTACCGGTAACAAAACCCCAACACGTCTTATTTTTGGGGGATGTCTTATATTTTTTGCCTTTAGAAAATCGTGCCATGGCTTATTTTAGAGGCACGTCTTATTTTAGGAGAAACACGGTATCTACTTGCACTTTGACATACTTTCGAACTGCTAAGGTGGGCAGAAGCTGGGACCAAGCAATGGGAGCTCACCCCATCGTGAGGATTCAAACTGCCAACCTTCTGAGCGGCAAGCCCCAGGCTCAGTGGTTTAGACCACAGTGCCACATAATACAGCCTGTGAACTTCTGGGGTGTGTGCCATGTTGAGGTATGAGCTGGAAAAAGATTCTTTTTGAGAATCTTGCCTGCATACTTCTGGCCTATTGTGTTGCCTTAAAAATCAGTAGTTGCCTGCAAGAATGGCTGCCAGCTAAAAAAAATTATAGTATCTTGGGATATTTATCAGCACTGGTCTTAATTATTTCAGAGTTAGAAGGTTCAGTAGTTTGGGGGGGGGGGTTCACAACTGTTACAAAAGCCCAAACTATGTGGTGCAAGAATACCAGTCTAATTATATATCTTTCTGCATGGAGAGCAGCTGTTACATCGGAGAAAAAAGCTTTTAAAGCATTTCTCATTAGAACCATTGTCTTGTCTTAGAGAAAGAGAAAAAAATCTGTTTCAATTGTTTTGAAACTGCTGCACAAGTTTTCATAACCTTGTTTATATCTGTCCTGACGCCATGTCTAGATGTAGAGGTGCCTGATGTATAGAGAGCAATGGAGTACAGTTTTTCCTTCATGTATTTCACCTTTCATCCGCTTACTGTCTTTGACTTTCCATTTGTGTAACCCCACCCCCATAAGCCCATTGTTTAAATTTACCCCAAGTACAAGAAGCAGCCATCACAGGGACTCGCAATAAGTTTTTGCATGTAAGGACTTGGAGAGTTATTTCGTGGTATTTGTATTGGGGTATAGCTCAGCCTTGTAAATAAGACCATAAAACAGAGTGCTCTTCCTGTGTTCTGAGAGAATTCTATTTTGTCTGTCACTTGGTATTATGATCCATTCTGAGGTTAAGAGTATCATGCAGACCTGTTATTAAATAACCAATGACCAAGATTTATTAGAATTCTGCAAGGGGGGGAAGGCTTTGAGGAATGGGTGTACATACCACAAATGACATGAATTCATGGCTCCTCAAGTCCTCTACCTTTCATTTAAGAAGGAAATTGCTTACTTATAAACTTCCTATTGTGCCTCTCTGCTGAGAAAGCTTACAACATTTCCACGCACATGTAATTTGAATCATCTTGAATACATGGGATTAAAAATGTAGAGGCACCTACACCATCTGCATAATTTCCAAAAATGGTGCCATTATAGTGATCCTAGGATGGTTTCCAGAATGTAAAAAAATAATTATTAAAACACAAAAAATGACAGATCATCCTGAAAATACTGAAAGCAGAAAGTGGCCTCACTGGTTCACCCCAAATGCCTAGAAGAATAAGAATGTTTGGCAGCAAAAAATAAGCATTTTTGGCAGCAAAAATTCACCAGGGTCTCTGCCACCAGAAATTCCAGAAGCAGGGTGTTCACCGTCAGGGAGCCATGACAAAGAAAGGTCTCTTGCATGTCACCCCCCAGGGAGCCAAGCCTGCCAGTGGGACAACACAAACACACCACCAACCTCAGGGCATGGGACAGATGATATGGGAGAGGAAGTGTTAGACAAATAACTTTATCTGTGTTCTATGACTGCATGCTGAGGTACCTGTCAGTCATCTTGCAACAGTGTTCTGTACCAGCAGAAGCCCAGAGGGCAGCAACATGAGAACGGGCCTTTTCTGTGGTGGCTCCCATTTGTGGAATGCTCTCCCCATGGAGGCTCGCCTGATGCCTTCATTACATTTCTTTAGGTACCAGGTGAAAACATTTCTCTGTAACCAGGTCTTTGGCTGATTAAACATGCTATGGCCTTTAAAATGTGTTTGTGGGAATGGGGGTGGTTGGGTATTGGTTTGTTTTTGTTCTTCTTTTATTATATGTGTTCTCATTTTTGTATTTTTATGTTGTGAACCACCCTGTGATCTTTGAATGAAGAAGGGTAGTATGGTGATGGTGATGGTGATGATAGGCTACAAGATTGTGGGCTACAAGATGTCTAGGCTATTCTTATCTAGATATTTATTTGATATTTCTCCTCAACTTTGACCCAGAAAAATCCCTACAGTGGTTTACATAAAATAATAACATGTACTTTTATCAAGCTGCTTCTGACCATTTTAGTTTGTCTGCCCTTACCGATCTTATCACTGAGGAACACTGATAAGCTTCCCAGGAGCCACAGAGTTTCCTGGAACCCAGACAATACTGTCTGCCCTAGCTGGCACTAGAGTTATTCATGACAGAGCATAGTGATTTTTTTTCTTTTTGAATGGTAAAATAATACACTTCATTGAATAATACACCTTTTGAAATGGAACATTTTCAGCACTACTACCAGATAGACTAGTTGGGCTGAGATGTATTGCCATATTAGACCCACAGAATGAAGCATGAAAAATAAGTAAAGGTGCTAATTTCCATCAACATAAATTGGTCTGCTAAAAGGTGCCACTACTTAGTTAGAATCTACGAGATTAAATACAGTTTGTTTGCCTATGGATAATCACCATTGGAAATTGTGCCTCAATAATGTTTTTTTCCTGCCTAATCTACTTTTTTCTTATAGGCACAGGACCTGAATGTGATTGAAGAAGTCATTCGAATGATGTTAGAGATAATCAACTCTTGCTTGACAAACTCCCTACATCATAACCCTAACTTAGTATATGCACTGCTTTATAAGCGGGATCTCTTTGAGCAATTTCGAACTCACCCCTCTTTCCAGGATGTAATGCAGAATATAGATCTGGTAAGTAAAAATAAACTCTTACAAACTGATCTTCTACAATGCCCTTTATAGTACTTTATCTTAAACTCCTACTTTTTGTAGATGTGAACTTTGCTTTTACAATTGTTAAGTTCATTGTGGAAAGCTATTTGTATTTTGACGCCTGCTTCTTGGGAGAAAAGCAATGACAAACCTAGACAGCATCTTAAAAAGTAGAGACATCACCTTGCCGACAAAGGTCCGTATAGTTAAAACTATGGTTTTCCCAGTAGTGATGTATGGAAGTGAGAGCTGGACCATAAAGAAGGCTGATCGCCGAAGAATGGATGCTTTTGAATTATGGTGCTGGAGGAGACTCTTGAGAGTCCCATGGACTGCAAGAAGATCAAACCTATCCATTCTGAAGGAAATCAGCCCTGAGTGCTCACTGGAAGGACAGATCGTGAAGCTGAGGCTCCAAGACTTTGGCCACCTCATGAGAAGAGAAGACTCCCTGGAAAAGACCCTGATATTGGGAAAGATGGAGGGCACAAGGAGAAGGGGACGACAGAGGACGAGATGGTTGGACAGTGTTCTCGAAACTACGAACATGAGTTTCATAGAATCATAGAGTTGGAAGAGACCACAAGGGCCATCCAGTACAACCCCCTTCCAAGCAGGAAACACCATCAAAGCATTCTTGACATGTGTCTGTCAAGCCTCTGCTTAAAGACCTCCAAAGAAGGAGACTTCACCACACTTCTTGGCAGCAAATTCCACTGTCGAACAGCTCTTACTGTCAGGAAATTCTTCCTAATGTTTAGGTGGAATCTTCTTTCTTGTAGTTTGAATCCATTGCTCTGTGTCCGCTTCTCTGGAGCAGCAGAAAACAACCTTTCACCCTCCTCTATATGACATCCTTTGATATATTTGAACATGGCTATGAGAGTCCCATGGACTGCAAGAAGATCAAACCTATCCATTCTTAAGGAAATCAGCCCTGGGTGCTCCCTGGAAGGACAGATCGTGCAGCTGAGGCTCCAATACTTTGGCCACTCATGAGAAGAGAAGAATCCTTGGAAAAGACCCTGATGTTGGGAAAGATTGAGGGCACTAGGAGAAGGGGACGTCAGAGGACAAGATGGTTGGACAGTGTTCTCGAAGCTACGAACATGAGTTTGACCAAACTGCGGGAGGCAGTGCAAGACAGGAGTGCCTGGCGTGCTATGGTCCATGGGGTCACGAAGAGTCGGACACGACTAAACGACTAAACAACAACAAAAATCACTCCTTAACCTTCTCTTCTCCAGGCTAAACATACCCAGTTTCCTAAGCCGTTCCTCATAAGGCATTGTTTCCAGGCCTTTGACCATTTTGGTTGCCCTCCTCTGGACACGTTCCAGTATCCTTCTTGAACTGTGGTGCCCAGAACTGGACACAGTACTCCAGGTGAGGTCTGACCAGAGCAGAATACAGTGGTACTATTACTTCCCTTGATCTAGACGCTATATTCCTATTGATGCAGCCCAGAATTGCATTGGCTTTTTAGCTGCTGCATCACACTGTTGACTCATGTCAAGTTTGTGGTCTACCAGGACTCCTAGATCCTTTTCACATGTACTGCTCTCAAGCCAGGTGTCTCCCATCCTGTATTTGTGCCTTTCATTTTTTTTGCCCAAGTGTAATACTTTACATTTCTCCTTGTTAAAATTCATCTTGTTTGCTTTGGCCCAGTTGTCTAATCTGTTAAGGTCATTCTGAAGTATGATCCTGTCCTCTGGGGTATTAGCCACCGCTCCCAATTTGGTGTCATCTGCAAACTTGCTCAGGATGCCCTCAAGCCCATCATCCAAGTCATTGATAAAGATGTTGAATAAGACTGGGCCCAAGACAGAACCCAAGACAGAATTTAGAGGGTCCTTCCACAGCTTTTATTACAGATCAGCAGTCAGAGAGATTGCAGTGTCATGTTTAGTTTGACTGTAGGTTAGAAATTAAGCAACTGGGAGCCTCAGATCCAAACTCGTCCCCTGCAGGTTGCCAGCTGTCCCTCCTGGAAAGTGTACAGGAGGAGTGATGGCAATGAAACTTACTAGCCTTCTACCAGGCCTTCCCATTTAGATAGTCCTATAGTGAACTATTGTGTTTCTGAATTGATCAGTTCAGCTGTTCAATAGTTCAACACTAAAGTTTAAAAATGTTTTAAGTTGCCTTTGTTTGTTTTTTATGCTGTACTACTAATTCTATTATAAACAGCCTCATGAGCCCTTGTGGAACTATCAGGTGGCACAGAACACCAGCTGCAATGAAAAGGGTGGTTTTCAAATATATCATACTTTACTTGAAGGCTGCTGTGGTAAGAATATATGCTTTTCCTCTTGCAGAGACACCAGACAAGACAGGAGGTGGCAGAGCAGGCACTCTGATTACTGCAGGAGAGATTTATTTATTTATTTGCTTGTTTTAATCAATTATACATTGCATTCTCTGCAAAAAGGGGCACCTGAAACAGCATATTTTAAAAAGCTAAAAAAAAGTCTAACTAAAACATTATCAGCTGATGAATCACTAATGCTTTATCCAATCCTCCAACCAAATATAGGAAAGTAATAATCTTCAGTTACAATGATGGTATATTGGTGTTGTTGTTGTTGTTTAGTCGTGTCCAACTCTTCGTGACCCTGTGGACCAGAGCTCGCCAGGCACTCCTGTCTTCCACTGCCTTCTGCAGTTTGGTCAGACTCATGTTGGTGGCTTCGAGAACACTGCCCAACCATCTCGTCCTCTGTCGTCCCCTTCTCCTAGTGCCCTCAATCTTTCCCAACATCAGGGTCTTTTCCAGGGAGTCTTCTCTCAGGGCTGATTTCCTTCAGAATGGATAGGTTTGATCTTCTTGCAGTCCATGGGACTCTCAAGAGTCTCCTCCAGCACCATAATTCAAAAGCATCCATTCTGCTTTTTAGGATGCTGTCTAGGTTTGTCATTGCTTTTCTCCCAAGAAGCAGGCGTCTTTTAATTTCGTGACTGTTGTCACCATCTGCAGTGATCATGGAACCCAAGAAAGTAAAATCTCTCACTGCCTCCATTTCTTCCCCTTCTATTTGCCAGGAGGTGATGGGACCAGTGGCCATGATCTTAGTTTTTTGGATGTTGAGCTTCAGACCATATTTTGAGCTCTCCTCTTTCACCCTCATTAAAAGGTTCTTTAATTCCTCCTCACTTTCTGCCATCAAGGTTGTGTCATCAGCATATCTGAGGTTGTTGATATTTCTTCCAGCAATCTTAATTCCGGCTTGGGATTCATCCAGTCCAGCCTTTCACATGATGAATTCTGCATATAAGTTAAATGGTTTATTATCATCAGTTTATTGGAACAAATACATGCATTCTTATTTGTGCAATAAACGTCAGATAAATTGTAGAACACATGCCCAAAAAAAGTCCGAATAGCCTCAAAAAAGCAGAATCTGAGAAGCAACCAAAAATATAACAATAACTGGAAAAGGCTGGATCTACACTAAACACTGGAAATCACAATTTATTAATAACTGTCTAGCAGAAATATTTCAGTAAGGCAGCCTGTCAAATGTCATTACAGCCATCATTTGATAAACTGATTTTATAGAAATATTTTGCCAGACATTTCTGTTTAAAAAAGAAACAAAAGCCATTCCAATGTTTTCAAACATATTTTTTAAGATATTTTCCACCAGCCTTTCCATCTACAGGTGTGTTTTACATCAACACACACACAAACACACACACACACACACACACACACACACACACACACACAAATCATCATACCAGAGTTGAAGAACCTATAACTTTAAAACAATTAAGAAAAAGCCAGAACATCAGCTGTTCTGCTTTCCCATACATCCTATAAAACATTTACTGTTATAGAATCATAGAGTTGGAAGGGATCGCAAAGATCATCTAGCCCAACCTCCTGCAGTGTGGGAATCTTTTTGCCCAAAATGGGGCTCAAACCCACAGCCCTGAGATTAAGAGTCTCATGCTCTGCCAACTGAGCTATTGGTTTTCTCTAGTTGAAGTGGGTGTCAGTATTCCCTGGTGGTGTAAAAGAGGACAGCTGGAAGATTGCTCATTACCCTATAACTGTCCCTGGAAGTTTGGCTGGTACAGAGAAAAAATACCTACACAAATGAGGTATGCTGTGCTGCTCATATTCATAAACTTGGATATTTGTACATTATTTGCATAATATAAGAATAATTATGCCTGGATTTGTGGGACTGAGCTACAACAACTCTAATTTTGTGCAGATAGGAAACATATGGTTCACTTAGCAACCAGGAATAGAATGATTTCTGTTTTCATTTACTGCTCAAGCCTGTTGCAGAAGTAAATGGACTCCCATTTTGAGGGATGTGATATGCACTTTCTTACTGGTAATTGTTAATGGTGTACTGATACTCTAAATGTTACAGAAAGTTGGTTACTTATTATTTCTGTTGTATTGAGGATCTTCCTGCAAGATGGGTAATTCTTATAGGGAACTTGAAAGTCATTTCAAAAAGTAGGGGAATCAAACAAGTTAAGAATGACTACAGCTGTTTACTGCAGTTGCTAGCTGTTGACTCTTAAGGATGTCTTTGTAGGCAGGATGTTAACTTACTGTGAACACAGATTTGTTAATTTATGGTGACTTAATAAGACTTGTTGCATTAAAATAAGGAGGTACTTGCAATTCCTGAGCAGCCGATACTATTAGAGAGTAGCTGTCCCGTGACTGATACATTACCATTGAACACTGCAAAATCTGTGTATGTGGGTCTGCCCTCTACCTTCTTTTTCATGGGCTTGTATTGTTGTTGTTGTTATTTATTATTCTAAGAAGCTTCCAACACATTTAAAACTTAAACGCAACTACATTCTACCATAAAAACAGAACAAAACAACCCCAAAACAGCCACAGGAAACTTTGGTAGTGCACTAATAAACATCACTTTTACCTGCCACCAAAAAGATTATAATTGTGAGAGCTTGTATAGCACTGATGAATTAAAAGTCCACTGTTCAAATCTCATATTTGCCATAAACTCAGTAGGTGGTTTTAGGCAAGTTGCTCTCTGACTCAGCCTCCCTCTCACTACATCATGAAGATAAACTGACATACCTTGCAAATACCTTATTGGATTACTATGATAATGTATGTGAAATGCTTTAAGCACTCTAATGAGAAGGAGAGGAGTAAGGGGAAGAAAGAATGGAGGTGGTGAAAAGAAAACAAGTGGCCTCATCCACCTATGTGCTTTGAATTTGTTGGAGGTGTGGCCTTCAAGGAAACAGATCTGAGGATGCTCAGAACAGAAGTGCTGGCTCACAGGTCTACCAAAAGAGTAGATCTGCTAAGGTTAAGGTTTGAGGTCATTCAAACCTTTACAAGATATTTGCTTAGGATTTGCAGTAGAAGGTAATTAGGATCAGCAAAGCAGTTATTTCTTTACAGGAAGGGATGCTTTTTTGTTGAATTTTGTCTACTTTAAGCATATTCTGAAAAGCCTTCTTTGCAAGCCTGGCATGTCTCCCTACTCCAAAAGAGAGGTAATGCCTGTACTTGCCTACAGCAACAGTATGTCTCATTTGAATCCTGGAGTAATCAAACCATCAGCTCTCTTTTGTTTTACTAATATGTTGTGAGGGCCTAATTAGGCTTAACAGCTTCAGATGGGTACCTACCGGTAGCTCTGCAGTGCAAAAGCATCCCAAGAACATTATTGCCATGCAGTAAACCATTTCCTAGTCCTTGGCCACGATTATCAAAGGAATGTTAACTGCCTTCAATGACATGGGCCTTGTTTCTCTTCTTAAGATAGATCTACCTAACTTCTCAAGATTGTATGTTTAGAGATGTGTCAGCAGCATTTCGAGATCTACCTTCCTTTATGTGATATTGCAAAACATCATCGTATAGGCCTTGGTGTGTAAGATAAACTAGCCAACGTAATCTTCATGGTTCTGAGAATTATCATGAAGATTAAATAAAAACCCAAAGCAATCATTACTCCTCTGATTTCCTGTTTTCTTAGGAAACTTTGTTCCTGCTTCAATAGTCAAAAAAAGCCATGTGGCAGATACGAGCAGAAGCTGAAAATTCGCTGAACTTTGCGGTCTTTTAGCTGCTCTGCAGTATTGCTGAAGTATGCATATGTACATTTTTGGATCATGGTCATAACATATAGGAACAAGCTGAAGACATGGAAATAATAGTGCTTAAATTACCTGGAATATGAATGTTTAATAAAAAAAATTAATCTAGCATTTATACCTGACAGTTGAAGAATCTCAATTAAGAAGTGACTCACTGTCATAAATCAGCTGGATAGGTTTCTATATCCTTAAAAAAATCTAGTTGACAGATACTCTGACATTGTTTAAATAACCTGTGCTTCCACTTATTTACAGACAGAAGTGCATGTGTGTGTGTGTGTATATATATATATATATAATATATTTCCCTGTTCCATTCCAGGTGATCAGCTTCTTTAGCTCCAGAATTGAGCAGGCTGGGGCTGAGCTGTCTGTAGAGAGAGTTCTGGAAATCATCAAGCAAGGAGCTGTTGCTCTGCCCAAAGACAGGCTCAGGGTGAGTGCTAACAAAACCAGTCAGTGTGTAGCATGCCACAAAGCAGCACTTTAAGGATAATTTTCTTTCTTTAGGTTACAACATTGCCTGCTGTAGAGTTCTACTATATTTAAGTTCCGGTGTTTGTATGGATTATTAATTTATAACGGAATGTGCAAGCATGCTGTGAAAAAGAATGAATGGCTATATAGCATTGGTGTAGAAATTATCATTTCTGTGACCGTATGCTTCTTTAAGAACCCTAGTGAATTATATGCACATGTTGCTACTAGAGATATCTTGTGACTACAGTGGTACATTGGTTCCCAAACTTAATTCGTTCCGGAGGTCTGTTCCAAAACCAAAGCGTTCCAAAACTAAGGCATGTTTTCCCATAGAAAGTAATGCATAATGGATTAATATGTTCCAGACTTTTAAAAACAAGCAATTTAACATGAATTTTACTATCTAACATGACCATTGATCCATAAAATGAAAGCAATAATCAGTGTACTATACTGTAGAAGAAATAAGGCAGTATTGTAGATGATAATTTTTTATTTAAAAAATCCTTACGTGCACTGATGAAGGTCCTTGTTTGGATGGGGGGGGGGCTTTTATCCATTTCTGCAGTCACACAATCAGTAGCTGAATTGGGTTCCACACAGTCACAAAAACAAAGTCACAAGCCACAGTCACCAGTCAGTCCCATAAAATGAAGAACAAGTCACAGTCAAAAAACCGAAAAAGCCACACAAACAAAAACACAAAAAATAGCAAAAACAGAAGCTCCAAATATCACCTCTGTGTTGTGTGGGTGCTCGGGGCTCAACAGCCGACAGACTCAACAGGAAGCCTCTGATTAGCAGCAGGGGACTCAGTTTACAAATGGAACACCCTCAACAGGAAGCGGAACATGTTCTGCTTCCAAGGCAAAGTTCACAAACCGGAACACCTACTTCCGGGTTTGCAGCATTCTATTTCCACGTTGTTCATAAACTAAGCTGTTCTAAAACCAAGGAACCACTGTATATAGTTTTTATAAGCATAGAACGTATCTGCTGCTGTTGCTGCCAGTCCTGCCAATGGTGGTTCATGGTGGACAGCTGTTGTGGAAGCTCAGGCCTGATGACCTGGGTCTGCACTGAGAGACAGCCAGGATGGTCTCTGCCCTCTTCAGCAATTTGTGGGTTGTATTTATATACATTTTGCCCTTCCCTATTTTGAAGCTCAGAGGCATGGAAATGAACTCAAATTAAAAACACACTGGAATGTAAAATAGCAGCCCGGACCAAATAGTTCACTCTTTCCCCTGCACTTGGTAAGGAAATGAGAACGTGCCTTCCTTCTGTGCACCGGGCATTTTTCAACAAGGTGTATCCATGTCAATATGGTTGATGCAGATTCTGTGGTCACTCTTCTCTTGGATATCTGTCACATTGCTTGAGACATTGTAAATTGGATTTTGCACAAATGCATTCTACTCGTACATTGGACCAGTGTGTGGATGTCCAGTGGCCTGAGATTGTGAACTGACTTCCCAGGTAAATGAGGGGGTGTTTCTTAATTGCTCAGTAATTCTTGTAAACCACTTAGAGGTTTATTACAACCAAGTGGTATATAAATTTTGTTAAATAAAATAATCTCATGGTCCACCTCTGATCCCATAGTTCTAGTTAAAATTTGGAGACAATGTAGAAGTGATGAGGCCACAAATTTTAACTAGAACTATGGGATCAGAGGTGGGCCATAAGTTTATTTTATTTAACAAAATTTATATACTACTTGTAGATATAAATTTCCTTCTGCTTTCCAGTAAGTAAGCTATCTCGTCCTTTAAGGTTGCAGCACTTTGTAGCAAGAACTCTGTACTTTAGGTTTTTTGGGATAGGGAACCTTTATACCACACTATCAAAAGAAAGGTATGCAAGCACTTTGGGAGCTTGCTGCCTTTTACTTCAGAGGTGGGTAACTAGATTTAAAAGATTAGCTGAATGTCATACTCCCCCACTGCCCATTTTGACAGCACCGAGACTCACCTGTTATTCACCTGGTACCAGGTTATTCAACATTAAAGAAAGTATTGGGAGCATACTTTAGGGTGCACTCCCCGATTCTTCCTTTGTTGCTTTGCAGCCGGGCTTGAATTCGAGCAGCACCAAGAAGTGAAGACTCAAGTGCACATTCTAAATGCATTTCTAACTCCAGCTGTAATTGGGTGCGTCTTAAATTTGGTGACAGAGTGTTGTATCCCATGAGAGTCATACTCAGCATAGAGCTTTTGTATGTTGTTCAACTGAGCTTTACTTAGAGCAGACCCACTTGAATGCATTTATCTAACATAGTCAAGCTTATTATTTTTCCTGGGTCTGCTCTTGAGCAAAACGTCATTGAATACCACTTGAGCTTAATGGACACGACTGACTTAGCTCCATCAGTTTCAGTGGGTCTATTCTGCACAAAACTTTGTTTGGTACAACTCAGGAAAAGGGTTCTAAATTCAAAAGGCACCAAACTGTACCTTTCTTCATATATAATATGGCCCTGCACCTAATGTCACGTAATGTCAGATGATGCGCAGGTGGATGTGGCTTAGTGAAAGCTACACATGGGACAAATGGAAAGGCCTGGTAGGTCTCAGTATACCTGTGGGCCTGAGGTTCCCCAATGCTGTTTTACTTCCTGTCACCCCTGAAAAGAACAAGTTTTTTTCTTCTCAAATTTGAATTAAAAGTCCTTCAGAAACTATGTGGGTCATTTTACAGAATGAAAATAACAAAATAAAAACCTCAGAACTAAGGGCAGAATTGTGTTAGAAACCCAGTTATAAGAACAGAAGGCCTCCTAGAACAGGCTTCCCCAAACTTCAGCCCTCCAGATGTTTTGGACTATAATTCCCATCTTTCCTGACCACTGGTCCTGTTAGTTAGGGATCATGGGAGTTGTAGGCCAAAACATCTGGAGGGCCGCAGTTTGGAGATGTCTGTCCTAGAATGTTAACTTGATTTTCCACTTGACATTTTTGGAGATGGATCGATCCATCATTCTATCCCAACATGAATCTAGAATTGTTCTCACTGGCCTATTCCTAAAAAGTTAGATAGAGAGCTAATCCCCAATATCTCTATGTGTATGTTCTGCGGAATCTCATCAAGGACCACAAAACATTGCATCAAAATGAACAGAATCCTTCAACAATTGGCAGCTCAGGAAAACAGACTATCCTCCCACACGGGAACACACTGTGAATTAAGATAACAAGGATTTGCTGCTGTTTGGATAATTGAGAAGAAAGCGTTTATACTGAAGATGTAACTAAATACATTTGTCAGTGTTTGTTTGCTTTCCCAATAAGCACATGTGATGTGTGTTTGTCATACACTTTGTTGAGTAGGCAGGCCCCAGGCTACATAGAGGAAGATTAGATGCCAGGCTAGCAGGTTTAGTGCTAGGATCCAGTAAAACCGTTGTGGCATTCTGTCGAAGGAATCTGGTGCCAAAGTGAACCCTGCGTAGAGACGCATCATGGCACACATTTGGGAGGAAGAGGGTGGACGTGTTTGACAGTCAAGTGTCTGAGAATTGGAAACTCCCTTAGCATCTTCACCTGACTGCTGTTCAAGATAAGCATGATTATAATTAGCTGTTGCTTTAAAGTGTCTGCTCCTGGCCATGCGCTATGCAGGGTAGGGAAAGTCCAAACTGGGTAATTAGCCTTCATAGAAGATTCCAGCAGAAGCTGGGAGATAAAGTAGCAGGTGTTGAAATAACCAGGTCTTGGATTTCTCCCTCACCCTGTGGAAGGAGATAAATGAAGCTAATGTGCCTGGTTCCTGAGGTGGAAGCAGCAGCATTCAGAGATAGAGCTGTCTCCTTTGCAGACAAGCAGCCCACATTACAGGCTCCTTGTTTTATTGCAGAAGATTATTATTAAGAGTAATTTAAAGATCAGAGTGATAACTGAAAATTGACTTCAGTGTCTACCCCACCCCCAGCTCCAAGTTCACAGTCTCTTTTCCCCTCTCCCTCCCTTTGGGTGAAATTATCTGTAGTTTGAGGATTAAGAGCCTGAGAGGAGTGAGACTGTGTCTGGAGTCTGGAAGTTATCTCAGGGTTTTCAGGGAAGTTAGCCAGAAGATAGCTGCACTTTTTTCTAAGTGGGAAAACCTGTTCTGAATGCCAGACGTTATTAACTGGAAGCTGACATTTGAGTTCATAGAATGAGCAACATTTAAGAGATCACATTTAAATGCTTTTGAAGGAAACTTCCCGCTGGTAAGCCATTTGAAGAGAAAACATTTATTTTACAAATGGTTTTCCTCTGTTGAATTTCCCAGTTTTATTTCGCAGTGTGTTGCCTAGTTTTTTACTCCTTCCTTTTCTCTTTCATGTCTCCAACATGCTTGCCAATATGTTCTTATGTTGCCCCTTGCCAGCATGGCATGAAGTATGTAGTATTTATTGAAACTTAACAGAGCACTAAAGCCTGCTCTTTAACAATAGGGCCAAAAGTCAGGGGTGGGGGAGGAATGGTGCTTTTCTAGCCCATTCCTTTGCAGATTCTTTTTGTCTCCAGCAGTTCAAAATGCTGATCTCTCTCTCTCTCTCTCTCTCTCTCTCTCTCTCTCTCTCTCTCTCTCTCTGTGTGTGTGTGTGTGTGTGTGTGTGTATGTGTACATATACACAGCCTGGTTTCCCTGCTTGATGACTTCAAAGTGTACCTTTATTTTATGAGAAACCATTTCTTTGATTTGCTAAAGAGATGCACAGCAAATGGGAGTAGCACTATAGCGACAGCTAACAAATTCTTGATCTCAAGATACAGGAGTCATGCCAGCTCCAAGAGGGAATATTCTCAGAAAGCAACAGTCAAATTGATGCCATCAGGAAAATTAGTTCATTGGGACAGAGATATTTTATTAGGAGCTACGGCTTCCCAGTGGGTGATGCTTGCCTCTCTCAAGCTGCTTTCATAAGTTCTATGAAATAAATAAAATGGGCAGGTGACAAGAGAAGCAAGGCAACAATTGCATCATTGCTGAAGTTGTGTGCACATAAACCGAAAATGGTCCAACAGAGCACAGAAAAGCACTGCATTGGACACCTCAGCTGGAATTGCAACAAAAGTGGCATCCAAGGCACTATGTAGTGGGCATTTGCCCCTAAAATCTAACTCTGAATCTTTAGCTCTGGAATTCTTAAAACAAACATTCTGAGAGGAAGATTCCTTCTTGCACTTAAGAGCCATTGCTGTAGTGTAGAGAATGAATTTGAAATACTATTGAGAAGTTCACCTTTACCACCCTGGAAAATGTTCTGTCCACCACAAAGCAATCATCAGCACCACAACCTGCGTGCTTAAATCTCATGTAGCCAAGCTGAGAGCAGCCACTTCCTCAGCAGCCAGTACAGAAGCCAGTCAGGGGTTCTGCTTTGCCTACCCAGTAGCCAATGGTTTGCCATCCCAGTCCCCTTCCATGCTGCTGCTGGAGAAGTGAAGCTGCCTCCACTTCAGCCAGTAAGGGACTTGAGCTAGTGAATCAAGACCTGAGCACTCCACTGAGCCAGCCCCACTAGCTGTATTTCTGAGCTGCAATGTGAGAAAGAGGAGTCCCTTTCTCATTATGCAGTATTGAGAAAAACTTGGGAGAGGGTGGGAGGAACGGAGACACAACAGTGTGTGGATGCTTTGGCCCCATCCATTCAGGACTTTGGCCTCACCCACTGTCCTCCATGGACTTTCCCTCAAAAGAACAATGGCTCCCCAGTCCTGGAGTAGACAATATTGCAGTAGATGTACTGGGGGCCTCGCCCAGTACAAGGTAGCTTCATATGTTGACATGAAGTTGTTGGTTAAGAGAACAAATTATTAAACATTATTTCCATGCAGCAGTCCACAATGCTGAAACCTGAACATATTTTTTTTTTACAAAAAAATCTAAAGTAATCATACATTGGCTAGTTGTTATAGAACGTTCATAGACTAAAATAATAGCTTTTGTGTTTTGATTTCTTGAAATTTTTAAATGCCACCAACACACCCAGTAAAATACCTTCCCCAGTAAACCTCTGAAAGGAATTATTTAATTATTTCTTGTTCCAAGGATTGGTTTATTTTGTTCTTATGAAGATAAGTCCTTTTTCCACATAAGGTCTTGGTTACGTTAAAATACAATATTGGTCAAAGGATTGCTTGATATTACAGCAGTGGTGTTTATCATGGCATCCACAACCTCTGTGTGACTCTCCCAAAGAGAGCTCATTCATGTTGTAACTGCAACCTTGTTTATATATCACTCTCGAAATTTTGAAAAGAAGGACATGCACTCCACCTCACCCCAGGTATCACCTGAGTCTGAAAATCAACATATATTAATGTAGACTTCAGAGAAAGGGTAGAATCTGTAGAAGGGTTGTAGGAAATACATTTTTCAAATATGGCTAAACATGAGAACTCAAACACCTGAGGTTTGCTTTTATACTGTAGCTGTCAGTTAGTTCTAGAGTTTAAAACAGCATTTCTACCTCCATTTGGTTGAAGGGCCCGCTGTGGGATTTGTCTTATAGTAGGTAGTAAGGGGGAGGGGAACATCTCGGTAGAAGAAGAATTAAGACAACTTACTAGCATTGCTGACCTGTGCAAGAAAGAAGCAGCAATTTTATTCTGCATGCCATTTAGGCATTAAAGCTATAAAATGCCCTAATGCTTTTCTGGCTCTCCCACTGAAAAGGAGTGCAAACATCACTTCACGATTGCAACACAGGGAAATGTGCATTAGCAAGGTGCACTTGAATTTCTGCCACTGAAACTCCTTGAGATAACATCAGATTTTTACTGTGAGCATGCCACAGAGTTCTCCAATGGAATACAATTATCTGGCTTTCCAACTTGCAAGGCAAGGAGCCCCCTCCATAAAACATTTTCTTTGTAGACCAAGAGTAAATAGATCTTCAACCCTGTTCCTGTCCAGTGTCCAAGAATGTGAGGCGTCATTGCTTAGCATTTCAAAGAACTGCAGCTCTTAAAGGTTATGAGCTACCACTAATTGTTGTCAGGGTACAGGAGCTTGATCTTGAAGCAAGACCATCCTTCTTAAAAAGAAAGACTTAAATAGTTGGATCCGTTTTACCTTAGGGGAGAGAGAAAAGACCGTTGCGAAGTAGTTTTGAGAGGGGTAACCATGACAATTCTTTGAAGCCAAAACACCTTAAAGATGTGGTTTTGGCCTTAGTTTTGTCACATCTAATGAAGAGCATTTGGCTTACAAGAGCTTAAGCTGCAATATACGGTACGTGTTTATAAAGTGCCATGGGATTCTTTTTTGCATAATGTGCCATCAACATAGTACGCAATTAATTTTGGTGGCGGGTAGCAGCAATGCGTTTTGAAAGAGTTGTGGCTGAATACAAGGTGGGTAGGTCTCTCTGTGGCTGCTAGCCATGATAGCTAAAAGGGGAACATGCATGTTCAGAGATCGCATACCTCGACTACCAGATTCCAGGCTTTTACAGACAGTGATTGATAACACCGTCATAACCTGCTTATAAAATTTCTAGGACATCCGTCTTGGCTACTTGCTGTTGACCAAATGTTGTAGATCTGAAACTGCCATGGCAATTCTCATACATATATCAGTTCAGCACTATGGACTAAGTACATCAGAAATGAGCCATGAATTTGCGTGTAAACTGACACACCAGTTAAACCAAGTGGTGGAGGCCAGCAATATTCTTACCCTAATTATATTTGTTACATGGCTAGTGGAATAACCAAAGATGCTGGAAAAAATGTGTTCTATATGAATCGTGCGCACCGTTTTATTGGATGTGTATTTTTATAAGTAGAACAGTTTATACTTGTAAATTTGGGAATTTTCTCTTTCTAACTTGAGGGTACAGCTAATTGACTGCAGATTCAACTAGTAATCTAGCCTACGAAGCCCAAATGTGTTATGAAGGGCCTGAATTTTATAGGAAGTTAATTGTTTTTACTTTATGTGTTCTTTTCAGGGGTCATCAGACTCATACACATACATACAGAAACTGATCTATCAATTATTGTTTTTGAAGGTGAGGTTTTGTTGTTTGAGAATCTTTGTGGATTTTGGAATTAAAGTAGGAACCTACCAAGCAATCCAGTTATCTGTTGCTTCAAAATCGATAACTTTGGACATCTTTTCTCCAGCAAAACATATAACCAAATGTACCATCTCAGAACCTGCTCCCAAAATACAGGGCTTATTTTTTAAAATGAATAATGAGCAATAAAGCCAACTAAGAATGTTGTTTTATACAGTCTTGCATTTCCAGTGCATTGACTTAGAACGACACTATAGGAAGTGTGTTACATCCTCTTTGTGTTCTTAAAGAGCTACCACACGTGTGTGAAGTGCTATTGCATTGTCCTTCAGTAAGAACTCTAAATGGAGTCTGGCAGTTGCAGTGTTTTGCATGGTACTCTTTGGCTCAGCAGTGATAAGCAATAGACAGTCTGGCTCCTTCAAGGAGACTTTCAGCAATGTCTGAGCCCTCAGCAGTTCCAAAACTCTCTTGACTGACTTTCCCCAGTGGACCATTCATTTATCAGGAAATGAAATTGGTTACAGGATTCCTCGTATTGCCAAACCTCACTGACGAAATCTGGTTTATTGCTAGCTTCAGAAACTGCAAGAGTACATTAGATGGCTTAGTCTTGCTCTAAGTTTCTTTCTGACATTGTCTGAAAAGAAAACCTGTTCTGTTTAGATTGTAAGGATTCAGGACATCTGCTTTAATATCTATATTCTCATGATATAAACCAATTGATAATTCCATGTCCCCAACAGTTTCATCCCTGAAACTGGAAACCCTTTCTTTCTTACATATTTCGTCGCAATAGATCAGATTATGCACACAAATGAAGAGGGTTATTGGGGACCAGGGAGAGAATGACTGCACACTATTTTAAACGCGGGTGGCGCTGTGGTCTAAACCACAGAGCCAAGGGCTTGCCAATCAAAAGGTCAGCGGTTCGAATTCCCGCAACAGGGTGAGCTCCTGTTGCTCTGTTCCTGCTCCTGCCAACCTAGCAGTTCGAAAGCACGTCAAAGTGCAAGTAGATAAATAGGTCCTGCTCCGGTGGGAAGGTAAACTACGTTTCCGTGCGCTGCTTTGGTTCACCAGAAGCGGCTTAGTCATGCTGGCCACATGACCCAGAAGCTGTACACCGGCTCCCTTGGCCAGTAAAGCAAGATGAGCACTGCAACCCCAGAGTCGTCCGCGACTAGACTTAACGGTCAGGGGTCCCTTTACCTTTACCTGAATCTTGTTTATATGTTTGTGGGGTGAGGCGAGACAATTTGTTGTAGCTGTGTGATTGATTTAGTAATTTTTACCTCACTCTTCAGCCAAAAAAGCTTTATAAGTGGCTTACAAAAATCAGTGGTGGGACAGTCCCTGCCCTCAGCTTTACAATTTAAAAGACTTGACACAGAGACAAAAAAGGATGTGGAGGGAGGAATAAAAATCAAGTTCGCACACACGTTCTTAGAGTTACAGTTCTTGTAATGACCAGGTGAGAGGGAAATCATTCAGGTAGCCTGCTGGAATGTCTGCTACTAGGTGATGCCCAGGTGCACCTGGTGTCTCAAATAGTTATTTGTCTCTCTGATACGGACACAGGTTGTTGGGAGGTGTACATTCAGTAACCATGGTCATTTTCATCATTTGGAGAGTGGTAGTGGTGGGGGAGAGATCCGTGGTTGCTTTTTAGCCTACAGATATTCTCACTTATGCTGAATCCGATAATGCTGTTTTACAAGGGATCCAGTAAACAATCTGAATGCCCCTGATTCTGCAGCACTGCTAACCTGCTAGGATATCCATGTAAAAATGCATATAATTAATTATGAAATGCATTAAAAAAAGATTTACAAACATGAGTCTTGAATTTTCTAAAAATCACTGCTTTTATAAAAAAAAAATGGTGATTATTATTTATTACATTTGCATACTGCCATTCATCCATAGATCTCAAGGTGGTTCACAACATAAAACAGTTTTTAAAAAAAGGGGGGGGGAGATCAACAAATTTAAACGGGCATTGGGTATCGGACAGCCAAAGGTCTAGGTGAAGAGTATAAAGAGTATAAACCCATTTGTAATGAATTCTATGCATTAATGTCTAATTCCATACACAATATTTTCTATTTGGGAACTGTTTCGTAGTACTAAATACTGTACATAAAGAGAGTGGTATTCTTCAGTAGCACACACATGTGTAAATTTGCAGCCAGCCTGATTTTATGCAGTTCTGCACCATTTATAATATGGCATTATTTGCTCATGAGAGTTATATTTCCAAATACAAAATGCCTGGATTAAAAGATGTACATATTTTATTGTCTTAAAGCACAGCATGGACATGAGACTGTTGGAATAGGTGCTGCATGACCTGTATATATACCTAAGATCTTTGAAGCATACACTTACAAATGTGCAGTTTAGACCCCTAATTGTCTGAGGACCCCTAATTGTAGAGTACTTGCCCACTTAAGAACTTTTGCCACAAGATGGTGGCAGCAGGGCTAAATGGGTCTTTTTCACGTGATGTGGATCTTTTTCACGTGACATCTGGAGAGGGCTGGAGTTTTGTCTTTATTTGACTTCTCCGCTTCCATGCTGAATCCTAATTTATTGCATTAACTTCTCCATTATTAATAAATCCCAAACGTTTTAACCCAATCTCCCCATCTGTTTTTTTAA
Source organism: Zootoca vivipara (assembly GCF_965207765.1). Classification (NCBI taxonomy): domain Eukaryota; kingdom Metazoa; phylum Chordata; class Lepidosauria; order Squamata; family Lacertidae; genus Zootoca; species Zootoca vivipara. The sequence continues at coordinate 53,030,206 of NC_142593.1, forward strand.
AATAATTTTTGGGTCAATTTTGTGTGTTTTGCCAACTACTTACAGGAACAACTTACAGCTTCTTCCTTAATGTAACTAATACTGTAGTAGTATTAGGGGTTCAAAATTTAGCTTGTATCTTATCATTTTCATAATGCTAGCTCACGTGAATTCCCCAAATTTTGCGAAAAAACACCCTTAATTAGTTTTCATCTGGTATGTGATGTGATCCAAAAATCAATATACTTTACAGCCATGTTCTCTTGTTTATTAGGGATGACTCAGTGGATAGTTTAAGAATCTCATCCTCTGTCTGTATACTTCAGCCCATCTTCCTAACATTTGCTTCTGCAATCAGCTACCCTGTGACCTGCTGGGGATGTTTGGCTGTCTAGTTTGCAGTTTCTGAGATTTACAGACTCTCACAAGACCAGTCCTTGTCTGGTGCCAACTAGTGGCCTTGCTCATTGTCTAGACCCTACAGGGATGAAGCCATTTAAAATAAAGGCTAAATAAGTGATTCGGTCTTCCTGAGTAACAGTTAATCACTGACATTGTCAAGAATTCTATAAAATCATGTTTTCAAGGCCACCACAGCTGTTAAAAACAAAATTACAAGCCTTATTAATATAGCTTCTTCCCTTTATTTGAAGGGAAAAAATTAATAGCTTTCATCGAAACACAAAGAGATCACACCGCCTTCTTCCAGCCTCACCTTTATACAGTATCTCAATTTTGTCAAGCCGAAAGTGGTTTCAGTTTAGCTTGCTTTCTGTTCAACTTGAATTTTTTTATTATATAATTTCTATAAATCTTGGGGTTCATTTTGCTTTTAACTGTCCTTATTCACACAACACCCTTGTGAGGCTTCATGTAAATACAGTGAAACTCGGAAAATTTGAATATCGTCGAAAAGTGCATTTATTTCAGTAATGCAACTTATTATTATTATTTTCTTTTAATTTTTACAAATGCTTTCTTTTGGAAATTCCACAGTAATAAAACAAATAGTTACAATAATACAAAAATAAAACATCACTATTACATTTCATTAATTACATTCCATTTATAATTGACCCGGCTAACAACAAATAATGACAATTACAACAAATAAAGGCTTGACATATCTTGCTTTGCATGTCACGCATCTATCTCATATATTGGTTTCACCTTTTAAGTTGCATTACTGAAATAAATGCACTTTTCGACGATATTCAGTCCTCCTCCAGTCCTCCATCAGTCCTCCATCAGAAGAGATAGTCTGTTGCATTTGTGCATGGGTTTTTGCTCTCAGCCTTCCTTTTTCCAATCAGGAGGCAAGCCTAGAGCAATGACTCCTACAGAAGCATGGCATGCTCTTCGACACACTAGAAGTAAAACTTCTCAGGTGTAAGAACAAAACACACATTCAATTTTAATTTGGATTCATCCATGTATGTTTAGCTTAATAGCACTATGGTATCTGCTCTCACTTAACGTCTTGCACCAGGTTCTAGATGCCACTCAAAATTAAGTCCAGCGTCCTTGCTCCTCTGGTTGGTTCCAAGATCAGCTGCCCTAGGACACAGTCATTCAGGGTGTCTAGAATTTTCACCTTTGTCATGACTGGAACACACATACAACCTGTCTGTATGAGGATAGTTGAAGTCACCATTACAGTACTACATTTCCTCTTTTAGATGCTTACTTGAATTCATTCTTCTCAATATCTCTCTGAGAATTTTGATTAGAGGGATGATGTTGTTGTTGTTGTTGTTGTTGTTGTTGTTGTTGTTGTTGCCGTTTAGTCGTGTCCGACTCTTCGTGACCCCATGGACCATAGCACGCCAGGCACTCCTGTCTTCCACTGCCTCCTGCAGTTTGGTCAGACTCATGTTCGTAGCTTCGAGAACACTGTCCAACCATCTCGTCCTCTGTCGTCCCCTTCTCCTAGTGCCCTCACTCTTTCCCAACATCAGGGTCTTTTCCAGGGAGTCTTCTCTTCTCATGAGGTGGCCAAAGTATTGGTGCCTCAGCTTCACGATCTGTCCTTCCAGTGAGCACTCAGGGCTGATTTCCTTCAGAATGGATAGGTTTGATCTTCTTGCAGTCCATGGGACTCTCAAGAGTCTCCTCCAGCACCATAATTCAAAAGCATCAATTCTTCGGTGATCAGCCTTCTTTATGGTCCAGCTCTCACTTCCATACATCACTACTGGGAAAACCATAGCTTTAACTATACGGACCTTTGTCGGCAAGGTGATGTCTCCGCTTTTTAAGATGCCGTCTAGGTTTGTCATTGCTTTTCTCCCAAGAAGCAGGGGTCTTTTAATTTTGTGACTGCTATCACCATCTGCAGTGATCATGGAACCCAAGAAAGTAAAATCTCTCACTGCCTCCATTTCTTCCCTTTCTATTTGCCAGGAGGTGACAGGATCAGTGGCCATGATCTTGGTTTTTTGGATGTTGAGCTTCAGACCATATTTTGCGGTCTCCTTTTTCACCCTCATTAAAAGGTTCTTTAATTCCTCCTCAGTTTCTGTCATCAAGGTTGTGCCATCAGCATATCTGAGGTTGTTGATATTTCTTCCGGCAATCTTAATTCCAGAAGAGGGATGATAGCACCCACACCCACACCCAATATCATCGCTTCCAGCAGTTCTGCAGAGTATTAAATAATTCTACATTGTCTTGCATTGATTGGTCGAGCAGTTTTTTCGGAGGGGAGTGATTTTAAGTGTCACTAAACCCTTCTATCAATCCTGCATAATGACAAGACGGTCATTATCTGACTTTTTCGGAACACAGGGGAACATGCAACAATTTTGAGCAAATGGATTTAGGTTCTACACATTATAAAAATTAGTTCAGCCTATTGCAATTTAGAAAAACTTGGTTCTCCAGCCCTGCGTTTTATTAAGCAAGTACTTTTGATCATGCAGCGATTCAAGGGAAACTATGGCGAAAAGCAATAACAATGTCACTGTAAATTACAGGTGGAATGAAAGGTAAATGCACAAAATGAGGAATGGTTTGAGGGTATTGAATTTTGTTCAGGCTTGGAACATGGTGTCTCAATTTCAAAATTATTAAAGGTAACTGCATGCCGTGTTATGTTTTGTGTAGATAATAACTTGGGTCTGTAGGTTTCACAAAAGTATTCTCGCTCAATAGACTCCCTCCCCCCGCCACCTGATCATTCAAACCATGTTTCTTTTCAAAGGTAATTTACGTATTTCCCCCCCTTTAATAACTTGAGAATCAGAAAGTACTGTTGGCTTGGTAACAGATTGGAACTATTCCAAAGTGGCCAGACTTGATTGAGGTAGAACATCCATCCTTGAGCACAGCAGGGCAAAGGAAGTAGAGGCACACGAGCCTTTCTTTTCAGGGCTTTTAAGTGATAAGAGTTATGTCTTTAAGGAAGGGAGACATCCTCAGCCATCAAAGGACTGAGGTTTCCTCCTAAATTCTTGCAAAGCTGCATAGGTGATATGGCCCATAGGTCTTGTCATATAACACAATAACCCCTCCCTTTGTATTTTTTAAAGAAGGCAGAATCCAGTGGGAAATTTTCTTTCTTAAGCAACGCAATCAGGAATGGGAGTCAATTGCACAAAGGTTTATATCTGGAGAGCCACAGATTTTAATTTGCTTCAGTACCAGCCATTAGTTGTGCTTTCTACTGACATGACCATACCTCCGGACATAGACATTTGTTCATGCCAAGGGAGTTGGGGAGAAGTGTGGAGTGTCTCATTATGATGGCCTATGAAACAGGCAGAAAGAATACAGTTGTCTCCTATTTCTGCTGCCTGCCCCAAATCTCACTGCAACCTTCCCTCAGGCACTTTTCATGGGGCTATTGAGCGAAGACTCTGTGTAATGCCAAGTGTCCTGCCTTGGATTTGTGGAGTCCCAATTAGTGGTTTAATGACTTAAAATGTGCCCCAAAATTAATCAGGCAGCAGTTTTTAGTTATTTTTCAGACAAGCCACTTACAAAAGATGGCAAGTTCTGACTTTCTCCCTTCTCTCTACCCCTAGAAGGGCGGATTCCCCTTTTGAGATGGTGGCTGCTGTGACACATGCTGGCATCATCTAAAAACAAATAATGCCTTTTTTTCCTTTCCTATTTTTATTCATAGGCAGATTTGACTGATTAATCAATTATTCAGTTAAGACTTCTCCAATCAGGTGACAGTCCTTGTAAAGTTCCTTATGGGGTCAAAGTGAATGTAATCCTTGTAGGGCTGGGTCCTGCAGATTGGGCAAGGCATGTCAAAGCAGGAGGGAATCCGAGGTTATTGGGCCAACAGGTAGACAAGCAGTCTGGTGAACCAGCAAGGCAAGCAAGATATACAGAGTGTTATGCTGGCAAGGTCTACAGTAGATCTTTCAGTCTTGGGTAACAGCAAAGAAGACAGAAATGGAACCTAGTGAAGTGATTTGCTGAATACAGCTCAGCTGAAAGACTGCTCCACATGGTATATCGTAACTAGGGTTTTCCTGCTTTAGAGAATGGATTTGCATTGCCTGAAACTCTTCCTCGGACCATGGCATGCAATCCTCATTGTCTAATTATTCAGCTGGTCATACCACCATCTTGGAATTGTAAGAACATGCTTACAACTCTGAATAGCCAGTGGAAAGTGAGCATTATTGGTTGTGATGCCTCTCTGTAGGCTAGCAAACTTGCAACTTGTAGCATCTGTTCAACCACTTGGGATGCATGTCATTGTCCTGAAAGTCATACTCACAGTTTGCAGCTGAGAAAGGAGTGGTATTGTCTGTGATGAATGCTAGAAGCTAATAGCATGCAGCAAAAAGTAATCTAGTGTTCTCAGAGTTAGTTGAATTCTGGAGACCTATCCTTGATTCTGATTTGAGACTTGCATGGTCTCACTGTTGCATGCTCAAACCATCTTGCCCTGGTGAGCAACCCAGCCGCTGAAATCTGCACTAGCTGAAGTTTCCAAACTGTCTTCAGATGGCAAAGAAAACCCCAGTGCATCGTTTTCCAAAAACAACTGACCATGAACTTATCATGATCTTTTCACTGCTTGGAAAGGGAGAGCAAAACATACAGAGAGCTCATCATTACTTCAGTCTTGTTGGCATTCAGTTTCGTTTAGGCTTGCCCGCATCAAGTCCCTTTTCATGGCCAGACACTGAGTCATCTCAGAGGCTGCAGGACCTGGGTCATACAGAAACTTAATAGAAAGTTATTTGTCACTGGTCTACTTCATAGCAGCATAATCCAAACATTACCAGAATCTTTTGTAGCAGCCTCAAATGCACACTGATCAAGGTCTGAAGTACTAAGAAAAAGCTGTGCATTTCCTCAGAGCTGATTCCAGGAAGATATAAGCAACAATCTGTCTTCCCTTTCCTAGGAAGAAAGCCAGATTGGTGTAGTGCAGGGTTTCCCAAACTTGGGTCTCTGGCTGTTGTTGGACTACAACTCCCATCATCCCTAGCTAGCAGGTCCAGCAGTCAGGGATGATGTGAATTGTAGTCCAAAAACAGCTGGAGAGCCAAGTTTGGGAAACCCTAGTGCGGTGAATCAAATCTCAGACTTGGGCTCAATTTAGACACCATAGCAAACCTTTATTTGTATTAACCATAGTTAAGCACTTGCATCATGATTTGAACTTCCAGAAATGCAGTAGGGAAATCATGGTTTAAAGTTGCTTGTTGTCTTGTATTTTCCATCTGCTCAGCACACCACTTTGTGTATGTGAGGATAACGTCACAGAACCCCATATGTGCTGCTCTGAGCTCTTTGGAATAAGGTCAGGATACAAATGCAATAATAATTGATATTGTTCTAGTGGTGGCACATCTGGTGCCGATTGATTCCGCTTGTGAGTTGGCATGAGATGCTCAATTGCTCAGGGAGGTAAGCAATATTGCAGCCCAGCTTTTGAAAGGGGAGAGAACATTTGTCAGTTTGGCTCAGACTAAGGCCACACAGAGACAAATTGAAGACTGGGCAAAGGGCAAATGTCCTGGCAAGCCAAGGGGCAAGGAGTCCTAGAAGCAGAAAGGGAGCAGACTGCCTACTAAAAGTGAGGGGCCTGAAGGAACGATTGAGGCTTACAGGAGACGGGTGGTATGGAATTGAGGTGTTGTGATCAAGATATTGGGTAGAGAAGAAGAGCACTTCTGCATCAGACAAAAGGCACATCTTCTCCAGCATCCTGTTCTCACAGGGGGCAGCAATGGTTCCCATTGGAGCTAAATAAAAGGGAAAGCAAGGATCTGAACGAAACAAATGAAGAAGAAGAGCTGAAGAGCCTCTGATGAGGGCAAAACTTCACATAAATGGCTGTACACAAGTGGTGTGAAGGAAATGAGCAGACAAGGGAGGGTTGGGAACCCGAAGGCTGTAGAGCAGGGAGCCACAGGGACATAGTGCTGCTAGGCCAGAAGTATGGACCCTGATGGGGAAATACTGCAGTCTCACTGTACTGTACTGCTCTGACCTGGCAACTCTTAAGGTGTAGATATTTGGGGGAGGGACCAGTTTGAGGGGACTGAACTTCACATACTGATTTTAATTAACTAACTACATCTTTGGCTGCAAACTGCCAGTAGCCATAAGAATGAGCAGAGGCACTCAAGCTATCTCATGAATGCCTCTCAAGTTATTCAGTTGTGATCCAGCACTCCTGATCAGCTGTGCCAGAAAGCCATAGAAAGATATAATGGAGTTGCTAAAGGCAACTGAGCTTCCCTTATCTGGGCTTTCAGTATGCCGCAATGGGAAGATACAGAGGTAGAGCAAGCCACCCGTAAGCAACCTTGTTTAGCATCCCATGACTCTCCACACTGTGGCTCTGGAAAGATGCAGTCATCTTTAAGCAAATAACTAAACCCGTTCCACCCAGGGTGTGATGCATGTTCTTACTCCATCACTATTCGCCTGTCTCCACTTTTCTTTCTTCCTTTTTCTGTCCTGGAACAGTTGAACTTTCAGAGACTTTGCTGTTGCAATACATCTTCATTTCTCTGAACTGGAATATGAATTTGATTTTTCTCCTGTTTCAGTGTCTGGCCTTCTCCACTACAGTTCCCTGAACACTTCTGAGACCTTCAGTTACTTAAGAAGGGAGTAATGTCAGGCAGCGACATACATTTTCCAATACGCAAAGATTGTGGAGCCAAAGGTCTGCTGCCTCAATAGGGGTGTTAGTCAGCATGTCCTGAACTAAGACAGATAAGGACCCACTTCCTAGGCTGCCCTGATCAGAAAGTTAACAGCTGGTGACAGTAAGTCTGTCTCTTGTTCTTAAGCGATTGTTATCATTTTGTAATATTTACAGGTCTGGCTTTCTCAGACTAAAACGTACAAAATCAAGAACTTTATTAAGGAACTTATCGCCACTGCTGGACACTTGTTTTTCCAAAGCTACGCCATCCCCATTCCCCTAAGCAAAAAAAAGGGGGGGTGTTACATGCCTTCAGGCACCATACATAAGAGGTCACAAGACAGGGGTTGGTGAACGGTTTTAGCTGCATCTATGTGCAGAAAAAAACTTTAAAGCGGGTTCCATGGAGTTCTGTTTCCGTTAGGCACCAGTCTGCTGGGAGGGATGGGCTTGGGAAAGAGTTATGATTTTGCTGTGAAGGTGGCTGGGCAGATGGGGAGAGAGAGAGAGAGAGGCCCCATTGCCTTCCAGCTCCTGAAACAGACCAGATGTGGTAATGGGCATTGGTGTGCTGGGTGTGACCTTTACCCCCACTTGCCCACAGCTTGTCCTTTCTGGCTACTTGGGCCTTTTTGCAATGATATCATTGCTTTGTACCAGTTCTCAGTGAAAGCATGTCTGGAGCCTCTTCTTTAGAAAAGCATGCAGGCTGACTCATGCTGCCATTCCTTTTGCCACTCTCCGCATGAAAAGGATTTTTGTGAAACCAAAAACGCAGAAGTCTATTTTTAAACAAGGAAGGGGTTTTTCACCTTTTAGGAGCCCCGTCTGCTTAATCTCTGCAGTTTAAAAGTGGTAAAACTGGAACCCTCCCTGGCTACGCTGACGCCAAGTGCTGGTTCATACTTTACAACTCAGAGGGGGGCAAATAAGAATGAACACCACCACCACCACGTCTTTACCCATTTCAGCTGTAACATGGAAATTGTCATAAATCTTCTGGTTCTTGAGGCAGAGAATACGAAAGGAGATTGCAGAGGGGATGGGGAAGGAGTGTATGTTAATCAGGACCAACTTCCATTTTGCATACCTTGACCTCAGTGTTCGAAACTCCCATCGTTCGAGGTGCAAGTTGCAACAGGGAATTTCATTAGCACAAGCAGTTTCTGAGCTCTGGGCGCAGTACTGAGCCTAAGATTTCAGATTAAAATTGGATTTTTGTTATAAAGAAAGAGTGCCTAGACATTCCGTTGTTGCGCCCATAAACTAGGTTTAAGGTTGGCTTGTATATCTTGTGTTTCTAACACTGCTTGACTTCAATATGCTGTGGGTCTTCAATAGCAGTTTCTTAAATATCTGTTTATTCCTAGATCCAATCAGGAACTTTCTGCTGTTAAAATGTTTTAAAGGCTGGATCCCAGTGTAACATGTCATTTTATGTATGCATTGTTCAATTTATGTCTGAAGGTTTCAAGGAGATTACAAAGTGGCCTCCTCTCACTTCTATAGTTAGCTGGGGCATGTCTACACTACTAGTTGTAACTGGCTTTAAGCCTATTTAAACACCATTATTTTCAGATAAGGCATCCTAGCATTATTGTTCCAGACAAAGCTAGAGATATGGGTGAGCATTTTTAGAATCCTCACAAGACTACAATGATAAAGGTTATCCCAGAGGAAATCATCTAAACAGGTTACCAATCAATTTAAAAACTGGCTTCAGTATGTAATACAGACATAGCCTTAGTCCCAGTATTATTAAGCAGTGAAATTGGTTTCCTCTTTTTGATTACTGTAAATCAATAAGATTGCTGTGGTGGGACAAGAATATGTTGGAATGAGATACTTGATTTACTCTGCCTCCAAAGATGAGCTATATAACAATATTGAAACATTTTGCGCTCTAAACACCATGAATCATTTTTTTAGCCTAGGCTTAATCCCTTTTAACACTAATATTTTATAATGAACAAAGAAGCAGTGGTGAAAAATAGAATGTATGGAATCTTTTTATTTGGATACAAAAACAGTTTCATGACTGAGAACTATGAAATTCCCTATGATGACTTGGTAGTTAAAGTGGAAGTTTTTTAACCATTTATTTTTCAGTATATTAGATGAGACATATCATTAACTTTTAAGTTAAATATTCCTATCTATGCGTAGAATCAAATGTTGATAGTTGGATTATAGGGTCACCTACTTTTTACCTTACAAGTAAAATTATATTTTCTTGCTAAATCATGAGCAACTTTTTCTTTTAAAACTTTTTCTTTTAAAACAAGTGGAAGAGAAATTTAAATTGTTACATAACAGAAAATGAATTAATATGGATATTTAATAAGGTCCCAAAAAGGGGAAACTATTTTAAAACAGTTGATCAATAGTATTTAATGCCAGACATGTCTCCAGAACCTAAAATAACTTTATTTGGTAATGTAAATATTCCTGTTTTTAAAATTAAGTTATTTTAGGTACAGTATTGAGTTAGGAGGTTTATAGAGAGGTGGTCATTGGGTTGAATTCAAATTCTGAAATAATAATTTTCATACAACATACAACAATCTCTAACTGTCTGTATTCAGGTACCATGGATGGAGCTCCATGCATCCCAGGACTATTCCATCCTCCAGTACCAAGGACTGTTTCATATACAGTTCTTGGTGGAACTTCATGTGTGCACAGAAGTCAGTAGATTGGGCTGACAAAAGGGTCACCAGCCAAGTTTACAAACAATGAAGTCTCAACAAAATTGTTAAGAATGTTACTTAGCAATAGTTCTACGGGAGAAAGTCGGCACATTGTCACATAACTTGGTTTGCAAAGCCTAGGCAAGGAAAGGCAGGAGGCAAAAATGCCCATGCTTGGTTTTCATGGGGCTTGTGAAGGGTTAACTGTACAGTCACTTGAGCAAGCAAAATGTGCTGGCTTTTTGGTGCCATTTTGGGGGAAATATTTGTGCTCAAGTTTATAGCATGTGGTATTTCTGGGAAAGCACAGACCTTGGTGTCTACTTTGGATGAGCATCTGTCAGGGATGTTTTGGTTGTGACTGCAGGCAGTTGGATTATATGACCCTTGGGGGTACCTTCCAATTCTGGGATTCTGGGATTCTATGAGCATATGACTGTTGGTCCATCTAGTTTAGTGCTATCTACTCTGGTAGGGAGGGAGGTTCTCCAGGGTCTCAGGCACAGGTCTTTTCCTCCTCTGCTCCCTGTGGTCCTTTAAACTTAAGTGACAAGAGTGATTGAAACTGGGACTTGGTACAGACAGAGCATTTGCTTTGCCATTGCTCTCTTTGGCACTCCAGGTGTTTAATGTGCAGGTGAAGGCACTAATCGTCATCTACCTTGTAAAGTTTTTCATATTTAAATGAAATAAGAAGACGTTTTAGCTCTAAAGCTCATGCAATGCTTTCATGGCATGCCCAGAAATAGCCTCTGGCTGATATGTGTCCTCTTCAAATCCCTCCCTAGGAAGCAATTGATGTCCATTTCATGTCAGTAAGGGTTGTCCCCGGTAGCTCCCTAATAGGCTCATCTCCTTTTGTATGGCAGGGCAAGATGACAATATGCAATGACTGCGTTAATGCAGGTCTGGGGATTATTCTGTTTTTCAGTTTTTAATTCCCCAAACTCAGAAACATACAAAGGGATTTTACTTATCTGTCTGAGCAGTCAATCACTTTGTATGCTTAAATGGGATCACAAATGCTTTAGCAAGGTCAGGAAGTAGAACGTTTTATGGTTGTTTTTTAGTCAGTAGTTTATTGCTTGCTTGTTTAGAGGGATCTTGTCATTTTCCTCAATTGTTTCCCAATATGTCTGCCTTGAAACAGTTTCCTCGTCAACCATTTCTGTCACGTAGTGCATAACCCTCCCTTGTCTGTCTAATCCCATTATGAAATCATTCCTCATGCCCACGTAATTCCCTACATAAAAAGACAAAGCACCTATTTATTTCAGGGAGTTACCCCCATGGACCCAAATGAATATTGTACGGAGTTAACACCTCTTTCTCCATTTCCCAGATTGTGTACACTTTAGTCTCCATTACATAAGCACATAATTCTACTTTCCATGCTTTTGTTTAGAAAGGGCTTTTATCCATATTTGTCCCAGAATATGAAGGGCACACAGAGTAGCAAAGGTGATCCCTGTTATTGGACTGCCTTGTATGTCTTCCCAGTCCGCATCCTGCAGAATTTTGTGCATTTTGCACAAAAGTTTGTTTGCTCTTTAGCTGATCTAGTAAATGGAATTGTGTTTTATGTACATATCTCTGCCTTGTGAGTTTCAGCAGATTTAAGAGTGAAAAGGGGTTTGGCTGCTATTAAATGAGAGTGGAAATTATCTATGTCTTCTTCCCTCCTTTGTCCTTTTTTCCTCTGGTTTGGGGTTAGTTGGCAGAAGTGTCCTTACCTCTGCATATGGGTAATTGCCTCTACTTCTCATACTAGCAGAGAAACTGAGTCATACCTTGCTGTTTGCAAATTACTGTATCGTCATACCCTCTACTATAGTTGAAGGTGGCCTTGTATAATTATCTGATTATTATTTTTAACCAGGGATCTGTTTGATGGGGTAACGTCTTAAATACTGTCCAATTCCAGATGTTTCTGCTGTGGGACTAAAAGAACCAAACCAAGTCAGTTTGGTAAAGGACATTTTCTTGAAACCAGTTCCTTACTTGATACATAAATGAAATACCCTTTCCTATATGTGTGTGCATTTTGTAGGAGAGATGTGTGGTGTTAAATTTCTTACAAGATTTGATACTTTTATCCACACAAATAAGCAGCAGATCTGCAATTTGTTTCTTTAGTTGGACTTACCTCCATATAGCTTTCATGAGATGGCTTGCCACACTTTGGAGAAGACTTGTTTATTTGCATTCCCAGCCTAGTTGTGGTCCTATGAACTGGGTGCCGAGTTCAAAAGGCAAGCCAGTAACTATCACAATTGGCAAATTCCCATGTGGGGTTTTAGGATATAGTCCTAGGAGTTCTCATGAAGTTGCTGCTGAACATTGAGGGAACTGCATATTACCTAAATAATCTCTTGTCTGGGATTTGTGATCATGTTCCATTGATCTCAGCTGCTGTGATCCAGCTAATAGGATTTCAGCTTGAGAGTTCTTGATTTTATAGCTCTTTCCACCATAGCATGAGTTGCACAGTGGATCAGAGTTTGAACCTGAAACAGTCTGCATGCAAAGATTAGCTCTGTTACTAAGCTGTGCTTCTTCCCATGCCAAAGGAATATGGTGCCAAAACTACTTTCTGCTCAGGCTGGCACACTGAGCACCATTATTAGCCATAAGCAACTTCTAGGGAGCAATGCGAGAGAGTACCCTGTATTTGTGAGAGATGGCCACGAGGCTGGCTCTTTAAACTCATTTAGCATTAAAGCTCCAATGAGCTTTATAGTCAAGGCATGCCTGCAGATGAAAGGGGACAGAACTTGCTTTGCCCTGTAAATTTCCACTGGTCTGCTTTGTCTCTCTTGACTGTGAGTTTTTCCACAGTTGATGTCTCTTCTGTAAGTCCAAAAAAAGGCATAAAGATACTATCAGGCAGACTCTGCAGCTGCATACCATGTGGACACTTCAACCGAATCACATCCCCATTTTCAGCTGATGCAGGTCGAGGCGACTTTCTGTCGGCAGCAAAAGGAAAGCAATGCAAACAGTACCAGTGGAACCTGAAAAGGGGGGGGTGTACTTGTGAGGCTCAGGGGGATCTCCAACTTGCCTAATATTCTAGAAAAGACAATGGCAAGCACCACTGCAGACAGCCTGAGCAAGAGAATAAGCCTTCAAAGGAACAGTTTGCTGTTTGCAAAAGTTTGAGTTTATTGCTTTCAGTTAGTTTTGCACAAATTGAAACCATTTAAAGTAAATAAAATATTACAGGTTTTTCCAGGGCGCTTAAACTTTCTCCTTATAAAAGCATGAATTATTTGTCTGCTGTATGGTAGCAGAGGAGGGCATAAGCATCTTGAAAGCAGTGAACACATCTTGTATGTTGTACTGAGATTCACTGTGATACCTTAACTGTTCAGAGTTGAAAGAAAGCGGGGCAGTGGAAATCAAAGACCAGCTGTAAAGCATGGGATCTTGGGACCATTCCACATAAGGATCAATAATAAACTCATAAGAACATAGAATACCAAAGGCCTACCTAGTCCAGCATTCTGCTACCACTGTGAACAACCAAGTGCACCAGGGAAGCCCACAAGCAGGATAAGAGCACAGGAACCCTCTCCTTGTGATCCCCAGTAACGTGTTTGCCACTAATTGCAAAGCTCAGTAGGGAGCTTTAGCCAATAGCACAACACACATGGGTTTGTACACACAAGTTTGTCATGTTCAAAGTATACGTTTTTAAGTGCGAATATCAAAAAAAGCTACAAGATGTATCAGCTTTTATGACCACTTTATCCCCCATGGGGATGAACATGATCCAACTACCCTTCATGTGTTCCTCCTGAACATGGAAGTTGCAGGATTGTGACCACTGACTGCTGCATATTCAGGATTAGTAAGTAACTATAGTCAAGATGGCAGTGAGAGATTTTACTTTCTTGGGCTCCTTGATCACTGCAGATGGTGACAGCAGTCACGAAATTAAAAGACACCTGCTTCTTGGGAGAAAAGCAATGACAAACCTAGACAGCATCTTAAAAAGCAGAGACATCACCTTGCCTACAAAGGTCCGTATAGTTAAAGCTATGGTTTTCCCAGTAGTGATGTATGGAAGTGAGAGCTGGACCATAAAGAAGGCTGATCGCCGAAGAATTGATGCTTTTAAAATATGGTGCTGGAGGAGACTCTTGAGAGTCCCATGGACTGCAAGAAGATCAAACCTATCCATTCTGAAGGAAATCAGCCCTGAGTGCTCACTGGAAGGACAGATCCTGAAGCTGAGGCTCCAATACTTTGGCCACCTCATGAGAAGAGAAGAATCCTTGGAAAAGACCTTGATGTTGGGAAAGATGGAGGGCACTAGGAGAAGGGGACGACAGAGGACGAGATGGTTGGAAAGTGTTCTCGAAGCTACGAACATGAGTTTGACCAAACTGCGGGAGGCAGTGGAAGACAGGAGTGCCTGACGTGCTATGGTCCATGGGGTCACGAAGAGTCGGACACGACTAAACGACTAAACAACAACATAGTCAAGATTCCCTGTCTGAGTCCTGTGCACATACAACCCCTTTCTCACTAACATCAAGCATACAGGCACATTGGCACATGAGAGGCATGGTGAGGGAGCATGTTCCTGATGTCCCTTACAAATTCATTAGCACCTTCTTCTGTTTTTAGATGTTGGCCTCACATTTTTTAAGCCCCCCTTAAACTTACAGCCATGGCCAGACCTTGTTCCCCATCTGTAATGGGTACAGTGACCTTATTCATGGTACTGAGCAAGGTCCTTTCATCACTGTCTTTCAAGTAGATTTCAGAAGGCAGTGCTAGGGGACCAACTCCGTTTCATGATATATAAGATGTGTGGTGTCGCAGTCTTCTATTTTGACTTCTATGCTATTTTTTAACTCTTCGTGTAAAGCTGTTGGGAGAGATCATTTGTGCTAGGAACTTATCACTCCATTGCTCAGAAATCTCCAGTGGCTTCCAGTTGGTTTTCAGACACAATTTGAAGAGATGGTGTTGACCTATAAGGTCTTGAACAGCCTAGGGCCAGGCTACCTGAAAACCACTTTCTCCCATATCTATCTGCCCATTGGCTAAGGTGGTCATCTGACACCCTGCTCTGGTGCTCCCACCTTGAGGTTTGATGTGTGGCTTCTCGGTCATGGCTCCCAAGTTGTGCTGTGCTCTCCCCAGAGATGTTGACCTACTCCTCTTTCATTCCTTTTTAGCATCAGGTTAGATTTATTTATTTATTTATTTATTTAAATGAGCTTCTCTTTTAATCCAGTGAAGTTTAAAAAAATTAACTTCAGTCTAGTTTTTTTTCTGATCTGTTTTGTATTTTCTCCCCCTGAACTGCATTTCTACACTAGCTGTCTTGAGGGCTGAATGGTGGAAGGATGGCAGACAAATATTTTAAATATATAAATACTGGTAAGCAGGAGGACACTGCAAAGTGCAGTAGGTCCTTGGTGGAGGCTATAGGCTGATCTTTAATGTACTGGAGCAAAGGGTTATGATCTTCTCCTGCTATCTGCATGATCTTTTGGGTGCCTATGGGGGGTTATGCACTAAAGTAGCAGTGAAACTGCGGCTCTTGCATCTGTTCATGGGGACTTCCTGTGGTTTTGCATTCTATCGCAGACTTGATGGCTCAGACAGTCTGGTAAACTTTGGACCCATCTAGCTACATAGTCCTGTTCCAGCCACCTGCTCAGACTCAGCTTTTCTCGGGAAGGGAGGACAAGACTTCTTGTGGTTGCTTAGGCAAATAATGTTAGCATTACAAGGGCATGGGGGGAGCAGGCTTAGACTGGACTGAGCAGTTTCATTTTAGAGAGAAGGCAGCACAAGAAGAGGGCTTTCCCTCCAGGCTTATTTCATGTGACAGTAAAACTGAATTGCCTGCAGTGGGGTCTACATATCCTGCCTAGGCTTGTGTCCCGGAGAGGTCCCTTGGGTGCTGCTAATGCTGCAAAAACATCACGGGAAGCAGCACTTAAAAGTTATAAGCTCAACCTTATTGGCGCTGAGTATGATATAAGCACTGTGGGTTGCCTTTCTGGCTGGGAGAACCCGTGTATTGGTCTCTAGAGCAGGCACTGAAACTCACCAGCAGTTTGACTTTACCCCTGATGGTGCCCTCTTCCATTGTCTCTCAAGATGCCAACACTGGCACCTGCCAGCACCCAGCTTGATCAATACAAAGACGATAATTGCCTGGAAATATATACAGTGGCCTCTCGGGGATCAGAACGGATAGCCTGCTCAGAAGGTCATCTGTGGTTTAGATCCAGATTTTGTCATAATTAGATTATTGAAACCAGTGGGACTTAATTTAGTCATGACACAAACACATGTGTGCGCACACCGTTTGTCCACAATGTATTCATGTCTATTCGTCTGACAGGAAGACATTTTTTATTATTTTGCTTCATTATTTAAGGAACGATCCCGCATGTGACGAAATCTTTCCCATTGGAATTTATGGAACGTAGAAGTGTTCAACTGTGCCCATATAGTCATAGATTTTATATAGTGCCCATAGATTTTATATAGTCAGCAGTTCCAGATTGCATGCTGGTCTTTGGGTCTTGACTTTTACATCCTGACCCCTGTGCATGTTTACTCAAAAGCAACTCTGGCTTTTGTCTGTCAAGCGCCGTGTCACCCATCCTCACAGCGGCTGTGGAAGGCACTAGGTGGAGATAGGATTCTCTGGCCACATTTAATCATTTTTTAAAAAATTCAATACCGCCCTTCATAAAAAAAGAACACCTCAAGGCAGTTCACAATAACAATAAAAATTAATTTATTGAAGCACAATGAATTGGAGGACTTGTGAGAGGAAGCGGCTGGCCTCAGACCACTTGGTAATATGGGATCCAGCCCCCAGGAACATCAAGTCCTGACTCTCCTCACTGGGATTTTGCCTTCTCTCACTGCCCGTTATTATTTGCCAGTCTCACTCTGCTTCTGTCACAGTGCGGCAGTTTGTACTTAGCCTTGCCCACATCATTATAAATAACAAAGTGGGACGTGCTTTATCTTCGCTCGAACTGATGGCTGAAATGTGGCTTTTGTCTGAACTCCTGCCAAGCCCTTGACACAGGCAGTATTTAGAAGTCAGTAAAAAAAAAAGGAAAGGAAGGGGGGGGGGAGCTCATTGATTTTTGTTTTTCCCCTTTAAGGGCATCCCAACATGAAATAACATGTGTGGCTCTTGCATGGCTCTTCCCAGGGATGCCAGAAAGCAGGCAGCTTCCACTTCATACTTATCATGTCTTTGGCCAGGATTTGTAGTTCAGACATCTGGGGGGCACTAAGTTGAGGAAGCCTGGTTTTGGCTGTAGCTGCAGAATAAATACCAAGGGGGGACCATAGAAAGTGACTGCTGGTCCCAGCCCAGCGAGGAGCACGGCAGGAAGATTCTTGATGCATTTCTTCCGAAAGGCTAATATGAGCAGCGATATTGAGTGCTTCTGCAACTGATACATTTTGGATAACGCTTACTGGACAAGAGGGAGGGAAGGATGCTGGCTGGGCAGAACAGAAGCAATGCAGGCGACCCAAGGCCAGCCTCCTCCTCCTCCTCCCACCTCCCCCCATAAACTTTTATGGGAAAGTATTACGAGGAACAAAGGGCAACATAATTGCCATTCTCCCACTGGAATGTGCATTCTGAACATTGGGTAGATACAAAACATAAGAACCTTGGAATCGAGCAGCCGATCTGTGTTCCAAGAAAGCAAATAGCTTGCCAACCTCCTCGACTTGCTCCTTTTAGGCCTGAAGAATTAATTCCTTTCTCGCGTGTTGCATTCACCATGAAATGATTTGACTTCTCGGGTCTCCCTCATCCATTCATTCATTCATTCTCTGCTTGTCCTTTCTTTTCCTTTCCAGAAATTTCCAGAGCTGAAGTTTAAATACGTGGAAGAGGAGCAACCTGAGGAGTTCTTCATCCCTTACGTCTGGTCCCTCGTGTACAATTCTGCTGTGGCACTTTACTGGAGCCCACAAGACATCCAGCTCTTTACTATGGATTCCGGCTGAAGGGGAGACCCACCCACCCCCTCCTCCCAGAATGCATCCCTTCAACCTATGAAACAGGAAGTTTGTTACTAATGTACAGCCCCACTGCCATTTTCAGGGGGCATATTAGGAGCCAGAATAATAGGGGAACTCTCACAAGATTGTATGCTTTTATTTATATATTTGTAAAAAACAAACAAAAAACCCAAGAGTTTTTTTCCAGCGGCTCTGAGCTTGGGGGGTGATAAAGTAAGATGTTAACAGTGAGCAGCTTTTAAAAAAACTTAAGAACAAAAATGTAAAATGGGAAAGTGGGGGAAGTATTTTGATTTGAGAAGTCAGCATTTGCAAGCTGGTTTCCCTCAAGCTTTCTGGATGTGCTTCACCTTTTTTATTATTATTACTTTTTTGTTGTTGCTATGGGCTTCTCATTTGATCATCAGAACAATCTCCCCCCTTTAATGTTGTATAGAACTGAAACGTCTAACTGATGCAATTTTAAAATATTACAGCATTAATACTATTTCATATTGAAGCAGGAAGGATAAATCTTTGATTTTGATAAGGTTGACCCCTACAATGAGGGAGGATTTTCAACGTGATTTTGATAAGGCACTAAAAGTTGTCTTTCTGGCTACTAATACTTAATGAAAGTTTAACAGAATTAAGAGCAGCCCACAAGGAGTGCTGTCTGCAAATAAATAATAATAAAAATGTATCCATCTCAATAAGGGTTGTGCAGGTGATTCTCCTGCACCGGATCATGCCCATTCATTTCCAGAGTTTTTGTGTTGTATTTCACACATTTTCATGGACTCCTTGGAAGGGTGCAGGAAAGTGATCAAAATTCAGCAGAACAGAGGTGTGCCTACTGTATTCAGGTTTTTGCCAGAGAAATGCAGTTATGCGTACATCTCTGAATGTTTAAAAAGAATGTCCTACAATATACTTTTTCATTCCCTGGTTCAAAGGGAATTGGCAAATACTGTGTTTGCCAGCATATGGGGGAGAATAGAGGGAAATGTTTTATGTAAACTTTTCACATGGAATGTGGGCTTGTGGTGGTTACCTTCAAATGCACAGAACGGCATGCCAGGCTTCAGAAAAAAAGGAACTGATGACATACATTAGTATATTACCTTGCCCAGCATGGTAAATGTGGCACACTTTATTATGTATTGGAGGGAGATGGTGGTACACTTCTTTTTTATGTGGAATGTTTTGCTTTTTAAAAAAACAACAACCTCTGACAAATGTTAGAATCGTGTGTCCTTCCACCTTAAGCAAGGTCCTGTATGGCATAATGCACAATTGGAACTTAAAATCCTTGTCATATTTATTTAAAATTGCAGATGTAGAGAGACATGCATAGCATATGAGTTCATAGGACTTTGCACAGACACAGATTTGGGGAAGAGGCAATATGAAGACTGGATTTTCAACATTTTCAGTTTAACATTAAGAAAATTGGAAGGTGACTGAAAATAGGAGTAAATAGGATTTTATGCTGTGCTTGGGCTTTGCTTTGTTTTTCATATCTTAGTCAAAGGAAGGTGAATTCTTTGTAATGTTTTTTGCAACCTTTAAATAAAGGACTGTTGACTGCACATCTTGTGAAAAGTCAATGTTTTAAAAGTGTTCTTCTTAGTTAACAAATTCTGAGGATTGCCTGGAACAGTTGGATTAAACTACAGTGAGATATCTAATGCTGAAAATCATTGAACGCTCTTAATTTTTCTGGCTTCATCACTTATTGAAAGTAGTCAGGAAATCCTTGCCATTACATCCCTAGCAGGACCTGCTGGCCGCCTAGGTCTTCAGACTGGGAGGGAATCAATCATATAACTAAATTACAAGGGTTTCCTTTGTGCTGTCCGCAAGGGCCAATTAAGAAAGCAAGTTACTGCAGTTCAGGCTGTCCCATCCTGATGACACTGAGCTGCTGAATGCCACAAGGCAAGAAGCATTTTTACTCTTGGGCTTTCTTTTCAGATTTTAAATATGGGTCAGCAAGCCTAGAACTGGAGGAGCCATGATTCATTGCTGAAACAGCAGAATAGGCCCAAGACAGGAGATGGTTTTATACTGAACTTAATCCTTGTGTGGTTGACTCTTTTAGGCCTATGAAGGTCTATTGATGTCCTGGAGACTGCAGTCTGGTACATCCATCAATACTCCTTTGTGTCCTCCAGATCTATAAACTACCATCTTTGGAAATCCTTTTCAGTACTTTGTGTGGAAAAGTTACCATGTAGTAATAAAAAGGATGGGAAAGCACCATGCAATGCAGTGTGTTGCGTTTTCTGTAGTCCTTCCCTTTCCCCTGTAATATTTATCACTTTGGCAAACGCTAGCAAAATCATATTTCAAAATTAGGGCTCCTGTTCAATGCCAGAAAATGGCTATACATGTAATGTGTAACCTCCTTCTACAAATTATCCAAAGCAGAGACGAGCAACAACAAAATATTAAAACAATCCAAACAGCATCAAAGCATCAGTTAAAATCTGGAAACAATGCAATAGTAACAGTACACTAGCAATGATACATCAGCCCCAGCAGGAAAAAAAAATAAAGCTCTTCCTGTCACAGCAGCAAATAAATCATGCTTGGCAATCGACATCCCTGAAAGGCCTTCCAAAAACAGTATATAATTTACCTGGTAATGAAATGCATACAATGATGGGCCCAGGAAGGCTTCCCAGGGAGGAGAGCGGGAATTTCACAGCAATGGAGCCAAGGGTGCAAATGACCTGTTTCTATATTCTGCTTTTGCTCAGAAAGCAGCTTAGTAGATAGAAAAATCCTCAAGCAGAGGGTTTCTTTCACTGAGCAAAGGATTTTCCAACTCTGCGATTTTATGAAGTGCGGCCACCAGCTTCTCCCCTCTCCTGTCTTGCTTTTCAGTTGGTCCTGCTAGCTAGGAATGATGGGCATTGTAGTCCAACAATAGCTGGGGACCCAAGGTTGAGGAAGGCTGGCCAACCTACTCAAGGTTCAAGGCGTCTTCCTATTTTAACCTATTGCCAAGAAATCTCTAGGGAGGGGAGGGGAAACTCAACAGCCGTTCATTTTTCCAAAATTGGATTTGCTGAAACAAAAGCTTTTTCTTTTTTCAAAGAAGGAAACAACTTTTTTACTGAAAGCTGGAGATTTTAAACTAGAAACATCTGTATGCTTTCTGCCAATTCTTCTGTTTTATGCCGGCGTTCCGCCTATCACTTGGGAGTGCTGGGCTGTATTTTCGGCTTGGAGAACGTCACAAGGGGAGACTTGCAACATTTAGGCCAGTGTTCTATCCAGCTCAGTAACGTCAGACTCACCAGCTCCACCTCTTTGGTTGGTAGAGTTACATGGGCACCATTTAGGTAAAGCCCAGGATGTTAAAATAAATAACTCCGAAATAACCATATTTCAATATTTGCATTTGGTCAGATCAGAAACCCAAAGTGGGGTGTTTTTGCATGTGTCTGTGAGTCAGGACCATATCCATGGTGAAAGGGAGGGGGGATTCTGCAGGGGCCTGCCCTTTTCCATGATTTTTTCAGCTTTCTCTTTTAATAGTGAATCTCTAACCTATTTATGAAGACAGAGGGCACAGAAGACATTCTCCCTAGTTGCTCAGTGAGAAGTAAATCAGCTGTTATCAGTATGTTCAGAACCCCTCATGTGACTGAAAAGCTTAGAAGTATACCTCACTGGTTCCGATCCAGCAAAAATTAGTCATCACTGCAATTCTATACATACCCCGAGAGTGAGTCCCACTAAATTCAATGGGACTCACTTATTAGTATACGCTATGGGACTGCTCACTGGAAGGACAGATCCTGAAGCTGAGGCTCCAATGCTTTGGCCACCTCATGAGAAATGAAGACTCCCTGGAAAAGACCCTGATGTTGGGAAAGATTTAGGTCACTAGGAGAAGGGGACGACAGAGGACGAGATGGTTGGACAGTGTTCTCGAAGGTACGAACATGAGTTTGACCAAACTGCAGGAGGCAGTGGAAGACAGGAGTGCCTGGCGTGCTCTGGTCCATGGGGTCACGAAGAGTCGGACACGACTAAACGACTAAACAACAACAAAATGGGACTGCACTGTTAGTTCAATTGAAACCCATTGAACCAATTGGATGCAATTGGAGTTAATCAAGACTGGCCTTAACTGGATTTGAGTCAGCAGCTAAGTTCAGGCATCTTATTTTTGCCTTCCAAGGGGATTGATTTCCCCAGATAACATTGGACTGCAGTGTTACAAAGCATTGGTGTTTTATTAAGATTTTCTAAAACTGACCCAGCTAGGCCAAGAATGGAGCTGCTTCATCCAAAGAGAGCCCTTTGAAAAGCTGGGCTCAGCTCGGCCGATGAATGCACAAAATTAGCTAGTTATGCAAAACACTTTTAAAAAAAAACAAATGTATTGGGACTTAACACAGAGAGCTGACTCAAAAAAAGTCAGCATTGGAACTACTTCTTAGCGATGCACTATGCAAGGTAATAATAATAATAATAATAATAATAATAATAATAATAATAATAATAATAATAATAATTTATTTATACCCCGCCCATCTGGCTGGGTTTTCCCAGCCACTCTGGGCGGCTTCCAACAGAAAAATGAAATAAAATAATCAATTAAACATTAAAAGCCTCCCTAAACAGGGCTGCCTTCAGATGTCTTCTAAAAATCTGGTAGCTGTTTTTCTCTTTGACATCTGATGGGAGGGTGTTCCACAGGGTGGGCGCCACCACCCCTTTAAATGAAAGCCCTCCTGACTGAACATTTTCTGGGAAGCAAATGGGATTTAGTTGAATGTAACCAGACATTAGGGTCACACTGGTAAAGTTATAGCAGCTATGGCATTACTTTTAATATTGCAGACATTCAAAATGGCACAAAATACATGTTTTTAAGTAATTGATTAAAACACCCTTAGCTTTAAAGAGCACAAGAGTATCTTTGCTGAATCATAATCCAGTATTCTGAATCCAGACATCTCTGAGAGTTCACAAGGATCAGAGGTTCACAAGCAGAAATAATTATCTGCGTTTCTTCCAACTACAATTTTATGATTCTCTTGTTTGTGCGTTGTATAGGGTACTGAGAGGTCTACTGCTTCTGAGCATTGAACTTCTGCATAGCTATGCTGATAGATGTGTTCTTAATGACATTTCCTAATTCATCTGAACTAGAGCTAATCTTAGGGACCTCTACAAATAAAGTTTTTTCATTGCACGAAGGAACTATCCATTGGATTTTTCTACTTGTCCGGGTGACCCCCTAAATTCCAGGATTGTGAGAGAGGAATGTTTATCTCTTCTCCATGCCCCGCTATACCAGGAATAATTTTATAAACATTTATCATGCTCTCTTGCTCCTCCCACTTTTCTGTTCTTTTTACTAAACCCCAAAGCTTTAACCTTTATTCATTTATTACCGCTCAAGGGGAAACAATCTTTTAGGTTTTAGTTTGACGCCTGCCGACAACATCACGACCCCAAAACAATTTGTACAAATGTCTTCAGCTGATCTTGTTCAGGAATCACTGTCTCCATTTTGTCTGTATCCCAAATAAAGTGTTTTTGGAATCATTCTGTGTACAGAACAAGAGGTTGTCAAAGTAGGTGGGTAAACAGTAACTATTTATGGAATGTCTGCCTTGAGCGCCAACCAAGTTTTAAATATACATAATATTGTGGGGAAAGGGAGAGGCTATAAATAGGCCCTAGCTCTGTGGGAGGTTTTTTTTTTGCAAAGTAGGTTGAATAAATGGTGGGAATATAATGACTCTATAAAGGCATGATGGCTCCTCGTTGTGTTTTCATAAGGCATTTAGGTTGTTGCCTTTTTGACTCCACCAATTCAGGGCTGCTGCTGCTGCTTTTGCTTCATGGGGCCAGAGCACAGAATCGAGGTCCAGTTATGCATTATTGTTTCATGTCGTTCATTTTATTATTGTTGTTTTATTGCACAGGTAGGCAAACTAAGGCCCAGGGGCCGGATCCGGCCCAATCGCGGACGGTCCGGGAATCAGCGTGTTTTTACATTAGTAGAATGTGTGCTTTTATTTAAAATGCATCTCTGGGTTATTTGTGGGGCATAGGAATTCGTTCTCCCCCCCCCAAAAAAAAATATAGTCCGGGCCCCCACAAGGTCTGAGGGACAGTGGACCGACTGAAAAAGTTTGCTGACCCCTGTTTTATTGCATTTATATCTTGTCTTTATTGAATTTGATTGTGGTATTCCCCCCCCCAAATAATCCCAAAAATACTTCCACTCTTCTGTAAATTCTCCATCACATTGATCACTTATTTTTGCCGTTAACTTTGCAAGTTCTGAATAGTCCATTAATTTTAGGAGCTATTCTTCTTTCAATTGACTTGTCTTTCCAGTTCTGTGCGTGTAAGATTCTCAGTGGAAGTGCAAGGAAATTAAAGGGGATTATTTCCACTGTTGGTGGGGTTGTAAAAAAATAAATAAATTTTGGACAGAAGTTTATGAGAATGTTAAAAAAATATTAAAATGGACATTAGAGAAAAAACCCGAGATCTTATTGTTAAGCCTGATCCCGGAGGATGTGCCTGCAGATAGAAAGAACATCTTGCTTTACGCCTGTGCCGCGGCCAGATTATTAATAGCACAAAATTGGAAGGGAGAGAAAGTACCGACTATTCAGGATTGGCGCATTAAATTAGTGGAATTTATGAATTTAGCTAAATTAACCGCGATAATTAGGAAAGTCCCCAAACAGAAATGGATAAAAGAATGGAAGTACGTAGAGGATTACTTGAGAGCTGAAGGTATTAGTGCTAGATGGGTAATTTGCTTTGAATAAATTCACACAAGGTTATGGGAATTGTAAGAATGGGTGAAGAAAATGAGATAAATGTAAATGATGTGTTTTATAAAGGAAAGCATAGTAACGTTCAGTATAATAGGAAACCGATATGTAAATGCTGGGAAGTTTATTTTTTGTATTTTCCTTTTTCTTTTTTTTTCTTTTTTTTTTCCTAAATTTTTTTTTTCCTTCCTTTCTTAATAAGTTTCTAATAAGCTTTGGTGTTTTTTTTTGTACAATTCTGATTTATGTTTGTATTAATGTATTTATTTGTGTTGATTCATGTTATGTTATGTTGTGTTGAATTATTTGGATTTTATTGTTAATATGTGTAATATTTAATAAAGTATTTTAAACCTCAAAAAAAAAAAAGATTCTCAGTGTTGTTGTTGTTGTATACATCAATAATTTAACCATCTTCTTTGAGACCTCTGACCCAATTTAGATCAAGGAGATCAAAGTGGTATACCCGGTTCCCCTCCACCTCTTAATTTAATCCCCACAACAACCCTGTGAGGTAGGTTAGGCTTCGAAGCAGTGGACTGACCCAAGATCACCCAGTGAGCTTCCTGACCAAATGGGGATTAGAACCCTGGTTTCCCAGGTCTCAGTCCAACATTCTGCCCTGGCTCTCAATTTAGTTAAGGGACCTAAAGCCCAGTTTGCCAAATACTGCTGGAGGACACTGCTCATTGCTCTTGTTCATTTTTTCATCCCCAGAGTAACTCATAACTGCATAAAGGTAAAGGGACTGCTAGGTTGGCAGGAGCAGGGACCGAGCAACGGGAGCTCACCCCGTCGCGGGGATTCGAACCGCCGACCTTCTGATTGGCAAGCCCTAGGGAGGGTGAATTCTACCAGGAATTCAGCACCTTCAAAAGGAAATTAGTAGTACGACAAATTTCTCTCTTTCCATGTTTGCCTCAAGGTGTTTTAGTGATACATGATACTTTGGCATGTGAATGTATGCATGTATATACATGGCTCTGAACAAAATGCCCTGGTCCCAGTCACCAAGGTCTTCCGGAGAGTCACTGCTAGTGGTCCCCCTTAGCTCGTGCCCACAAGGAGCTGTGTTCAGTATTGGAGGTCCCATTTTGTGGAACTCCTTTCCAGTTGAGGTCAGACAATTCCCCTTCTCTGTTGAACTTCTGGTGCTTACTGAAGACCTTTTGTAATAGAAGTGTAGGGTTGGAAGGGACCACAAGAGTCACCTAGTCCAGCCCCCTGGAATGCAGGAATATTTGAGTGGAGAACAGTCTTATAGTCATAGAATTGTAATGCAGGACTCTTTTGCTCAAACCCATGACCCTAAGCTTAAGAGTCTCATGCTCTGCCTTTTTAATTGAACTCTGATTTTGTAGTTTTGACTGGTTTTTAGTTTCATTGTATTGAGTCTCCTGTACGCTGCTTACATATGACAGTGATTAAGATTGAAGGATGCATTTACAGCGGCCCGTCTTGCTCAACAACCCAGCTGCTACATTTTGTAGCCGTTGTAGTTTCTGAACACTCAAGGACAGCCCCACACACAATTAATTACAGCCATCACGCCTGGATATTACTTTACATTACTATGGCTAGGTCAACCATCTCCCCCTGGCAAGGGTGCTGGTGGCGAGTTGTGCTGTAGAGCTGTTGATACCATCTGACCACCAGTAGCAATGTAGTGCATACATGTAGGCGCACACTTGAAAACGTGGTCCTTTAGGGAGTGAGATCCCATTCAGAGCAGGCTACATTCCACTTCCCTGCACCATTACCCAATCGTGTCTCTGCCTTATCTGGACTGAGCTCCGGTTTATTAGCCCCCATCAACCTCTGCTGACAAGGAAACTGCTTCTGACTGGCATCACGTATATGCTGTCTCTAAACAGGAATTTGCAAATGAGAGGATTTTGAACACAGCGTGCTTTATAACTGAAAGAAAGCTTTGGGTGACTGATCTGTTGGGCAGGACCATCTCAAGGCATTTTCCTGCCTGAGATGAAGATTCAGTTCTCCACCCCAAGCCACAGAGAACCCAAGACTGGGCAAATTATTTTCACACCTGGGCCAGATAATAATCACACAAATTATTACACATTAAATAACCAACAATTGGCTGCCCAGCTGAGCAGCTGCCTCTACTGCTCAGTCCACCTACAAGGGCTTATTTAATTATTTTGGGTTTTTATGTTACTGTAATAGGGACTTAGGGACGCGGGTGGCGCTGTGGGTTAAACCACAGAGCCTAGGGCTTGCCGATCGGTCCCAGCTCCTGCCAACCTAGCAGTTTGAAAGCATGTCAAAGTGCAGGTAGATAAATAGGTACCGCTCCGGTGGGAAGGTAAACGGTATTTCCATGCGCTGCTCTGGTTCACCAGAAGCGGCTTAGTCATGCTGGCCACATGACCCGGAAGCTGTACACCAGCTCCCTCGGCCAATAAAGCGAGATGAGCACCGCAGCCCCAGAGTCGGTCACGACTGGACCTAATGGTCAGGGGTCCCTTTACCTTTACCTTTACCTTTAATAGTGACTTAGAATGTTAAATATGACCTTCCAACCATAAGTAGGTAGCTTTGGCTTATTAAATTATGCTCTCGCATTTGCATACCCAAAAATATACCTATGATTTCTGTTCTCGTCACCTGCACATGTACTTAAACTGAGTTAAACATTTTATTAATCAGCTAAGAGGCAAGGAACAAATAAAATAATATGCAAGCCTTCGATAGCGTGTGAAACTTATTGCCACAAGACTGACAAAAAGTCCAGCGTCTCCTTAAAAGACAAAGGCTGGTCACCACTGAGCCTTTTTAAAAGAAAAAAATTCCTTCAATAGCACCTTAAAGACCAACTAAGTTTTTATTTTGGTATGAGTTTTCGTGTGCATGCACACTTCTTCAGAGTCGACTCCTATTTCAGTGTATCTGAAGAAGTGTGCATGCACACGAAAAGCTCATACCAAAATAAAAACTTAGTTGGTCTTTAAGGTGCTACTGAAGGAATTTTTTTATTTTACTTCGACCCAGACCAACACGGCTACCTACCTGTAACCAACCCTTTTTAAAAGAAATGGTATCTGTCACAGATGGGGTGGTGGCTACTCCCGAGTAAGCACTCCACACATCCTCTGGATTTTCATAGTTTTATTGTGCATGCTATATACAGTGGTGAGATGTCTCAAATCATGTCTGCTCTGCATGGGGCAGAAGCCCACAATGGCGTCTCGTGGGCTCTGACCCCCCTTTTAAGACTCCAAACGCCCCTCCTCCTTGCTCTATGGGTCCTCCGTGGTCCCAAACCAGGCTCCTGAGGTGCCGTTCTCTCTCCTCCCTCCTTTCCAGCCCCTGCTGAAGCTAGCTCCTCCCCTGCTTCCCTGCTACCAACCTGGAGCTGAGCCACCAGGACTCTGCAGAGCCCTGGACCCGTCTTAACCCTTCCTGTTCCTGATTTGAACTCCCAGACTTGCTGCTGCTCTCTCATCTGATGGAAGTAAGCAGAGTGGGCTGCTCTCTGCAAGCCCTCTCTCTTACATCCACCCCCCCTCCAGGCTCCCCCCCCCCTTTCTGAGGCCTGGTTTGCCTGGTCTGATGTCTGTAAAGAGGGCTGGAAGCCTGACAGGTCTTCCTCCTCTGTAGTGTGTGTAAAATCCTGTTCCCCGTCGGTGCTGGGTGGCTGGTCCGTGTAGTTCCTTCCGTTGTCATCCTCCTCCTCCCTCTGGAAAATTGCTTCCGATTCCCGGAGGGCTCCTTGGGTCTGCGTCTCCCCTGCTCCCCACCTGGGATCGCCCTCCCCCTCTGTGTTCCCTGTGCTACTGACGTGTGGTGGTTTGGGTCTGTGGGAGAAAGGAGCGTGCAGTTCCAGTGTGCGGTCCTCCCCTTGCATGGTGTGCGTGGTTGCTTCCGCGTTTTGGGAAGCAGGAGTGCCCTGCCTGGCCATCAGACATTTTAACCCCCCCTCCCCCCACCGGGAGCCCGGGCTCGCTGTGGCACTGTAGACCTCCTCCTCTTCCTTTCTTTCTGGAACCTCTTGGCTGCCTTCTCCCTCCACCCTTCTATCTAGTGTCTTTTGTGTGATTTCCTCCCCCTCCCTCCTGTCAGCGTCTTGTGTTGGATGTGTGTCACGTCCTCTGAACCTTGGGCTTTCCCTAAAGTGTGAGAGCAAAGACCTGTGACCCACGGGATGGACCTTTCTCGCTGTAGGTACTTCCCCCCTGAAGGTGACAGGGTTGATCTGTGTCAGAACCTTGAAGGGCCCCAGCCTTCTGGGTGCCAGCTTCTTCCCCCTTCCCCCCATGGGAAGGCCTTCTGACCACAGCCAGACCCTGTCCCCTCCGTGGAAGACCTTCTCCAGTCCCCCGTGATGGTCTGCCCCCTCCTTGTAAGCCTCATTGCTCCTTGCCACGTCTCCATCCAGTTGTTGGTGTACTGTCTCCCTCCTCTCACCCCATGCCTCAATTGGTGGTCCCCCAATCTCCCCCTGCTCTGGGAAGGCTCTGGGGTTTCGCCCAAGACTGGCCTTACTGGGTGTGAGCCTCGTGAAGACATGTACTGCATGCCCCTCCGTGGGGTTGTCATGATATTGCCTGAGAATCTTCCCTCTGAGGGAGTCCTGGGGCATATACCGGGCATCATTGCTAAAGAGTAACCCCTCTTTCTCGGCAAGCCCTTCCCCTGCCCCCTTTTTCTCCCTCAAGTCCCTCCGTATGTTCTGGGTAAAAGTGTCCTCTTTGGTGAGTTGGCTCAGTTTCTCTTCCTGCATCCCCGCCTCTGCGTCGTTCCATCCGCCTGGGGAGCTGATGTGGTGCGATCCTGAGGATTCTCCTTCTTTCCTGCAGTGCTCCTTGCCGTCTGCATCTCCAAAGGTGAGATCTCCCCGGCGCTGGCTGCCCACAGGGTCATTGTCCATTAAGTCCAAAGCTAGCACTTCTGCGTGCTTGTTCACTGTCATCTTCCGAGAGGGGGTCTGTTGCGTGACCTCACCCTCCTGCAATTCCCGGCCGCCTACGGTCAAGACGCTCATGGGCAGCTCCCTTGGGAAAATGGGAATCTGATCCTGCTTAGCCAAGTCCACCGATAGGAAATCGTTGCTGCTGCCCCTGCGGAGAAGCCCGACTGTCTCCTGGGTCTGGCCTCTTGGCAGCTGCAGACTCACTTCCATCTCTTTGTCGTGCTGTGGGGTGTTACAGGAGGGCTCAGTTGTTGGTGCTCTGCCTGGCCCCTCCCCTCCTGATCTGGCATCCAGGCTTGTGTCTGTGCCTGCCTGCTCTCGCCATTCCTTCCTCTGGGGGCAGTGTTCCACCCAGTGGCTGGGTGCATTGTAAAGGCATCTCCCGCCTTTCTCTTCCCTCTGTTTTCCCGCGTCAGCATTTGAAAGTACCCGCGCGCGGGCTTTGTCCCTCTGCATCACATCTGGCTGGAGGGGGCTGTGCTGTGCTGCAGCTGCCTCCCCGGGACTGTATGGGAACTTGTGGCCGCTGCCTTTCCCCTCCGTCTGTCCCCTCTGCCCGGACTCGCCTCTCAGCCTCCTGCACTTCCACGCCACCATGCCTCTCAGTCTTAGAGCCAGCTTGTGCTGAGGGTCGCCCTACAAAGTGCTGGCCCGTCCCGAGTGTCCTCTCTGCTTGTCCAGCCTCCGCCCCTCCGGCTTGGCTGTGTTCAGAGCTGCTCGGTTCACTAAGCTTGGCTTCCCCTGTGCCCGGGTGCCTACCTGGTGCTTGAGCCGTTCCATAGTTGCAGGGTGCTGGCAACTCATGCCAATCCTCCCTCGGCATCTCTCTCTTCTGCTTTAGATGCTGCCAACTTCATGCCGGCTGCTACATTTGCAGCCCTCTTCCCTCGGGGTAGCCATCAAGAGATTGTGGGCTTGCTGTCACAGATGGGGTGGTGGCTACTCCCGAGTAAGCACTCCACACATCCTCTGGATTTTCATAGTTTTATTGTGCATGCTATATACAGTGGTGAGATGTCTCAAATCATGTCTGCTCTGCA
Organism: Zootoca vivipara; assembly: GCF_965207765.1. Classification (NCBI taxonomy): domain Eukaryota; kingdom Metazoa; phylum Chordata; class Lepidosauria; order Squamata; family Lacertidae; genus Zootoca; species Zootoca vivipara. The sequence goes on from NC_142593.1 coordinate 53,060,817, forward strand.
TGGGGCAGAAGCCCACAATGGCGTCTCGTGGGCTCTGACCCCCCTTTTAAGACTCCAAACGCCCCTCCTCCTTGCTCTATGGGTCCTCCGTGGTCCCAAACCAGGCTCCTGAGGTGCCGTTCTCTCTCCTCCCTCCTTTCCAGCCCCTGCTGAAGCTAGCTCCTCCCCTGCTTCCCTGCTACCAACCTGGAGCTGAGCCACCAGGACTCTGCAGAGCCCTGGACCCGTCTTAACCCTTCCTGTTCCTGATTTGAACTCCCAGACTTGCTGCTGCTCTCTCATCTGATGGAAGTAAGCAGAGTGGGCTGCTCTCTGCAAGCCCTCTCTCTTACAGTATCTAATTGACTTGTGATTTACTTATCCCAGTGTCTTCAGTGAGGTTTAATCACAGCTAGCTTGAGTTGGAGTGGGGCCTAACAAATCTATTGTGACCTTTCTTAAAATTAAAAAAACCCTGTGCTTCTGATGAACTGGGTGCTACTCTGGGCAGCAGGATCATCCCATCACCATTTTCAGCCTGCTGCGATAGCCACTAGATGGTGCCCTGTTTTGATTAGTGTTGGAAGACATCTCACTTAGTTTGGGACATTAGCTCGTTATTGTACATCGGAAATCATTGGGTTAGCATACAGATTCACACTGAGTCAGGCCACTGGTTCATTTAGTATTCCCCAAGCTGGTGCTCTCTGTAAGTTTTGGACTACAGCAAGGATGGGGGAAAGTTGTGGCCTTCCACATGTTGTCCAACTGCAGCTCCCACCCCCCCACCCCCCGACCACTGGCCATGCTGGTTGGGGCCTGTGCATCCAGAGGTGCACATCTTTCCAACCCCTGGACTACAATTCCCATCATGCTGGCCATGCTGCCTGAGGCTGATGGCAGTTGCAGTTCAGAACAGCAGGAACGCACCAGATCCGGGAAGCCTGGCACCTACTGGCTGGCAGAAGCTTTCCAGGGTTGCAGGTCTTACCCAGTCCTGCCTGAAGATGCCAGGGACACTGAGCCTGCAACCTTTTGCAAATGAAGCATGCATTCTGCAAAATCCAGAGAAGTGCAAATTTCGAAGGAAGACTGTGTCTTCCAGCTGGAAGTGCCCTCTAATGCAAATAAGAAGTGATGTGCATCTCTCTTGGAGGCCACATTCCTTGAGGTGGATCAGAACCTTGGAGCCGTTTATTTCACTCTCTGAAATATTTTATCTAACATTATGTATTTTTTATGTGATCTCAACAGTTTGTTACGGAGAAATATTATAGCCCACTAAGTCAATATAAGGGGGAAAGGCTATAGTGCACCAGAAGTGGTCTGCTTCCAAGCTTCAGGCTTGTTGGACCTACTTTATTGTTTTACTACAACCCCCAAATCTACCACCTGGTGCTAGGTGCGAAATACATACAGTTAAAAATTAAAGAGAGTCGTGCTTCTGAGCATATGCATATGCTGAGCCTAGGAATTTGCCTTCGGTACAAGAGCAGAACTGAGCTCATGGCCCCTTTGCAAGAAACTCCACTCCTGATTAACTTTCCTTAATTGTGTAAGCTTAGGGTACATCTGCACTATGCATTTAAAGCAGTATCATTCCACTTTAAACAGCCATAGAATCCTGGGAACCATAGCTTGTCAAGGGCGCTGAGAGTTGTTAGGAGGCCCCCATTCCCATATGGGATGCAAATGGGGTTTCTTAACAATTCCCAGTGCACATGGCACTGCAGTCCTGTGACTGGAGTGGACTCAGTAGCTCCTCTCAAAGTGGTATAAAATAAATTAATAAGACCTTATCAAGCAAATCAGGAGGAACAACAAAAACAATTGCATTAACCCTTGCAACCCCCTGTAAAATATTCAAAGCAACAGCCTAAGAAATATTAATGAACGGCTAGGGCAGGGGGGTTCCGTCCCTGAGATTTCTCCTGTGTTCTGTAAGGGACAAAAAGGTTCTTAACCAAAATCTCCATGGAGTGAGTGGGTTACTCCATCAGTATCCTAAAAGTGTGCTGCAAGGAGAAGCTTTGGTGCACTTCCCGGCCGCCCCCCCCCCCCAGTTCTGGAGGGGCCTTAAATAGCTCACGGTCAGGAAGCTCATAAAAGCAGACTTGCCAACAGTCACGGGGACCCAGGAGCATCTTCAAAGCCCAGATGCTTTTCCATATCCTTTGGGCAACTTTGGTTGAAGTTTCCGATTTTAATACTGTAGTAGTGCGTTTTGTCCTCTCTTCCCCCCCCCCACCTACCATTCACTCCCCCTTCTTGCAGTGGGCTGTATTCCTGCAAAGCAAATTAGATTAACCCATTTGGAGACATTCATCCTTAACACAGAGGGGCTATAAAAGGAAATAATTACCAGGCAGGCTACCTGCTAATGCCTAAATAACAGAGCAAAAGATTAATGTTCTGCGTATATATATATATATATATATATATATATATATATATATATATATGCATCCAAAAGAAGGATCATCAAATAAAATAAAATAAAATAAAATTGTTGTTTGTCTGTTTGGGGCTCCACTGTGAGGTTCTCCCTAAATCCTGGACCCGGCATTGCACCATGGTCTGATCTAGAATCTAACAAAGTAAATGGGGCATGTTCTGAGTTGTCTAAACACACCCTAAACTGGGTCAGTCTCTGCCTTGACACTGACAGATGATGTCATTATTTCCCTTTTCCCCCCAAACACCCATTTAAAAGCTCTTCAATAAAGAAAAGGACAGGCGACTCCACCGTTTAACACTGAATCAATTGTCCGGGAACATTTATAGTCACCCTGGCTTATAATGGCATGTCTTTTGCAGGGCTAGACCGGGTATAAAAAAAACAGTAACCGGTGATTAAAGGTGCCAGTTTGGCAAGCCTGTGCAATGCCAGCCATATGAAGAAGCTCTCCACAGGGAATTTCCAGCTCACAAGCACTATTATTAGCTATCAGTTTCAAGTGCTTTCAAGCACTGGGCAGCTGCTCAGGTAACAGCGAGGAACACAAGGCAGGTGAGGCGGAGGAATCCGCCTTTATAGGCCCTGCTCGGAAGGGCCGCGCCAACCCGTGCCTCCGTCCCACTTGCGTTACGGTTTCCAGCTCAGAAGAGGCATTTATGAAACAATTAACAAGTCAGCGTCACCACAAAGGCCTCTGCTGCCAAGAGCACAGGTGAGAGGGAACAACAGGCACAATGCACCATGGTACTTAGTGCTCAGAGACACTCGGCACCGCAGAACACTCGAAACACTTCAGACACGTTGGCTGCTTTTGAGCAATGAGTCCCCTGCTTAAAGCTGGGGTGTCGATGAGCTCAGTGCGCCAGTGACCCCACTTTGCTCTGCCCTTCACACGAGGGGTGAGGGAAGACGCCACAAAGCTGCATTTAACCATTGTTGTTGTTTAGTCATGTCCAACTCTTCATGACCCCATGGACGCCAGACACGAGACACTCCTGTCTTCCACTGCCTCCCGCAGTTTGGTCAAACTCATGTTCGTAGCTTCGAGAACACTGTCCAGCCATCTCGTCCTCTGTCGTCCCCTTCTCCTTGTGCCCTCCATCTTTCCCAACATCAGGGTCTTTTCCAGGGAGTCTTCTCTTCTCATGAGGTGGCCAAAGTATTGGAGCCTCAGCTTCAGGATCTGTCCTTCCAATGTGAGCACTCAGGGCTGATTTCCTTCAGAATGGAGAGGTTTGATCTTCTTGTAGTCCATGGGACTCTCAAGAGTCTCCTCCAGCACATAGCTTTCCATAATGTGCATCCTGAGAATGTCTGGTAGAAAAAAATGTATGAGGGGGGAAAACCCTAAGGGAAAGAGAGCATCTTATCAGGAAATCTATTCTGCACAGAGTAGGAATCGGGCCTTTAGTGTTGTGGCTTCTGCCCTTTGGAATGACCTCCCCTTGAATAGTAGACAAGCACTGTTGTCTTGGCTGAATTTGGGGAGATATTTAAGACCGACCTCTTCCAATAAGCCTTTTAAGGTGAGATCATTCCTAGTCTGCATCTGAATTGGAACTGTATAACAACAACAACAACAACAACAACAACAACAACAACAACAACAACAACAACAACAACAGTTTTATCACTTGTTGTTTGCCTCCCTGGGATCCTTAGGGAAGAAGGATGGGACATATATTTAGTAAATAAATAAGATCCCCTCCCCACACTGAGGAGTGAGGACTGAGCATGCTGACTTATCAGGAGAGGAACTGGAATATCAGGTGGAGGTGGAATGGAATGTGGGGCAGAGTTGGCTGGCTGAAACCTGAACAAGGGGCACTCCATGCTGCAACTTTTTATTGCAGGTCCTACCTACAATAAAGAACAGCAGCTCAAGGGGGAGGGGTGGGACAGACAGCAGGACTAACAAGGAAATGCAGTTTCACATACTTAGGTTTTCTTTTGTTTGGGGGTGAAGACTAAATGAGGTTGCACCTCTAGAGCACTGTTTTTGGACCACAATTCCCATCATCCCTGACCACTGGTCTTACTAGCTAGGGATGATGGGAGTTGTAGTCCCAAATCTGCTGGAGACCCAAATTTGGGAAACACCGCTCTAGAGACTTCACAAAATTTTTGGATTTGGAGTATGATTAGCCAGGGAAAGAGGAGACGGGGAGGAAATATTTCGGCCATCTCCAAATATCTAAAGGGCTGTTCAACAATGGAACTGTCTCCCTCAGGAGGTGGTGGACTCTCCTTCAATGAAGGCTTTTAAGCAGAGGTTGGATGGCCATCTGTCATGGATGCTTTAGCTGAGATTCCTGCATTGCAGGGGGTTCGGCTAGATGATCCTCAGGGTCCTTTCCAACTCTACAATCCTATAATTCTATGGTTCTTTTGCCTGCCACTACTCTCCGTCTTGGAGAAGGCAGGCAAACTGGCCGCAATGGCAAGGAGGTGTTCCTGCACATCTGGGGAAGCAACAGAGCATCTGTTTTGCATGCACAAGCTCCAAGCTTCAATCCCCAGCAGCATCTCCAGCTAGGATTGGAAAAGGCTCCTTTTCCGAGCACAAATCAAAATGTTGGTGCAGACCTTTAAAGCCCTAAATGGCCTCGGTCCAGTATACATGAAGGAGCATCTCCACCCCCATCATTCTACCTGGATACGGACGGAGGTCCAACTCCAAGGGCCTTCTGGTGGTTCCCTCGCTGCGAGAAGCCAAGTTACAGGGAACCAGGCAGAGGGCCTTCTTGGTAGTGGCACCCGCCCTATGGAACGCCCTCCCACCAGATGACAAAGAGAACAACTACCAGACTTTTAGAAGACATCTGAAGGTAGCCCTGTTTAGGGAAGCTTTTAATGTTTGATGGACTACTGTATTTTAATATTTTGTTGGAAGCTGCCCAGAGTGGCTGGGGAAACCCAGCCAGATGAGCAGCGTATAAATAATTTATTATTATTATTATTATTATTATTATTATTATTATTACTACTACTACTACTACTACTACTCCTGCCTGAGACCCCATAGAGTCGCTGTCTGTCAGTGTGGACATTGCTGAGCTAGATGGACCGATGATCTGACTCAGTACAAGGCAGCTTCCGATGTTCCTCTCCATGGCCAGGGGGCTCTGGGGTTGGAAGTGGACCCGCTGGGGTGATGCGAGCCTTGAGAGGCACCCAGGGAGGCCAACCCCTTAACACCAGCCCTGGCGCAGGCAGGAGTGAAAGCAAACCATATAGGCGCTAGAGCAAGGACACAAAGCACAAGAAGGTAAGGACAAGAAGTCTGTGCTTTGCTGTATGTTTGTTGGCAGAAAGATGAGACGCAACAATAAATATCTTGTACACACAGCAAAAGGAACAGAGAACAAGGGGCGTTATCAAGGGAATATGTTCAGGGTTAGATCTGGGTGTGTGGTTGTGTGTGTGTGTGTGTGTGTGTGTGTGTGTGTGTGTGTGTGTGATCCCTATATCCTGGGAAATTGTGTACAATTCTCCCTGCCCCCCTTTCATGTTGGTCATTTGTCCCACCCTGGCTGTTAGTAGAGGCTGGAGAAGATTGGCATCTGCAAGCCACAGGACCAGGAGACAGGAAGTCTGCATTTTCTTCCTGGTTGTGCTATGGGAATGATTCCCAGCCTTTATTACTGGCTCCCTTGTCGCTGCCTCTCTCTCTCGGTCAGCTCAGATAAGTCACGTACTTTCTCCCTGGCCCCCATAAGTCTAGGGCTCGAGCGTAACGGGAACTGCCTCGAAGGGCAGTCAGGCCAGAGACGGAATCAGAAACGGAGTTCAGAAAGGGAAGCAAACTGTTCGTTCAGTTAGGAAAGTAGGGAGTAGGGAGGAAAGGGACAGAGGCTTGCACAGAGAGCATTTTAAATCAACGACAGCCTTCCCCAACCTGGCGCCCTCCTATCAGCCCCAAACAGGCGTGCCTCTTTATTGATCTTTTTGTGTGACTTGAATGCGAGGATGCTCCAGTTTGAAATCCAGCCTATTTTGTCAGTGCAGTACCTCAACAAAATAAGGTGCAATATAAAATAAATTATACACAACTCTTTTTTAAAAAAAAGCTTTCTGAGACCCTTGGGAAAGGATGGACAAGTCCACCAGAGTAAACTCTCAGATCTTGGGGTTCTTTAAGAAGTCTCTCTTAGCCTAGTACCCAAATGAATGTCATTACAGGCCCTAAGCACTGAAAAGATTATGATGCTCCTCCCCAGGAATTTGAAAGGAAAATAATATTAAACCATAAAATAACATGTATAAACAAACAAACAAACAAACGATTTACTGCAACACATGACAGGATCTTATTTCCTTGCATTATTGTGATCAACGTTAGCTGGGCATCCTAGGCTCCCTTGCACCCTTGGCAAAGAGCTGTATCATCAAGGAGAGGTGTGATTTTTGCAGGGGGCTCACCCAGGCCTGTGCCCTTGGCCCACCCCTAGGTACGCCCCTGAGGACATCCCCTTGTTTAGGTGGAGATAAGCAGTAAAAAGAGAACAGAAAAACAGGAGAAGAGTGTGCAGTGGAGGGTCAGGAAGTCTAATGAAGTTATGGTTTTCCCCATTATTACTACTGTCAAATGTCAATTTCTTTTTTTTAAAAAAAGACAGCTCTGTGTCCGTGTGTGTGTCCGTGTGTCCGTCTGTGTCCGTGTGTCCCCCTGCTTTGCTAGTGCCTTAAGTGCATGCTTAATCTGTATACTGGTTAATTCAGCACAGTGGGCACCCAAAAGATCAGTAGAAAAATGGATCAGATGTTGCAAACTGCCCTGTGATCTTTGGATGAAGCCAGTACTGTATAGAAATTCAATAAATAAGAAATAGTATAGTATAGAAATTCAATAAATAAGAAATAATAATAACAATCAGGTGGGAATCTAGTTCCACCAGCTTTATCACTGGAGGAAACCAAGGATCTGTTACCCTTAGTGGGTTGAAATGCAGTGAGGCCACCCCACCCCAATTGCATCTCGAGCCATATTTGCACAAATTTGTTCACATCAGAGATGGGTTGGGGATGCCTTCACCCGATGCGTATGGCCTTTTTGGTTTCCCTGCCCCTGCAACATCCCTCTGCCGCCAGAACTCCTATTCATTAAGATTCCATCTTCACTTCTGCATTTATCTGCACCTGAACAATAGCTATTACGGTATGTTCAGATTACCAATGACTCCACTTCCAGTTTTCTAAAAAGACTTAAACTGGCTTTGGGGGGAGGGAAATGCATGCAGCAGCAGTAGTACAGTATTTGCCAAGGAACTGCAGGATCAATATGGATTGCGGTTAGGGTCATGTGGAATGCGGCATCAGAAATTAGCAGTGGGAGCGCAATGTGAGCATCAAGGCTCCTATATCCACTTAACTTTGGAGTGAGGACCATTGAACACAATGGGATAGACATGAGCGGCAGGCCCAGAGCCCAAATTCGGCCCTCCAGGTCTCTCTCTCTCTCTAGGCTACGCTGATCCAAAAGCACCACCCGCATGATCCTTAACCAGCCCTTATGGGCATCTCTCTCTTGACTGGGTGGAGAATGGAGAGATCCATGATGACAGGAACCTCTGGCTTTGTTGTGGCTGGAATGTAGCTTAAGGATCCTATCAGTTGCTCCCCCCACCCTCATCCCATTTATGCCTCTGGCCCTGCCCACCAGTGGCATGCAGTAGGAACGCAGCCCTCCAGCTGGAAAAAGCTTCCCCACCCCTGATGTATAGAATTGTGCTGTAAATCTTTCCTGAAATTCGCCACTTGTCTTGAGCAGCAATGACTCTTGAGCATTGGGGTGGGGGAGAGAAGTTGCAACTTTGATTTAGAGATCTGCCCAGCTCCCTCTGCCTGAAGGGCTTTTCTACTGAGCCACTGAATTCTGCCCAATGTTTATTGTACTCTTGGTATCTTGGCCAAAGGGAGAACCGGATCAGCTTGGGATGTGATAAGCTTTGTGGTTTTCTGCCGCTGCTCACCCACCCACAGCACGCAGCAGTTCAGCATGAGTTAAGGCTCAGCCCTTAACTGTTAAGGCTGATTATTTAGCACACAGATGCAGCAGTCAAAGAAACAGAAAGCCAAATTTCCTAGGGGAACATCACAGGCAGATCGCCAGGAGCGCTGCTGGTGTCACGTATCGGAGATCAGGCTAAACGGTGAATCAGGGAAATCCCCATTTCTGACTCTCACTTCAGCCACGAACTCAGGCAGGCCCTCCATCTCTTTGCCTCAGACCCACACCAACAAGATGGGGAACACCGACCCACCTCATGGGATTGTTGTAAGGAAGAAGCACGAAATAAACGGGTGTGAAGTGCTTTCAACGTTACAAAACCATTGTGGAAATGCTGAATATTAGAATCGTAGAGTTGGAAGTGGCACCGAGGGTCATCTAGTCCAACCCCCTGCAATGCAGGAATCTCAACTGAAGCATCCATGACAGATGGCCATCCAACCTCTACTTAGAAACCTCCAAGGAAGGAGAATCTGCCATCTCCCGAGTCAAACAGCTCTTGCTGTCAGAAACCTCTTCCTGATGTTTCGTCAGAATCTCTTTTCTTGTAACATGAAGCCATTGGTTTGAGTCATCATCATCATCCTTTTATTCGACCGTCAGTCAGAAAAAGATACATTTATCCATACAAAGTTAAAACATCTGAGATGGTTTTTAAACACAGCCAACACTAAAAAAAGGGGGGGGGCTAAACAGACAGCCCCAAATCAATACAGTCAATTTTAGTCTTACGACACTTGAAAGCTAAAAAAAGAAATTTGGCCACCAAGGAGGCTGTATTTCTAGTAGCATTATTCAGCAAGTATAAAACCTGATTTTCTCTGGGTAAAAAGCTAAATTGGAGTAGAAGTGGAGCTATAAGATTTTGCCTAAGCTCTGTGTAAGAAGGGCAAGTTAGGAGAATATGTTCGGTGGACTCGACAACGCCCATGGCACAATGACAAGTTCTCTGGGCGTATGGTACGCCCCTATACATTCCCCACAGTACTGCAGAATCAAGGGCATTTAATATAGCCGCTGTAAGAAGTCTATGGTATTCCACATAGTGGATTTCCGCAAGGTAGGGGGCTGGTATGATCTGGTAGATCTGGTCCCCTAGAAACATTCCTGGTTTTAGCTGGGCTATATCTTCTTGCCTAGCAATATCACTCAGTCTCCGGGAGATCACAGCTCTGGCTTGAATGTACGTCATAGACTCGAAGTAAAGGTGTGATAATCCACAGGATTGAACCTCATTAGTGACTTCCCTTTCCCACGATGATTGAAAATCATCCCTCAAAATCAAGGGGGCGATACCCACTGGTTTAAAGGAAAGCTTGAGCCATAGCCAAAGCTTCATCTTCAGGGCCACATACCGTAGGGCTTCCAACCGACCTCCAGTCTCACAGCCGCTACAGAAGGAGGAATCCTAAGAATGGCTCTGAGAAATCTTGTTTGGATAGAATTCAGTTTCAGAAAATCCCTACGGGAGCCCAAAGAGATACCCACCAAAAGAAGGGGGAGGACTTTCATTTGAACAAGTCTAAAAGCTACCTTCACTGATTGCACCTGGTTCTTATCTGCGTGGCTGCTTTAGATGCACTGGTAGTTATATAGTCTCTATGGGCCAGAAAAGACCTATTTGATCGAATTACTTGCCGCAGATATTTAAAGCAGTTAACCTGCTCTAGGCGGATCCCGTTCATCGACCATCGATGGGGTCTCGGACGAGCGAAGAAGACCATAATCTTGGTCTTGGCATAGTTATGGTTTGAGTCCTGCCCTCAAGAGCAGGAGAAACAAACTTGCTCCATCTTCCATGGGACAGCCCTTGAGATATTTGAAGATGCCCATCATGGCTATCAATATTAGAATCATAGAATCATAGAGTTGGAAGAGACCACAAGGGCCATCCAGTCCAACCCCCTGCCAAGCAGGAGACACCATCAAAGCATTCTTGACATATGTCTGTCAAGCCTCTGCTTAAAGACCTCCAAAGAAGGAGACTCCACCACACTTCTTGGCAGCAAATTCCACTGTCAAACAGCTCTTACTGTCAGGAAGTTCTTCCTAATGTTTAGGTGGAATCTTCTTTCTTGTAGTTTGAATCCATTGCTCCGTGTCCGCTTCTCTGGAGCAGCAGAAAACAACCTTTCACCCTCCTCTATATGACATCCTTTGATATATTTGAACATGGCTATCATATCACCCCTTAACCTTCTCTTCTCCAGGCTAAACATACCCAGTTCCCTAAGCCGTTCCTCATAAGGCATTGTTTCCAGGCCTTTGACCATTTTGGTTGCCCTCCTCTGGACACAGTACTCCAGGTGAGGTCTGACCAGAGCAGAATACAGTGGTACTATTACTTCCCTTGATCTAGACGCTATACTCCTATTGATGCAGCCCAGACTTGCATTGGCTTTTTTAGCTGCTGCATCACACTGTTGACGCATGTCAAGTTTGTGGTCTACCAGGACTCCTAGATCCTTTTCACATGTACTGCTCTCAAGCCAGGTGTCTCCCATCCTGTATTTGTGCCTTTCATTTTTTTTGCCCAAGTGTAGTACTTTACATTTCTCCTTGTTAAAATTCATCTTGTTTGCTTTGGGCCAGTTGTCTAATCTATTAAAGTCATTTTGAAGTGTGATTCTGTCCTCTGGGGTATTAGCCACCCCTCCGAATTTGGTGTCATCTGCAAACTTGCTCAGGATGCCCTCAAGCCCATCATCCAAGTCATTGATAAAGATGTTGAATAAGACTGGGCCCAAGACAAAACCCTGTGGCACCCCACTAGTCAGTCAGCCAGTTACAAATCCACTGAATGGTAGCATTGTCTAGCCCACATTTTACCAGCTTCTTTACAAGAATATCATGGGGCACCTTGTCAAAGGCCTTGCTGAAATCAAGATAGGCTATATCCACAGCATTCCCTTCATCTACCAGGCTTGTAATTCTGTCAAAAAAATGAGATCAGATTAGTCTGACATGACTTATTTTTCAGAAACCCATGCTGACTTATAGTGATCACAGCGTTTCTTTCTAGGTCAGGCATCCCCAAACTTCGGCCCTCCAGATGTTTTGGACTACAATTCCCATCATCCCTGACCACTGGTCCTGTTAGCTAGGGATCATGGGAGTCTGTATTTTAGAATTTCTGTTTTGTTGGAAGCCGCCCAGAGTGGCTGGGGAACCCGGCCAGATAGGCGGGGTATAAATAATAATATATTAATATATTATATTATTATTATTATTATTATTATTATTATTATTGTAGGCCAAAACATCTGGAGGGCCGTAGTTTGGGGATGCCTGTTCTAGGTGCTCACAGACCGTTTGCTTAATGATCTGCTCTAGAATCTTTCCTGGTATTGATGTCAGGCTTATATTATTATTGCTTCCTTTGTTATTGGGAGATCCATAGCAGCAGTTTCCAAGTCAGAAATAAAAGTGTGTTTCTGCCTCTTTGGCAGGCATATGCAGCACAAAATTCAGGGAGCAGAGCTTTCACAATCCTCAAACTGGAGGCAATTTACAAACAGACCCACTGAATTCTTGTAAAGCTGAATGAAACCCCCAGTTTCACCTAACGCTTCCTCTGATACCTGCTCTTTCATTCTTCTCACCAGAGTCCCGTTTTTCCTAATAATTTCCTCCTTTATCCCCTGGCTTTTAAAAGTGGTTTCTTCCTTTCATTGTTGCAGTTTCAGGGCAGCTAGAAGAGGCGAGCATCTAATTTGATAAAAACAAATTGATATTGGAGAGAGACACCACCACCAAGGTGTCTGACAACAAACTGCTAAGCTTCTACTATGTTTGTGATATATTCCATACTCACTAGCAGCCTCATACCCAAGAATCCAAAAAAGCAAAAAATCAGTGCAGTTTTCAATGGTTCAGTCTGCCATCTTGATTCAAAATGGCATCTAACAGTATCTGGACACAGACAGAAACCCGCTCCTTGATCTCAGGAACTATCGTGCAAAACTTAGCTGCTGTTGTGCTTTAGATTAAACTGACTCTGGCAACCCAAACCCACTCCCAGGGACAATCCATAAAGCAACGTCTGGTCACAGTCTGAAGTCTCAACAAAAGAGGCAAGGTCCAGAAACGGTCCAACATCAAAACACTGGGAATTTCCATCATCAGCTTGATCACAAGGTACAGCAGGGAGCCGCTGCAAGGACAACCAGCATTCTTTGCCAGGACCTGGACCCAGGCAATCTGGATTGCTCACTTTCTCAATTTAGTACCTATAGCCAGGAAGAAGGGATGCTAAGGCTATCAGCAGCTACCAACCACACTGGCTATGCTGTACCTCCACAGTCTGTGGCATAATGCCTCTGAACACATAATCACAAATGAGGAGGATGGTTTTGTGCTCAGGTTCTGATCGTTGGTTTCCCATAGGCATCTGGTTGGCCTTTGTGAATACAGGATGCTGAACTAGATGGGCCATTGGCCTCTTCCAGCAGCTTCTTCTTATGTTCTCATTCTGCCGTAAACACTCAAACCCAGGCTCCCTTGGGGGGGAAGTTGTAAGTCTTATAACCAAAACATAATGAGTGGTGGACTTCCAAGAATTGGATAGTTGGTTAAAGCGTGGAGCTGATAACACCAAGGTTGCAGGTAGAATCCCTGAAAGGGAGAGTTATATATATATTCCTGGGACTAGACGGTGCTCTGGGTCCCTTCAAAGGCTACAATTTTACGATTCTGTGATTCTACAAACTGGCTTGCCACTCATATTATGCTTATGTGGAGGTTGCCTAGTCTATATAGCCTGCACAGGGAAGCTTTTAAGGTTTAATGCTTTACTACGTTTTTATATACAGTGGTACCTCGGTTCTCGAACGTAATCCTTTCCAGAAGACCATTTGAGGCACAAAGGGCTGTCTGCAAATTTAATTGAGAAAATTGAAAAACACGCAGTGGAAGCCGTTCAACTTCCAAGGCGCGTTCAGAAACAGAAGCATTTACTTCCGGGTTTTCGGTGTTCGGGTTCCGAAACGTTCGTCAATGGAGACATTTGAGAACTGAGGTACCACTGTATACTGGAAGCTGCCCAGAGTGGCTGGGGCAACCCAGTCAGATGGGTGGGATACTAATAATTAATATTTATAATAATATAGGCACAAGCAGAACACGGATTATTAGAGCTAGACAAGTAAACACAACAGGGGTGACAGCTTGAATAAAATATTGGCGGGGGGCTGATAAGCCCCACCCTGAATAATCAACCACAAGATGCGACACACACCATTTGAATGGAAATGCCCATCAACTTTGTGGCCCCTTGGCCCCATCAATTATTTTGTGGGGGGAGCGAAGAGACCTCAGCCCTTAGGAGTTGGCTCCTATGAAACACAGCATATTCCTGTGTGGCAGGCAGGTTTATTATCTGCCCAGTCCTGCCCATGAATATCAGTGGGGACCACACGATGCCCTTCATGCACAGCCGATCGCATCCCCCATCTCTGCTGCTAACATACTTTGCGCACAAAGCATGCGGACACCCTGTACAGTAAACAAGGATTGGAAGATGTGTTTGCCATGCTGCAGATAACTAAATGAAAGGTCCCCACAGAAGCCTGAAAGCCAAGAAGGTAGGGGGGTGGGTGGGATTAATTTGTTTTGCTTGGATGCGATTTAAATATGTCAATATTAGAGCAGTATAATTACCATCCGAGTCATTCCGGCAAACAAGCCGGTAACAGAGACATCTTTAAAGGAGACACGTTTCCTCTTGGCACCGTTCTGAGACAGGAACCAATTGAATAAAATTAGCTCTCCTGATGTATGTTGCTTTGTCTTCAAGACCAACTCCAAGGATGCCTCGAAACCTAAAAGGTGGAAGAGGCCAAAGCCTGGTGGAGGTAAGTTGACAGTTGCCTTGTTTAGAAGCTATATTGAGACAAATCTCCTGGCAGAACCCATTCATTCAAATCATTGACATTTATAGGTCCGGAAGAGGCCAAAATAATGAAGTCCTGCCTGCTTCCTGAAGGTAGGATCGTTCCACGCATCAACGCCACCTTTGAGATACGTCAAAATTAACCTTCATGATCCAGAAAGCGGTTAGTCCCAAGCAAATCAGCAGGAATTAATGAGTGGCCTTGAAATACAGGTGACTCCAGACAGCTCAAGTAAGTGTGCCAAGCCACAAACTACAGCTTCCCATAGCTGCTAGTCAAACAGCCTCCAAAAACAGTTAACAACCTGATCCATTTTTACTCAGAAGACTATCTTACTCATTTAAATTGTGCTTACTTCTCATGCTTATGTTTGAACTGTTATTCAGTCGGGTTTGGGCTGTTCTTCATTCAAGTTAGGAACTATCAATCACAGCAGGCCTAAGTGATATTACATTTTTGCTGCTGCCATCCGTCTGTCTCAAGCAGGGGTCAGCAACCTTTTTCAGCCGTGGGCCAGTCCACCATCCCTCAGACCATGTGGTGGGCCGGACTATATGGGGGGGGGGGGAATGAATGAATTCCTATGCCCCACAAATAACCCAGAGATGCATTTTAAATAAAAGCACACATTCTACTCATGTAAAAACACCAGGCAGGCCCCACAAATAACCCAGAGATGCATTTCAAGTAAAAGGACACATTCTACTCATGTAAAAACACGCTGATTCCTGGACCGTCTGTGGGCCGGATTGAGAAGGCGATTGGGCCGTGGGCCGGATGCGGCCCAATCGCAGGAGGTGTACAAGGCGCCATTCAACCGTCTTAGGGACTCCACTCTGGATTTGTGTAGGGTTTACTCGGTGGTTTTTTTTCTGGGGGGACGCAGGGGGACGCAGACCCCTAAACATTTTGTGAATCTAATGGGAGGAAATTTTAAAATTAAAATTAAAGTTTTTAGTTTCTTCTCTAGCACGGTGAATCGTCAGTTCCGTTGAATAGCATGGTGAATAGCCTCATTTCCTGCCACGGTGTTTCCTGAGTCTCAGGCAGAATGAGAGTACCCCTAAACATTTTTTTAATGTTTTTTTTAAATTTTGCTGGTCTTTGACCGTATTAAAGTTTACTTACTTTTTTTTTTTAAGCACTGGGTTTACTCCTTAGCCTTTTCTTGAAGATATCCCACAAGGCAGTGGAGGTAGAGGGCCAGAGTTTTCCTTCTCCTAGATGAGCTACCTTCCCAGATTGACAAGCCCCACCTGCCCCTCACATCTCTCTACAAAAACAAACAAAAGGTCAGGCCATTGGTCCATCGAGTTCAGTTATTTCCTAGCCACACAGCCACCTCCTAGGCCAAGGGGTCTACTTGTGAGTAAGCAGGGCTTGATATTCCTTCACTGCCTGCAGCTGCGTTTTCAGAAGCCAGGACATAGAAGGCCTCCCTCTTGAATAATGCGATTCCTAGGCCTCAGGGCCCTTGGGCCTAGTTCCCGAGTACAAGCCTCCGGCCTGCCTTGCGTCGTGTACCCTTTGCCTGTGCCATGGACCTTGGACTGCTGCCTTACTCCGTTCCCGGGTCGTGGTTGGGCCTAGACCGAGTCTCTGGGCTTGGCGTTGGCTGGTTTGAACATTCGCAGCCTCGCTACCATTGCTGAGCAGTTTAGGGAAGGCTTTCGTCTTCGCCTCACTGGGGCCCCTGAACATAACAGCACCCTCGGGTGTCCATGAAAAGAAGCTGGATGATCCAAAGGAGGAAGGTCCCAAGTTCTCAACAGGATTGCAAGCAGAAGGCCCTGGGTTCAACCCCCAGCATCTCCAGGTAGGGTTCTGCCTCAAATCCTGGAGAGCTGCTGCCGGTCAGTGTAGACAATACGGGGCTAGATGAGCCCAACGGTCCAATGGTAGCTTCCTGTGTTTCTGGGTCTCTGCAGGGCCTTTTAAAAGTGGGCTGTTGCTAGTAAATAAAAACGAAGTAAATGCCAGTTGGCTTTTTTCAGTAGCCTAGGGTTGCCGTATTCCGAACAGCAAAAATCTGGACAGAAAAGTTGGTGAGATTTTTTGGCACAATCACACACACAATTTTGGTGTTTAAGGAAAGTCTAATAATAATAATAATAATAATAATAATAATAATAATAATAATATTTTATTTATTTATTTATACCCCGCCCATCTGGCTGGGTTTCCCCAGCCACTCTGGGCAGCTTCCAACAGAATATTAAAATAATTATTAAATATTAAAAGCTTCCCTAAACAGGGCTGCCTTCAGATGTCTTCTAAAAGTCTGGTAGTTGTTTTTCTCTTTGACATCTGGTGGGAGGGCATTCCACAGGGTGGGTGCCACTACCGAAAAGGCCCTCTGCCTGGTTCCCTGTAACTTGGCTTCTCGCAACGAGGGAACCGCCAGAAGGCCCTCGGCGCTGGACCTCAGTGTCCAGGCAGAACGATGGGGGTGGAGACTCTTCTTCAGGTATACTGGACCGAGGCCTTTTAGGGCTTTAAAGGTCAGCACCAACACTTTGAATTGTGCTCGGAAACATAACGCTGGCGACCTGGGTTGCCATGTGCCCGGCTTTTCCTGGACATTTTGCTGATTTCCGCCAGGACACCGCGGTATTCCAGATATGTCCAGGAAATTCTGGATATATTGCCACCCTACAGTAGCCTGATCAGGAATTATTAATTCTGCTGGGTCTTCTGGGCCCCAATGCTGGATTATTTGACAGAATGTAGTTTTACTTGTCAGAGCACTAAAAGAGAAGCAGCAGCTAGCCAGCAGCCCACCCTGATCTAGAACTCCTTACAACAATCATTTTTGTCTTCTTTTTCTTGTTGCCTCTTGACACGGAGAGTTCCCGCTTCCTTAACTTGTGCTGATAGTAGTGCCAATAAAACCAGGTCTGGTATTTTAATAGCTGCATTCAATCAAAGCACATTTCTACATGGACATTAAAAAAAAAGCATAACCCTTCACAGAGCCACATTTTAAGGCTGAAGGGTAGGCACTGGTTCATTTTTATTTTGCTTTGCTTTGCTTGTGATTTCTTAACTGAATTGACTTGTAGGTCAACTTCTGCAAAGTTTGTCTTCAGGGTCAGCTCTATGTTTGAGGGGCATCTGGGCAAAGTGGCCTCTTTGCTTGTGTTGGTGGTGGCAGCAACACACCAAGGGCAACTCCTGGTTTTAGTTTTTCATAATGCCCCATTGCGCCTGATGTAGTGTCACTCCAGGGCATCGTGGGAATTTAAAACTGAAGTTCACAGACCCAGCTGCCCAGTGTGCAGTACCAAGAGTCACACCCCACAAGTGTCCCAGAAAAAAAGGGACACCCCGTTTTTCTCAGCAAGAGCACGGCAACCAGTTTGAGTGCTGTGATATCGCGTGATTTTGCACCAAGATATCGTCCTGAAAAAAGAGCTTGGGGGGGGGCATCATCTTGTGTGGTGTCCCCAAACATACATTTTGGGGAGCCATTAGAGCACGTCCCCAATAACAGCACATTTTTCAGACTCTGTGATATTGCATGGGTCATGTGATTTGGGAGCACAGACGGAAAGATGCACGTTCCCAGTTTTGATACTCAATATGTTGGAGGGTATGGGATCTGCTTGTGGTGTTTGGCTCAAGTAAGAGCCAAAGGTTATGTTTATCCTAACCCAGTTCAGACATTAACTTACCTTGAGTTAGATATACACGAGACCTAGGCCTGCTCAAGCCACATCTGCTCTCTTATTTTCATGGCACAATCAAAGACTTCCTGGGTGAATTAGCTATAGTTTTCCATACCACATTATTGATGTGTATAGGGGCATTTTTGCTCTATAGCACAACTAAAGCGGGACATTTGTGGCCAAGAGAAGTTTGTAGATTATCATAATCAAGTTATAGGATGCACACTGATTGGAAATGAAGTGGTACGTCTGCCCAGAAACCTTTGCCGCCAAGACCACATAACACCGGCCTTGAAAGATCTACATTTGCTCCCAGTACGTTTCCGAGCACAATTCAAAGTGTTGGTGCTTACCTTTAAAGCCCTAAATAGCCTCGGTCCAGTATACCTGAAGGAGCGTCTCCACCTCCATCATTCTGCCCGGACACTGAGGTCCAGCACCGAGGGCCTTCTGGCGGTTCCCTCGTTGCGAGAAGCCAAGTTGCAGGGAACTAGGCAGAGGGCCTTCTCGGTGGTGGCGCCTGCCCTGTGGAACGCCCTCCCAACAGATGTCAAAGAGGAAAACAACTACCAGACTTTTAGAAGACATCTGAAGGCAGCCCTGTTCAGGGAGGCTTTTAATGTTTAATGGATTATTGTGTTTTATTTTTCTGTTGGAAGCCGCCCAGAGTGGCTGGGGAAACCCAGTCAGATGGGCGGGGTATAAATAATATATTATTATTATTATTATTATTATTATTATTATTATTATTATTATTATTATTATCATTATTATTATTTGCAGGCATAAGTACTGAAAGCAGGATCACATATAACTGCCCTGAAATCATGATAAATACTGTACACAATGAAAAGGACATCATGGGGGTCCTTCACATGCCAGTTCATCCCTTTGCATATGCATATGCTGGACTTCAGCCACCATCTTGTAAATGCTTTAAATGCCTCCCTTGATTATTCATTGGGACAGGATTTACAATGCTCCAGCTGTGGGGAGGACTTCTTATATTACTGTATTCATATGGTTAAAATACCAGCATCCTAAGAATACCTTTAAGGACAGAAGCGGACTTTTAGCTTATCTAAAGTCTTTCCTGCTGGCACACGTAAAAATAATGACATTTCTTAACACTTGCCTTCTCCCTCTTTAGCTGGTTTTGCTAAAGAGTTTTTTTTTTTTTTTTTGGAGCAGTTTTGAGTTTAGCCATAAATATAATTTCCAAATCCTGGCTTCGGGTAAGATGATCCGAGGCACCATTCCAGTGTCACAAAGATTTTGTTGCCCATCTACAAAGAAACAAACATTTCTTGGAAGGCGACAAGCGGGTGCTCTGTTTGTGTCCGTTCCCCCGAGGGCAACCCAGTAATCAGTAAGGCGTTATTTTTAGGAAAATGAGATCCAATGCAGATATCAGTTCCCCTTAAAGCTACTTTTGGGCCTGCACTATTTATCTATTTTGGTGCCACTTCTGATGGCAGCCCTTGTAGAACCCCTCTCAGCTTCCATCAGAAGGACTGGCCCAAATGCCTGCAGAAGAATGATGAGCAACAGTTTGTTTCCAGGCCCAATTCAAGGTGCTCGTGTTAGTGTTTAAAGCACGTAATGACTTGGGCTGCAAATATCTGAAAGACTGGCTTCTTATCTACAGAAGAAACTTTGTTTTTACCAATCTCCTCATTTTGGGAACGTTTGCTCTTTTGAAGTCAAATGTGGCCATGTTGGGTTTTCTTGGCAATTCGTCGTTTGTTTACATGTATGTTTCATTTAATAGCATCATGGTCATGGCTCTCATGGTTGGCTTGACAACACCTACTTCTTGCAGCAGGTTCTGATCACCGCTCAAGATTAGGTCCAGGGTTTCTGCCATGGCTAATTGCTCTTGGGCACAGTCAATTGGAATATCTAGAAATTGTACCTCTTTGCCATGACTAGAACACATATGTATCCAGTCTATGTGCAGGAAGCCTTGTCCCCAGAGTTGCTCAGGAATTCCAAGAAACCAACAAATCAGTGCAGTTTTGAAATCAGTGGCTAAGGTAAGTTTTGATCAGGTTCATTCCACCATCTTGATTCAAAATGGTGTCCTGCTATATCCAAACGCAGACAAAAAAATGCCTCCTTGATCTCAGGAACCATCACAAAAAATTGGTTTTGATATCTTAATAGGTGTCCAAATGAACGAATAAACACACAACTTTCCAAAATACATAATGCAAGTGGATGTCACTTCGCTGGCAAAAGCTGTGAAGTTTTCTTCCCTCTGGTAACATGGGAGCTTAGCTTTCAGCAGAATCTGCTGAAACACATATCTTGGAAAGTGTTGCAGCTTCAACCAAAGGCTCCATTTCTTTACATGACCCTGATGCCTGTATTCTGAAATTCCACTTGGCAGTATTTTCATTGTGAAGACACATCTTTCCTTTCTGAAGCACCAACTTCCTTGTGAACTGGTCATTTTCAGTTTGGATGTGTTCACAGATACAATGGAAGTTGCATCATCAGGCCATCCTGAAGTGACTTATAAGAGGCAGGGGGTTATTTTCAGTACCAGGAAATGTCATACCAGTAGCACCTTAGAGACCAACTAAGTTTGTCATAGGTATGAGCTTTCGTGTGCATGCACACTTCTTTCGTGCATGCACACAAAAGCTCATACCTATGACAAACCTAGTTGGTCTCTAAGATGCTACTGGAAGGATTTTGTTTTGTTTTGTTTCGACTACGTCAGACCAACACGGCTACCTACCTGTAACTAGGAAATGTCATATTATTGTTGTCTCTGAATTGGTGCTCTCGCAAGCTGTTAAATCCTTGGCCCCAAATTAAAGAGAGACAGAGAAGTATAGAATTATTTCTTTCCTTCCCGGGCCAAGGATATCAAAGGAAACGAACACAGTTACACAACCCTTTCTCACCTACTATCAAGCCTCATCTCTGTTAGCAAAAATATCATGTTACGGCACCTATTTTGTGTCTTTCATTGTGTGGGACCAACAAAAGTACAAACACTGTGATCTGCTATGGTGGATATCAAATGTTCCAGCCGGACAAGGTAATTTTGTGATCACTGAAAGAAGAAAGTTAGAGCAGAGTATTCTCTAACTGCTACACAACTGTGTGAGACAGTACATTATACTGAGGTGACTCGACACCACAGGACCCTTGCAGACTTCATTTTTTTGTGCTTTTATGGTGATTTGTGCTCATGGTGGTATTGGGGCAGTTATATGAGATCCTGCTTTCATTACTGTTTGAGACTGCAGAAGTTTTGATTTGAACATATTTCCAATCAGTGTATTACCCTGAAGTAATGCTGAAATCTGTAACTTCTTGTACCGCAAATGTTCCAGTTATTTTTTTTCCTGTTTCTGCTGCACTGTATTTTGAGAGTGCCCCTGCAGACAGCAATAATATGGTGACACGGCGGAAACATCACACAACTAATAATGCAGAATGCTAGATGGGTGGTCTGGTGTAAGTCCATCATTTTTTGCATCAGCAAGCACGGATCATCCATGCTCACATTAATAATTATTGAAGGCAAGGAAACTAGCGCTAATATACCCAGGAACCTCACCAAAATGCTGGAGAGGATGCACCTCTACAGGCACATACCTCCACATGTGGTAGGAATGCCCTAAAAATCCAACTACAGTGGTACCTCGGTTTACAAACACAATTGGTTCCGGAAGCCTGTACTTAACCTGAAGTGTACTTAACTTGAAGCGAACTTTCCCATTGAAAGTAATGGAAAGTGGATTAATCCGTTCCAGACAGGTCCTCGGAGTACTTAAACTGAAAATACTCAAACCGAGGCATACTTAAACCGAGGTATGACTGTAATCTGGACAACAATCATACAAGAAATATGCAAAATAACAAATAGAAGAAGACTCCTTCACCCAAGTATGGCTCCCCTGTATCACATCACAGCCCAACAAGACAACAGGAATCCCCTGACAGCATACGAATCAATATGGCTAGCCTGATACAAAAATACCCACCCACCCCACTCACACATGAAAACAAAGTTCACCACACCAATCACAAACGAACAACCACACCCTAGCCAACCCCAACTTCTCTCATCACCAAAGGAACATAAGTGAATAGTAAAGAGAACCCGCACAAGCGAAACACCGCCACCCGATCTCACCCCCACTCACCATGGCCCCCTCCACCTCTTTCCCCCTTTTCTTCCTAATGTAGCACTAACGTCTCAACAAATGAAACTGATCTATAGAAAATGTGACTTGTACATTGATCTGTGGGAAATGTAACTTGAACATTGCACATACTTTTGTAAACCAATAAATCTTTAATAAAAATATGTAACAAAATAAATAATTGAAGGTGCCTTTTTGAAATTTCATGTGGGTGGTTTGTTTGGTTTTGTTTGTTGTTGTTGTTTTGAAAATTTGCGTACATATTTGGAATATAAATACTTTGATTTACTATTAAGCCCAAAATTATTATTTTAAGTTAAAAGTATGGGAAGAGTATGGGTTTTTTCTGTTAGCTGAAAGGGGGCATGGGTTAAAAAAAGGCTGAGAAACAACGCCCCAGCAGAACGAGTGCAGTGGATACTGCCTGATATCTTTTTCCCATGTACACATAAAAGCATTTTGCGTGTGTATGTAAAAGGTGAACGGTGAACGGTTCCAAAATGGAAATGGAAACCTGACATAAAGGCTGCAGGTCTGTGCAGCTTGTGACTCCTGTTACTCATAAATGGTGCAGGCTTTCTTTAAAATTCTATTTTGACTGGTGTCCCGTGTCCCCAACCCCATTTGCTACCTTGGTTTTCAAAGGGCTTAAAGAAACAAGTACGTTTTATCAGGGTTCGGTGGCCTTCTGTTAGGGCAGGCACCCCCAAACTGCGGCCCTCCAGATGTTTTGGCCTACAACTCCCATGATCCCTAGCTAACAGGACCGTGGTCAGGGATGATGGGAATTGTAGTCCAAAACATCTGGAGGGCCGAAGTTTGGGGATGCCTGTGTTAAGGCTAAGTGCGGGACCTCTGTACCACGGACCCAAAAGGGGCATTGAAGGCCCTGCCTGTGAGCTGGTTGATCACCTGATCACATGGGCAGTTTGTGCAGCTGTAAGCTGCGTTGGTCTGATGCTCGGGTGCAAGATAGGTGCAAAGCAGTTCAGGCTGCAATCCTACATGCACTTACATGGGAGCGGGCCGTGTTGACCTGAGTGAAGCTTACTTCTGAATAGACATCGCTGGGATGTCACTGTTAATTGTCCCCTTTGGAAGTGATCAAGGCTTACTGAATCCGATGTGGAAAGTGATACGGTGCCAAGCGCAGGGGCTCGAGGCAAATGATGACATGTTCAAAGCTGCTTTGGGACGGTACTTCCGTTATCCCCGCTCTGTTCCAAGAACATGCCGCTGTTACAGCCGCAGACTGGAAGGAGAGGCCCATGTTGCGAATGCCGGGTCTTAGCAGCAGCCCAAAACGGCTGAGGGTGATGACGGGAATGGGATATAGAGGTTGGCGCAGGCAGATTGGGGCCCTGATACGTCTCTATAGCAAAAAGTACCGCTCCTCCTAAGCCCTGTGCCTTTTAAATTTAAAACGGGCTTTGCCCTGCCAAAATGCAGTCCAATTGATTTACAGCTGGGACAGAATCTGTGGCCTCTTGACTTCCTAAGAACACGGCTAGCGACCAGGGCATATCAGGAAAGGCCTGGGATTCTGTTCCCTCTTCAGAAGCGAAAAGAAAAGCCCCAGAGGTTCCCCTCCTTCCTCTTTGCAAGTCCTTTGCACTCCCTCCACCGATGACTGATATATAAATGCAACGATATCAAATTGGCTGGTCCCATTTCACAAGCACGCCCTGGCTGCCTTACATCTTGGCCCGAGATCGAATCTCACAAGATACTCTGCAGTGATTTACGGGTGACTCTCAATTTGTCACTGGCTGTTGCAGGAATTAAGGCTGTGTTTTGCATGCTAAAGCCTTGCTTATTTTTCTATTCTTTCTTAATCTCTTTTAATAATACTACCAGGGTGCTGTTTCATCTGAAGCAGTTCCCATTCAAATAGTTATTGCTTCACTGTCTTCACTCTTTCATGTTGCCACAGTCGTGGCAGAACTGTGTTGCGCGCATGTTCCCTGCGTCGTGTTGCAGACCACGCCATGACACAAGATTTAGGTAATGCAGATTTATGGCTACAGTTTTGTAGATTCCTTTGGGGAAGGGACACAGTCGTAATCGCTGCAAACGCTTGTTCTTCCTTTCTCCCGGCGCATTGTTGTCTTTTTCTCCTTGCAACATTATTTTTCATTTTGTTACTATAACACTTTATTTTTTTTTAAGAACAAAAATATCAAAGAAGTTTACAACCTATATTAAAGCATCAAATAAAACACCCCAAAATAAAAATCTCCCCCCACAACCTCACAATGCCTGTGATAGCAACACCCCATACCAGATGTAACCTATGGATAGGACTCTGAACTGAAAACAGAGATGTTATATGTACCTTTGTTATCCATGAAAATCATTCAATAAAAAGAATTTTAAAAATACAAAATATACATTTCAAAGCAACACAAGAGGAAACTAAAATATAATCTTTTGCACAGAACACATCTACTGCAGTTGCTGCCACTGCCGGTGATTCTAAGTCAACAGCCATGCTCAGGAACACACAGCCATCATCTTCCAGAAAATCAGGTGAGTTGAGTGTGATGCTACTTCTTGCTATTCTAATTTTGCTCTAGGAGTCCTTTGGGCCTTCTTCTTGTAAGTAGTAGTTGCAGGGCGGTTGGGAGAGCAGGCTTTCTTTGGGCCCTGGTGTTCAAAGAGGATATGGCACTTGGCAGATGCCAGGAGGGCAGTTTTCAGAAGTTTGCCCGCTCTTAACACCTGGTCTTTCAATAGTAAATATGACATTGTTGACACTGATGGTTTTCCAGGGCTTCAAGCGTCTGCAGACCACAGCTTCGTAGTTGTCAAAGGGACATTCCCACATGCCAAAGAAGAACATAGGCTGCCAACACAGATTTTATTCTGTAATGGAGACTAGAGTGTTTGGGTTCCCCCCCCCCCACGTAGTCCACTCACAGTTTAGATCTGTTATTAAAAATTTCGCCCCTGAAAAGCTGCTTCTTGAGAAACCCGTATCATTCAGAAAATAAAAGCTCATTGTAAGTTGATTCTGTGTTATCCCGCAGACCTGTCCAACTGACACTGTGCCAAGACCTGCAATAGGCACTTCCTTCTTCATTTCTCAAGTCGGGAGGAAAATGCATGGATAACTTAATGAACGGGAGGGTTTTCAAATATGTTGTTAAGTTACCACATCTACCCTTATGTGTGGCATGATCTAGCATGTTGAGGATGAGCATGGATCATTCCAGATTGAGAGGAACAACATTTTTTTACGTTACAAATGGGTTTAGTGTGTACACAGCCTTGGAATAGCCTCTTTTGCTCTTCTGCAAGAAAACAAGTAGCCTGTCGAGAAGCTAAGCCAAGAGAGGTCAGTGGCTAGAAGAAGTTAGGGGACCTTGAACAAACCATAGCTTGCAGGATTATTTGGGGGGAAGCCATGACTCTTAAAAAGTCTTGTTGTTGTTATTTAGTCGTTTAGTCGTGTCCGACTCTTCGTGACCCCATGGACCATAGCACGCCAGGCACTCCTGTCTTCTACTGCCTCCCACAGTTTGGTCAAACTCATGTTGGTAGCTTCGAGAACACTTTCCAACCATCTCATCCTCTGTTGTCCCCTTCTCCTTATGCCCTCAATCTTTCCCAACATCAGGGTCTTCTCTTCTCATGAGGTAGCCAAAGTATTGGAGTCTCAGCTTCAGGATCTGTCCTTCCAGTGAGCACTCAGGGCTGATTTCCTTCAGAATGGATAGGTTTGATCTTGCAGTGCATGGGACTCTCAAGAGTCTCCTCCAGCACCATAATTCAAAAGTTTTACAACAGTGCTTTAAATATAGTGCGGATGTTTGCCGGCTTTTTCGATGGGTTTCAGTTATACACAATTTCACCAACGTGCACAGTGACTCGGAACGTAACCCCCGCACAAACCAGGGAGGGGTGGCCTGCCTGTACTTTTGTGAAACATTTCCACAAGACACGTGTGCACAAGGACCCCTAGGCAATTTGCTAAGCAAACCCCCGGACATTACGGAAGATTATGAGGCATCTCCTAGGATATGCAGTAAATTGACTTGGGAACAAGACAAACCTTTTGGGTCTGGCCATAACTCTGTGATAGCTCATGTGTTCTGCCTGCAGATGACTGCGTGTTAACTCCCTGCCATCTCTCGGGTAAGAGCTAGAGCAGATAATACTGATACAACGGTCAGCTAATTAATCTGTTATGTCATAGTTCCAAACTATCTTTCGTGTTATGGCGAGAGATCCTCCAAACAACTCCAGTCTGGCTGTGGTACAAGTTAACACATTCCAGTAAGTCTTAACCTTTGGAGGTTTTTATTTTGTTTTATTCATCATACACTTGAGCCACCCTCTCCAGTGGATTGAACCCAGGGGTGGAGAACATGTGGCCCTTGAGATGATGTTGGGACTCCCAACTCCCATCAGCCTCAGCCCGCATGGCCAGTGGTCAGGGATGATGGGCGCCGTAGTCAAACAATAGTTTAGCCAACCCTGATTGAGCCAAACTTCACTACAGAAGGATTAAACCTGTCTGGCACACAGTGCTAGATTATCCAAACGATAGGGTAGGGTTGCATCCCACACAGGAGTGTTATAAAATGGGATTTGCAATTAGATTATTTTTTAAAAGAATATATATAAATATGAATCTCTTAGAAAGACATTCAGGTAATGCAAAGTTTGCTTATTTGCCCCCGTCCAAATCCCATCAAATTCATTTCTTAAAAACAAAAATTAAAAAACGGCCAACGAAATGAAAGTCAGGCTAGTTATAGCTTCTGCTAATAGCTGTCATGGTGACTGGTCCTGTATGCATACTTTGAACAGGTGTAAACAATACTTGTGGTGGTAACCCACTGTGTCAGAAATGGGGCCTGGGCATTCAACTAAGGGTGTATATTTAAGATCACTTAATTGAACTTCTGCATATTGTCCCTCTGCAGTCTGGTATGACCCCCAAAGTGTTAGGATACTTAAAATACCACTGTGTCCTTCTGAGAATTTGCCTCTTAAGCCAGTCCCATTAGAATTTATTGGATTTTTTGTATTTTTATCTGGAAATGATAGGAGGAGACATTGATATATGTCTTTCTGCCATCCATTTCCCACAAGGACTAAAAGGAAGAAAAAAAGAAAAAGGCAGTGTACCTTATTTTACGATCAAGGGGTCATTCATCTAGAGCTGCTTTAAAG
The DNA here is from genome assembly GCF_965207765.1 of Zootoca vivipara. Taxonomy (NCBI): domain Eukaryota; kingdom Metazoa; phylum Chordata; class Lepidosauria; order Squamata; family Lacertidae; genus Zootoca; species Zootoca vivipara. Next base: position 53,088,170 of record NC_142593.1, read on the forward strand.
CCACAGTAGACTTTTTGCCAATCGCTAATAGAAACTAAATAAACACAGCCAAAACAGTGTCATCTATCTGTGGGTGAGTAATTATGAAGGATTCCTCTTTAAATAGATGTTTAAGTAAATATAGAAATATCGTTTTACAAATGCTGGCTCAAGACGAGAGGCTTGCTGGACTGCACAGCAAGGGCACTCTGGTGTGTGTGTGTGTGTGTGTCTGAGTGTGTGTGTGTCTGAGTGTGAAAAAGAGGCCCGATTTACATGTTATCAACATGGTGCAACAAACAAACAAACTCCCATCTCCCTGTGGTCAGGCTCCATGCCACATTTATGATGGGCCTCCAAGCAAGATGCCTTCAGTTGGCTGTCTCTCTTTCTGACCTGGTAGGGCCCCCTACAAAGAGAGAGCACATCCAATGCCCTTTGTGATGGCACAGCTGAGGGTCAGCAATCTTTTTGGGCCAGTGGGCACATTTGGAATTTGGAGAAAGCCTGGTCACTATACGGTTGTCATGTCTATCTCGCCAGAGTGGAGCATGTTCTAGTTATCTCCCTCTTGGACTACTGCAATGTGCTCTACGTGGGACTACCTTTGAAGGTGACCCGGAAACTACAACTAATCCAGAATGTGGCAGCCAGACTGGTGACTGGGAGCGGCCACTGAGACCACATAACACCGGTCCTGAAAGACCTACATTGGCTCCCTGTACGTTTCCGAGCACAATTCAAAGTGTTGGTGTTGACCTTTAAAGCCCTAAATGACCTTGATCCAGTATACCTGAAGGAGCATCTACACCCCTATCGTTCTGCCCAGACACTGAGGTCCAGTGCCAAGGGCCTTCTGGCAGTTCCCTCACTGCGAGAAGTGAAGTTACAGGGAACCAGGCAGAGGGCCTTCTCGGTAGTGGCACCTGCCGTGTGGAATGCCCTCCCAACAGATGTCAAAGAGATAATCAACTATCTGATGTTTAGACATAGCTGCCAAGTTATCCCTTTTTTAAAGGGATTTTCCATTATGCTGAATAGGCTTCCTCGCGAGAAAAGGGAAAACTTGGCAGCTATGCTGTTTAGAAGACATCTGAAGGCAGCCCTGTTTAGGGAAGTTTTTAATGACTGATGTTTTAATGTATTTTTAATCTGTTGGAAGCCGCCCAGAGTGACTGGGGAAACCCAGCCAGATGGGCGGGGTACAAATAAGAAATTATGATGATGATGATGCCATAATACAACATGGCTGGAGTGGGGTTACAGCATATTGTTGTGGGTCACATATTTCTTTTTCTTTTTTATTATTTTGTTTATGCATTTTTACAACTTACATAATACGTCATACAGCATTCATCATTATCTCTTATCCTTGGACTTCCCAGTCCATCTCTCCATGGCATTCTAGGTAGTCTTTTGTCAACTTTATAATCTATTATTCCACCCATTTTCATCTCAAATCTTCTTTTATTTAATGCTATCTGTGGCTCCTATGTTCATTCCTAGGTAAAGGTAAAGGGACCCCTGACCGTTAGGTCCAGTCGCGGACGACTCTGGGGTTGCGGTACTCATCTCGCTTTACTGGTCATGTGGTCAGCATGACAAAGCCGCTTCTGGCAAACCAGAGCAGCGCACAGAAATGCTGTTTACCTTCCTGCCGGAGCAGTGCCTATTTATCTGCTTGCACTTTTATGTGCTTTCGAACAGCTAGGTTGGCAGGAGTAGGGACTGAGGCATGGGAGCTCACCCAATCGCGGGGATTCGAACCACTGACCTTCTGATCGGCAAGCCCTAGGCTCTGTGGTGTAGATCGCAGTGCCACATGCGTCCCATGTTCATTCCTACTTGTAAGTTAAATTGACTATTATACCTTCTGAGATACTCTTAAAAGCTTGTCTCTTATCCGTGATTCATTCTTATTTCTTAGTTTCACAGTCATAGTTACTAATTCTGTGTATGCTATCAATTTATTCTGCTGAATTTCTTTCATGGGTACATCTTTTTCTTTTCTTTTCTTTTGGCATATACTACTCTAGCTGTGGTGGTCTGTTTAAAAAAAGAGATTGGGTGCATCTTTTGGATTACCATCACTTGTTATCCAAACAGAAATGCCTCGGGTCTTTTGGGAAATGTCATCTTAAGGATCTTTTCTAATTCTGTATGAATCATCATCTCCCAGTATTCTCTAGTATATTTACATGACCACTACATATGGATTAGGGTTTCCTCTACTTTGTGGCACTTCCAGCATAGATTTGACCCTTTTCTGCACATTTTCTCCAGTTTGCTGGGTGTCAAGTACCACCGATACATCGTCATTTGTAATTTTTCCTTAATAAGGTAGCCCATTTAATCATTGCTGCCTTTACCATTTAGTCTTTAGTCTCCAACTCCCAATAGCAGTTTAATCCCCCCCCCATTCCAACCTCACACCTCCATAGGACCACGTCCTGGCAGATATTGTTGCCAAATACCCCACAACAGACACACACATGTGCACATGCACAAACACATTGATTGGTGCTTTTATGAGATTGCTGCACTTAAGAGGCCAGTTGCACAGAAGCTGGTTTTCAGGAGCCAGTGCTCTGCCTAGATACCCTGCAAATTGAGTCTTAATCAGCTTGATTAATTAGCACATAGCAGATGTGCTTTTTATCTCCCCACCAACTCCTCACTCCTGTTTTATAAATGCACCATCGGTGACTGTTCCACTGCATGCCTTTTATTGTCATGATTTCAGCACCTCCATTCATTAACAAGAAATTCATTAGGGGTTTTCACATTGTCTGAGAGTCTTTATTTCTCAGGTGGGGGTGGAAGGGGAGGTGAAAATCTTTGTGACATGACAAGCTTGTGCAATGCGAAGAAATGCCGTCATGTGCTTCCTTGCGCTTACATCCCGTCTGCTTATGGCTGTTAATGATCCAATAACTCCTTTTTGCAAGCGTAAGGGTGTTAACCAAGTAGACTTTTCTGGCTTGAGGCCAGCACAGGTAAATTTGTTCTCCCTGTAAGTTTGTAAAGTCACTGAAACCCAGAAATGTGAATTTACATATTTATTTCAAGTACTGTACTTCAATCCTGCCTTTTCCAGTGGCAAACAAAAATTCTTTTTTTAAAAAAAATGCAAGTAAAACAAAGAGCACAAATGGACAATGTTAGAAATTAAACTTGTTAGAAATTAAACAATGTTAGAAATTAAATATTCTGCAACCACATTTAAAGTAGCAGGTGTCATCATTAAAATGGAGCACCCCCAAAATGACGGTTAGCGAAAATGTCTTAGTTCTCTGCTGGAATGTGTGCATGATAGGCCAGAGGCAAGTCCCTTAGGAGAACGTTTGACATTCTTGACACCCGAACAAAAAGGGCCCTGTTGTGTTGCTCGTACCCCGAGTAGGTATCAACAGTAGATCTCAACAGGAAGAGATCCTTGATATACTCTGGGCTCAGGCTGCTTATGGCTGTGAAGGTCAAAACCAGGACTTTGAATTCAGCTTGAAAACAAGTTAATAGACGGTGTAAATGGTGCAGAGTTGTTATGAGTTGTGGCCTCTGGATTGTGCTAATTTGACGCAGACCGCAGTGGCTGTGTGCTAATTCACCATGCACCTTGCTTGCAACCCAAGTGCATTTGCTCTCACTATCTGCCAGACTAATGCTACGGAAGCATTAGCTGTTAAAAATGCAACAAGCTTATTTCCCCCTGCTGTGTTTCAAGTCCTATGTTACTGGGCATGTCAGAGAGGGGGCGAGGATCTCTTCAATCGATGCACATTACTTGACTTGATTCCTTGTGCTTGCATTCCTCCAACTCTTCAAGTGATCTGTCATCTGAGCATGTGCAACTGACCTTTGACACGTATGCACCTCAACTTAACGGCGGGTTACATTTTTGAACCGGATGGAAGCTGATTTGAGGGGAAACGCATCAAACAGCACCACTTCTCAAGGAAATAGAGGATACATATGAACTGGGGTTAACATCGTGTGTACTTGATTTCAAACACCAGCAGCACGATCTTGCTGGAGCCATGGTAAATGGTAATGTGTACACAACCTGAGTGGAATCTTAGGCAATGTGGACTCAGTTCTTAGCCAGGCACCTGGTGGAGCAAACACGTTTTCAAAACTGCACAGATCACTCACTTCGACCAAAAGCTCAAGTCTGGTTGTGTGGATTGGCCTTTAGATATTGTTGTGGTTTTCATTCATTCATTCATTCATTCATTCATTCATTCATTCATATGGACAGAGATGGATGCATAACATGCAGAGCTGAACAGGGGGTGACTTTTCTAGGACTGAACAGAAGTGAAAGGGGGCAGGTGCACCTGCTGAATTGTCGCCACTCCGTGCAGCTGTTGAAAGGTACAAATTCATTCTCAAAGAGTAGCTGCTTCAAAAACAAACAACGAAGAGGCGACAGACAACTTTACTGTGACATAACTTTTCACATCAGCAGTTGCATCTGATTCAAGTCAGCTCCCAACAGTGAAATGTAGGCATCTGTCGAGACAGTGGAATGTGCCTCTGGTGGTGAAGTCAAACTGCTGCATTAGCAGCACCGAAGTGACCTCCCCGGGACGCAAGCCTGGGCAGTGTGTCTGCAGGTCCTGGGCTGCCCAGACACAAGACCCCCCTCTCAGCCTCGCTGATGTGGTCCGATGGGAAGCAGAGCAATATGTTTGGCACCAGCTTGGCTGCAGGAGTTGCCGGAAGGAGGCATACAAGGCCCCATCCAACTATCTTAGGGACTCCACTCTGGATTTGTTGTAAGGTTTACTCCTTTGCTGTTCCTTCTCCCGAAGATATCCCTCCCCTCAAGGCAGCAGAGGTTTAGGATCAGAGTTTTCCTTTTCCTAGATGGGCTCCCGTCCCAAGGTTGACAAGCCCCATCTGCACCTCACTTCCCTTTACAACACATACAGAAACTGCCTTCTTGACTGTTGGACCCACTATTGGGTTTGAGCCCCTAACTCACTGAGGGTTTGAGCCCCATCAGCTTTCAATGGCTCATTCTAGAACACAAGCCCCATTGAAAGTACCAGGTCCCTGATCCAAGACCATCCCCTATACAAGATGCTAGCACTACCAGTGGCTTTGAGATCAGCAAGGCAACACTATACGATGTGTACGTAGAAACATGTTCCATTGAGTTCAGTGTTGCTTTTACTCCTAAGTTCTGCAGCCTAAAGGAACTTGATTCTGAGCAGATTCCGCAGTTGTTAATTTAGATCCTCGTCTTTGCTGCATGCACTACAGAGTAGGGTGCATCTATTTACTGTTGTATGCTGCTGCCCATCTGCAAATAATCCGTAGGCTTACACTGCAAAAAGCATAACAAGATACTGTGTTAAAAATACACTTTGCAATAATTAAAAACAGAGCAATGATAATTCAGCATAAAATTTTGTAGTATGATCTCCTTCAGTGTCTGCTTTAATAAAAGTTTCTAGTCCTCATTTCCACATGGAACAATATTTGAGTGGTGTATTTACTCAAGCTCAGAAAATGAAAGGGCCCTTTGGCCCCTCTCCGTTTTCTTGGGAGTCCTAATTCCAGTAGTCCCAGTTCTATGGGCACCTGGTCAGGAAAAAAGCCTACTTAACAATGCAACCCTATCTACTTAGAAGTCGTTAGTTTCATTGAATTCCATGGGGCTTCCAGCGAAGAGGGGTTAGGATTGTGGTCACCGTTCTTCCAAAAATGTCGCAAATTCTACATCAATTGGAAATAACAACTACACAGTTAAAGGAGTGCATGAAAAGCCTTTTATGATTTGTTCCAATATCTGGATCAGATGTATCTTTCCTTTCAGCAAAAAGGCTTTCCTTTGCCCTTCCCTGCCTAATCTCCGCCCATCATACAAATTCTTAATATTTACATGGAACCATTAAGTATGCAAAGCGGCTCTCAGATACGACAGATTGCAACATCCCTGTAAACGTAGGTAAGTCAATATGAAGATCAATTTTTTTCAGGGTTGCTGCTGATCTCATTTTACTAATCAGGAACTGAAACCGAGATGCCGATACGAGACATGTCTGGCGCAAGGAAGCTGAGCCACAGCTGCTGCCCCTGTTTCAGAGGTTGCACACCGAGTTACAAGTCTGCATTTTAACAGAACCTGGGACATTTCTTCATCTGCAATGCAATCGTTCATTCCTTCCTCTGGTTGCCGCGTCTGGTTTATTTATTAATTTATGCATCCTGCACCATCAGCATATATCGAAATACGAACAATGCAATCAAATGCAAAGCTAGCTAAAACAGTCACAAAACAAAACAAATCAGCAGCAAGTGGGGGGGGGGGCGGACAAAAAACACCAAAGCTAGATAAGACTTGAGAATTTGCTCTTTTCAGTTATTATTACATTTATATTCCATCTTTTGTCCAAGGAGCTCAAAGTGGCATACATGGTTCTCCCCCTCCCCATTTTACCATCACAACAACCCTGTGAGGTAGGTGAGGTTAAATCTCAATCAGTTTATTTCCCCCTGTACAAAGGAGGCAGTCACACGCGATGGTCATGTAGGCCTGTTTCTCTGAATCTACACGTGACAGTGTTTTCATGTCTTCCTACACCAAAGTACTGTCTGTTTTAGAAATCCATAATGTTTGAAGCCGCGTGGAGAGGTAACTTGGGAGATTCCCAAAATTAAAGCTCAACAATATCCACTTATTTGGCCCTGGTGGGTTGTTTTTTTTAACGGGTGTATTCTGCAACTCGTCATAGTGCATCCGTGGAGGATCTCTACTGAAGCATCCACACACCATTCTGCTTTGTTAGTTGTTCTGTGATGCTTCCCCAATGCCAGAGGCGTACCCAAGGGATTGGTGAAACCAGCCTCCGCTGGGAACGCAATTGCCCCAGAAATATGTCTCCAGCTATCCATGTAAAGTTGTGAGATTAGACAAGCTGGGAGCTGAGCAGTGGGAGAATTGGCAAGGCAGTATGAAGGTAGACTGCTTGAGACTATGGGGTGTGTGGTGCATATGCCTGTGGTGATATGCCACCACTATCGCAGCAGGATCAAATGAGATTTGAGTTGTTTTTGGGCAGGGAGGAAGGAACACACTGATACAGCTCTTTGCCAAGGGTGCAAGGGACCCTAGAGGAAGAAGTGGGATTTTTTGGGGGGGACGACGACAGCCGATACAGCTCCTTTCCAAAGGCAGAAGGTACCCCAGGTACGCCTTGCCCAACGCTCTTGGCAATGCTGCAGGGGCACTCCAACACTACAGTGATAAAAGTGGGGCAGCCCTCACCTCCAATATTTGCAGTGTAAAAAGTTAAATAATTTCAGCAGGAAGTTACAGAACATGCACTGATTGGAAATGTAGCAGTATGCCCACCCCAAAACTGTTGTGGACCAAACAGTATTATTGTCCATGTATAAATCACCCCAAAACCGTCATGGCCAAAAATAATATTGAATGCCCTTGCAGTAGAGGAACCATAGGATAAGTAGTTCTTTATTTTAGAAAGACAAATCTGTGGTGGGCTGGGTACACAAAACCTCTTGAACGATGGGAGTGGAGACCCTCCTTCAGATATACAGGCCTGGATGATCCCCGAGGTCTCTTCCAACTTCCAACTACAGTTCTATGATTATGTGACCCAAAGGTCTTGTTCCTGGTGAGCCCCCAGGAGTGAATCTGTGAAATTAGGTAGGTTGTTTTGGGGAGGTGACTCCAGGTGGTTCACTTTACACGTGTTCACGCTGAATTGCATTTCCTACTTTACCACCCATTCACTCGATTTGGAGAGATCCTCTCCGAGCACTTCCAAATCCCTCTTTTAGTCCTAACCACCCTGAAGAGTTTAGCAGCATCAGCAAACCTCCCCTACTCCGCCACTCACCCTTAAATCTAGATAATTTATAAACGAAACAAAAAGTGCAGATCCGAATACGAATCTCCACTTATTCCTCCTCTCCGTTTTCTATTGTACAGTATCCATTTCCTGATCTACAGAAGGACCCCTCCTGTTATTCCATGACAGCTAAATTTACCGGGGGGGCGGTATCTCAGAAGCAAGCTGAATAGCATCATTTTCTCCCTTTGCCGTGCAAAGCCAAGTTGAAGCCTGTGCGTGCGAGGCGAGGGAGGCTTGTCCTGCTGCCCTTCTCCCTCCTGTACCTCGAGGGGCCGTACGTTAGGCAGGCCGCCCACCGGCCCAGGAAGGAACCCGGCGCTCTCCCCACCGGCCCGGCCCGACTCTCTAGCTGCCTCCGCCTCCCGCTGGGCTGGAGGGCCCGCCGCGGCGCCGGGCGGAACCGGCTGCGAACAATCGGGGGCCGGTCGGCGCCTGCCCGCTTCGGCCGCCCCCGGGACTCCAGCAGGGGCAGAAGCCGCGCGCCTCCTTGCTACTGCGCGCTGCCGTGCGCCCTTGGCCTGGCGTGGCCCCGGCTGCCTGGCTGCCTCGCCCGCCCCCAGGGCTAAGCCATTCCTCGCCCGAGCGGCGGCGGCGACTGCCGGGCTGGCATTGCACAGCCGCCGCCTGAGTCATCATCACAGGGGCCGCCGGCAATGGAGCAACGCGAGGCGGGGAGGGAGCGCAAAGGACAGGGCGAGGGCGGAGAGCCGGGTGCTTCTCCGCGGGGTCACCGCCTCCCTCTCTCCCTTGCTGGCTGCTGCTGTTGCTCTTGCGCCGCCCGGGGACAACCAGCCCTGCCCAGCCCGGCTTGGGGAATCCCTCCCCCTGCCCTGGCTGCTGCTCCTGCGCCCTGGCTCCAGCCGAGCAATTGCGGAGTCGGGTCACCGAGTGCGCGCCGCTCCGGAGTGCCCGCCCAAGGCGGCGAGGCCACGCCGCAGCCAGCCCGGCAGCTCGCGCAACCAGAGCGCCCGCGTGAGCCAAGGCGGCGCCGGGCAAAGGCGAGCGCCGCCAGAGGCCGAGCGCCGCAGCCAAAGGGCTTGTGGGGACGGAGGACGCGCACCCGGGTGCGCCCTGTGCCAGGAAGGAAAGAGCAGGTGGCAGGAACTGCTCGGGACGGTCCTGTGGGGCAGGCCGAGGCTGCCCATATTCGAGAAGGGAGACGACGACGCTGGATGCAGAAATAACAGCTGTGCCATTAGTTAGGAAAAACACGCAAACGTTCTCCGTAGCCAGGGTTCCCCCCACCCTTTTATTAGAGCCAACTAAAAAGCCATAAAGTTGTGTGCAAGCTTTTGAGTTCCCCAGAGCGAGAATTGTGTGTGCATGTGCGTCGAGCAGGGGGTGTGGGGGTGAGTGTCTAACTGGAGCACTTGCGGCCCATTTCTGTTTTCGGGTGAGATTCAGTCATTGGCAAATTCAGATTGCCTGGTTGATTGTGAGTTTTTGCACAACAAATCCGCTTTGCAATAAGGAAAGGGATAGGATAACACGTGGCTGATGCAACATAGTCTAGCCTCCTCATAAACAAGTCAGAATGAATGCTCATCAAATAGCTGGCATTGTCTAATCGCCTTGCAAGCAAATCAGGTTGCATTCTCAGTAAGGTAAGATTACACCATATCTGAGTAAAGCAGGCAGGCAAGCAAGCAAGGGGGGCGAGTTTGAAACATGTCAAGAAGGCAGTTTCTGTATGTGCTGTAAAGGGAAGTGAGGGGCAGATGGGGCTTGTCAACCTGGGAAGGAAGCCCATCTAGGAGAAGAAAAACTGATCCTAAACCTCTGCTGCCTTGCGGGGTATCTTTGGAAGAAGGAAAGTAAATCCTACCCAAGCCCAGAGTGGAATCTCTAAGACAGTTGAATGGTGCCTTGTATGCCTCCTTCCGGCAACTCTTGCATCCCAGCTGGTACCAAATGTCTTGCTCTGCTTTCCTTTGGACCACATCAGCAAAGTCGGGGTGGGTGGGTCTTGTCATCTGGGCAGCCCAGGACCTCCAGACACTGCCCAGGCTTGCACCTCAGGGAACTCACTTTGGTGCTGCTAACACAGTGGTTTGACTTCACCTCCGGAGGTGTACTGCGTTGTCTCCCAAGGCAGGCATATCCCAACAGCAACAGCAAGAACAGGGGAACTTCTGCAGCCCGAGGGCCACATAACCTTCTGAGGTCCATTTTTGCCAGTGGTGAGTGAGATCGAAAGCCAAAGTGGGCAAAACAAGGAACATTAATTTTACCTTTGCAGAGTAGGCTAATTTCTTGCAGGCAGACACGCCTCCCCCACCAAGAGTTTCTGAAAAGTGCATCATAGACAGACACTTGAGTACACAATGTAGGAGCAGAATGGAAATAAAAGATAACAGTTCACAGTGTCAACAGTATACATTGGTGGCACTGAACTCTATGTCTCGCGCATGCAAGGCAAGCGCGCTGCTGATGTGTCCTTGCAAGTCGAAAGGACAGATAAACACTAATGCCCACCCAGTGGCCCAGTCGGAGAACAGACGTACTGTATAAAGGTACGAGCACAAGAAGAAAATTGAGGACCGTGCACATCGGAACAATTCTGTTAGTAAAAACAATTCACCCACCAACATAGATTATTCATATACATATAGATAAAGGGATTGCTAGTCCCTGGCCAACCCCAGGGAGTGTTAAATATCAGTGATGGGAGAGCAAACACTTTTGTGTGCACATGCAGACAGTTACCAGCCAAGGAGAAGGCTATTATTATTTTAATTTATTACCCTCCCTTTACCCTTAGGTCCAAGGGCAGGTTACAACAATTTAAAATACAACATTAAAAACAATTTTTAAAATGTAACAATCACCCCCAAACAGGGTGCGTCCTAAAAACACACATATCTCGGGTGTCAAAGGCCATTTGCTGAAAACTAGAATGGAAGCTGCCAGACGCAGCTCTGTGAGAAGGGAGTCCACAATTTGGGGGCTGCCAGAGAGAATGTCCCTCTCCTAGGCCACCTCTCAAAAGACTTAAGAGGGTGGTGGAACTACCTTCTGCTGAGGTTAATGCCTGAGGGTCTGTAGGGAAGGTGGTCTTTCAGATATTGGGCCTGAGTCATTTGGCACTTTAGAATACTGTTGTGAACTTGGAATGGACCAGGAAATGAAGTATCAGCCCAAATGACCTCCTCTTTGCTTATCAATGGATTCAACTGATTCATTCCATTGATTCAACAGAGAAGGTAATCTGCATTTCCATCAGGGTGCTGGGCCCCTAGCATCTCAGTGCAGTCTGGCACATGTACATACTTCGTTTACTGTTTAGTTTCCAGTCCAAGCACTGGAGGCACTGGGCACACTGCGGAGGAAAGTCAATCTCAACTCCTGAAATATATGCAGTCAGTCTTTCAGTCACTCCACAAGCCAAATTAGCAACCAAGGAGGTAGATTCGCACACACACTTCACACATTTGTGCAGATAAGCATTGCTTGCAGAGAGTAGAAGTACACTCTGATGCAAAAATGCACCCCTACAATCTATATACGCGGAAAGAGGTGGTTGTGGAATTGCGAAAGTAGAGATATAATATTCTCTGCTGGTGAGAGAATAATAGTACCCAGAGTGTTTCAGTATTCCTTACAACCACTCTGCTAGGTCACCCAGAATTTTGGATGCTTCCAGAAAACCTTGTTTATCGAGCATTCGTCCTGATTTGTTTGCAGTCGAGAGTAGGTGATATTGGCTATTCAGTGGGCATTCGGGGAGCTTGGGTGACGTTGCCTCAAAGCAAGTACTCTCCCCATGCATTTCCCCCTCCCTTTCCTTGTCACAAAAAGTCCGGTCATCAGAATACAAGGCTAGCTTGCTGGATCAGGCCAGTATCCCATCCAGTCCAGCATCCTGTTCTCACAGTGACCAACCAGATGCTTTTGGGAAACCAGGGAGCAGAACACAAGCACAAGAGCAATTTCCCCATGGTTTCCAGCAACCTCCCGTCTTGTTGCCCAGGACCTCCCAATCAGCTTTAATTCTGCAACCAGAATTGGTTGGTGTGTGACTGAATCCTACCCGGAAGTGCAGGCAGTCTAGAAGTGGCTTGCCATTCCCATATTGAGGACACGGGGAGCCATGAGGCTGCAAACCACTTGCTTAAGGCTACCCCAAAAAAGAGAGGATTCGATCCAGGAAACTTCCTGGCCTACAGCTCAGTATTTTTGGCCACAGTGCCATACTAGCTCTGAAGAAGGCACACATGCATAGGTTGTGGGATAAGTGCAAAGCTATTCAGTCTTGGATCACACACCCTTTCATTCACAGCTTAGGACTGCGTTCTTATGAATCACATACTTCAGTCAAGAGGTGTACAGGAAGGCAGACAGCAAGCCAAGAAGTATTCAGTCACGCACACCCACACACCAGCCTGGGAACGAACACATCCCGTAAAGAAACGGATATAAATACTGCTACAGTCAGCCCATGTTTTCAGAAATATACCTCCCGGGTCCTCGAGTTTCTATTCTAAACTGACCAGACATTAATCTGTTTCTAGGCTAAGTCTTACAGATGTCCCTTTCCCGTTAAGATGCATTAAGTCCAGCGCTAAATCCTCTGCTTTGCAGAGCAATCCTGTCTCCATTGGGGCTTACTCGGATGGGAGTTGTAGTTGGAACATCTGGAGGCCACATCTGGGGAAGTGGTGGCTAGGACTGACGGGGGGGGTTGTCGTCCAAAATGTCTTGAGAGTGCCAGATTGGGGGTTCACCTGTTGGAATACTTTTATCGATGCATTATCTATGTTGGGAAGGGTAAATTCAGAAGTAAGGGCGCAGGTTCAAAACATCTGAGAAATGCTATTCATATATTTTCATTGTTGGGTTTCTTTTCTATTTGTGGCTTGCAATGTAATTAAAACAGCCAACCAAAGACATAAATAGTTTGAAGTCTAAAAACGTCCCTCCTAATGTTGTTGAATCCCATCATCCCTGGCCTTTGGCCACACTGCTTGGGGCTGATGGGAATTGAAGTCCAACAACCTCAGGAGGGTCACAAGATCTCCACCCCTGCAATAAAATCTCAGTAAACAACATGTCAATAGGACACAGGAGGAGGAGGAGGAGGAGGAGGAGGAGGAGGAGGAGGAGGAGGAGGAGGAGGAGAAGAAGAAGAAGAAGAAGAAGAAGAAGAAGAAGAAGAAGAAGAAGAAGAAGAAGAAGAAGAAGAAGAAGAAGAAGAAGAAGAAGAAGAAGAAGAAGAAATTACTTACACTCTGGGCAGCTTCCAACATGACACAGCAAAACATCAAACATTAAAAAGTTCTCAATACAGAGCTACCTTTAGATGTCTTCTAACCATGGATGTTTTTTTCCTTGACATCTGATAGGAGGGCGCTCTCTCTGGTTCCATGTAACTTCACATCTCACAATGAGGGAACCACCAGAAGACCTTAGGAACCAGCTCAACACAGAAACCACCAAGTGTTAAAAGCCCGCTGAAACAAAGCGACAACAAAAATAACCCAGTGCAAGCAGAACGGAGCCTAGAACATCTTCCGGGGAAGAGGGAGTGTTCCACAATCTAGGCACCATCTAGTAGTCTATAGAAAGCATTCTTAGGATAGGGTTTGGGGTTATCATTGGAGAAGACTTTGCTGTGACTAGCATGAAATATATTGCAAACTTCCTTAAACCAAGTCAAACTCTTGGTCCTTCTAGCATGATATTGTCAACTTGGACAGCTCTTGGGGGCTTCGGGCAAAGAGAGGAGTTTCCCATCACCTATGGGGAAGCGGGCCGTAGCTCATTGTCAGAGCATCTGCCCTGCAAGCAGAAAGCCCCACGTTCAAGCACTGGCGACAAAAGGATCCCGATCTGAAACCCTGGAGCGCTGCTTTCAGACAGTGCAGACAGTACTGAGCTCAATAGACCAGTACTCAGAAGTGCCCTTGACAGCCTCATCCCCCAGAAGTGAATTCACCTAATTCATGGGTTTTGAATGGTGGGGTTCCTGGCCTGGCACTTTGCTCCTATGCAGCACTAGTGGGTGGTACAAGCAAGTGGCTTGTACGGTGAGATCAATGCATTGCCCTTCCACTGTCCTTCATATTTTAACTGAAAGGGTGCCACCCTGCCATCAACACAAGCCTAAACACTCAGCAGAATCTTGGTGGAAAGTTGTCAGCAGGCTTTTGTGCTTGCAGCCAGCACTTTTACTTAAAATAGGCTTGATGTATGGAAAACACCACTGTCCTTACCAGTTTCCAAGTCTCCAACATGGGCGTTATACCAGCCTAGTCTAGACTTAAAGTCAAAGGGATTTGCAAACATACTTATTAAGGCCCAAAGAGTTTTTTTAAAAGCAAACAAACCAAAAACTAGTTTTGCTGAAGTTTAAAAAGAAATGATTTTCCCCTTCCTTTTTTTAGTTTGTTAAAGAATCTTAAAATAACTTTCACTTCAACAAAAATTCCACCTTGATATTTCAAGCAAATGCAGTTGAAAATAAGCAAGATGCTGCTTTTCTGGCCTTACAGAATGAGAAACATACAATAGGTGGAAGAGCGGGAATCCAGATATTTCACGGAACCAGATTTATTATTTTAAAATATTTTACTTTTGTCAGTTTCCAGATTGCATCAAACATAAGTAATTGGGGGGGGGGGGGAGGCTCAGAAGAAACAGAAACAGTTCAGCAATGTACCAGTAATTCCTTGCACTCACAGCTGCTGAAAATGAGTGCAAGCTTTTGAGCCGTACAGAATGTTTCTTGACCTGGACATTCTGAGGAAGAGTTCTATGTGATTCAGAAGCTTGCTGTATGCATTTTAAAACAAAAGGTGGTGGTGGTGACGAAGACAACAACAACAACATCTTCCCACTAGCTCCCTGTTGCTTGTTAATTAACAAGGAAAATCTCTGGTTGACCATTCATTTACATTAATAAGAGCCCTAACATGAAGTGGTGTGAGTCCCTTTATTTCCAGTTGGCTTACACTGGATAATTTCATGGTGGGTTACAGAATATTCTGTATTCTGGTATATTTGGATCACCCAGGTTTACTAAGAACGGAATAGTTTTCTACGGCTGCTACAATCTTTACCGTACACACACCTTTAAAATTATTTTTATTATTATAACTAATATTACTAATAGCCTTTTAAACAACTGCCTCAAGGCAATTTATACATAAGATAATTAAAAACACTTACGGTACAGTACTTGGCAGTAGGCCTCAGTAAGATTTGCTTCCATGTCAACATACAAAGAATTTCAAACGTGTGCGGACCCAATCAACCGTTTTAATCAACTAAAACTCATGTTATTAATTTTTCCCGAGAATAAGTGTGTGGGCTTCAGTTCCAGATACGAAGTTTTAGATAAATGTTTGCAAACAAGAGAGCAGAATAACGGGGGGATGGACCAGATGCAATGACTACTTGGGGCAGAGTTGAGAGGTGAAACAGAATGTCCCACCAGGTGAGAGGGTTGTGACCTGAACAAAAAGAGGCAGGAGGGCGAGATAAGGCAGGATATTTTTTAATATGGAGTCAGACCATTGGTCCATCTATTTTTTTTTTTAATAATTTTTTATTGCACATGAATAAAGCAAAAAATAATACATACACATACATTCATACCATTCATCATACAAGACAAAAATGAAAAATCAATTACTTACACTAACATACCATACCTACACACATTACATTCCTACCTATAGAGCTATATTGCTAATATTATATTCAAATTTCTTGTCAAAGTTTAAAAGTCCGATAGGACAATTATGAGAAAAGCTCGATAGGAAGAGAAAAAGAATAATGGGCAAGCTAGACAGCACCAAAGACCTAACCTGAAATATTTTTTGGTTTAAAAAAAGGAAATTTAAAGAAATATCTCAGGAAGGGAGAATACGAGAAAAAGCAAAAAGACAAAAAGAGAGAGAAATAAAAAAAAGAAAAAAAGAAAAAAAGAAAGGGGAAAGAATTTAAGAAAAGAAAAGAGACGAAGGGGGGGAAAAAGGAAAAAAATCTAAAGTCGTAAGAGAGAGAGAAAGAGAAAAAAAAAAGAACAAGGAGTAAAAAAAAAAAAAAAGACAAAAGAGAGACGATTCAGACTGATTCAACAGTCATCTCTCAACTGAATACATTTCATCCTCTAACACTTCCACCGCGCTATACACATGAGTTTACCCTTCAATATTTCTTATCCAGTCCTCTATTTACCACTCCTAGTCTCATTAACCTTCATACTTGATCCCGATCCCATAACCAAGATCATTATCGTCTTATCACAAGTACTGTAAAGAATAAAAGAAAGTGAACATTCTACAATTCTTTTGAGCAATCCTGT
Organism: Zootoca vivipara; assembly: GCF_965207765.1. Classification (NCBI taxonomy): domain Eukaryota; kingdom Metazoa; phylum Chordata; class Lepidosauria; order Squamata; family Lacertidae; genus Zootoca; species Zootoca vivipara. The sequence goes on from NC_142593.1 coordinate 53,104,343, forward strand.
ATAGTTATTCTAAGCACAACCATGTCCCATTCCCCACTCCCATATTCCTTAGATAATCATTGAGGCACTCCCACTGTTTTCTGATCTTGTCTCTAGACTTATTACGTATCAAATCTGTTAGCTTTGCTAGTTCTAGATATTCGCAGAGTTTGTCGACCCATTCACTTCTTGTTGGTGTTCTTGGTTCCTTCCAGGTTTTTGCAATAAGCGTCCTTGCCGCTGTTGTTGCATAAAGATATATGTCTACCTTATCTCGGGGTATATCACTATTTAGGATACCTAATAGATATGCTTCCGCTTTTTTCCCATATGCGATTTTAATTATTTTTTGGGTTTCCCGGTGAATCATCTCCCAAAATGATTTAATTTTTGGGCATGACCACCACATGTGGAACATCGTTCCAATGGCCTGCTGGCATTTCCAACATTTGTTGTTGTTGTTTTTATTTATTTTTCCTATTTTTGCAGGGGTCATGTACCACCTATAGTGTATTTTCATAAAATTCTCTTTCAATGTATAACAAGCTGTGAAGTTAATTTGCTTTTCCCAAAATTCTTTCCACCTTTCATATTCTATAGGGTATCCTAGGTCTTGTTCCCATTTTACAATATATTTGTTTTTTACTCCCTGCTCCCCTTCCTGTTCGTTTAACAGTCTATACATTTTCGAGAGGGTTTTTTCTCTGCTCTTAAGGATTTCTTTCTCAAATCTCGTCTTTGTTTCTCCGAATCCCCTGGTTCTAATATCTTTATCAAACGTTGCTTTCAACTGGAAGTATTCGAGCCATGATATTCCTTTTGCCTTAAGCTCTTCGTATCCTTTGAGCTTAATTTCTCCATTTACTTTCTCAGTGATCTCTCTGTAAGTGGGCCAGACCTCTCTCTTATAACATCTTAGTGTGGCGTTGGCTTCCACTGGTGAGGCCCACCAGGGGGTTCTGTCTATAATTTTTTCTCTTGTTCTATTCCACACCTCCCACAGGGCCCTTCTTATAATGTGATTTTGAAATTCTTTGTTTTTCTTTCCTTTATCATATAACAAATACCCATGCCACCCAAAGATTTTGTTTATGCCCTCTAGCTCCAAAATATCAGATTTTTCTAACAACAACCAATCTTTTATCCAGGACCAGCACGCTGCCTCATAATATTTTGTCAAGTCCGGTAGTGCGAATCCTCCAATTTCTCTTGGGTTTGTTAATATCTCCGATTTCATCCTCGCCTTTCTCCCCTGCCAGATGAAATTCGTCAGGTCTTTTTGCCATTCTTTTAAATATTTATTCCCAATTATAATCGGGATGCTTTGGAATAAAAACAAAACCTTCGGTAGAATTACCATCTTGATCATGGATACTCTGCCCCAAATAGATAGATTCAGATGTTTCCATTTTGTCAATTTTTTCCTCACCTCTTTCCATGTCTCCATATAATTATCTTTTAATAAATTTGTGTTTTTGTTTGTTATTTGAATACCTAAATATTTAACTTTATTTTCTATTTTTATTTCTGTTATCTTTTCCAATTTCTCTATATCTTTTTTTCTCATATTTTTTGTTAACATTTTCGATTTATCTTTATTTAGTCTAAAGCCCGACACCTCACCAAATCTCCCCATCTCCTTTAGCCCTTCCATGATTCCTTCCTCCGGATTCTCAGTCATTATAATTAAATCGTCGGCAAAGGCTTTGGCTTTAAAACAATAAGCTCCCAACTTTATTCCTTTTATTGTTCTGTTCTTCCTAATTGCCACCAAGAGGGTCTCCAAAACTGCAATAAACAATAAGGGAGACAGGGGGCAACCCTGTCTTGTGCCTCTCTCTATACTAAATTCTTCCGTGATTTCGTTGTTTATAATCAGTTTTGCCCTCTGATCTCTGTAGATTGCTTTAATTCCATTTAGAAATTTGGGACCCAGTTCTAGCTTTTCACAGGTTCTTATCATGAAATCCCATGATACACAATCAAAAGCCTTTTCGGCGTCTACTAGTAACATTGCTGTTTCTAGGCTGGGGTTTAAATCCAAATATTCTATCAGGTCTATGATGACCCTGGTGTTATCTTTTATCTGTCTCCCGGGGAGGAAACCCGCTTGGTCCTTTTCAATTATTCTATTTAATACATTTTTTAGTCGGTTTGCCAATATCCCTGTAAATATTTTATAATCTGTGTTAAGTAAGGATATCGGTCTGTAGTTCTTAATTAATTTCAAATTCGAATCTCCTTTAGGTATCAATGTTATCAGGGCCTCCTGCCAGGACCTCGGTATTGTGCCTTTTTCTAAAATTTCGTTCATTAATTCTTTTAATCTCGGAATTACCAGATCTTCTAGTACCTTGTAGTATTTTACCGAGATCCCATCGGGTCCCGGCGACTTTCCTTCAGCCATTTTCTTTATAATTTGTTTAATTTCCTCCTCTTGGATTTTTGCATTTAAATATTGATATTCTACTGCATTTATTTCTGGTAATTTATTTTGAGTCAGATAGTTCTGGATTTCTTTCTCGTCTTTCCTTTCCTCTTTATAAAGCCTCTTATAGTAATTTATAAAACTTTCCTTAATTTGTTGTGAATCCGTTATTTCTTTATCTTCAACCTCTATTTTGTTAATTATCCTATCCTTTTCTTTTTCTTTAATTAACCACGCAAGCATTCTCCCAGGCCTATTGGCTTGTTCGAAATACCTTTGTTTTGTCCACAATATTTTATTTTGAACTTCTTTACTTATTATTTCTGTGAGGTGGTTTTGCAGTCTCTTGATATGTTGTCTTAATTCATCGTTCCCAGGGTCTTTTATTAAGTCTTTTTCTTTCTCTCTTATTTGTTTGTTCATTTCCATTATATTTTTCTCTTTCTCTTTTCTTACCCTTTTCATTTGTTGAATACTAAAACCCCTCATATAGGCTTTACTAGCCTCCCAGACTATCTTCCTGTCTGTATCCTGTTTTTCGTTTATTTCAAAATATTCTTTTAATACTTCTTTTGCTTTCGTTACCCTCTGCTCATCCCTCCAAATCTCATCATTTAGTCTCCACCTTCCTCTTGTCTTTCGCCCAAAGTTCAGTTGAATTGATACCGGATTGTGGTCTGAAATAGATCTGTTTTGTATCTCTGCCTTTTCTAGATTTAACATTAATTTTTTTGTCATCCATATTGAATCTATTCTTCCCCCAGATTTCTTTGCATCAGAGTAGTGTGTAATATCTATTGCCGTAGGGTTTTTGGTTCTCCAGGTGTCGTATAGTTCAAAATTTTCGACTAGTTGAAAAAAGGAAAGAGGCAGCCTACCCGAGTTATTGCTTCTATCTTTTGTCGTTTTGTCTAAATCCGTGGAGGTTACCCCGTTCATGTCTCCCATCAATATAATATTCTCCCCCATGTAGTCCCACATCGTTTCTTCAAGGTTTTTGTAGAATTCATCTTTTCTATTATTTGGAGCATAGATCCCTATTACCACCACCTTTCCCATCTTTGTACAAATTTCTACTCCTATTATTCTACCTTCTTCATCATTGAATAGCATCCGCGGTCTTAGGGTTGGGTTGATATATAATACTACCCCTCTCTTTTTTTCCCTACCCGCTGCCACGAATTCTATTCCCAATCTGTTATTCTGTAATACTCTTACATGGTTTTTACATATATGCGTTTCTTGCAAGCACGCTATGTCCCATTTTTTCTTCTTCAGCAGATGTTCTATTTTGTTTCTTTTAAATTTCCCATTCATCCCGTTCACATTCCACGATATACACTTCATCTTTATACAGTACCTTTATTATATTAATAAAATCTGATTCTTGCGTGGTGCTTTTCGACTTCAAGTATCCCCTGCAAATTTCAAAGGGCAGATCGGAAAGCCACAAACAGACAAACAAACAAACAAAACAAAAAACGAAGGTAGAAGGCCAAGAAAGAATAAAAGTCAGTCAAAACAAGTTGAACTAAAGAAAGAAATAAGACAAAATAAAATATCTGGGTAGAAAAAGCAAACAAAAACAAAAAACAAAAACAAAACAAAAAACAAAACAAAAAACAAAAAACAAACAAACAAAAAGGGAGAAGGGAAAAAGCAAAACAAGACGAGCAGGACAAAACAAGCCAAACCATACAAAACAAGACAAAGACAAAACAAAAACACCAAAAAGGTTAGATGTGGTGCAGGTGTCTGGAGACGGAGAGGTAACCCAACACCTCCTGAGGTCAGGTTTTCAGTTTTATTCGTCTGCTGTTTGCAGAGATCGATTGTCTTTCTTATTCTGGTTGCTTTTCTCCACCAAGCTCTTCCCAGTATTTTCTCCAAAAGCTCTTCGTATCTTCCACTGATTTAAAATAGCGCCTCCTTTCTTTATAAGTGAACGATAGTCCTTCCGGGAATTCCCATTTAAACAATATCTTCTTGTTCCTCAATGCCGTTGTCATAAATTTATATTTGTCCCTTTTCTTCAATATGCGTGGTGGGATTTCTTTCATTATCTCCACCCCCTTTCCTTCTATAATTAGTGGATCAGTCCTGCTTTTCTGTAGGAGTTTGTCTCTCAGTAGTCTTGAATTTAAAAATAACAAGCAATCTCCCGGGCCCTTCCTGGGTTTGTTTTGGTTTGGTCTTGTCCTGTAAATATTGTCAATGTCTAAAGTCAATTCGTCCTCTTCGACTCCCAGCCAAGTTGCAATTTCTTTAGTCAATTTTATAGCTATTTCTTCTCCTTGTGATTCTTTCACACCTCTTACACGGAGAGTCATCTCCTTCTGTTTCATTTCTAGCATCGCCAAGGAGTCATATATTTCTTCTTGAACTCTCTTTAATTCATCTATTCTTTCTTTGTTTTTGTCCTGGTGTCTTTTCATTCCTTTATATTCCTGTTGGACTTTTTTCATTGAGTCTTCTTGTTTCTGTGTTTTCGTCTGTATTTCTTGAATTGATGTTTCTAACTCTTTGTATTTTTTTGTTTGTTGATTTACTTGTTCTGAAAGTTCCAGAATTAAGTTTGAATTTTTTTCAATTTTGGACCCCATACTTTCCATTTTCCCATCCATGCTTTTTATGTTCCCATCTAGGCTTGTTATCTTGTCGCTCAAGTTTTTTTCCATTCTTTCCATCAATGCAATTAGTTCTTTCATTTCTGAGTTAGTTTCTCCTTCTGCAATCGAATATCTACGTTGTTGATTTTGTGCTGAGCCGAATCCACCTGTTGCTTGATGCTTCTTTGAGCCCATCTGGTCTTTAACTTCTTTATGTCTGTTTATCTTTCTTTAATTTGTTTTAATTTTTAGTCTTTTTTTTAATTTGTCTCTATTTATCTTTCTTTAGTTTTCCCTCTTTTTCTTCTTCTCTTTTTTTTTTTTTGGCTCGGGGGTGGGGGTTGTTTCAGGGGATTTAGTTAGGCAGTTCTCCAATTTGGGAATTCCCTTTATGTCAGTTGTTAACCAACCATTTTTAGGGCTACAGTTTTTATTTAGTTTTAAGTTCCTGGTTTGGGGTGTTTTTCCTCAGTTCACCACTGATGTCGCTGTGGCGGGAGGTCCTCTTTAATCTCTTTGTGTGCTCCCCTCTTCACTGCCTTTCTCCTCTACTCCTCGCCTCTCTATCGTAATTGCCAGGGACGCTAGCAGTTCTTAAAGGTATTTTCCCTTTTTCTTCCTTTTTTTTCCTCTCCCCCCACTGTGCGATTTAGCTCAATTCCGGCCTCTTAGTTTGATTTTATTTCAATGGTGGTGCAGTATTAACGTTTGAAGCTCAGTGAAAGCTGTTACGACCTCTCAGTTGGTGTCGTTTCTCCCTCCGTTCCGTCCTCCACTCTCACTTAGTCTCTCATTTGTTCTTTTAAATTTCTTTATCCTCTTTGTCTTAGCTTTATCCTTTCACCTTTCCAGACTTTCCCGGTTTATTTAGTAAAAAAGAGCGTCTATACAGGGTTTTCGGACACTCAAACGCTGTGTTTAGCTACGGCCCCCTTTGCGCGTCTCCAGTATCTTTTAGCGTTTTAAAAACAATTTGGCTTCTCTCCTTCCCCCCTTCACGTCCCGCGGATTTTTCCCGCGGTTAGACGTTCTACTTTATTCTTCGTTTTGCCGGGGGGGGGGAGCTTTTTGTTATGTTATTTGTTGTAATTATAGCTCAGGAGAGTTCAACGCTCTTTCGTCGGGCTTCTGGGGCGTTTCCCGCTGGTAAAGGTTGTTGCCTTTTAGCGCCGGAGTTCCCCGCTCCCCCTCCGCTTTCAGCCTTTCGGGCTTCAGTTCGGGGTGTTCCCAGGGTCCCCCTTTATGGCGCTGCCTTAGGCTAGTGCCCTTAGGATTCCCCCCTAAGGTCGGGTGACTTACGCCTCGTCCCCCGTTCTCTTTGCCAGCGTTTAATCTGTCCCTCCGGTTGCAAGAGCACAGATTCCAGCCCGATCTCTAGAGCGCCATTCCGGAAGTTCTAGCCAATCGTTTTAGAGGACCGTTAGCAAGCTTATATTATATTTACCATACCTTGAAAGCTTATATAGTCATACCTCAGCTTAAGTGCCATTGGTCCATCTAGTGCAGTACTGTCCACACTGACTGGCAGCAGATCTCCAGGGTTTCAGACACAGAGTCTCTCCCACCCCAACCTGGGTTGAACCTGAGACCTTCTGCGCGCAGAATAGATGCTGTAACACTGGTCCTACTTGAAAGGCTAATGCAAATAGATCAGTGAAGAGTGGGGTATACCTTTTAGAAATAACATTTAGAAATGAAGGATGGGTTGAATCTAAACTTAGTCATGCTTCCATGTAACACAAGTCTTCAGTGGATCAACTCTAATTATGACTAACTTCTTCTTTGGCGATCACTCGTAGCCAAGTAAGATTGTCTTCCATAAACACGGTTTTAAAAGTGAGTCCGTAAGTGACTGTGGAGGCCAATTCTGGATCCACACGTCTTTCCACAGTGGGGACATAGGTTTCCAGGTGGGAGTTGATCACAGTGAAGGTTTGCCAAGTGTGCCTTCCTCTTAGCATGTTTCTCCCTTTCGTCCTGAGTTTGAGCGTCTTCAAGGTCCACAAGACCTTTGGTAAAGGCTGTTCTCCAAACACCAGTTGTCGGTGTTCATGCTACATTTTGCCTTGAGAGAGTCTTTGAACCTCTTTTGTTGACCACCAGCATTACGCTTTCCATTTTTAAGTTCGGAATAGAGTAGTTGCTTTGGGAAGACGCACAAGGCATCCGCACAACATGACCAGTCCAACGAAGTTGATGTTGAAGAATCATTGCTTTTGACACTGGTGATCTTTGCTTCTTCTAGTACACTGGCATTAGTTCGCTTGTCTTCCCAGGTGATGTGTGAATTTTTTCAGAGACACAGTTGGTGGAATCTTTCGAGGAGTTGGAGATGGCGTTTATAAGTGGTCCATGTTTCACAAGCATATAGTAAGGTTGGTAGTACAATAGCTTTGTAAACAAGCATTCTGGTTTCCCTGCCAATGTCCCAGTCCTCCAACACTCTGCACTTCAATCGGGAGACAGCTGCACTCGCAGAGCTCAGGCGATGCTGGATTTTGGCATCAATGTCTGCCCTTGTGGAAAGATAACTGCCCAGTGTTCTTCACTGCCATCCGAACCATGTCTACTCATAAAAGTCCCCATTGAATTCAGTGGGGTTTGCTCCCCATTAAGTGGGGTTAGGATCGCAAACTGTATCTGGATCCAAACCCACCCATCCCAGACACTTGATGTGCCTTTAAAAAGTGCTTTTGATCTGTTGTTGCTTCTGTTTGGAGAAGGAAGTCTAGGAAGATCAGGCTCGCTTTCGGGTGTGTTCCAAAGGCATCCTGTACTTGCTAGGCAATCTCTGTTGAATTCTAAAACACCTGGCTTGTAAACGTCGGAATTTCGCAAAGGACTGTGTTAAGAACACAATTAGGAGTGAAAATTTCACCCAGGACTCTTTAAGTGCTCCTGATGCTGAAGAATGATTATGGACAGCTCCCCACCCATGGGGAAGCATTTTCCCAAACAAGCCAGCTCCCCTGTCTGAACTCTCTGCCTTTCTCCTAAAAGGAAACCTGGACGTCACCTTTAAAAGACTGAACCTGGGAATTAAACTTCACAACCTTGTTGGGTACAAAAGACAATGGGCTCCCTTATTCAGGTCTAGTCAGGCCTGAATATTTAGGGCTGTGCCATTTACATAATGGGTTATAAAACTGGTTGCGTCCTTAAAATCAAATGACAATATCTGGGTGAAACCTTGGATGAGGTCATTTCATGGAAGCCAGCTGGCGTGGCCATTGCTTCATTGGGCAGCATTTCCGTTTGCTAAGTGGCTTGCATGTCAAACCTTGAAGTGTTCAGACGTGAGCCTTGGCGTTTTCAATCCCCTCCACAAACACCTTTAAACGGAAAGGAGATAGACTCTGTCCTGCAAATTTGTTCCAGCTAAGGGCCACTTCACATGCCATGGGGCAGCAATTGTCCCCTGTGTGGATTGCAGCTAAGAAAAGGGAAACATTGGAAGCTGCCATATACCAGTCACAGCGTGGTATATTTGTCTACATTGAATGGCAGTGGCTCAACAGGATTTGAGGCAGGACTCCTTTCCCCCTACTGGCCCTACTTAAGACACCAGTGATTGAACCTGTGGCCCTTGCCTGCAAAGTCTACCACTGAGCTATGGCCGTTCCCCAAATAAAACATGGTGGACGCAAGTCAGCTTTATTTCGAGCTGTCACCGAACAGCTGGTGACCCTGGTGACCCAACCAGCTCAATGGAGTTCAGATGAGCATTGCACTACAGGTTGCAGGTGAATCCAGATGTGCAGAGCATTTTCTACAGGTTTGCTTCCACATGCCAACGATCTCCCTTGCTGGATCAACACGCATAGGTGTGAGATCAATTAGAGTGCCTCAAACTTCAGCCCCACTTGAGCTAAAGGAAAATCTCCTGGTGGTAACAGTTCAATTGTTGGAAGATGGAAGAGGCTCGCTTTCTGTGTGACTCGAGGTCCCAGGGGCAAAATCATTTGATGTAGATTAGTTACTGTGTCATACTTAACAAACTAGGGATGGACCCAGGTGGCGCTGTGGGTTAAACCACAGAGTCTAGGGCTTGCTGATCAGAAGGTTGGCGGTTCAAATCCCTGCGAAGCTGTCTGCGGACAAACTCCGGCTCCCTCGGCCTATAGAGCGAGATGAGCGCCGCAACCCCAGAGTCGGACACGACTGGACCTGATGGTCAGGGGCCCCTTTACCTTTACCTAGTTACTGTGTCATACTTAACAATCCTGGAATCAAAAGTTGTACAGAGGCTCTTCTCCCCCTTTCTGCAGATGAATCTATTATAATCCACAGTAGGGATGCATGGGGTGTTAGGAGAGGGAGGGGTGGTGCCTCTAGGGGGCACACATTGTGCTCCTTCTGGGGTTTGTCCCTCTTTGGTCCCCACCCTGCACTTAGCCCTCACCTGTGGCTCCTGTGTTCGTAAAGGTAAAGGGACCCCTGACCGTTAGGTCCAATCCAGACGACTCTGGGGTTGTGGCACTCATCTCGCTTTACTGGCCGAAGGAGCCGGCGTACAGTTTCCGGGTCATAGGCCAGCTTGACTAAGCCGCTTCTGGCTTACCAGAGCAGTGCACGGAAACGCCGTTTACCTTCCCGCTGTAGTGGTACCTATTTATCTACTTGCACTTTGACGTGCTTTTGAATTGCTAGGTTGGCAGGAGCTGGGACCGAGCAATGGGAGCTCACCCCGTTGCGGGGATTCGAACCGCCGACCTTCTGATCGCCAAGCCGTAGGCTCAGTGGTTTAACCCACAGCGCCACCCGCGTCCCCTGTGTTCCTATATTCTGCCAAACAGGCTAAGCCAAAGATGCTCTCTCGGATAGGCTAAGCTTCCAAGGAACAACTGCAGTGTTATTCAGGAGGGACTGGGGAACTCCTTGCAACTCCCGTAAATTTATTTGGAGGCACAAGGTAGGAGCGGCCTTGGAAATCCAAGCTGCAGACTACACAAGCCACTGTGGACAAGAGAGAGCGAGAGCATAATAGCAGTGATGTTCCAGGTCATCAAAATGCTTAGCACTTAATGACAATGGTGGTTAAGGATGGGCTAGGTCATTTAAACATTTGTTTATGGGCTGGTGATATCACTTATTCCCAGCAAGAGGTCAGTAGCTCATATTTCTGAATGTCTTCAGGAGGTGGTAATTATCTGCCCTTTAATCCCACCTTTCTCTTTTTAAAATGTTCCTGAGGTATTTATTTTCCTTTCTGCCCCTCCTTTTCCTCTCTTTTTCTTCTTTTAGAAGCCCAAACGTTTGCTGGGCCTCTGAGGCACCTCCTCCCCTTTATCTATTTCATTTAGAGACATTTCCTCCTTTCAGTTATAGGTAAAAGTAGTGTGTGTGTGTGTGTGTGTGTGTGTGTTTTAAAAAAATATGTTCAAAGTGTTTTCCTTTTCTTTGCCGCTCGTTGAGTTTTTAATAAGTAGAACCGCCACCACGGTTACCATTCCGTTTCCTTTTAACCTTTTGCTTTGAATGTAATTGATTCCTTCCCTTAAAACAGAGCCTTGAGGGTATTCAGAATAAATGTATCTGTGGCTTAATTACGTGTTCCTCAATAAAACTTGCAAGAAGTTAAGAACACAAAAAGACAGGGGATTTTGACAAGAGGGTAAGAGCATTAGGGTGCTCCAGGGTGGGGGGCAGGAGGGAGAAGTTTGTTTATCTGCTTATTTTTCTGACTCATTTTTATGGACAGATTGGACAATGGCCAGTCTTCATTGAGTTGATTTCTGTGCAAGGAGGTTATGCAACAAGGAGCACCCAAACTGAATTCATTGAGCTTTGCTTGCACATTGCTTAAAAGTTGCCATGACCTGGGGAAGACCTGGGTGAGAAGAGAGAGCCAGTGTGGTATAACCGTTAAGAGAGTTGGAACATGACCTGGGAGTCCTGGGTTCAAATCCCCACTCAGCCATGAAGCTCGCTGGGTGACCTTGGGCCAGTTACTGCCTCTCAGCCTAACCTACCTCACAGGGTTGTTGTGGGGGTGGGACAGGACTGGGAGGAAGAGAACCATGTTTGCCACCTTGAGCTCCTTGGAGGAAAAGGTGGGATATAAAGGCCATTGTTAAATAAATTCACCCCACACTTTTCAATGCATTTGATGCCATTTTCTTAACTGGGAAAATTCCATGCCCCCCCCCACTTCCCCGCCAAAGTGGATTTCTTGCAACAGGGGTGACAGAGTACTTTGATCCACTGCATGAACCTAAATCCCCCACATGCGCTTGGATCCTTCTCCCATGAAATAATGGAGGCCTGGAGGAGATCTGTGTCATCATCATTTGATGGGAGAAATGGCAAAAACTAGAAGAGGTGGAAGAGGCTTCTTTGGTAGGCAAAGAGGACGAGTCCTGGACAACCCAAGTTGCCTGAAGCCTTCCCAAGATAAGCATGTTTTGCAATCAGTGCTTCTGACTGAACTGGCAACGGTTCTGGCGAAAACAAGCAGAAAGCGTTGTTGGCACCAGAATTCTGAGAATTAAAGAAAATTTGGGGCACGCCCCATTCAAAGCCTTCTTGTGCACAAGCCCCTTCTTGTGCAAACATAAAGGTACACTTGTAGAGGTGAGGTCCTTGGTAGATTGCATCCTTCATGGTAGATTGCATCCTTCACGGAGAACTTGTGGTCTTCTAGGTGTTGCTGGAATCCAGACCCCCTTGTCATAGGCTGGCTGGACCCTAAGGAGCAGTGGCTGGATGCTGATGAGTGAGGACCTGGAGAAACTGGCTTGGAGGAAGGGATTGGTGATCTGGAGGAGCCTGTAACAACCAAGAGATAAGAGTTAGAGGCAGAAGAAGCTGCAGGATTGGAGAATGAAGAACAGGTGCGGGAGGAGGGAGAGATACAGTAGGCCAGGCTGTAGAGTCAAGGGCTTCCACACCTCCTCCTCCTCCTGCCTCCACCTCTTCTGTTCCACTGTCTCCCAGGACCAGAAGAGGAATGAAGAGGGAGGAGCAGAAGCAGGTTACATGCAGACATAGTACATGCAGGTTACTTGCTTGCACGCAGCCTGGATGGTGGAGATACATAAGCCGAGGTTAAAAGTGGGCCCTCTCTGTTGCCACAGCTGCCTCACCGGTTGCACACCTAGAATGTAGGACTGGTGGACATACCTTTTCCTAACTTGTAAGTGTACTTTTGACAATTAAGTTAATTCCTCGCTCTGGACATTCCTTGCCTAACAGTGCCATGATGACACCCATGATCCTTCGCTGCTGGGTCTGGTGGGAGCTGAAACCCACAATTCTTCCACACCAGAATGGAGAGTTATAACTGTGCACATCAGACCTGCAACAAAATGTCGCAGTGCACCCTAACTGCGGTGCTCCTGTTCTGGGTTCCACCTTGCCATGACTTCCTCCATAATACCTCATATGATACTCAAGCAAGCCAGTTCTCTCCCTGCCTCACCATTTCCCATTTCTGCTGAAACTCAGAATGGCTGTTGGAGACCATTGAGCCTCCTCCTCCTCCTCATTTGTCTGTTTTTGTAAGGCGCTGCCCTCTTCCACTTTTCTATGTTCTGTACTTCCCTTGTTCTAGGGAAACCTGAGATTCCTTGAAAGTGAGTCTGCGTGGTGTAGAGGTTGGGATGTCAGGTGGTTGGGGGAGATCTGTGTTCAGATCCACTGTTGCCATTGAGAGCCTTGTTCCTCTGCTGCTCGGAATATACCAAAGGTTTGCTTTTAATTAAGAAAATAACCTCTCTCCCAATTCTGAATCCTGCTGAGACAAAACCAGTTTTTCTGAATCCTGCCTTGACAAAATCAGTTCTCCTGGGCAAGTCAAGCTCAGTCCTCCCAGCGCCTGTCTTCTCAACATTTGTGGTCACCTGCAGTTGTGGTCCCTCGATAGGGTTGCCAGACCTCCAGGTCTTACACTGAAGTCTCCAGGTTTGCCTGGAGGACTGGAACCTCCAGGTGGGTGAGAATGCCTTTAATGAAGAAAGAGAAAGATAGTTAAGAAGACTGTGCACGCTTGCCTGCGAGCTTCAGCCCAACAGGAGCTAGCTGCAAACGATAGTAGACATTCGGTGAGGAGGGTTCTGTGCTTCTCTTCTCCTCTCTCCCAATTAACCTCCGTCTCCAGGGCCCACCTCTGGACTTCAGGTTTGGGCCCCGAAATCCCAGGGTCTAGTCTGCTCCTAACCTGGCAGCCCTATCCCTGAGTGTAGCAGGGACACCCTTTAGAAAGCCGCGAGGTTGAGGAGTCAGTCCTTTAAAAAAATCTAAGAAACACCTCCTGCCCTCAAAAAGCCTAAGACTCATGCCAGCAAAAAGGGCGGGGGGGAGCCTGAGACTAGCTGAGTATTATTACAGGCACAACACACTCTGTTTAACGGAGAGCCACCCTGCCTTCCTCCGTCCCTTTGGGCGTAGGTGTTCCAGCTTGGTGCCTCTTTCGCTTTGGGTGCTGGTAATTCCACGGGGGGCAGGGAGAGTTAGGTGTTGGGGCTTGGCTCCCTCTGAGGAAAGCTGAACCTCCACCAGCTAGATGAGATTGTCTCTGGGCCTCGTGTGTGGTATGCACAGGACAAGGGCGCAGGGCAAATGTTTTAGCCCGTTTTCTCGTCTCTTGCACAGACTCCGAAGATCGGTGAGAAATCTGAATAAGAGCCCTGCCTGTGATTCACCTAATAGCCGCGGCTTTTCAGATACAGATCTAACCCGCACCCTGGGCCGGGGCCAATGGTTTTTAGATGACTAGCTAGAAAATGTTCTGCACTAAGCATTTGGCAAGTGGAGCAAGCAAAATGAAAGGTGTTTTTTGAGTTAAATAGCTCCACAGAAGATTCAAAAAATAGAGATGCAGTACTTCATATTTTCTCATGAGGCTGCGAGCTTAATAAAATTCACTAACCCAAATTGTTTCGGTTCATACCTAAGGGGGAAAGCACACTTGGGGATTAATTATAACTCGACTAAGCAGAATTTAATAAATGCGCCTTTGCCCAAGAATCTGCAAAGAAAATAGGATTACCTCTCCTCCGCGCAGCACGCAGAGTTAAACTGTGGAACCGGCTCCCGCAGGAGGCAGTGATGGCCACCAACTTGGATGGCTTTAAAAGAGGGTTAGGCAAATTCGTGGAAGGCAAAGCTATCCACAGCTGCTAACCACAGTGGCTATGCTCTGCCTTCGCGGCTGGAGGCAGAAATGCTTTTGGAAACCACAGAAAAGGAGAGTACATTTGCGCTCGAATTCTGCTTGCGGCTTTCCCACGTGCACCTGGTTGGCCACTGTGAGAACAGGATGGTGGACTAGAGGGGCCATTGGCCTGATCCAACAGGCTCTTCTTATGCAAATAGGCATCTAGAAGCGGAGCCAAATGCAATTAGTGGTTCATGTCAGAGCCCACCTGGAGTCCTGTGTCCAGTTCTGGGCCCCACAATTTGAGAGCATCTTGACAAGCTAGAACATGCGCATAGGATGGCAACCGAGGGTTTGGAACCAAGCCTCATGAGGAATGACTGAGGGAGTTGGGTACCGTATGTTTAGCCTGGAGAAGAGAGGACTGAGGTGTGATGATATGACAGCCACCTTCAGATATCTGAGAGGCTGTCACAGGATGGCAGATGGAACAAACTTGTTTTCTGCTGCTCCAAAGGGCAGGACCCGAACCAATGGACTCAAATTACGAGAAAGGGGATTCTGACTCAACATCAGGAAGAACTTTCTGGTGGTAAGAGCTGTTTTGGCAGTGGAACAGACTACCTCAACAGATGCACTCTCATTCATGGGAGGTTTTCAAACAGAGGTTAGATGGCCATCTGTCTGGGATTCTTCGGCTGTGATCCCGGTATGGCAGGGGTTGAGCTAGATGACTCTTGGGAGTCCCTTCCATCTCTATGATTCTGTGCTGTGGTTCACTTGAGCGCTATTACCTGTTGGCTTTCCTAGAGGGTGCCACAAGTCACTGGAGGCAGTTCTCTTGGAGCTGTGGAGGCACCTACAGCTGAGGGAACAGAAGCAGCTGATGCAAATGCACCAGTCTGTGCTGGGCAGCTGGGCCCATTCAGCAACCGCATGCCTATATGATGTTCAGGCTCCCTTGGGCCCCAACAGAGCTCAAGAGTGCCAACACCTGCCCCCCAGGGGCTCTCAGGGCCAGCCAAACGGGTTTCTGAGCCACCACTGAAATTTCCCACAACTGGGAGATTCATGTTGTTCTTTTTTCTTCTGGGAAAGTGGTGGCAGGTGGAGGATTAGAAGGTGCCTTACCGAGGTCATCTTCAAACCTGGGGCTGGCTGTGACAGTGACTATGGAACATAGGAAGCTGCCTTATGCTGAGTCCGTGCAGAAATCCATCCAGTTCAGTATTGTCTGCACTGACTGGCAGTGGTTTTCCAGAGATTCAGGCAGTGGACAATGCCTGCCCTACTTGGAGGTGCCAGGGATTGAACCTGGGACCTTGTGCATGTAAAACGGTTGCTTTACTACCCCTGTTGTCTTTGTCCATGGTGCTGGAGGAGACTCTTGAGAGTCCCCTGGACTGCAAGAAGATCAAACCTATCAATTCTTAAGGAAATCAGCCCTGAGTGCACCCTGGAAGGACAGATCGTGAAGCTGAGGCTCCAATACTTTGGCCACCTCATGAGAAGAGAAGAATCCTTGGAAAAGACCCTGATGTTGGGAAAGATGGAGGGCACTAGGAGAAGGGGATGACAGAGGACGAGATGGTTGGACCGTGTTATAGAAGCGACTAGAGCGCATAATATGGTCTGAAGCTCAACATCAAAAAAACCAAGATCATGGCCACTGGTCCCATCACCTCCTGGCAAATAGAAGGGGAAGAAATGGAGGCAGTGAGAGATTTTACTTTCTTGGGCTCTTTGATCACTGCAGATGGTGACAGCAGTCACGAAATTAAAAGACGCCTGCTTCTTGGGAGAAAAGCAATGACAAACCTAGACAGCATCTTAAAAAGCAGAGACATCACCTTGCCGACAAAGGTCCGTATAGTTAAAGCTATGGTTTTCCCAGTAGCGATGTATGGAAGTGAGAGCTGGACCATAAAAAAGGCTGATCGCCGAAGAATTGATGCTTTTGAATTATGGTGCTGGAGGAGACTCTTGAGAGTCCCATGGACTGCAAGAAGATCAAACCTATCCATTCTGAAGGAAATCAGCCCTGAGTGCTCACTGGAAGGACAGATCCTGAAGCTGAGGCTCCAATACTTTGGCCACCTCATGAGAAGAGAAAACTCCCTGGAAAAGACCCTGATGTTGGGAAAGATGGAGGGCACAAGGAGAAGGGGACGACAGAGGACGAGATGGTTGGACAGTGTTCTCAAAGCTATGAACATCAGTTTGACCAAACTGCGGGAGACAGTGGAAGACAGGAGTGCCTGGCGTGCTCTGGTCCATGGGGTCACAAAGAGTCGGACACGACCCAAGGACTAAACAACAACAACACTACCCCTGAGCTACGTTCCTTTCCATTGCCATCTTCCTCCACCCACCATCTTGCCACTGCTGGCAAGTTTCCTTGCCTCTGCCTGAACATTCCTCTGTTGCACTCTTATTCCTCTCTCAAATGAAATTGAGGGGTGGGGTTTGTTTCCATGTGATCTCATTTGCATCTCCTCCAAACATGACCAGCCTACTCTCCTATGCTGCCTTCGCCTGCAAATCACCGCCTCCCACAGCGAGGCCAAGGTCTATTTGCACCACTCCCTGCTGAAAATCTCTGCCAGGGATCTCTTGCTTTCAAAACTGTGGGCCGTATAAACCCACTGGGAGAGCTGCCTTGCCTGCAAAGTCTCCACTGCAGGCCCTTCTGTTGGTAGGTAATCTCATCACTCCATCTTCAGACAATCTCCTTGGCTCCTGGTTCATTACACAATGACAGCCAAATTGTCCTCTTTTGCTCTGCTAAATCTCCAGGGATCTGCCCCAAGCCTGGGCAGGTGCCTCCTCTTTTTGCTGCTTTTCTCTCCCTCTCTCTCTCTCTCTGTCTCTCCTTGCACCACTGGCAACTTCCTGGTTCTTTGTTTTGTTTTGTTTTTGGCCTCCTTGCAAAATGCTGGGTAGGTGATAAAAGTGTGAGAAAACAGTGACAGGCTTCTCCTTTCCCCCATTGTTCTAGTTACAGGTAGGTAGCCTTGTTGGTCTGCCGTTGAAACAAAATAGAAATCAAATAGAAAAATTCCTTCCAGTAGCACCTTAGAGACAAACTAAGGTAAGGCGCCTTCTAATCCTCCACCTGCCACCACTTTCCCAGAAAGAAAGAAAAAACATGCATCTTAGTTGGTCTCTAAGGTGCCACTGGAAAGAATTTTTCTATTTTATTTTGCTTTTCCCCATTCTCCTCTTCCATTGTCCCACTGCAGTTGATGGTGGCAGCTGTTCCCTTCTGCCTGGTGTTTTCTGTTTTTTGTTTTTTTTACTGGATGGATGTGATTTATTTATTTGACCAGACAATTTATAAGCATCAGTCTAAACTCCCAGGGTGGCTGGCATATAATGCAGAGAATTTAAAAACAACAACTATACAATGAAGAAAGATTAAACCATAAAACACAGGGGCACCAGCAGCTGGCAATGAAAACCAGGCCGAACCACAAAGCAAGCAATTAAAATAACTATTTGGCGTGCTGAATTGCCACAGCCAAGCAATTAAATAGGTGCGACAGGATATCAAAGCAGGGGCTGGGCAAGCTTCTTTGGGGAGGGCAGTGCAAATACAAGGCTTGCACCACATCACTCCATTCACCACTGTCCTGAGCTCAGATGCTAGTGGGACTCCCAGGATGAAGATCTTGACATTCGGGCAGGATCCAAGTACCCAAGTTCCATGCCGTTTAGTAGTTTATCAGTAAGGACCAGCACTCTGAATTTGGGCCTATTGACACAGCCACAATAACTGTTTAATACCTTGGTATCCAGAGCCCAGTGGAAGGGAATCTGTGGCCCTACAAATACAGTGCTACCTTGGTTCTCTCGCGCTCTCTCTTTTTCAAATATATTTATTGATTTTATAAAACTGAAAAAACACATATAAAACACGAAAATACAACAATACAAAAAAATCACATAAAACACAAAAATACAAAAAGAAAAAACAACAACCATATTTATCATTCATGTGTCCTGACATTGTTGACTTCCTCATGTCCCTCCTTCCCGCGTTTCATTGTATATCATCCTTAGTAATTTCTATATCATACTTCAATCAACTTATTTTTACCTTAACTAACAAATTTCACCTCTTATTAATTCCTTAACAACATTTCAATTCTTATTTAACACTTATATCTAAATCTTAATATGCCACAATACCTCTACAAGTCCTCCTCTACAACCTCCCTGTACTTCCAAATCTTATATTAAACATTTTCCAATATTGTAATTATTTCTTAAATAAACTTTGAATTTCTTCCAGTCTTCTTCCACCGACTCTTCTCTCTGGTCACGAAGTCTTCCGGTCAATTCAGCCAGTTCCATGAATTCAATCATCTTCATCCAGTGGTACCTTGGTTCTCGAACGGCTTAGTTGACGAACAAATCGGCTCCCGAACGCCGAAAACCCAGAAGTAAGTGTTCCAGTTTTTGAACGTTCTTCGGAAGCTGAACATCTGACGCAACTTCCGCTTGAGTGCAGGAAGCCCCTGCAGCCAATTGGAAGCCGCGCCTTGGTTTTCAATCGTTTGGGGAGTCGAATGGACTTAAGGAACGGATTAAGTTTGAGAACCAAGGTACCACTGTATACTTGGATTCCAACACTGGTCAGTTCCAGGCAGCAGTGCCGGGACTAGAGTCCATGTATATCTGGAGGGCATCAGATTCCCCGTCCCTGCTGCAGACATTCCCAGTTAGTAACCTAAGAGCGGCATTGTACAAAAATGATACGTTTCGGATAAGTCTCCAAGGGCAGCCCCATGCACAGTGAATTGCAGCAGTCCAGTCTAGAGGTTACGAGGCATGGATGACTGAAACCAGGCTTCGTCTGCCCGGAAGCTGCAGCTGCCACACCACTCTGAAGTGGGTGGGAAGTGCTGTGTGTCACTGGGGACCCTCCATTGACAATGTTGGATGTAGTAGCACTTCCAGAGCATGCAAACATGAAGGAACACATGCCCAAGGGCGTACCCACCATGCGGCAAGTTAGGGCAGCTGCCCTACTCTAGAAGCAGGGCTGGTGGGCAGAGGCGGAGCACAGCCCGGCGGAGCGCGAGTTCGCCATTCCCGCCGCACCGCGCCGCACCCTCCCTCCAGCTCCCCGGCGCGCCCTCAGGCAAGGCCAAGCGCGGCGGGGAACCAGAGAGCGCGGCGCGGCGGGCGGGAACGCTGAACTCGCGCTCCGCTGGGCTGGGCTCCGCCTCCGCCCACCAGCCCTGCTTCTAGGGAGGGGCACAGCCCAGCGGAGCGCGAGTTCGCTGTTCCCGCCCACTTTGTGGCCCCTCCCCTTCCGTGCCTTGGCCCCTCCCCTTGCCCCCCCTAGTTTTGATCCTGGGTACGCCCATGCACATGCCTCTCCGTGGTGGCATGGGTGTGGGCTATCACCTGTCCTGGGCAGTCCTGTGAGCAACTTGAAACCCCCATAAGAAACAGCTGCATATTCCTGCATTGCAGAGGGTTGGACTAGATGATCCTCAGGGTCCCTTCCAACTCTGCAGTTCTATGATTCTATGCTGCTGCCCTCGCGTCTTAGGGTTCTTTAGTTCAGACTTAAACCAGGCAGCTCTGGTGAGGGCACACTTTCCTCTGTAGGGGATAAAAGTTAGGATACAGTGATGAGGAAGGATATTATAGTTTCTTTTTCTGTTCTTTCTTTCTTTTCTTTCTTTCCTGTAGAGCAGTTTGTTTCTTTTATTGTACTGTAAAAACTTCAGTTAAAAATATATATCCAAAAAAAGGCAGCTCTTCAAACAGGAGTTCCAAAGTAGAACCAGTGCTCACCCTGAATTTACCATGACTCAGCCCAGGAACTGATCAGGGATTAATAAATAAGCAAATGCTTTTAGGCAGATACAGACTGCTTTGCCCCCAACACAACAACCAACTCTCATAAATCTGGAGTTAGGGAGAAAACTGTCCTGGTTTGCCAATTAAAAAAAAAAAAAAGTCCCTGCCAGGTAAGCATGGCCTCTGATTTTATAAAAGCCTTTGCATCTTGAGTCCATTTGGAGGAGTTTGGCAATAAATGAAAACATTATCCCAGCAAATATTGAGCATGCCCCAAGTGCTGAAGAGAACAAAAGGTATGCAGAACAACTTTGTTCCATCTAAAAACAAGTTTTCTCCATGAATAACCCTTGATGAGCCTGTGCTTCTTCCTGGCTCTGTCTGGTCTGCTGGAGGACAATTATGTGTCCTCTGGGGAATGGATGGAGGCTCCAGCGAAATGGCTTTGCAGGGGGAAAGAGCCCAAATTGCTAAAGCAATAAAGGGCTTTTTCCTCTTCCCATTTTTGGTGGTGTCCAGTCACGCTGCATAATAAGAAAAAACAGGATATCCCCACTTAAAAGGTAAGGCCAGGCACTGTTAGCAACATCAGCATTCAAAGTATCCGAAGTCCTTTTTGGATTTAATACCAAATGAGGGCAGCCGCCAGCACTTTTCGGCTTATTGTCAAGAGCATCTCCTCTTGGTGATGTGTGGAAGGCGGTATATATTATGCCATCATGCTGCATTGTGAACCTCCATTTGTGCAGCCATCAGGTCTAGCAATTTAATGGGCTATTTAATATTTAAATGAGAGCTGCAGAAAATTGATGAGCATAGCCAGGGAAGGAAGGAAGGAAAGAAAGAAAGAAGGGGGCTATTGGAGGTAGAAAGAGAGACATTCGAATTCTTCCCTGACAGTCAATGGGACTTAAAAGTGCTTAACATTTGGTGAATTGTGTGCCCTAGACTAGGTAGCAGGAGTAAGACTGGGATCTGCTCAGGTAGATCTCTGAGTGATTTGCAGGAGATCAGCAAAGATTCCAGGCTTCCAATTGTTTGACAATAGCAGCAGTGACCATAAAATAGGTGCAAAAGAGGAAAGAGCTCCCATACCTTTAATAGTTGCGTGGAGGACACCTGCTGGCATTGCCCTTGTATTTGATTTCTAATAGTTGTTGAAATCTTGATGTTCTGTAGTGTGTGGTGCCACAAATAGAATTTCTCCAGGTGATCTGAGTGATCTTAAAGGTTTCTACAGGTGCAAGCAGTCTTTCAGGTAACCTGATCCCAAGTTGTCCAGGGCTTTCTTAACAAGACTTTGAGCATGCCTGGGAACTGAAATTCTGGAGTATTGGGGGGCGGGGGTATTCAGAGAAAGATGTGACCAAAATGTTTACCTTTTTAAAAAATCCCACAGGCATCTGGTTGGCCACTGTGAGAACAGGATGCTGGACTAGATGGGCCATTGGCCTGATCCAACAGATTCTTCTAAATTCTCATTCTGCTGTAAACACACAGACCCAGGTTCCTTTGGAGGAAGCTTAAAGGTAAAGGTAAAGGGACCCCTGACCATTAAGTCCAGTCATGGACAACTCTGGGGTTGCGCGCTCATCTCGCTCTATAGGACAAGGGAGCCAGCATTTGTCCGCAGACAGCTTCAGAGTCATGTGGCCAGAATGACTAAGCTGCTTCTGGCGAACTAGAGCAGTGCACGGAAACGCCGTTTACCTTCCCGCTGGAGCGGTACCTATTTATCTACTTGCACTTTGACGTGCTTTCGAACTGCTAGGTTGGCAGGAGCAGGGACAGAGCAACAGGAGCTCACCCCGTCGCGGGGATTCGAACCACCGACCTTCTGATCGGCAAGCCCTAGACTCTGTGGTTTATACCACAGTGCCACCCGAGTCCCTTGGAGGAAGCTTAGTAAGTCTTTAAAAATAAAAAGGCCTGATTCACACATAAGCAACAGAGAAATCTCTCTCCTTTTTCTTGACCCACTGACTATTGCTGGAGGAGGGTCAAACACGAGATTAACTTCCTCAATGAAATAAATGCAGCTAAACAAAATCACGTCTCCATTATCCTGCCACAATTTCCTTAAAAAAGAAGGATGCAAATCATACATACTAATGATTTAGTTGTTCCTTATGGAACCAAAAGGTATCAACTATGCACAAGAAAGACGTATCAGCGGGTTTGGTGGATTCCCAAGTTTGGTAGGAATGCAAACAAACAAACAAACAAACAAACAAACAAACAAATCTGAAAGACTCCAATGAAAACTGAGCATGCACAGTGGCCAGGAATGCTGATAGACAGGGGGGGGGGGGGCAGAAGAGAATTGGAAAACTAGGAGAGGAGAAGAAATGGAACAGAGTAGCTGGAACACTGAGCTGGAGATCATCACACTGCAACATTTTGTTGCAGATCACACTTGCATGATCAGCTAGATAAGATAAGAGCTCCTGTGTAGAGGGGAAGGGAGGTACTGTATTGGGGTTTACTCCCAAGTAAATGTGCAGAGGCCTGCAGGTTTAACAGCGCAAGCAGAGGAAAGCAGAATAATCTTACTGCAGCTTAATGATGTCAGGACTGAAAAGAGTTTGGGATTATATCTTTGGCATGTGTGTGTTTGTATGCCTTTGCTCTGTCACACCCTGGTGCCGTTAGTAAGACAATTAGTTTAACAGTTCCCTGTCTCCAACTGTCTGCCAAATGTTGAATTGCATTGCAAATTAACCTGAGTTTATCACTTGCCATTAACTCTTCAAAGGCAGTTGTGGAACAAGATTTCCAGCAACCCCCTTGGGAAGTGCAGTCTGGAAATACGGATTTGCTTGAACCAGAAGCCTTGGTTATTATTATTATTATTATTATTATTATTATTATTATTATTATTATTATTTCTTCTGTGGACAGCAGATCAGGGACAAAAGATTGTCTGGCTCCATATTAACCACCACCATTTTCCAGTTGAATACTATATACAAATGCTGATACAGAAGAAAGTGCTGTACAAACTGTTTCTGTTTTTTAAAAAACCGAGAATGCCTGTGCTGAAAATGTTTTAATCTGTTAATACTTTGGAAAGCTTTCAGCATTAAAAAATATATAAAAAATGTAATGCACATGGAAACAGGTGTGTCTGAACTAAGCCGGATGTCTATATCAGATAAAGAGAGGCGAAAGTAACTCTGTTCTCTTATCTAGGTCATTGAGCCATCATCCTGATGAAAAAGAGTGAGTTGCAACTGTTCAATATATTCTGATGCAGTAATAAGGAAGTAGGTCGGAAAGATTATGGTCACCTTGGGGAAGATGCATGCACCCCCCCCCCAAATATATTTCCAAGGGGCTAGATCCCAGACACAAGCACATCTCGAAAAAGGAGATCTTCTCTCACCCTCAAGGCCTGGCTTACTTTCTGCTAAAGTCTCAGGCTCAAATTTGTAATTGATTGATTCAAAGTTAGTCTTCAGGTCTGTGTGCCGCTTTTCCACTAAGGAAGCACCGTACGGTGAACATTTCGACAAGTCCAAGGCACTAATCCTGCCAGAGTTCTGAACGGGTTCAGCTGTTGAGCACATAGCCTGCATGTGCTCAAGGGCAATGGTCACATCTCAGTAGCAAAGAGTTCTTTGTTCTTTTTTTGATTTTGAGTGCTTTATTGATTGAAAACTTTATAACAGAAGTATACAATAGATATCATAGGCAAAATGAGAAATAAAAATAGACAATTATTCATCCTTTAGCTAATGCTTGCTTTGCACATCCATTTGTGATTAAATTTGTCAAGACCTCCGATCTTCCCCTTGCATTCCCGATTTAAATTCCTTAAGCACATGACATGCTTAAGCTTAACTTTCTCCATATTTTTTTGACTTACTATAAATTTCGTTTTGTACCATTGTCCTATTTACACACCAAAGCTCAATCAAGACCTGCCAAGGGACTGATCTTTTGACAATGTTCTTTTACATAGACTCTATAAATAGCCCACTCTCTGGAGAATTTTCCCATCTGTAGTGTCTGTTAACCTTGCTGATAACCTCGCCAGTTATTCTCTTATTTTATTTTGTCAGTCTGATTTGGATGGGATATCCTCTCCCTTCCAATCTTTTGCGTTTAGAATTCTGGCAGTGACTGTAACATACATAAAGACTCTCCTGTACTTTTTTGGGATTTCATTTCCCATAATTCCTAGCAGGAAGGCTTCAGGGTTTTTTTTAGGGAAGGAGCATTTGAACATTTTCTTAAGCTCATTATAAATCATATCCCAAAATTGTCTGATCTTCTTACAGTTCCACCACATGTGGATCCATGTACCTTCAGCCTCCCTGCATTTCCAGCAAATGTTGGTTCTAGAGCTGAACATTTTAGCTAGCTTAACAGGCGTTAGATGCCACCTGTAAAGCATTCAGTGGAAAAGAGTTCATGCGTTGTGATTCCCAGGGACTGGCAGCCCCCTTCTTCACAAATCAAGCTCTTGGTTTTATTGGATGAAGTTTGTAATTCAGGTGGGCTCTTTTACCGTGCTTTGTAAGTTTATCTTAAAAGTTGTTTTTTAAAATAGAGCCAGCTGGGGCATACAATTTTAAACAAACCCTCTGAATCCCTCCGTCAGATTGCTTTACCTTTGGACGAGCACTGGGTTGGGGAGAAGAGAGAGCCAATATGGTGTTAAGACAGTTGGACCATGACCTGGGAGACCAGGGTCTGAATCCTCACTCAGCCATGGAGCTCCCTGGGTGACTTTGGACTAGTTGCTGTCCCTCAGCTTAACCTACCTTGCAGGGTTGTTTTGAAGAGGAGGAAGAGAACTATGTGCTGTTGAGAACTATTGCGCTCACTGGAGGAGAAGCTGGTTTGCAAATGAAATAAATAAAATAAGAGAGAGGCGGTTTTCTGGATTGCCATAGCATCTCTTTATGAGCTGCTCTCCCTAGGAAGGCCTGCTTGGCACCTACTCTGATGTCTTGTTGGTGTTAGACATCATTCTCTTTATGTTACCCAGGCTTTTCATCATTTAAATCTGGTTTATAAACTCTGCTGGAATCTCTCTCTCTCTCTCTCTCTCTCTCTCAAATTGCTCTGCACTTTTAAACAGTTTTTCAACACCTGAATTGGTCGAAATATTTGCTTTAAACCAATTTGTTTAAATGGTGTGTTAGTTATTTGTTCATACAGTAAGACACATTGACAACAAAAATATGAAAGGGTGATTAGAAACATCACCATATATAGAACCAATTCCAAATCCAATATAAATGCAGAATGAGATAAAGATAGCTACTTAAAAGTCTTGTTCTCGTTAGGGTAAAACAATGTATTTAAAATAATTTAAACAGCTATCAAAAAAAAATTTAAAAAATTAAACCAAACAAAAAAAAGAAGTTTGAAAATTATATTCCCCCCACAAGCAAACTGCCAAAGGTCTTTGGGAAATATTAATATCTTAAGAAGCAACCTAAAATTCAGCAATGTGGGCTGAAAAAGGGCAGCATTATAGCATTTCACACATTATAGCATGCCACAAATGAAAAAAGGAGTGCTTCGGACACTCGCCACACAGACCTCCTGTACTTGAGGAACACTCAACAAAGCCTTCTGAGATGGGGAGTTAAAAGCAGCACCTTGAATGGAGCTTTGGAAGAGTTCACACCCAGTGCTGACCTGCCAAAATAGCTTCTGTTCTCTTACCAGCTATCGTCCAGAGAAATATTCAGCAGTTAGAATTTTTCCTGTGGAAGCTACTCTTCTATGGGTCGAGTGGCGGCTAAAGGAATGGAAGCCCTTCCAGACCAAAGCATTGGCGAACTTACATTTCAATCCATTTCATTGATCAACCGAAAAGAGTTCGAACTACTCATGTTTACATTCGAATTATGCATCAGATGGGCGAGACCCATTTCTAAGACTGCAAGACCCAGCCTTTATTTGAGCCTGTATTCCAGGGGGTAGGGAAGCTGTGGCCCAGCAGATGTTCCTAGACTACAACTTTGGCCATCCCTGACCATTGGCCAGGATGGGTGGGACTTGTGGGAGCTGCGGTCCTTCAACACCTGGAGAACAGTAGGTTCCCCACCTTTGCTGCACTCCTAGGAGCAAATGGTGATGCCAACTATAGCTCAAACTATTAATCCAGCCAGTTGAGTATCACTTCTACTTGGAAGTTTCTCTCAAACATAGGTGGAGGTTTTTCACATCACCTGACCCCTTTTTGACTGGAGAAGGACGTGGGACCTTCTGCCCATAAAGGATGGCCTCCAACACTGAATGATGGCACCCTGAGAACATCTTGCATTCCTCCAGACCTACAAATGGAACTTCTTTGTGCATTGCTAGACAATCATGATGACATGCATGATCTCCCTGTTGCCTGGGCGTGTCTGACTTGTTTACTTCCTTGCATGATTTCATGAATGCATTTATTTATAGCACTAAAGCATTCAAGGCAAGCGGCTAGAACATTGGGCTTGGACTGAGAAGACCCAAGTTCAAATTCCCACTTGGCCATGTAGGTAAAATGGGAGGAGCAGCACGTACAACGCCTTCAGTTCCTTGGAGGAAATGTAAATATAATAAATAAATGAAAACTAAATGAAAAAAAGAAGGAAGAGCTGCATTGCGGGATATGGCTTGGACTTAGAACTGTGATGTCAGTGCATTCAGGAAAAAAATAAGCTGGAATTTTACAGCAGCGTGGAGCTGGGGGGTTCTGAATTGAAAGGCGTCCATTATATGCTCCAGGAAATTCTGAAATAACCTTACAGGAGAATTCTGCTGGATCAGACCAAGGACCCATCGAGTCCAACATCCTGTTTCTCGCAGTGGCCAAGAATGTCTTCTCGCAATATGTCTCTAGGGCATGAGGGCAACAGCCCTTCCTCATTGTTTGTGCTGGATGTCAGACATTCTAAGGTATGCTGCTTGTGAACATGGAGGTTCTACACATCAGATGCTGCTAAGTAGCACCAGATGACCCAATGTGCCTAGCCCATTGCAATTTCATTGCTGGCTTAGTTTGTATCCCACACTTTCTGCTGGATACAGTTTAATCCATAATAGCTGCTAAGGACAAAACGGCTAAAAATGACTGACGGTATATAGACAACTTCCTTACACTGACTCAGACCACTGGTCCATCGAACAGGGACTGGCAGCGGCTCTGTAGGGATTCAGACAGGACCTTTCCCAGATGTTTGGGACTGAACCTGGGATTTTCTGCACACAAGACATGAACTCTACCACTGGACTTTCCATTTAACATAAAAAATATTGACCAGTTGATAAGAGGTAGAAAAAGACTGTGTCTGGTAAACCTCCTTAGGCAGGGAGTTCCAGAGGTGGCTACTGCAGAGAAGGTCCTGCTGCATTTAACTATCGATCTAACTTCTGGTATATGAGACAAATGGAACCCTAGGTGCATGGAGTTTCGGACAGGAGAAGGCTTTCCCAAAGACATGTGGGACTTAAGAGATTTAGGGCACAATTCTATACCAGCTGACTTTCTGGGCATAAGCTCCATGGAACTCAGTGGGACTTACTTTTGAATAGGATTGTGGTGCTATGTTTTAAGTGGCAGAAACAGAACCTTGAGTTGTGCCCAGAAACCAAATGACACATTAGGACACCTTATTTTTAATTTCCACCTTTGGCGCTGCCCTACCTACATTACCCAAAGCAACTCACTTAACTGATCTCTTGGCTCCATAAGCTTCGCGAAAGCATAAATTACCACACTTAACATTTAGGAAGCCCATTCAGCATGCACGTAAATGCGACTTTCAATAACTATTTGCCAGGCAAATAGCATGAAGCACTAGGAGTCAGGGCGTCTAGACTGCCCTCTCGAGCTCTCCTAAAACAGGCTTTATGAGCACGAGTGAGAATCAAGAGTTTCCCATGCCTCAATGTCCCCTCTATAAAATGGGTGCAATAGCAATTTGCACTACAACGTCGCCCATGGCAGGCCACTTTCATTTGTCCAACTGATTGAGCTCATAGGGCTGAGATCCAAGAGACTCGGATTTAAATGGCTGCAATATGGAAAGCGAGATTGCTGAGTCCCAGGTGGCACACACTGATAGAATTTGCAAAGGCCCACAACTCCAACTTTTTAAAATAATTATTATCACTTCACACATCCTGCTAATAATTTGTGGCACAAAGATCCAATTCCAGGTCTGTGGCCTGGAGGTAAAGGTAAAGGGACCCCTGACCATTAGGTCCAGTCGTGACCGACTCTGGGGTTGCGCGCTCATCTCGCATTATTGGCCGAGGGAGCCGGCGTATAGCTTCCAGGTCATGTGGCCAGCATGACAAAGCCGCTTCTGGCAAACCAGAGCAACACATGGAAACGCCGTTTACCTTCCCGCTGTAGCGGTTCCTATTTATCTACTTGCATTTTGACGTGCTTTCGAACTGCTAGGTTGGCAGGAGCTGGGACCAAGCAACGGGAGCTCACTCCGTCACAGGGATTCGAACCACCGACCTTCTGATCAGCAAGCCCTAGGCTCAGTGGTTTAACCCACTGCACCACCTGGGTCCCTTGTGGCCTGGAGAGTCACACTTAAATTAAGATCTTGGTGCATTGTAAACAGGGTGTGCAAGGAGCAAACATTTGGAGGTGAATTGGGCAAATGAACTGAAGTAGACATGCTTCAAGGTATCTCTTCCCCAGGATCAGTGGACAGTCCGAGCTGAGAAAACCTGCCCGCTGCAAGATCTCGGGAAAA
Organism: Zootoca vivipara; assembly: GCF_965207765.1. Classification (NCBI taxonomy): domain Eukaryota; kingdom Metazoa; phylum Chordata; class Lepidosauria; order Squamata; family Lacertidae; genus Zootoca; species Zootoca vivipara. The sequence goes on from NC_142593.1 coordinate 53,132,993, forward strand.
TATGAGCAAAACGTACCCAAGAACCTCTGCGGGTTGCAGTTCCATGACACTTCAGCATCCTATCTCTAATGGCAGTAGTGGGGGTGTTAAGTTCCCCAGTGGGACTACTGCGGATGAATTTGTTTAATCGGTTCCTAAACTATAGAATTCACAGTGCCAAATGCTCATTTATTCAATAGACTTTATGGATATGTCTAGGAAACTGGAGCCTAATTATTCTGAGTTTTCCCAAGTCCCAGTGAAGCCTACATGGGAAACCACAGGGATTAATTACCCTGCAACAAACCGTCCAGCCAGTTTAAAATAATTTTAATTCCAATTGATTTTAGTGGTAGGAAAAATCAGAGCACACCCATAATTCCCTCAGTGAATAAAAAGGGACTGAAAAGGTTCTGGGACGTACCCTAGTTACCTGCCAAAAACATTTGCACTTTTTAAATTCCTGGTTTACCCACCCAAGATATAGATGTAATAATAATAATACTTCACACTTCAGTTTGAAGCACTTTGCATGCATTATTCTAAAATAGATTTGCTTTCTTATTCCCATATTGCAGATGGGAATGTTGAGGCCAAGAGCACAGAACCTTGCATCACTTGTAAATTCCTGGAAGCTGCAATCATACCCGCACTTAGCTGGGAGAAGCAAGCCCCCTGGAACTATAACATCATGTCTGAAGAAGCGTCCTGGTGAGCTCGGAAGCTTGCCGGTTCTGTTTCGGCATTTACTTCATACAGGTATTATGCTACTCTCCTTCTGGATGTGATTTACTCTGATGAGCCGAGATGGGCAGCCTGTACATGGTGAACACAGTGAAACTTACTTCTGAGTAATCTGAGTAACTGGCACTGGATTGGGATGGACTCAAACGTGGAATGTAAATGCTTTCGGGGAAAGGACTTGCCCTTTTCCTTATGCCAGCCCACAAAAGTACCATATACATGGATGGTGCCAGATATATATATAAACACAGTAAATTAATAGTAGTACAAAATAGCAATAATAGCACTCCCGTCTCTTTAAGCGTGGCTCCCTCCCTAATTTCCATTAGCAATCTTGCTCATTGTGCAAGGAATTGTAGTTGCACGGTGCTCTCTGCCCCCTGTCTGAGGGGAATCCGTACGCGCACGCCTGCACCCAACTTCTATTCCTTCCTCCTCTGACACTTCCTCAAACCTTTCCTGCTTTTCCTCCCTTCTCTCCTCCTCCTCCCCCTCTGCCTCCTCCCCAGACTTCAGGAATTAAAGAGGGGAAAAAATAGCTTTCAGAAACCCGATGCCTTTTTTGCGCAATACAATCACTGTGTTTTTTTTTTAAAATAAAAAAGCGACAGGGTGTCTAGACGCCCACGTGATAAGAGGCGGGCGGCGCGCGCGGGGGGGGGCGGGTTTGCCTGGGCAGGGCAGCGCCGCTGCGCAGTCTGGAAGCCACCGAGGCAGGCAAGAGATCGGGAAGGAGAGGGGGGGAGGGAGAGAGAGAGAGAGAGAAATAACCGGGGGAGGAGGAGACGGAGCCTGGCTCGAGCTGGCTGGCTGTCTCGAGAGGAGGGATCAGAAGCGAGAGCAGTCCAAGCGCCCCCCCCCCTCCAGCCAGCCAGGCGGCAGAGGCGCCCTGGGGCTCTGCTTAGGTGACCTCCCCTCATCCCTCTCCCTTGCAAAAAGCTCTCGCCCTCCCCCGAAGGTTTTTTTCATTTTATTTTAAACCCCCCTCCTTTTTTTTTTTTCAAAATTGGCCCGCGGAGCTGCAAAAGGAGACCCGGCTCCTGCGCTCCGCGTTTTTCCTCGCTCAGAGAGGGAGGGAAGAAGAAAAGAGGTGGAGGGAGAACGCGAGAGCGCGCAGCAAAGCTCGGATCTCTGCTGCGTTTGGGGAAAGGAAGAAGGGAACGGAAAAAGGAAGGGAGGGGAAGGCAAGAGCCAGCCCAGGCGAAAGGAACTGGGTGGATAGTACCCCCCCCCTCCTTGCCGCCGCCGCCGCCCGGTTCCTCCTCTTGCTTTCTGCTGCGTGCGTGTGTGTGTCGACGGGAGAGGCGATGCTCCTGCTGGAAGGAGGAGGCGGAGGGCAAGCGGCGCAGGCAGCCGCCAGACGCAAGAGCTGAGAGCGGCATTGCCGGAGAGGCGGAGGAGGGGCTGGCGACACTTTTCCGCCGCTGTCATTAGAGGACCGTCCTCGCTTACTTCTCCCGGATTCCTTTTGATCGTTAACGACCCACCGACCCATCCTTCGCCCCTGCAACGAGAGGAGAGGGGGAAGGGCAAGGAAAAAGGTGGCGGTGGGTGGAGAGATCTTTTAAAGGGAGAACTTTGAAGAAGGAAAAATTGCGTTTTAAAAACACTCTCTTCCTTGCTCGGAAAAGGAAGCAAACAAGCGAGGGGCCACCCCGCCGAGGAGCAGGAAGATCAAAGCGCGTTTGGGAAGGGCAGACGCCGCCAGGGAGCGACCGGATCAAGGTGCTGCTGGCTGATCCGCAGATCGGGAGAGATCTGCTCTGCAAAGCTCTGCTTGGAAGAAGAGGCAGGCGAACAAAAACAGACCTATCGGGGCGAAAAGGAACGGGGATCTTTGGATGCTTTACTGTGGATTTCCCCCCCCTTTCTCGACCACAGATTTTTCTTCTTTCGAAACGACCAGATCTAAATTATTCTCTTTTTAGTTTTTGGCTCCCCCCACCCCCATTTTTGTAAACACCAGGTTCCCTCTTCCCCCTTCTGCACTTTTCCTTTTGGGCTGGATTTAGCACCTACTTTGATCACCTAAGGATCTAAAACCTTGTGCCTTTTTTTTGTTGTTGCAACATTAAAGAATTTTTTTGTTTTGTTTGGAAGGGGCTGCTTGAGAAACGAAACTCCGCATCACCTCGCCGAGGGCTTCTCCTTTGAACCACCGCTGAAGAAAATACTTCCATATCCCTTGGGGTTTCTTTGGACCTGGGGAGGGGGGCAGAGCAGAGGGCATGTTTCGCTCTTTCCAAATCACCCCAGACCCCTTTTTTTGCCCCTTAGTGGATAATCACCCCACCACACGCAGGCTTTAAATAAACGGTAGGGGTTTCTTCTTTTTGCTATTATTTTTTGTGGATCTAGAAGGATTTGCGAAGAGGGAGCAAGGCAGACTTGAACCCGAGCCTTTTCCTAAGAGACTGGCGCATGCTTCACCTTGCTTCGCCTGGGTCTCCCGCAGCAGGCAGCGCGCGGCGGCCAGCGCCCCCACCGCCCCCCGGCTCCGTCCTCTGTTTCCACTTCATCCCCATCATTTCAGGCTGCTTCTACTGGCTGCCTGGACTCGGCTCCCGGATTCTTCATGAGTTGCGGACGACATGCCCGTTTTTTAGCCGGGGAACCTTCTTCTCGTCCCGCATGTTCAGGACCAAACGATCGCTGCTCGTCCGAAGACTCTGGCGGAGCCGTGCGCCCGGCGGGGAGGAAGAAGGCGGCGAGCTTGGAGAGGGGGCCGCCGACAGCCGGGCGCATGGGGCGGGAGGTGGCGGCGGCGGCGGCGGCGGCGGAGGAGGAAGCCGGGGTTGCTGCATGGGCAAGTCGGGGAAGCTCGCCAAGGCACACCTCGGATCGGAGGCTGAACTGAAGGCGCTGACCCACTCGGTGCTGAAGAGGCTGAAGGAGAAGCACTTGGAGGGCCTCCTGCAAGCCGTGGAGTCCCGGGGGGGCACGCGGACCTCCTGCCTCCTGTTGCCCACCAAGGTGGACTCCAAACTGGGCCAGCATTGGTACTCGCTCCCTCTGCTGCTGTGCAAAGTCTTTCGGTGGCCCGATCTCAGGCACTGCTCGGAAGTCAAGAGGTTATGTTGCTGTGAATCCTATGGGAAAACGCACCCGGACTTGGTCTGCTGCAACCCCTATCACCTCAGCAGGCTCTGTGAACTAGGTAGGTACCGCTTTACAAATTACCCCTTCCACACACACCCCCAAAAAACCCCTGAGTGCATCGGTGTGTGTGTGTGTGTGTGTGTGTGTGTGTGTTTTGGACAGTTAAAAAAAGGGAGAAATGTCAGGCCTTTCCATTCCAAGTTGCTCTGGTTCTTTGTGGTGCTTTGGAATTTTTTTTTTGAGGGCGGGGGGGGGCACAGCCTTGCATCATTCCGTGGAAATGTTGAGATCTGGAATTAAGGGACGACCCATATTATTCGGCCAGGGACCCAGTTTGAGTATGTAGGGTATATCTGTGCACCCATTTCAGATTTGTTTCGTTTTTAAAAGTTCAAGCTTTGATGCCCTGTCAAAGAAAAAAGCCCTGTGTTTTTGTTGTGCATCAGAAGCTTCCCATATATGTCTTGTTTTCCTAAGTTAAAAAATAAATGAAACTACCTAGGGAGATTTTTTAATTTTAGGTTTGAAAAGAAGCCCGAGGGGAGTTTTCTATGAGTAGTCAGAACAGTATCGGACAACCCCCCCCCCCCTTTGCAAACCTGCCCAGTTCTGGGTTTTAGTGTTTTAAGTTCCTGTTGGACCTGTAATGGGGGGGGGGAAATGAAGAAAGCATGGGACAATGACAGAAGGATCTCCCACCCCCACACTCTGTAAATAAATGCATTTCTAAAAACCCAGGCCATTAGTTTAAGGTGACAGGATCCGACATCAAACATTCTTCTGTGTTTTCCTAGTGTAGATTTACTATTTATGCAAAGGAGCTGTAACACATAGTGCATGATCAAAGAGGTCCTGATTGGTTTTCGGAAAATACATCCCCAGTTCTTCCCGTTCTTTAATACACAGATCTCCAGCCAGCCTGAAGTTTGCAAAAGTAATCCAAGACTTTGCTGGCCAGCCGTCCCCAATATTCTCCCACTCAGCCCTCCTTCGCTGCTATAATATAAAAGACAACACACAATTTCCAGGCACCAATCTTCCTCCTCCGGGCAGGCTGCCTTTTGGTTTCCAAACTGGAAAGGTTGAAAGAAGGGGGAGGGGGAAGAATCCTCAATGCAAACCATTTTTTTGTGTGCTTGTGAGTGTAAAGTTCACAGCCTGCATCAAGTTTTGTGTCTATGTGAGTGTGAGTGAGCTGCTAGTGACCCCTCTCTCCCACCCACTCCCCCTCTGAAAACCTGGAGGCTGCAAACTCTCCCACTTTGACCCCCTTCTTCCCCAAACCGCTTGCAAAACTTTGGCACAACTTTTGAGCCAGCGCGGAAGAAAACTGTCCAGTTATGCAGGGCCGGGAAGTGCTGTTGTTGTTGTTCTTTTCAAAGTGGGAGGAAAATGTGAGTCTTGAATTCTGTGCTTGTATCTCTCCCTTCTCTCTCTCTCCCTCCCCCCCCCCAATCCCAGCCATCCCCCCACCCGCCCTCTTTCCTCTCCCCACTCCCCCAGGCTTTCTGTGAAATGTTAAATGTGCATGCAGAGCTAGCCGGGGATTATCAGGGAGCCGGGATCAGTTGGTGATTTCCAGAGCTGGAGTGTTTCAGCCCAGCCAAGGAGGCCCCGCTCGAGACAGCCAGAGGAGCAGATAGCGCAAGCGACTGGCGCCAGCCGGCCCCCTTTGTTTATCTGACAGTTAAATATCAAGGCAATCGCCGCCTAGCTTGCCCTGCCTCCAACCCCCAGAGCTAAGACAAACAGTTTTGCTACAAGAATGCCACTGTTATCATAAGTTCCTATCTTTCTCTCTCTCTACCCCCCCCCCCTCTTCTCATGGCTCTGCTTTTATTTTCTCTGTACTTTTCTAATTCCAGAGTCTCCCCCTCCTCCTTATTCGAGATATCCAATGGATTTTCTCAAACCAACTGGTAAGTAGACTGTTTTTAAAACAAACCGAACATTTTTGGGGATGGGAAACTTGAGTGTGTTTTTTTCTGGGAAGGCGGTTCTCTCCCCACATGCATGCTCTTTTCTTACGATTGTATTGTTTTGTATTTTTATTAAGAATCCATTGGTTTGTTTCGCTTTTTTTCAGCTCTTGTTTGCTTTCGTAGCACTCCTAATCACGAGCAATTCCGCATTAAGATAAGTGGGATTTGCTCCTGAATAAGTGTGGACTGTGGGATTTTAGCCTTTGTTCTTTAAACCCACCAGCTTTCACATGAAGAGTCTGCCACTGGTTTTTCTGAGCTTGCCTTCCTTACTTGAAATAAATTCCTTTCAAGTCAACGAGGTTTACTTCCAGTCTGATTGAGATCTAAGTATATTTGCATCTTAAGTCCAAAGGAGAGGCTGCAGAGGAGGAACAAGTGCTCCTTACCTGTTCCTGCACATAATTTACTCAGATGTAAGACCAAAGTGAGTTCAGGGGAGACAGACTCTCTCCCAACTTAAACCTGCAGTCCAAATCTTTCAAATCCCTTAAAAACTGAAACAAACTTGGTTTCTATTAAAATACAAACAAAAAGAGCACTGCTTCGTGTCATTCTGACATTTTACCTGTAATATTTTAGGAGGAGCAGAAAGTGGAACAATAGAAAATTATTTATTTTTGATTGGTGAATAATGGAATGAGTGGATTTCGAGTAATACAGGTTTCCTGAAATGTCCTATTTGTTATTTCACTTTTGCTTGAAAATCCTGCTTTTGGCACAAGTAAGAGCACAAAAAAAATAATTATGAAGGGGCACACAGATGTTTTTAGCACATTTCTCCCTGCATCCTTGGTTGCTTGTAATTGAATGGCAGGCTGCCAGGGCAGAAGCCCATTCGAGGCTGGCACCAAACGCTGTTGCGGTTGTCTGCATAAACTTTTGGCTGGCAGCAAGGGCTCACCCTGTGCTAGATAAATAGGCTGGCATTGTGGAAGAGAGAGAGAGGGGGGGGGGTTAGTGAAAATCGGAAATGTGGATGAAACTGAGGGGGGAGGGAAATAAAATTCCACAAAGCCACTTCATATCTCTCCCAAAGATTAATGGACCAAAATACAGATTGCAGAGCAGTTGTCTCTATTGATTACATCCTGCTGTCAAGTCGAGTCAATAGAGTTAGCAAGGTTTTAAAATTGACTTCTTTGTAAAGGCCCAGTTTCAGGCAGTACCAGGTAACTAGTCTCTGCTCCACCAAAGCAAAACTTGTTACTGTTCAGTTCCCTGGATCTGGCTAGTTTGTCAAGTTTAAACATGGTTAATCCCCAGGGATGTACAAGATTAAAGTTTTCCCTCTTCAGGCTGTAAGCTCCTTGCGGACGGAGACCTTCATGAGAGCTGTTGTAGTGTAGACTGAACTATGAAGCAGAAAGAGCCTAGTTCAGTTCTTTGCCATGAATGTGGCCTCCGGCAAATCACTCTCAGCCTCAGTTCCCCCATCTGCAGTTTGGGGCCTAATAATACCGATTTGCCTCTCTTCCAGAATTTATCAGGATTACAGCTAGGTATTGAATGTGAAATGCTTTGAACCCTTGAAAGCACAATAATTTCTTAAGATACTAAAAGTGATTGAAGCACAGCTGTGGACATCCCCCTTGCTTTGTTATTTTTGGTAACTTTATGTGTGTTGAGGTGTTTATCTCTCTTTTGGCCTGCAGTTCTTCTGCAGGGAGTGAGGATCATTGAATACAGTGCTTCTTACTTTGGAGTAAACATGCATAGGATTGCACTGCACAAGGCAGTCCTATCTTGCTGACATTAGTTTATGGCATTTGCAAACAGGGGAATGGATTTGCAAGGGGTAGGAAACATCATTTAGATGTGCTCACTAAGATGACAATTAATGCAGTGGTTTGCAATCCTTGCAACTCACAATTTATTACTTGCTTTAGCAAGCAATAGGGTGTGATTTCTGATAGATACATGCCCACTCCAAGGTTGCGTTAGATGCTCAAATATCTATCATAACAGGTTCCCAGCAGTCTGTCACATTGCAGTGTGACAAAAAAAAGAGAAATAACAGGTTCAAACCCCATGGCATCCTTAAATTCACCCAGTTTATTTTGCACTATATGGGTGTCATTCATTCCAAAGGAGTGAGGAGATTCCATTTGGGGAGTCTGTTTTGCAGGGTTGCAAAACCTGACCTGGCACCTACAGACAGGGACTGCGCAGGCTCTCTCTCTCCCCCCCCCCCGCCCCCCAATGCTACAAGATGCTAGATACCCTTCTGCTAGTAGGCCAACTGTGCTCCACTGGATGCCAGAATGGACTTGAAGCTGCGACACTTTGCAATCAAATAACTGTTCCCGGTGCAGCCTTGGGCAAGTCACCTTCACTCAAGTCTCAGTTTCTCATTTGTAAAATGGTGGTGCTGTTTATCTATCTATCTAGCCTGCTTTTCAGACGAATGCTGTCTCCCAAGCGGCTCACATCAATTAAGAAAAACGAAATAATGGCGAGAGGCGGGCCCTGCCCCCAGGCTTGCCAACAGAAAAGACAAGACACACAAGGCAAAGGGGAGTGGAGGGAAAAGGTAGAGAGGGAGAGATCTTGGCTTGACAGCGCCAGACAGAACAATGCGGTGAGTTGTAAACAGGCGTTGATGTTCCTCTGGGGCCAGACAGATCTTCCCTTGCTTGGAGGCCTTTACTGCCTGGATAGAGGTGCCCAGCAGCCCTGACTGGTGGCTGAGGCCAGAATGTGCTTCCTGCCACTTCTGCAATCCAGGGACACAACTGCCGGTTGGTTGGTTGGAGCTGAACGTTCTTTCTAGCAGGGAAGGGAAGAGAAAAAAGTCAGCTGCATCTGGTCAATGTCAGTGTTCCTTACCCTTCAGGACTATGAGAGGTGACCATGAGAGGTGGAGGCAGAGCCAGTGACAGGCAGAGCCAACGAATTCTGTTTTTGTTCCCAGGACGCTGGTAGCCAGTGCTGAGTGAGGGCAGACTGAGATGGTTGGGGCCATGGACTTTTTGCCATAATGGTCCAACCTCCGCTGGTCAGTGGACAGAGCTAGGCTGGCCTTGCCATTGCCATAATGTTCTTCCTGGGAAGCAGAGAGTACATTTTTGCAGGAGTTCTTAGTTAGTTTTCCGGCTGGAGGATGGGTTCAGAGTCTGCTGTCCGGTTAAAACGCGTTGCTTTATCTTGCGACTGTTTCCTCTGAACTAAGCCCTACTGAGTTTGATTAGGCTTTATCCCAAGGAAGTCTGCACACTATTTAGCAGGTTCAAGAGTGCAGTTGTAAACACACCTGCTTGGACAAAGCAAAGCCAGGGAGACTTACTTCCAAGCAAAGGTGGTTAGGATTGAGGTGACAGAGTTGTTATTTGTGTATGTGTTTTTTTTTAAAAAAAGCACATTTTTGTTTATTTACTGCTAATTGCTGTCTGTTGCACAGACCTAGGGGGATTTGGAAAGAGTGGGGCATATATAGCAACACCAGAGCTGTTTGGAAAGAATGGTTAAGGGCCTGCCATTTGGTTTCCGGTAAAGATGCTAAGATAAATCTATTAGCAGGAGTTTAAACATCCAGCCGGCTGTTGCCAGGGCCTCGTTTTCAGTTAGTGGAGTGATATATTTATTCATTAGCAAGTGTTGACATAAGGTAGCAAAACTGTGTGTAAACAGAAAAAAAAAAGCCACAGAATGTGAACGTGCCGTTTTGAAAGGAAAAGTTCTCTGTATCGGCCAATGGGAAGTGATTAATGGACCCGGTCGGAAATGAAAAGGCCCCCCTCCTTTAAGTCCCTTTGGCAGTTGAACTCTGAATATTGTCGCACGTGGAGCAGGGAGACAAAAATACTCCATAAGTCTGTCATTACAGGTGGTTATTACAACCTCTGACTCCCATTTGACTTCCTGTTTAATCAAGGCCATTGTGAGGATTGAGAGAGTGAGCAAAAGAGAAGTCAGTTGGTCTGTATATCATTTCTGCATTCTGCTGTGATTTCCCCCTCTCACTTTACGAAAACTGTTATTTAAATACCGTTTGCTTGAGCCTCAGTAGGCAAGAGTAGTCCTTCAGCTAGAGCAATTTGGGGACAGTGCAGACTAGAATGCACAGTGTTTTGGAGTGGTACAGCACTCTTCATCAGGGTAGCAGTTTCTCTGTTTGCTGATAGAGCAACTCTACTAATGAAAACATGGGTTATTGCCTTAGGAAGAGGAACCTCTGGTCTTCCAGGTGTTTTGGGGCTTACGGCTCCAATCATCCCTGTTCATTGGCCATGCTGCCTGGAGCTGGATGGGAACTGGAGCCACAACAAGATGTGGAGGGGCCACAAGTTCCCAGTTCTCTGCTGTTAGGTGCCTTGCATCCAAATTGGTGCTTAGGAATGCAAAACTCTTTCCCCCAGCCCTGCTCTTGGTAATATCACCTTGACAACGAGCCCGCTGTGCTTGCAGCACCAACATGCCTGCGTAGTTAGATTATTTGAATTGCCTTTGCTTGCGAAAGGGTGTTCCTCGTGGATCTCTCCTAAAGCCTTTCTAAACATGAATGTAGAAAACTTCAGAGCAACCTAATAAGATATGCAGATGTGTACTGTTAGTCCAGTTTTTCCAAAGAGGTTGCGTGAGGCAGGGCAGAGAATCTGCAAAGCTATAGGCAATGGATGTTGTGTCAAGTCTTAATACATGTTGAACAGCAGGAGTTTTGGTGCAGGGAGGAGAGAAACTGGTGCCATGTGTACCACCAAATGATGGTTCCGAGTTCCCTTTTTGAGCTGCATAGGTGAAGATCTTGAGAACAATATACAGTCGTACCTCCGTTTACATAACCCTCTGGTTACATAAACTTCGGGATGCGCGGGCGGCAAACGCAGAAGTATTTTACCAGGTTTCGGCGCAGAAGCGGTCCCCAGGTTGCGGAAACCTCTGGATCTGACCGGACCTCCGGAACGGATCCCATCTGCAACGGGAGGTACCACTGTATATACTAGTTACTCTAGAATTGATGGCTGGTAGCTGGAAATGTGGACAGCTGACTTCAACTTACAGTTTTGTGTTCAAAGCAGTGTATTGTTTTAGGGCCTTGCGATGACTATGTGAACAAACCCTGAGTTTTTAAGGGCTAGGAAAGTCGCACAAATAATTTGAGGCCAGTTTAGACGTGTGTGTGTTAAAATGTAGAACATGCATGTCACAGGGCCACTTTTGCAAACATACATATATGTTCATCAGAGAGATACAACATGTGTGTTGCCTATCTGCTTTGATTTATCTTACCATCTATCATGCTTGCAGCTGCTCTTCCAGTTAGTCCTGGGTGATGCTCATGGCAATCCCATTTTATCCTCCCAGCAGCCCTGTGAAGGGTAGATTATCACACCTAGAAATGATGACTGCCCCAAGACCACCCAGCTTGCTGATTGAGTAGGGATAGATACTCTAGACGCCTGGTCCAGGTTCAGATCCCTTTCGCCTGCCACACCATGCTCTTCCAAGGAGAACCCATAGAGCGGGAATCATGATTATAATTTGTTTTAGAAGAGCCGAATTGGATATTGGCATGTGTTGCATTTTAATCAACCCATGATAATAATAATAATAAAGTTTTTGTAGATGCTCTGTATGTGGGGCTATGACCAAGCCTAGGTATTTTTGAAAGCCAACATCACCTCCACATAAAGCACTCTTATGCCACTTTATAACAGTTGTGGAGAATCCAGGGAATTGTAGTTTGGGAAGAGGGATGGGAATAATATACAACCGTTCCCAAGATCCTTTGGAGAAGCCATGACTGTTAAAGTGGTCCGAGAGTGCTTTGAATGTATGGTGTGGAACTGGTGTTGAATTTTTAAAATACCCGAAATACCCTGTGTGTGAAGAGGTTGCAATTTTTTACTGCCTTCATTGTGGGCCCTATGCTCATTTATCCTTTATGCCTCCTTGGTTTCTGGAGACCCCCCTTTGTCCACATCCCTACCTGCTCCATGCCCTTTTCCCACTTTAGCTTCAGAAAATCCTCTCCCTTCCTTTGTTTTCCTAGAGGTTCCCAAATTGCAGTGTGATCTCCAGTACTGAAAGCCTCCAATCACAGCATGACCCACAGTGTTCAATCTGGCTACTCCCCAAACTGCTAATTCTGAAACATCGGGTTGGGAGAAACTGGGAAGGGCTGTAGCTTGGTGGGTAGAAACATCTGCTTTACACGCAGAAGCTCCCAGGTTGAATCCCTGGCATCTCCAGGTAAGGCCTGGAAAACCACCTGCTCTGAAATCCTGGGGAGCTGCTGCCAATCAGTGCAAATAACATTGAGCTAGATGAACCAGCAGTCTGTCTCCGTTTAAGGCATATTCCCTGTCATAGGTTTTCGGGAAGGGCCATAGGCCAGTGGCAGAGCATCTGTCTGGAATGCAGAAGGTCCCATCTTCATCTCCTGGTGGGGCTGGGAGAGGCTCCGCAGTTATGAAATCTTGGAGAGCAGCTGCCGGTAGCCAAATATTGAGCTAGATGGACCAGAGGGTCTGATTCAGCATAAGGCGGTGGGGGAACCTGCGCCCCACGCTTGCTGGGCTTCAGCTTCCATCAGTGTGGCCACTAAGTGGTCAGGGATGAGGGGAGATAGAGCTCATCAGCACCTCCAAGGCCACATAGTCTTCACCCCTGAGCTACAGTTTGGGACTTGGCCATCATTCTGTCCCCTCCCTCCATACGTGCAGTAGCTTTCCTCTGCTTTTTCATAACTCTTTGCATGGGTCTAGCTCTATGTTCTCTGGGCTGTACCACTTGGGGTTGCAAATTGAGGTTCGTGCAGTGGAGTGTGGACTATTCCACCATGCCAGATATCGCCACTACCCCCAGGTCTGACCTGGTACAGCCCAGGCTCCAGCTCATACATGGAGTGAGAATTAGGGCCATCTCAAGAATGAAGTATTTGAAGTAGAGCAAGAGGCAAAGCGTTGATGTCTCATTAAAAAAATAAAACAAGAGGCCGTTTCCTTAGAACGCTGAAAACACTGTACATTTAGAAAGTGTATACTATACAGTATTTCACAAGTAACTCAATTTCCTGTCTGCCCCATTGTTTTCAGTTTGATTAAGTATATCCTGTTAAACTGTATATTCCTGTTCAGGGTTATACTTGACTCTGATAAAATGAGATTACACAGTCGCATACGCACACATACACGCGTTTCTGCTCGTTATTTTTTTCAGGAGTGAGTTCTTGGAAAAACAACTTGGAGGGATGGGTAGAGAGGGGTTGAAGGCAAAGTCTCTCTTGCGTTTCCTAACTTCATGTAGCCACAGGCCATGTTGACAGTTTGCCAGCTTGTCTTGAGCTTGGGCACATCCTTAAATTGGCTTTTGATTTCCTTTATTTTTCTCCTGGACTTGAACCGCTTAGATGTAGATTCATGTCTATGAGCTGGGCTCCAGTTTTCCTCAGGCCCTGGTGGTGTGGGAATTGGTTGAGAATATGTGACCTCTAGATTTTTTCCTCCTCTCCTAGAGCAGATCAAACTTTGTTTTGTTTTGTTTGTTTGTCTTAAAAAAACCAAACCACAGAAACTCTTTGCCAGGAACTTGAAAATTCTCTCCCCAACACTTGAGACTCTTTTAAATGACATTACATAACAGTTTGTAGTAGGGTAGCCATGTTGCATCAAAAACAACATTGTCTTGTGGCACCTTAAAGACTAACAATTTTATGGTGGCATAAGTTTTCAAGGGTGCATCTGACGGAGCTTTTTCCACTGGTTGCCAGACATAGTTTGCGCAGACAAACTATTGCAAAGACTGGTCACCATTTGGAAGATTCCTATTGAAATAATACGGAAACAAGGACGGTTTTTGTATTTTTTGGAAGGAATGTCTTTGGCAAAATGCCCCCCAGTTCTTCACTTTTGCATTGTCAACTCCAACTCCACCGCCTTGACTCAAATCAATAGTGCACCAGTGAAAACTCCTTTTTGATCTTGAGCTATGGCTTAAGCATGGCAAGATGGATATTTCAATAACCGGTGACCAGCCAGAAAAGAAAACCAGCCAAACAAAAGAAGGGATGAGGGGAAGAGAAGACTATTCCAGCCAGTCTGTAGTCTTGTGCTCATTGACTAATGTGATTAAGTGGCAGAGTGGAGCCTAGACATGGGTGATGAGTTAGGGTGGTTGTATCATGAGGAATTGCAGTGTCTCTGTGCAGACAATTAGTAATAACTTCCTGCTAAACGCTCTGGAATGTGCTTCATTTGGCTGGAGACATTGTTTGCACTGTGCCTTTCTCTCTCTCTCTTTCTTTTTGAAGTGGTACGTCATGCTTGTTTCTTAATTCATTTCCCTTTTCTCTTGCAGCAAGTTGTCCAGACTCTGTGCCTTCCTCCACTGAGACAGGGGGAACTAATTATCTGGCCCCTGGGGGGCTTTCAGGTAAGAAACAGGATTTTATTTGTACCCTTGCTATTTGTACACATTTCACAAACGTTTAGCAAGACTTTCAACATTCTGATCCTGCAGATGTCTGTCACTGTGGCTTGCACTGTCGTGGCTTACGTGGCATCCATCTCTTCTCTTGTGTTAACTGGTAGGACAGATCCAGACAAACACAGCCTGTTCTGTTCCCCCCTCATGAATGCAATCATACAGATGTTGGGAACTCGGTTGTCTGAAAAGGTCCAGCAGATGTAGGACCTTGTTGGCTGGCAGGCACCAGATGCCTTGAGCTAGTTCAGCAGCGGGAAAGTCAGATGTGTGCTAGCAAAAAATCTAGATCTTTGAATCCAACCTCAATTGCAGTTCCATCGAAGGATACAACCAAGACTGATAATAACTATCTTAGGTACCTGTTGTGCAAAGGGCTGAAGAGCCATTTCATATTTTTAGGGGTAAGCATCCAGTTCCTAGGTGTCCGTGTAATTGGTTACCACAGATTTTCTGTGCACTGGGGCCTTGCATTCAGAAGACCCCGTGTTCCTGGCATAGAATTGTAGAGTTGGAAGGGGCCGCGAGGGTCATCTAGTCCAACCCCCTCCAATGAAGGAATCTTTTTGTCCAATGTGGGTCCATCTTCAGGTGTGGGTGGGAGGTGCTCCTGCCTAAAACCCTTTAGCAGGGTTTCCCAAATTTTTGGTCTCCAGCTGTTTGTGGACCGCAACTCCCGTCACCCCTAGCTAGCAGGACCAATGGTCAAGGACGATGGGGATTGTAGTCTACAAACAGCTGGAAACACTGCGCTACAGACCTGCTGTCACTCTGTGTAGACAGTACTGAGCTGGATGGACCAATGGCCTGACTCTGTATATGGCAGTTTCCTGTATACTTTCGTACCACCAATTATTAAGTGTGTAGGTCTTTGCTGATGCTAGCTGGCAACTTGATGGCCATAGTGCCTTTACATGCAAGATTCCCCTGCAGTGCGGAGCATCTCTTCTTGATCTGGCACCATGCAACAGTTTTGTGTGATGCTGTAGCATTTGACGCATGGTGTTGAATAGTCCCAGGGCAGAGTATTTCCTGGCTGCGCTGACAACACGAGCCACCTTTCCCTCGCATTATCTTTCTGGCCCAACAACCTCGCTGTTGACCCCTGTTGTTAAAAGAGCTGGTTGTGATCCTAGACAAAGACTGCTGCTAGGCTGGCAGCTGCAACACAGCAGTTAGCTGAGGGCATTGTCTGACTATGTGATTTATGCACCGAGAGTTAAATTATATACTGTCCACTGTGCATGGGTGTGCCAGAGCAGGCTCCTGCTCTCTCTCTCTCTCCCCCCCCCTCACCAAGGTTGCAAGTTTGGGCTGGCATTTCAGTGATTCTGGTTGGTGTGTAAGACATTTTGGTGACCCAGAACTCGAGGGAATGGGAATGGCTGGATCTCTTGCAAAAAGACTTGTTAAAAGAGCATCATGTGCCCGAGGGAGCCACATAAAGGCACCTGGTGTGGGGAGAGCTGTTGTCCCTCAAAGATCCCTTTGACGTCTAACTTGCCTGTAATGTTTATGGCAGCAATCTTGAGCTTAAATGCTCAGGGGGGCTTGAACCTTGATTTTACTCAGTCTGGCTTCTTTCAAAGCCGCCTTGTGGTTCCTCTTTTTTGCTGCTTGTGTAGTTCCGTTCCTTAAGATGCCCCTATTTTTGTGTGTGTGTGTTTTTGGTAATGCCCAAAAAATAACCTGCCTGGGCTTGTGAACCTTTCGGAAGGCAAATATTCCTTGGCCAAGGAGTCCCGGCTTGATTGATGGCTTGTGGAATGGTTTCTGCTCCTCTGCTCATTAGCCCTACGACCGGAATGTCAGAAATATGTCGGCTATCTCGTCTTGAGTGTGCATATGTGCTGTGCCTTTCTCTCCAGGAATTGCAAGTGGCATGGCTATATTTAAGTGAGACTTGTTTGCTTTCCTTTTAGCGTAATACATACCCTGCCTTGTGTGTCATTTGAGAGGGGAGTATTCTGTTTGTTCAAAGGGCCCTAATGAGAATTAATCAAATGAGGAGAGGGGAAAGGGAGAGGGGGGGGCACTGCAGGTTAGCCTTTGTTTTTCCTTTCATAAAAAAAAAAGAGAGCAACTTGTGGTTCTGGTTTTTAAGCAGGGCCTCCTTCTGCAAAAAGCTGAACATATGTAGGGGTGGGGGGCAAAATGAGAAGAAAGAAAGAATTAGTACGACACAATAAGGATGCTAGGTGGTTTCAAAGAAACAGAAAAACATGCGTGAGTACGCGAGGGGGGCGCGGTTGAGTTCCTCAGGATACCACATGAAATAAGCAAAGGAAGTACTAGCTTTTAAAGGGAGACTTTTTGAAAACCGTTTGTGCATTGATAGCATCTTGGTCTGTCTGTCTCGTCTGCTGCTGAAGGGGAGGGAAAGAGGGCGGGGTGGGGGGGGGTATGGGGCTGCAGGAAATAACATCGCTTGCCTGGTGGTGGAATGCTTTCTTAGTGGGGCTCACTAGGTAATGTAGGGAAAAAGTGGGAAAGTGGTGCTTTTCAGTGAGGTCTCCAGTTGCCGTGTTCAGCACTCGAAGCCTCATTGAAATAGATCTTATCCCTCTATAATTTTGGGGTGGGTGGGTGTTGGCAACTAGCATGCCAGAGAGCCAAGCTCCCACTCTAAAAAGGGAAACTGTAAAAAAAAAAGTGTTAGTTGTTGTTTTTTAACTGCACATTTTGTACATATTTACAGTTTAATGAGGAGGGGGGAAGAAGGGTGTGCCTTTAAGTCACAAAGGAAGTGGAGAGCTCTGAAGCAAAAGCTGAATATCTGCTGCACGAAGGAGCATTTGTTCTGAATTTTGCCTGATTTTCTACTAAATCCACTGGAAATCTCAAAGTGTGCCTCTGAAAATTCCCTAGGAGGAGGAGGGACTGCAGTCAAAAAGGCAAAAGTGAAAAAGGGGGGGGGGGAAACGGGGAACTGGACCACTATCTAGGCATAACTAAGCATTTTTAAAAGTCCAGTCAAGAGATTTTAGCACATGCTTGACTCCCACTCATTGCAAACATTAAGGTTTAAAAGTGCTTAACTTTGGATTGGGGCCCAGGGTTTGGAGTAGCTCATCAAAGCTAACTTTCTCTTCTCTTTGCACAGTTGAGATAAGTTGCCAGAGAGCGTATTTGCACAGGGCTTTTCATGAGCTATTGTCAGGGGCATTTAGGGTACTTTACGTTGATCTGCAGCAGTAATAACTTCCCTAGGTTTAAGTAGGGGATGGTTTGCTGAAAAGCACACATATTCTTCCTTTTTGCTATTGCCTTCCATGAATAAGCTAGGCCAGTGGCCTTCTCACTTTATCCCAAGCAATTACGAAATGGGTTGTCAGAGTCATTTGTTTGCTTGCTTATTTGTTATTAAATGTATGTCCTCCTTCCTCCCAAAGGAGCCCTGTCAATCTCAACACACAAACCAAACAAACTACCTGCCATGGCTTTCTCTCTCAAATTCTTACACATCGCATAGGCTTTCTGTCTCTCTCGCACACAGACCATGTCTACGTCTCTCTTTCGCTCTCATACGTATACACAAACCTACTTCCCGTTTTTTCTTCTAATCCATCATCTTGGCACCATGAGATATATATATGGTGACCCATCTACAGAACCTTTCACTGCTATGTGACTTGCCGATCTGAAGGTCGGCGGTTCGAATCCCTGCGATGGGTTGATCGGTCCCAGCTTCTGCCAACCTAGCAGTTCGAAAGCACGTCAAAGTGCAAGTAGATAAATAGGTACCGCTACAGCGGGAAGGTAAACTGCGTTTCGGTGCGCTGCTCTGGTTCTCCAGAAGTGGCTTTGTCATGCTGGCCACATGACCTGGAAGCTGTACGCCGGCTCCCTCGGCCAATAACACGAGATGAGCACCACAACCCCAGAGTCGATCACGACTGGACCTAATGGTCAGGGGTCCCTTTACCTTTTAAGATGACAAGTATTTTCCCAACACAGACAAGCCTTCAGCCTTTCTTGGGCAGCTTCACACATCATGCCTTTAAAAGGTGTACATCTAAGATGATCTGAATGCAACATTGAGCATTATGGCAAACAGAGTAGGTTCAGTCAGGGCAGACGAAAGCAAGTCCTTTTTTAAGGCGCAGAAACGGCAGTATACAGAGCACATGGTTAGCTTACGGAATTCATTATGGGAACTTATGGCATTCATTTGCAGCAATGGGCACTAGCTTAGAAGGCTTGCAAAAAAGAAAGCATTTGACAAGTTCACGAAGAACAAGATTATCCGTAGCTATTAGCTGTATGAACTAAATGGTTCAGCGAGAGTGTATCTCTGAACATCAGAAGTGCAGCTGTTGGCTTCATACCTTGCTTGTGAACTTTTCAGAGGCCTTACCAATGCTGATGGCAGAATATTGGGAGCAGATGAATCTGATCTAGCAATGCCGTTCCTGTTTTTGTTTCTTTACTTGGTCCTGCCTTCCCAGAATGTTTTTCATCACCCCACATGTAATCTCCCATCACGTGTGTAGCCCTGCCCCACTCCCTACATGATCTAGAACTTTTAATCTCCTAGGGCGTTAAATATTCCAGGGAGCCAGTGACTTGATTCTGTTAGCAAAGAAGGAAGTTCCTTGCTTCAGAAATTCAGGGGCAGCACTAAGGATGTGAGGGAGGGGGCATTATGCACACACACACCTTGATGGAGGAAGAACGTGGGGAAAGGGACATTAGCCTCACTTTTAGCAGTTCCATATTGTGAGTCTGTAATGCGAAACTGTTGAAATCAATGAACCAATGAGGTGAATCCGGGGTGTGATTATTATTGAAATCGTAATGCCAAAGCAAATATTTTGTGGACGCTTGCAATGCAGAGTGGCTGGGGAAACCCAGCCAGATGGGCAAGGTATAAATAATAAACTATTATTATTATTATGCCCATGGGCACACCGTTTTCCTAAAAACATGGCCCCAGAGTCCTCTTCCACATCCTACATGGAAATGATTCTGGCTCTACAGTAGGGCATGGATTGTGTCTGTTTCTGAAGTGCATTCTACACTGCTTTTTAGGAGACTAAACATTTTTTTAGCCAGCTCTCCATCTCCCCCAGGAGCTGCCAGAATTCCCACCCACCCACCCACCCAAAAAATAATTCTGTTGAAAAGGTACTGCTGCGTGTTTTGCTTCAAGGAGGGCATCTTAAAACAGTTGGAAGGCAAAATGGTGCATTTTACATACACATGTATGCCTATCTTTTGCCTGAAGAATGCAAGAAGGGCCTGGCTGTTTCCTTTAAGAGCTACAAATACTACTGCGTTCTGCTTCATGTGGCTAAAACTACTCTCCCTGATGAATGGCGAAGGTGTGGGGGGAACGCGCACTGCCCAGAGGATGTGGGAGGGTGACCATCATGGAAGGATGAGAGAAATTCATGGGAGAGAGCGAGAAAACCGGGGTGGGGTGGGGATGGAGAGAGGGAGAGAGAGACGCCGCTGCCCAAAGTGTTTCCCCCTCGAAAATAACCAATCTGACTCTCTCTTTCACTTGCTGTGTTTGCTGTTTTTCTTCCTGGCTTGGACTGAGCTGCAGCGGTTCCAGCTAATGAATGAGGCTCAGTTCAGGGTGGGAGGGAGCCTGGGAGCCTGGAGCCAGTGACTTGATTCTTTTGGCAAAGGAAGAAAAAGAGAGAGAGAGGGAGACAGAATATATATATATATATATATATATATATATATATATATATATATATATTCTGAATTTGAAAACTTAATCGTGTGGGGGTCCTCACAAAGGAACTGGTTCCACCAGAAGTGACCTTTAATTCACTCTATGCTGCCCTTTCATGTTAGGTGTGGCGTTTGGAGGAAAAAAGGACGAGAGGCTGTGCAGTTGTGGGGAGGGAAAGAAACTCTGTTGGCTGGCCAAATTTTCCGGGACCTAGTTTAACTATGTTTTTTTGGGAACTTTTTCCCCCCTTAAAGGAGGATTTTCCCAAAGGTTAAAACCTGAACAGGGAAAATTAGGGAGTAAATATGTGGCTTGGATCGATTTCTGCCCTCCCCTCCCTCCCCAACTTACTGTTTCAGTTAATCCTCCTCTCCCGAGGCAAAAAAACCACTCTGCCTGGTTTTCTCCCCCCCCCCTTCTCCATAGGTCTTTTGTCCATCTCACTCTGTGACTCTCCTGCCCATTTTTTGCCTACTCTTCTTTCTCTTTTGGGCAGAGATGCAGATTCATGTTTCTTTTGCAGTAAATAAACTTTGGGTGGGTTCCTAGGGGGACAACATGGTGGGAGTGGTCAAAGAAACTGAAGGTCTCGGGTCCCAGCCTCCAAATGGAAGTGATGCTGAGGCACAGCCCTTTTTTCCAAGGCCGTTCCTAGAATCATAGAACTGTAGAGTTGGCGGGGGGCCCTGAGGGTCATCTAGTCCAACCCCCTGCAATGCAGGAATATGCAGCTGTCCCAGGCAGGGATGGAACCTGCAACCTTGGCGTTCATCAGCACCACGCTCTAACCAACTGAGCTGTCCAGGCTGAACATTCATGTTGGAACTGAGTCTGCGGTTGAGGCACAATCCATTTCCGTATCAATAGGTGGATACAGGTTACTTTTGGGAATAAGTTTTGACTGGCAAGCTGCCTGTTTTGTGCGAGGGTATTTGTTTGTTTTTAAAGTGAGATAGTCCACCAAAATCTCAATTGGATGCCAAGTTCTTGTTTTGAACTTAGCGCCTTCACCTCGGCTGGAGACGTTTTCTTGGTAGATATGGCTGCATATTCTGAACGACACCTTAAGTTATATGTTGCATTTAACCCGATGTAATGTGAGAGAGGAAGTGGGAGGCAAATGAGGGAGGGAGGAAGGAGGTGGCAACTAATATACCTTTTGGTAAAGAGAGGCTTGCTAGGTTCAGAGGTTTGTTGCAGTTTACTGGATTAGTCACATGGGTGATCCTACCCCAAAAGAGATCCTGTTATGAACAGGGAGGTGATGTCACCTGAGGGCGATTGAGAAGCAAGGGTGAGTGAGTTCAATGGAAATGAATAACGAAACAGTGAGAATGAGAAAGAAGAAGAAAATCACTGAAAAGAGGGTAGGGTGTTTGGGGTTTTTTTTTTTTAAGCACTACGAAAGCTGCAGTTTGGGCTCAGCTCTATGTATCTTGAAAGTTTGCACCTGTTTATGTCAACGGAAGCTTTGGTCTCAAACAGTCATGCTGTTTCTATTTCCGTTTTATTTTCAAGGCAGATATTAGATGTGCAAGTAAACTAGCCATAACATGAAGAGGTGTGACAGTCTGAATGCGTCCCACACTCCTTTGCATGAGAACAAGCCTCGTGATATTTAACACATATGTTCAATTCTACTTAAGTCCACCTTTTTATTACAAAAAGCTCTGAAGGGAAAAGCTGGTGTCCATTTCATTATGAAAAAGCAAATGCTCCTGGTATGTTTCACTATGCCTTTTGATCCTAGCTGGTATCTGTGTCAGCTATGGAGAGGCGGAACGTAAAAAGAAAAGAATCTAGAAACCCTTCACAATGGCAGAACCTGGTTTTGTTAGTGACCAAATTTATCTTCTCTCCCATTTCCCTACAAGTTAGGCGAGATAAAGAGAGCAGGGCTCCTGTCGGAAGAGGGAAGTTCGGAAAGTGACACTCGCAAAAAAGCATACCTGTGGAAATCCCCTCTTTGATGCAAGAGTCTTCTTCTGTTTCAAATTGTGCATGGTGTTATTGAGGGCAAATAATACTAGGATGGACAGGGTAATTTTATTCATACAAATCCCAATTACATTCCATTTCCTGCCCCTTTAATATCAAATTTATAGCTGCAGAAGAAATGCAATTGTTTACACTTCAGCATTCCTCTTACAATCTTAAACTGAGACACTTCTCTGGCTACGTACCTTCAATCTAAACAATTGGTAGTGCTTTTTAAAAAAATGCTATACAGCATTTACTGTATTTAAATCCCCCCCACCCAACATAAATACATATATTTATCCATATATGGTTTCAAATGTAGTCCTGTACTGCCTGTTTTCTTATTGCTGGAATTTTTTTTAAAAAAAGAGAGACGGATTTTACAGAGCATTAGCTTGTACTTACGCCTTATTAAATGGCTTACCTAAAAACTCAGGTCTGTCTGTGCAAAAGGACAAGGTTATCAGGGGTTAATGCTAAGATGACAGCAATGGAGTCTTTGAAGTGAAACAGGCTGCCTGCCAGACTAGCACAGAAGCATTGCAGCTCCCCTCGCACATCATCTGACCATAGCAGTATGTAGCAAGCGGAGGAGACTCACTCTTGGCACGGCGTCCCGTGTAGATTTTGGCCTCTGACGCTTCATTCTAGCTTCACTGCCCCCCTCCCTCCTGCTTTCTCTCTGTCTCCCGGGCTTTTACTTCCATAGGAAGGAGAAGCAACATTTCAGAAGCCTACAAAATGCGAGGGAGTCCGGATGCAACCCTCCTGTTCTGCATATATGCATGTGCGCAGCTCAGTTGGTTAGAGCAGGGTGGTGATCATGCCGAGGTTGCAGGTTCGATCCCCGTATGGGACAGATGCATATTCCTGCATTGCAGGGGGGGTTGGGCCCCAACTCTATGACTCTCTACTTACTCTAAAGTAAACAGCGATGGAAGTTAAGTCTTGTTGCTGTCACTGGGACTTGGTCACATGACTAACTATAGCTGGATTGCAGCCATTAATAATAAAAGTCAACATTCCTTGGGCCTTTAAAAAAAAAGGTTGGTTGCAGTGAGAAGGAAAGCATGGTGTTTATCAGACACAGCTCCTACTAGAAAGAACCATGTAACTTTTGTGAGTGTTTCTCTAATATAGTGGGTTCCCCCCCCCCCTTTCCAGCCTGCTGCATTCCCTTGACAGCCCCCCCCCAATGTTTAAGTGTTTCCATGGCTTTCTGAGCTCTTAAAAAAACCCAATAATGGGGGAGGGAGATTAAGTCTCAACAAAAATCACACTTTAAAAAGTCTAGTCTAACCCTAATGGCGCGAGCCTGGCTTTATTTATGTATCTGCCTGCTAAATAAAATTTGCCCAGAGGAAGTGGTGAGGGCTTTATCACGTGAGACGGTTTGCTTCTGCATGTAAGAGTTGGCAATGGAGCCAGATGGGCAACTTTAAATAGGTGCGGTTGGAGCTAACAGCCAGAGTTTTTGCACGAGGGAGCTAAAAGAAGTCTCCGCGTTAGGAAATCCTTCTGTCTGCACAAACACCTCAAATGGCACTTCCCATTCCCCAGGACCCCGTTTGTGGCTGGCTTTGCAATGTATAAGGGTGGGTGTCTGACGCTCTCTTGCACTACTCATGACATTGACATTAATGTGTGATTTTGGGTGCTCCAAGGAGACAGCCTCCACGTCCCCCAGACAAACTGGATGGGCTGCCTCTTAACACATGTTGCATAATGTGAGCGGAGGAAGGAAGGGGCAGAATTCACACCGGTAGGGATCTAAACCGCTGTTGCCTTGAGAGTAAAGGGGGACTCGACCCATACCTAAGAGCTTGGCACAAAGTTAGCTTTACCTCAGGCAAATTGGTTGCAATTTCGTGACTGACGAATGCAGAAAAGGCTTGAGAGAGACAAGCAGACTGGAGAAGGCCTGGGACCTTCTGCCACATCTACCCTATGAAGGCCCTCTTCAGGTGGCTTCAGGCCTATTTTGGACACTCTTTAGCTGTTTCTGTCCGTGGCTCCGTGCACTACCTTTGAGAGTCATGGCCTTTGTTTTCATTATACTTTATTTAGGTTATTCTTTGGGTCCTGGGGGGTGGGTGGGTATGGTCAGAAGGTACACGAGGCCATCATGCCCTTTCTGAAGCCAAGGCATTTTGTGTCTGGTCCGTGTAGAGATGGGAGGCCACCTGGAAACCAATGGCACTCTGCCTTTGCTTCCATGATGGAATGAAGGTGTAGCGTAAGGTTAAGAAAAGAGGCGCAAAGCTTGAAAAGCGGGCACAAGCAAAGACATTCCACTTCCCTTGGTAAAAGTGTGAATACATAGACAATGTGGGGTTTGTGTTCCGTTTCTCACCCCGTCCGTCAAACTTTCTAACCATTTCTCCCATGTCCTCGTTCCATGTGTTTTGCTATTGAACGATAAGCCAAATTGCAGTGGCGGGTTGTTTAATAACAGTTGTTTGTAATACTACCGCGTGAACAAAAGGGCAGCACTTTCAAGGGTGTAGCTTAACCGCACACAGGGTTTTCGGCAGTCACGGAAACCATGGGAGGTGTGTAGTATTTGCTGTGGAGGAGAGAGTCACATTTGCTGTGTGTAAACCCAGCCTCTCACGCAGCTGCTGATCCAAGACTCAGAAAACTGATAGGGATTGCTTGGCAAAGGCGACTGCTCCTTTGGGGGTATACCTCAGGTAGGCACCCCTGACTGTTCCTTCCAGCACGTACTTCCCATTCCTGTGTTTGCTCAGCTAGGAGGCTGCAACGTGCTCCTCGATTGCCGGCTGTTTGGCTATTAACTAAGGTTACTCTGGGGTTATCGGCTTTTGCACTATCTGTGGCAGCCCATCTCCTCAGCCTCTGCTACTCTGGCCGGGTGGTTTTGAAGAGATGCAATTGTTTCGCCCGAATACTTGGGCCTCGGCCACTGCCTTATCAGACAGTGCAGTTTCCCGAAGATGAAAGTGAAATCCTACTGGTGCCGTGTAAAAGAAGATGACCGCAGGGCCAGTCAGAGGTCACTGCCAGTGAGGACCATCTTTCTGAGCAGCATTGCATGACCCATACCTTAGCAACCTGGCTCTCCTCCTAGTTTCACAAAGCAGCTTCCTCTCCAGCTTGTTTTCAGCTAAGTGATATTAAGTGCAGTTCCATAGACTTAGTTCAGTCCATACTGAATTTAAACCGCTGACCTTCTGATCGGCAAGCCCAAGAGGCTCAGTGGTTTAGACCAGTGTTTCTCAACCAGTGTGCCTCCAGATGTTTTGGGACTACAACTCCCATCATTCCTGACCACTGGTCTTGCTAGCTAGGGATGATGGGAGTTGTAGTCCCAAAACATCTGGAGGCACACTGGTTGAGAAACACTGGTTTAGACCACCTGTGTCACTCTGGGCCCAAATACAGTGGTGCCCCGCATAACGAACGCCCTGTAAGACGAAATTTTCGCTTAAAGAAAGGATTTTTCTAGCGGAGGTTGCCTCGCTAGACTAATTCCTTTTTACGAAAAATCCGTCTAGCGAATCGCGGTTTCCCATAGGAATGCATTGAAATTCAATTAATGCGTTCCTATGGGGGGAATTTTTTTAAAAAAAAATTCAATGCATTCCTATGGGATTCGCTAGACGAATTTTTCGTTATAAGAATAGACCCGTGGAACGAATTTGTCTAGCGAGGCACCACTGTAATGTGTGGAAGACTCACAGGCGGTGAGTGAGTGAATGGAGCTGTGGAATGGTGAAATTGGGGGAGTCCTCTTTTTAAGCCTGGGCTCACAGCCTTCAGCCTTAAAAAAAATTAGTTAGAAAACCA
Source organism: Zootoca vivipara (assembly GCF_965207765.1). Classification (NCBI taxonomy): domain Eukaryota; kingdom Metazoa; phylum Chordata; class Lepidosauria; order Squamata; family Lacertidae; genus Zootoca; species Zootoca vivipara. The sequence continues at coordinate 53,158,700 of NC_142593.1, forward strand.
TTCAGCTTTCAGGACCAGAGAGCCAGTTTTCTGCAGCCTGGGGGTGGGGGTGGGGTGTGACACAGTGTCGAAGGGGGGTGGGGACTGTGTTGATAGCAGGTAGTATTTTTAAAACACATAATGGTAACTTTCGCCCTGTTCTTAACAGGAAACATTGAAACACGATAGGATATTGCATCATTGCTTCATGAGAAAAGTTTTTTTAAAAAAAACAATGAAAGGACAAAAGGAAGGAAAATGTAGTTAGTAATTAGTGAAAAAGACAGGGAGGCTTGAGAAGGCTTGCCCCTCTCCTTTCCTAGGAATCACATGCTCTTGCAGGGCCTGAGTGCTTGATTTTATTTTTATTATCTCAAAAAATATTTTAATAGCAGGGTCACCTTTCCTTGACCATTGCCTTGCTGCCTCCTGTCTCAGTTTACTGGGGAATCTCTTCGTGATTTCCCCCTTGGTTTCCTTCCCCAGAAGGTGAGGCAAAGAGAGCTTTTTGGCTGGGAAGCTCATTTTGGTTTGGCTGCTGAGGATTAAAATTTGGTCTCCACCCAGTGTCATTATCTAGGTTTCAACTTGGGGTGGTGAAGGAGCACAGAAGAGAAGGGTGGGGGGGGGAGACTTCATAAAATTTCGTTCAGCCCTCCTTTACCCTTTTAACCTTGCTACGCAGAGGGAATTTTTGGTGTATTTGGTCTCTCTCTCTCTCTCTCCCCTCCCATGCTACTGAGTATGTTCATGTGCCTTGAAAAGCATTAAGCCACCAGCCCTTTTTTCAGGAATTCCTTTGAAAGCCTCTTCAGTATCTCCCTGTGCATTAGCAAGAACAAAAAAGGAAGTAACTTTTATAGCTGCCTTGGTGAATCTGGCTTGACTGTCTGTAAAGAACTGGCACAATTAAACCTTCTCTTTAAAGGGGAAGGGGGTGGGGAAAGACCCTTTCAGGCCAATTATCTTGCAGTTGCCTTCCTAAGGGGCTAGTGGTATCCTAGCTTCACCCTTTAAAGCCCTGACCTTGATCTGATATCTCCCCCCCCCCTTTTGTTTTTGGTTGGATCCTTTTATGTTGGTGTGAATAGAGATACAAGTTATATCAGAAAGCGTTTAGCGTTGTCTATGGGTCTTTTGTTAGCCTCCAAAAACCCTAGCATTCTGCGGTTTGTGTTATCTTTTGAGATAAGTTTTGGTTACCGAGAGGTGCCTGAAAATGTGATTGCTCAGGAAATGCAACTGGGAGCAGCAACAAATAAACCCCAAGCTATCTTAATTCGTTAGGAATCCTAGTGATAAGATCACAAGCAAATGTCCTTCTGGTTTAGACAAACCACATCTAGCCCAGTACTCTCTTCCCAACAGTGGCTACTCAGATGAACCTGCAAGTTCGCAAGATGACCATTATGGAGATAACGTAGCAATCCCTGCCAGCATATGGGAAATCAGATGTCTGTTGACCCTCAACATATTAATGACTCTAAAGTCTAAATATAAACATTTTTCCAGGCGCTAAAACCCGTTTGAGGCAGACTTATTTCAGAATAAAAACCCTGGTAAATTAACTAAACAATAGGTCCCTCAACAGTAAGCTTGGCCTGTGCCTTGTTCATGAAAATTAGTTGAATTTTTCTTGCAATCACTGTGTGAAGATTAGCTCAGACCATTTGGCTGGTGGATGTGATTCCTGTGCAGCCTTCATTGCAAAGACAAGTTATCCATTTCTGGATGGATCAGATTGGCAGAAGCCCATAAGCAAACTGAGGAAGAAGGGGTGGAGTCACTGGGATGATGGGTTTTTGACCTTAAATCCTCACTATCCTGAGTTTGATGCTGTTGCCCTGCACTATCCTGAGTTTGATGCTGTTGCCCTGTTGGTCCATTCATTAGGTTTGCCCTGGACAGTCCATGCCTGAGTCTTGTCATTCTTTCTCCTTTCATTCTTTGCAATCCTTTTCAGAGCTAGCATCACAGGCAGAAGAGCTTGCTTTCCCTGTACATTGGTCCCAACCGACGGCAAATGTTGTTGCCTCTATAGGCAGCAGATTGAGACAGTGATAGAAGTAGACTTGTCATGATTACAAATTGCTGGGCGTGAGCCTGGCGTTTGCATCTAATTTGACTAGCCTCCCAATTTCACATGCATCAGGGAGAGAGGAAGCTTGCTTGGCCAGGGTGATAGAACTCCCTTTATTGAACTAAGCACAAAGCAGAAGTCTGGCTAGCTCCTTTGCTGCCTAAGTAACCTCATCCTTCTTGCCTTCCCTTGCTTTTCCCCCCTTTCCTTTTTGGCTTCAGTTTGTTTTCATAACAACGAGAGCCTGGGGTTGTAGTTGTCAGTGTGTAAAGGCTTGCTGATCCTTCAGCGAGTGTGACTTGTCAAAACACAACAAGACGCCACAGCAAAATGATGTAGGCAGTTTGAGCAGACGGAGGTGGATTGTCTTGTTTCTTCTGCCCTTTTTACTTCTCCTCCACCCCTCCCACTGGCATAATTTTGAAACATCATTCTTCAATTAAAAATGCACACATTGTCAACGCTCCCCTTGTTGTGTGTGTGTCTGCAGTTTCCCCACATGTAGTTTTACTCAATCAAGGCTCATACACAAAGCAGCACATTTGGTGTGGAAGTCTTGTCTCTGTAGATGATAGATTATTCAGGTATGTCCTTGGGAGCCTTTATGTCTCTGTGGTTGGCTGATGAATGATGGGCCCCTGGAAAATGAATGTTGAGCTCCCTTTATTGCTAAAATCTACGTGGGAGGGAGAAGCGCTTTGGTGTTGGAAATGGCTGTTCAAAGCATGCGTGAACATTGGCCCAGGCCTTGAAAATCCCACTTGCTTCTCATGAGTAGTAGTCAGTTGCTAGTGCAGCTCCTCCTGTGCAAATTAGCAGAAAGGAAGAGTCCAACTTTAAGATTAATGTTGTGCCTTTAAAGAATTGGATTTGCCAGGAACATAGCAGGGGCACAACCACTGCTGCTGCTGTTGTTTAGTCATTTAGTTGTGTCCGACTCTTCATGACCCCATGGACCAGAGCACGCCAGGCACTCCTGTCTTGCACTGCCTCCCACAGTTTGGTCAAACTCATGTTGGTAGCTTCAAGAACACTGTCCAACCATCTCATTCTCTGTCGTCCCCTTCTCCTTGTGCCCTCCATCTTTCCCAACATCAGGGTCTTTTCCAGGGAGTCTTCTCTTCTTATGAGGTGGCCAAAGTATTGGAGCCTCAGCTTCACAATCTGTCCTTCCAGTGAGCACTCAGGGCTGATTTCCTTCAGAATGGATAAGTTTGATCTTCTTGCAATCCATGGGACTCTCAAGAGTCTCCTCCAGCACCATAATTCAGAAGCATCAATTCTTCGGCGATCAGCCTTCTTTATGGTCCAGTTCTCACTTCCATACATCACTACTGTGAAAACTATACGGACCTTTGTCGGCAAGGTGATGTCTCTGCTTTTTAAGATGCTGTGTAGGTTTGTCCTCGCTTTATTCACTACCAAAAAACACGAATGAGGTCTGCTTTCAATGTGGTGGCATGCATGCTATTGCTTATGTAGCCAGAGTAACACCTTGCTCTCTGCATAAAGGATGGATGGGAGAAAAAGCTTCCGCAGACCCAAGGGAACTTTTGCCTATTCTGACACTACATAACTTTTTTTCACACACACACCCCCCCCCCCCTGTCCATTGGTGGTGCTTCTTGCCTTTGACAAGAGATGCAAAAGAACTAAACCCAGCTCTGCTTTGGTTTTGGATTTTACTAAGTGCTGAGTTTTTTTAAAAAAAATACGGAACTGAAGGGGAAATACATGTATGTTTTCTTGTACTGTTTTAGATCTTGTGGCCTGTAATAGGATTGCCTTGCCTTTTGTGTGGGTCCTCATTTCAGGGTTATCCGATCTCCCTGGTGTTTCCTTTTTGTTTCAATGGAGGCTTCCCCTTCTTTCTGTTAAATCAACGGTGGCTGATCGATACTTTGAACCCCGTAGCTTCATTGTTCTCTGTAGGTTCTTTCTTAGCTGAAGGCCCACCAGTGTCGACCTAACAGCCATGACTCCTTATGCGTAGATCACAGTTCCTTTAGGCAGTGGTGTTGGTTTTCTGGAAAAAAATTGAATTGGAAAAATTGCCTATGCAATTTAAGAGTAATGAAAATGTTCAGTTTAAATGGGGGGGGGAGAGAATGATGCTTTAGAGAGCGATATGATTTAGCATATAAGCTTTCTTTGCTTATATTCAGTAAACAATTGAACTACAAAGCTTGCCGAACATTACATATTTGCAGTTTGCATCCTTTCACTGCTTCTAATAGACTTATGAATTGGAATATTCTCCATTTTGGAAAGGTTTCCCACTCCACATGGCTGCCTGCGGATGGGAGAGCGATAAGTATTTTATGGGTTCTAGTAGCTGAGTCAGGGGATTTCATTCAGCTTCAGTAAAGAGGCAGAGTATACCTGTAAACAAGATGTGAATGTGTGTAATGTATATGCATATGAGAAATATATCTGATAAGCAGCCTTGGGATTTAGCAATTTTCTTCGTTACTAGATGTTATTTACAGTGCCATGTTGCTGCCTAGAGAAAGTCTAAATCAAGTTTTATCTTTTCAAAGTGAGTGTGATGCCAACTTTCACTGGACGCTCTTGTCTGGATAGCTTAACACCCTCCCTTCGAAAGACACACCGTGACTTATGCATTCATAGTTGGACAGAAGTTCATTAACTTCTGAAGCAACTCTTTATTTATGCCTGATTAACCAAAGCTGAGAATGTCTAAAGAGCTTTCACTTTGTTGCTTCTATAGTTCGCCCCAGGCCGTATCACTTGTAATGAGAGCATGGGCGGACTTAATTCATAGATACCAGGAGTTCCAGAGCATTATTACCACACTGAGGGTTAGGGCTGAATATGAAGGATAGTTGTGATGAACTAATACTTACTCAGGTGAGTAAGAAAAAAGATCGCTGGTTTCCAAACCGTGTTGCAGAGAATCCCGGGGTTTCTTGGAAACATATTAAAGGTTCTTCTCCAATTGGACGATTAAGTGGTAACAGACAAGCTTTTTGCAAAAACACATTTTTTTATTTATTTCTGTAAGTAATTCATTGTTTTGACCATAGGTCACAGCACACAGCATCATCAGCAGATTAAAAAAGGGGTATGTCGACAAATGATACATAACTAGTCCATATAACTCCAATAAAACAAACCATCATTCAAAGATTGCACAATAAAATTCCCATTGATCCTTACGACAAACTGCTGTATGAGTGTCTAGATAAGACTGATGTAGCTTGGCAGCCACAAGAAATAAATAGAGCCACTTGCCCCCACCCCCTTTTATGAACCTGTTGCTATTGGCGTGCTAAAACTCGAGCTTTGTTTTGCTGATTTGGCCAGTGGTCTAGTTCGAATTGTACATAACATTTATGAATTTAACATACAATCTTAGAACAACAACAAAAGCAAACTACAAAATCCATATGAAAAGCTTGTGGTATAACCAGAAATATGTATCTTTCTAGAATCCTTTGGCTGTGTGGGGTTCCATGGCAGAAAAGATTGTGCAGAAAGGGATTCCTGAAGGTAGAATATCTGAAAACTGGGGATAAAATATTGCAATCATGTCCTACTTGTGAGCATCTGTGATACCTGACTGGTAACTGTCAAAAGACAGAATGGTGAGATAAATGAACCATTAGTCTGAGTCAGCATGGATATTCTTAAAAGTTGGTCCCTTCATTAGGTTTGCATCCATAACCAAACATACGGCAGAGTTGGAAAATTGCTTTGGTCTTATGTGCTTTGGAAATTGTCACATTCTGTTGTCGATTTCAATTAGAAAAAGGGTTGTTGTGTTGTGCTGGTTTGTTTGATGGGCTTGTTTGATGCTTCAGCACCACCTTCGAAATCACAAATCAACTAAGGGCTGATTTGCAGTGATCATAGATTAGATTACAGGTTACTGTGAGCACTGAGATTGTTCCTTCATCACTCCCTCCCCCAGCTCAAGCAGAAGTGGCAAACCATGATCTCAGGCTTAACATTACATCCAAACCAGGGTTGTGGTTTGCTTCAGTCCAAGCAGATCGCAGTTGGTAAGCCAAGAACAGACCTTGGCTCTACATCATGGTTTGTTTGGAGCGAAACAAACCATGACCCTGGGTTCAGGTGTAACACTAAACCAGGAGTTGTGGTTTTTTGCTCCTGCTGGTGCTGAGAGAATAGTGAAGTGGGGGCCATCTGGGCACTCACGGTTAACCATGGTGCACAAATGCAGTCAGGTACATTTGCCACCGGGAGTAGACACTGTTGTCCGAAAAGCCAAATGGTGCGAAGGGGAGGTATAAGTTTCTATACTTGTAGACATACATCGGGCGTTCTCACTGACTCTCTGCAGATTCTCCCATATAGGGAGTTGATGCACTTGCCTTCCTAAAGCGTGAATGGTCTGTTAGTGATGTTAGTTTTGGGAAAGTAACTTAGATCTATGTCCTCAGAGCTCAGGTGGTCATTTGCACTCATTTGGAAACCAGGCTGAGGCTTTTAGCCTTTTTGCAGAGCAGCGCATGATTAAATCAAAAAGCACAGAGGTCCCACAGTTGTTCATGTTTCTTTACACCCTAATGGGGTAAACGTTCCCTCACTTTGAAGCATTAGTGGACTTCATTATACAGAGCCTTTTTCACCTGCTGTTAGTTTGGTGCCTGGTGAGCATGCCTGTGAAAGATTGCGCATTGGAATTCCTAACCAGCTCCGGATGTTTATGCTGCAAGTATACTTGTCTATTCAGAAGTAAGCCCTATAAAAAATAAGTCCCATACTGCTTGTTATTTTTAATAGATAGAGTGGTCAGGCCATTGGCAAAATGGTGGTTAATAAGACTCACATGGCCAGGGTTGTTGTCAGGATCACAAGTAGTTAACACATGTGAAGTGTTTTGACCATTTCAAAGAGAGATACTATTGTTAAGTATTATTGTTAGATGGAAAGCAGCTTTGAGTAAACCCTCTGATCTGTGTGGAACCACATTGGTGGTTGATACAAAGAGCAGAGGTGGCAGAATTGATGTCGAGGTAACTAGCTAGATGCTCCAAGAAAGCTCACAGGCAGACTGTGGTTCTGTTTTAGGCTCTTGTATTTTGACCTGAGCTCCTGGTATTTTGAAGCATGCCATCTCTGAACATAAGAGGATGCATTTCTGAAAACCATGATCAGAACCAATCAATAGGCCTATCTTCGGTGTCACTGTTTTACAAAGCATTTTATGCTAGATTCAGTCTCAATATCCTGTGGCAATGAATTCCATTGGCTAATTATCCATTGTGCGAAGAATTGTTTGGTCATAAAGCACGTGCCCGTTGGCTTCACTGGAAAACCTCTGAGTCCATGTACTTTTCCCAACCTGTTCCATCCCCACCACAATTCCACTGCCAAGTGTCTCCTCCAGGTTGCCATATTTTCTCTCTCACTTAAACCAAAAGTCCCTGGCATCCCTTTTATGTACCTCCTCCAGCTACTGTATTCTGTCTGCCATTGTGCCTGCATTTAGTGTGTGTATATATTTGATTGATTTCGAAAATATCAATTATATATTGTATGGAAAGTCCAGATAGCTTGTTCGCTGATGGGAAATGGAGGATAAGAAATGTCCCTATTTACACAGGTTTGATGCTGGCTATCCTATGCTTGCGAGCACCTTTCTGTAGCAATGAAGCCGGTAAGAATAGAATAGAATAGACTAGACTAGACTAGAATAGAATAGAATAGAATAGAATAGAATAGAATAGAATAGAATAATTTATTGGCCAAGTATCAACCATACTTGGAATTTTGCTTCGACTTCATTGCAATGTAAAGAAAAGAAAAAAAAGTACCTCATACAACCACTATTCCTTATAAAGGCCTTAGTGGCAACTTGACCTGAATACAGTACAGATACTGCAGTCTAGACAGAACCGGACTTTGTCACGGGAGCTCAGGCTGCTGGGGGTTTAACCCACTTTGTAGTGACAGCAGTTTCTGATCGTTTTCTCTCTCTCTCTCTCTTCTCTCTCTCTCTCTCTCTCTCTCCCCCTCACTCCCTCCCTCTCTCCTAGTCTAGCCTGGTGTGGCAAACTAGGTCAGGGGATGAACAGCCTGCACGATGCTTCAGCAGCAACAGTTCAAGCAAGTGCACAAGAAGCTAGAGACTTTGTGCTGGAGCAGTTTCCTGCCCCTCTGCTAGTTCACATAGTGAATCGCTGCTACACACCACGCAAACACCCTCTTAACTTTTAAAATCGAAGGGTTTTTTTTTTTAAAAAAAGTAATTCCCCCCCTCTCTCTCCTGCAGCCTGCTTCCCAGGAATGTTGGCAAGATTGATTAGCTTCACCAATGTAATGTACTGTCTTAATTGTTAAGTGTTATTAATCTGCCAAGAGAGGTAGGAGACAGAGGAGGTGGGTGGTGGGTGGCCGGGCGAAGGGAGAGGGTTTTATTTTTATTTTTTTGCAGGGTGTGTGTCCAGATAAGCAGCATGCGGAGCTAGTCTAAATAGCCTTCTCTGTTGCTTTTGGCTATTAGCTTTCATTCTTGACTTTGGGGGTCACTCGGGTTTCTATCTGGAGAGTTGGGGGCAGGGAGAGAGAGAGAGAGAGAGAGAGAGAGAGGCAGGACTGGGCAATGGTTTTGTAGAGTTGGCTCTGTGTGTGTGAGAGAGAGAGAGAGAGCGAGAAAGAGAGAGAGGGAGGGAGAGAGAGCTTTTGTTGCCTGCGCTTAGGCACAGAAGTGATTAGATTATGAAGGCAGACAGAAGTAATGATTAACTTTTTCAGTCTGCATGCTGTCTCCAGTCTGGCGCTCTGTGTTGTTTTTCCCCCTAAGTAGGCCCTGGCCCTGAGTCGACAGGGTATTAGGTTGTAAAGAAAGGCAGAAGGGAATGAAAGCCAGGGGGAGGGAGGGAGGGGAAGAAGCGAAAAGGGGGAAGGAAGGCTGGCGCTTTTCTTCCATCAGATCCGGGAATGGAATTTATTGGCTGGAATGCAGTAAACGTTCAACATGCCAAACCTCCTCCCCCCGCCCCCATCTAAACAGTTTTCATAATTGTTATTGGGGGGGGGGGAGGATCTGGGCTGGATGAGAACGGAGGGAGCATGAAAAGAACTTTTTGTTTCCAAACTCTCTCTCTCATTCATATATATATATATATATGAGCTGCTTATGTTTGTGCGTAAGGAACATTTTCTTTCACTCTCTAGGAAAATAACTTGCTTTAGCCCTAGTGGGTTTTGGCTAAAAAGGATGCCTTAAGTTTCGCTTTTTGCAGGCTGAGAACATTTGATCCGTGTGTTGCCGCTGAGAAGGGTTTCCTTTCTTCTGCTTTCTTTCTTTCTTTCTTTCTTTCTTTCTTTCTTTCTTTCTTTCTTTCTTTCTTTCTTTCTTTCTTTCTTTCTTTCTTTCTCCCTCTCTCCCATTAGTACATTTGAAGAAAGCATAGTGTATTTGCGTGGAATGTAACGAGGCATTAAGCAGAGGACAAAAAAAAATACCCCAGAGGACAGAATCACACTTCAAAATGACCTTAACAGATTAGACTACTGGGCCAAAGCAAACAAGATGAATTTTAACAAGGAGAAATGTAAAGTACTACACTTGGGCAAAAAAAAATGAAAGGCACAAATACAGGATGGGAGACACCTGGCTTGAGAGCAGTACATGTGAAAAGGATCTAGGAGTCTTGGTAGACCACAAACTTGACATGAGTCAACAGTGTGATGCAGCAGCTTAAAAAGCCAATGCAATTCTGGGCTGCATCAATAGGAGTATAGCATCTAGAACAAGGGAAGTAATAGTACCACTGTATTCTGCTCTGGTCAGACCTCACCTGGAGTACTGTGTCCAGTTCTGGGCACCACAGTTCAAGAAGGATACTGACAAGCTGGAACGTGTCCAGAAGAGGGCAACCAAAATGGTCAAAGGCTTGGAAACAATGCCTTATGAGGAACAACTTAGGGAGCTGGGTATGTTTAGCCTGGAGAAGAGAAGGTTAAGGGGTGATATGATAGCTATGTTGAAATATATAAAAGGATGTCATATAGAGGAGGGAGAAAGGCTGTTTTCTGCTGCTCCAGAGAAGCGGACACGGAGCAATGGATTCAAACTACAAGAAAGAAGATTCCACCAAACATTAGGAAGAACCTCCTGACAGCAAGAGCTGTTCGACAGTGGAATGTGCTGCCAAGAAGTGTAGTGGAGTCTCCTTCTTTGGAGGTCTTTAAGCGGAGGCTTGACAGCCATATGTCAAGAATGCTTTGATGGTGTTTCCTGCTTGGCAGGGGGTTGGACTGGATGGCCCTTGTGGTCTCTTCCAACTCTATGATTCTATGAAATCCTGGAGTGTTTAGTGTCAAATTGGTATACTGTTCAGTACTGGCTTATATTTAATGATACTGTTGTTGTTGTTGTTTAGGCATTTGCAAAGTTTCTTAGCATAGCTGTGCCGGAAAGGGGGGGGGGAGCAATGAAGCTTACAACCTATCACATGCAAAAAAGAAAGACCCACCCCAAATGGCCGGTCAGTTTCAGTGAAATCGATGTAGATATTCCAGGGTTTTTTGGTTCAGATGCCACATTGGTCACAAACGTAGAACCCAGAACCCAGTGATGGCCCAACTTGGCCCTCCAGATGTTTTGGGGCTACAACTCCCACCATCCCTAGCTAACAAGACCAGTGGTCGGGGATGATGGGAACTGTAGTCCCAAAACAGCTGGAGGGCCGAAGTTTGGGGATGCCTGCTCTACTTCACCTCCAGCGTGATGTAATTAGATCCATTTCCCTCCTGCCTATTACTATATTTCATAGAATTGCAGAGTTGGAAGAAACCAAAAGCATATCTTTTTGCCCAATGTTGGGCTCAAACCCGCCACGACCCAGAGATTAAGAATCTCCTACTGACTGAGCTATCCGGCAGACCTCATTTATAGTACTGTTAGTTATAGCTATAGGACATTTTGGGCTGGTACGATGACCGTGAATAAGTATGTTGTGCTTTTCCTGCCTCCCCACTCTCTGGGTCAGCCTAGCCTACCTCACAAGGTTGCTGTGAGGATAAACAAAACCCGTGCACTCTCCAAAATGCAGTCGAGATTTTTTTAATGATAATGACTCCCTTCTGGAGCCGGGGAGGGGAGGGGAAGGGGGGGAGGAAGAACCAGAGAGCTTTGGGGGATATTTAAGTCGAAGGAGAGAAGAGACACCGAGGAGGAAATAAGGTTTTTGAAATTAAAACTTCAAAAATAATTAGGCTGGGCTTCATACCAAACAACAGCAAAGAGGGCCATTTACTGTAAATATTATGAATGGATTTGGCTGGGTTTCTTGATCCCCGCCCTTCTAAGACTCCTTTTTATTCTGAGCTAAGTAGAAACTCTGCCTTCAGACACCACAGAACTCTATAATTTGCATGGCTGATGAGGCCTGTTGCCTGGGACAGAGGAGGCTGGAGTCAGCTGGCTTTAGTCTAACCACCAGAGACAGCCAGGCCAACCCTCCTTGGCGTGTGTGTGTGTGTGTGTGTTCCCTAACTATAAAGCATACTCATTCGAGGACTCAGTGGCTTCTGCCCGCTGGCTTTTAAAACAAAAAAACAATTAGGCTTTAAAAAGGAATCCCTCCCCCCCCTCCACTCCATCTTTCGTCTTCTTCCTCTTTGGATCGTTTCGTAGCAATCGTAATTGATTACTTGTCATAATTAGACAGCAGCAGCAGTGACTAATGAAGCATTTATGAATCAATGTATGTTTGCTTTCCAAGGACCCCTTTTTAAATGCTAGGAAATGTAGGTCTACAATCCCTCTCTAATGATATGACACACAAATTTTTGGGGGGGAAGGGGCGTGCGTTACGTTCTTGCACCCCATGTCACCATTCACACATTTGACAATATGGGTACCTTTAAGGTGCGGTGAGGCAAGTCAGGTCATTGGGGGCATCTAACTTGGTGTTTTCTACATTGCCTGCGCTTCCGCTGCGCTGCACATCGATGCTTCTAACACTGATGCAATGCCTAAATGCAACACACGCACACTCATTTTCATACACAAAGCTTAACTTTCATTATTCTTTAGCTGGGGAGGAGAGATTGGAGGAGAGCACCGCTTAGACATTATTTCTCAAAGCTGATTATTTTGGGTGGTGGGTGGGCTACTTGAGAATTGCTGGTGGTCTTGGAGGGACCCCCCCCCAAAAGCGGGTTGAATACGGTGTGGGAGAACACAAACTGTAATGTGAAACATTGCGTCATGTGAAGTAGGAGGTCGAGATCCATCAAGTTGAATGTAGTTCACAAGTTACAAGTGGCAACCCAGGGATAAGAGAGGATGGTAGTTTCAAGTACCTTGCATGACTTAGAAGTCCATATTTAGCCTGGTGGTTCATAAATCACACATTTTTGGAGTTATGTAGACCACTAACCTGCATGCACCATCCATTCAGGTGGTCAGGAGATCATGGGATTCTTGTGAGGATGAAATGGGGAGGTGGAGAATCATGTACACCACCTTGAGGACCTTGGAAAATAAGGGTGTGTGTGTATGAATGTGTAATAAAAGTCGTTAAACAGGTGTGTAGACATGTTCCCAAACTGCTCGCTACAGAGAAATTGTAGGGAGGGAGATTTCAGTGAAACAGGAGACACTTCTGAGCAAGAAAGGTTGTTTGATAGTGGAACTGGCCGTCTTGGGAGGTGATGGGATCTCCATCGCTGGAAATATCTAAGCAGAGAGTAGGCCATCTATTAGTGTTGCTGCAATTACATCCTGCTTTGTAGAGCCGGCATTGAGCAAGGGGGCTGGAATGGATGACCTTGGGGTTTCCCTTCCAACGCTAAAATGCTATGAATTAACAACTTGGAGCTTGCTCAAAGTAAGTAGAGCCTCACTCCCTCCAGAAGCCAAATTCTGACCCACATTTCCATTGTTATATATGAAATACCTTTATTCCGTTTGATGTGCATGCACACTTCTTCAGATACATGAAAGCTTATACCAAGAACAAACTTAGTTGGTCTCTAAGGTGCCGATGGACAATTTTTAAATATATTTTGACTGCGTCAGACCAACACGGCTACCTACCTGAATCTAAACAGTTTTAGTGTCTGTTGCTGGGATAGCTAGCCTTGTGGTTGCACATCCTGTGTTTTTTTAAAAAAACATTTTTGTGAATCTCCCTTGTACTAGTTACTGGAGGGGGGGTGCCTTTGGCCTTCTCTCGGTTGCAGAAGGAACACTTGGTTAAGGAAGTAAAAGTGGCTTGTAAGTTATTTTGATAAGTTCATTCCCTTTAAGCCAGCTTGGCTGGGTAGCGTTCCTGATAACGTAAGCCTTGTCCTTTTATTCTTAGTTTGCGTTATGTTATCTAGGTGAATTTGCAAAACTATATTTACTAAGAGATTCCTAGACGTTGCCTCTGTGGGCTAGGCATTGCTTCAGCTTTTTCTCACGTGACATCTCTTTTCACACTTTCCCTTGACTGCATTTGCTCAGCAACATCTTGCTTGATGTGCTGAGCCCAAAATCGGATCCAGAACTGTTCTGCGTACCTCTAACTATTTTTTAAATTAACTTGGGGTGGGGGGTCTCTGGAGGCATATTAGCATTTCAAAATCCATCTACAATTATATTAATAATTAACTGCAACCAGAAATCCCTTTGAATCTGTTCTTGGCGATTTAGTTGGGAATTCTTTACTACAGCGACAGGGGAGTAAATTCAGGGATGCAGTACAACCTCAGCCTTCTCCAGACTTAGTGTCTTCCAGATGCTTCGTACTACAACACCCATCAGCCCCAACCATTAGCCATGCTGGCTAGGACTGATGGGAGTTGTAGTCCAAAACACATCAGGATGGGGTGTCTGTACTGTCCTAGATACCTTTATTATCACAGAGTTTTATACTTTTATGGCTAGCTATAGATAGAATGGACCCACAGAAATTATATATGTTTTTACTCTGTTGGTAACTTCTAGAAAATTAAATTTGTTTTCAGTCTCTAATACTGTGAATGCTTATTCTTTAACCTCTTGCAGTGAGTGCAGAAGTAAGCCTGGGGCGCATATTGACAACTTTCCTAGGTTAGGGCACTTAATCGCAGTTTTGGGACTCTTAACCAGTCTTGATAATCTCAAGGCTGATGTGGATGTGCATTGTTTGAATACGCCACTGTGGAAGTGTGCAACTCCTGTTGTATGCACAAGAACAATTTACTGTCCAGGATTGGCTTCAAGAGGAAATGTTTCTTCCATTTTAAAAAGTGGCTATGCAGAGCACCGACTGGTGAGCACTTGTGACGTCACAGCTCCATCTCATCTGCAGAGCAGTTTCACAACTCTTTTTAATGGATGTTATTTTCTGTTTAAGTAAAATGCTGAAGCTTTAACTTAATAGACATTTTTAAAAATGTCTATTAAGTCATGCAGCCCACCTTAAGATTGTTGTGCATGCATGGGTTGCAAAGGTGGGGAAGAGGGTTTTTCACCCTTGATGCTGGCAATCTCAGAACTAATAAGACTCTGCTGCAGATTGAATGCAGCACGAACAGGCAAACAGTAGCTTGTCACCTGCCTCATTCATGAAAACGATAAGCAAATTACGCTAATTGCATGCAGCTGAAAATGCAAATGGGCTTTGATTCTCTTATCTCATGATATATTGCTAATCTGGCCTTTGGTTCTGAACGAATTGCCCAACCATGGCACTGAATAATGAGACCATCTGCACAGTTGGCTCCCCTGGGACAGCTGGAACTACTACTACTGCTGGCTGTTCCAGTGCGAAGTCCCATTTTACAGTGAACTGCAACTGGGGAAGTGAGAATTGCAGAGATAAAGGCGCATTGCATGATAATGAGAAGCCAGTGAGTCTTCCGGTCTGCAGCCCTGGTTGGTCTCACTTGGTCTGCATGCTGATGTGCACACAAGTAGCTGCAACCCACGATAACCTGACTGCTGGTAGGATTCCTTTGGTCTGTTGTGGATGCTTAGCACTCCCAGCAACAAACCAGCCTGAGAAACAACACAAAGGTAGGCAATGAGATGGCACACCACAATTTGATGTCTGTGCTTAATCCGCTTCACACTTTTGCAACGCCCGCCAGTTTCCTAACTGCAAAAAAAGAAAAAATGATTTCCTTTTGAAGCGGATTTGTTGCTCTTAGGGCACCCAGAGTATATCTTAATCCATTTCAGTTGCACAAACCTAAATTTATGCTGTGCGCTTGAATTCCTCCTGCAAAATAGCGACAGTCTTGGAGGCACACCTCATCTAAAATCCTGGAGTGTGCATGATCTTGAGCAGGGGTCGGCAAACTTTTTCAGCAGGGGGCCGGTCCACTGTCCCTCAGACCTTGTGGGGGGGCTGGACTATATTTTTTTGGGGGGAATGAACAAATTCCTATGCCCCACAAATAACCCAGAGATGCATTTTAAATAAAAGCACACATTCTACTCATGTAAAAACACCATTAAAAAAATTCCTTCCAGCAGCACCTTAGAGACCAACTAAGTTTGTCATTGGTATGAGCTTTCGTGTGCATGCACACTTCTTGGTATCTGAAGAAGTGTGCATGCACACAAAAGCTCATACCAATGACAAACTTAGTTGGTTTCGACTACGTCAGACCAACACTGCTACCTACCTGTAAGTAAAAACACCAGGCAGGCCCCACAAATAACCCAGAGATGCATTTTAAATAAAAGGACACATATGCTGGTTCCCGGGCCGTCCGTGGGCCAGATTAAGGAGGTGATTGGGCCGGATCCGGCCCCCGGGCCTTAGTTTGCCTACCCATGATCTCGAGAGTCTCCTTGCCACTTGAGATGGCAGTGCAAGTGGCCATTCACATTGGGGGGGAGTTTCCGCTTGGTCAAGGGTCATAATGCACCCATCCAGTAGCTGCACATCACCGTTTGTGTGTGTGCGCGCATGCATGTACGCCCGCCATCCATGTACGGTAGGAAATTTGGCGTTCAAGGAGGTCACTGTAACCTGCCTGTGTGGTGAGTTCTTAGCTGTAAGGGACATATACGTAAATGGAGAAGTCTCCCTGTCTGGGAGAGAGAGGAGCCTGCAATTTATCTAGGCTCAGCAATTAACATAATCTGAAAACTTCTCTTTAACTGACGTCTGTCTGAAAATTGCTGGGTGGACTGGCGGGGCCAAGGAGATGAAAGGGAAAGAATTCCGTCTGAGGGATTTTCTTTCATGAAATAGGGGAGCTACGGAAAGAAAGGTCCTTCTTCTATACAGATAGAGATGTTCACACACACAGACATTCCCTGCCTCTCTGCCTTTGGTTCTCGCTTTCCTTTTTCCTTCCATGAAAGCATTCTCAAACCCCCCCCCCTGCCTTTAACCTGGGAAATAGTTCTGTACCTTTTCTATTTTTTTATTTTTGTATAAAAAGAAATATACATCCCCTTTGTATTCTGCACCGATGACTACATTTGAAGTAGTTCTGGAGAGTTTAGGTTAAAGGTAACTTGATACGAGCGTTCTTTGCCTATCCCTCCAGCCCTTTTCAACCCCCTCCCCTTAACTCAGCTTCTCTCTCCCCCCCCCCCATTTTCGGTGCCAGGTTTCAGTGGGATAGTTTTATTGAAACAAAGAATTGTGAGGCACAGAAAGGGGACTGTTTGAGGCGGCCGGGTGTGGGGGGTGTGGGGGCAAAGAGCTGAAAGACAAAATCAAGGGCTACCTCAAAAATACGGGCAGCCCATCCCACAGGCCTGAGCAGTTTAAGGGAGAGGGTCTTCCTCCCCCTGGTCCCCAGGGATGGGTTGTAAATATTATCTTTATGATTCCCAAAACACTACCTCTCCTCTTTTTCTTTTTATAAATAGAGACTGCCTCGAGCTACCAAGGAAATATTTTCCTAGCCGACATTTAAATTGCACAACACTGTTCCCTCCCTCTAAATGTGGTGGGGTTTTTTTAAAAAAAAATATTGCAAACTGAAATACAATGTACTGCTCTCGGATCAGGGGAGGGTTGGCTTTAAGGAGTTGGAAGTGGGTGCAGAAAACGGAGCTGCAGAACGATGTGCTTTTGGCTCGGTTGATAGGTTTCCTCGATGGCGTAGCTGCCAGCTTGAAAACCGCTCCCCCGACATCGCCAGCTCATTGTAGGAAAACTTGGTCTCGCAGGGATCCTTCCCGGGAAATAGTCGAGAGGAACATAGGAAGCTGCTGCATTCCGAGTCTGACCATTGGTCCATTCTAGCACAATATTGTCTACTCGGACCGGCAGCAGCGTTTCAGGCTAGGGGCGTTCCCAGCCCTCCCTGGAGATGCCAGGGATTGACCCTGGCACCTTCTGCATGCCAAGCAAGTGCTCTACGTAGAGCTAGAGCTCTTTCCTGCCTCTCATGGTTTGGTTTGCCTCCATGGTTTGGTTTTCTTGGCAGTGTGGGAGCCACAGCTGAAGAGAAGCGTCAACTCTGCTGATCTCGCCACCCTTATTTTATTTTTTAATGTTGCTGGCCTCCAAGGTGAAAACAGCAAAGCACCATAGATCCTAAATATTTGATTAGGGCATAAATTCTGTTTTACAGTATTGACGGCTTGCTTCTACATTGCGGCTATGGGGCCACAGGCTTATATGCGCACGGCACTGTAAGCATTGGTGATGGTAGACTTGAGTTTGCACCTAGGGAGGCTGCACAACTGGGTTATCTCCCTGATCTGACGACCTGCTTCACTGCATGCATGGAGCTGGGACACCTGATCCAATTTAGCGTGCACCTTTTCTCGGTAGTCCATGTATCTCAGCAACCTGTGGATTTGCCACACCTTTCTCTGAACGGAAGCTGGCAGCCCGTTGGCGCAGATACTCTTGCATTTTCGCCAAGGCTCACCTGTACGGGGCTTGTGAGTTCAGTGTGCGTAGGATTGATCAGGGAAAATAAGCAAGGTGCAAATGCCACACTAAACTGTGGTAGAGGGTGATTTTGGGGGGAAGTGTTCACACGCTCCTGACTGCTGTTTTAACACCCAGGGATGTTATGGCAGGTTCGTGAAGACTCTGGTGGAAATATTCTTGAGTTGTGAGACACCCCCCCCCCGGGACTGCTCTCCCCACCCCCGTTCCCTATTTTCTGTCCCTTTTTAGTAAAAAGGAAACTTTGCATAGGGTTAATAGTTCCCAGGCCTTCATATGTCTGTAAATAGCATTATGGAATTTCTGGGTAATCAGAACTGAGTTGATGCACTCTGCAAGTTGCCTAGCACTTTGAAAGAGGGATTTGGAGTCAACGCTCCCCTCCAGCGCCATGGTGATAATTGCCTCCTTTACCCTGTTTAGCAAGAGAGGCAGAGTTGAGAAAGAGAGGGAAGCAGATTCCCCACCCCACCCCCTTCTCCCCCTCTCCACCCCACTGCATTTTTTGCTAACAAATGCAAGACTTCCGGTCTCCACCCCTGCTACCACAAACCACAGTCTAACTGCAATTCAATCAGATTTATAGCTCATCTGACGTCTGCATCCTTGAGCATTTATGACCAGCGATCTGCCTATAGGCTTAAATAAGGCCTGTAAATTATAGCAGATGATCTTGCCCTACCTCCCCAGTCTGGATGGAGCTATGGTTAACTCTCCTTTTATGTCTCCCTCCCTCCCGACGAGAGGAAAATTTATTATATGAAACAAAGCTAGGGATTGGCTTTTAAGAACAGGATGATGTACGCCAGCGGGTTAGTCTCTGCGATCCCTCGCTGTCAGCCCTGCTTACCCACACTTGACATCACGAAAGATGTCTGCGGCTGATTAGCAGGTCTTTGGTATTAAGTTATCTGCCATTGATTTGCCGGTGGCTTAAACTGAATGACTGTGTTAAGGACCTGAAGGCTGCAGCCAGGTTGTGGGGTGGGGGTGGGGGTGGGGAATAAATCAGTTATGGGATATGCAAGTGGCACATTGTGCTGTAGTTTTGTGTCTTCAGCCAGTTCCTTTACCACAACATGATTTTTTTGGCCCAATTCTTGAATAATCTAGGCTCTTACTTGTGTGTATTTTTGGGTTCTCTTAGAGCCCCCCTTTTTTAATGATGTGTAAGCCCAGTTCTCTAATGTTTAGCTGCAAATGCAAACTTCTTTGCATTTGGGTTAATTGATTCCATAATAAGACGGTTGCAGAAGAAACAAGGGAAATGTTTGGTCTCTGTTGGATTCATGCAAATGAATGTGTGTATTCTGTTTGTAGCTAAAAACATAAATTATCTGGCACACTTAGTGGAAAGAAGGAGAGTTGGTGGGCCTGAGAAGACAAATGAAGGGGCTTCGTAGATCTGTTGTGACAATTGTTGTGACTATTTGGCTGAGTTGGCAGAACACATGTTTTGAATGCAGATGGTTCCATTGTTAGCCCAAGACTTTGTAGCACAGGTACCAGTCAATACTGAGCTAGAGTTCATAAGAGAGCTTTATATGTTCATTAAATGACAGGGGGCATGTATAGTTGTTCATATTCTGTGTTGTTGTTGTTGTTGTTGATGTTGTTGTTTTGTTGTGAGGCTAAACTTTGGTCTCCCATCTTCTCTTCCTCCAGATTCCCACGTTCTGCAAGAGCCGGGGGATCCGTCACACTGGTGCGTGGTTGCATACTGGGAAGAAAAAACGCGCGTGGGCCGGCTGTATTCTGTCCAAGAACCGTCCCTGGATATCTTCTATGATCTACCTCAGGGGAATGGCTTCTGCCTTGGACAGCTCAACTCGGACAATAAAAGCCAGCTGGTGCAGAAAGTCCGCAGCAAGATCGGCTATGGCATCCAGCTGACCAAGGAGGTCGACGGGGTATGGGTTTATAACCGCAGCAGTTACCCCATTTTCATCAAGTCGGCCACACTGGACAATCCCGACTCCAGGACGTTGCTAGTGCACAAGGTGTTCCCAGGCTTTTCCATCAAAGCGTTTGACTACGAGAAAGCCTACAGCTTGCAGAGGCCCAATGACCACGAATTCATGCAGCAGCCGTGGACTGGCTTCACCGTTCAAATCAGCTTTGTGAAAGGCTGGGGCCAGTGTTATACGAGACAGTTCATCAGCAGTTGCCCTTGCTGGTTGGAGGTTATATTCAATAACCGATGATGACTCGAGAGACTTAGGCCGGACTCAACAATGACCTTTTATAACTACTTTGCTGCTAAATATCTCCTCCCGAGTGCTTGCTTTTTCATGCAAACTTTTTTTGTTCGTTTGTTTTCTGTTTTGAGAAATAGCTTATGGAAAGATTTCTCTCTGTGTGTTTCTTTCCTCTCCCCCCCCCCCCCCCCGGTTTTGGTATTTTGATAAGTTTCTTTTCTTTTTAAAAGTGTGAATGACCAATAACTCAGAAGGGGGGGCAGGAAGGCACCTGGGAAAGGGGTGGGGTGGAGTGGAGAAGAGTTTCACTTGAACGTACTTCATTTGTGGGTTGTTTTGTACCCTTTAAGTTATTATTACCCGAACGTGGTGGGAGGAAATGGATGAGCTTGGTTTATGCATAACTGCCTCTCGAATTCAAACAGTGGTACAAGTTCCCGCCCCCCCCTCCTCACACCCTCTTGGTGAACACACATCAATTTGGAGACCTGCATTTGCTTCCAGAGTTCTTGCACACGTGGCTTTTACCCTGCTCATTTCAGTCGAGGGATCAGATCTACACACACGCACAACAAAGGGATACAATGAATGGAAATGCCATTGCAGGCTGGAGAGCTCCAAACGCACATTGGAGTTACCATGCTTGTAGGAAGGAAAGAAGGATAATCTCTTTGGGAGCAGATGATCTAGCACCAGTTTGCCTTGCACTCGGTGCTAAACCGTTTGCAGGGGTCTGCCGCTGTGCAATGCCTTCGTGCCGATCTCGACGCAACATGCATTTCATTTCACTGCAGCTTCTGCCCCTTCGTTGTTACCTGGGAGCCAGTGTGGTTAAGAGCGGTGGACTCGTAATCTGGTGAACCGGGTTCGCTTCCCTGCTCCTCCACATGCAGCTGCTGGGTGACCTTGGGCTAGTCGCACTTCTCTGAAGTCTCTCAGCCTCACTCACCTCACAGAGTGTTTGTTGTGGGGGAGGAAGGGAAAAGGAGATTGTTAGCCGCTTTGAGACTCCTTCGGGTAGTGATAAAGCGGGATATCAAATCCAAACTCTTCTACAAATCCGCTGCTGTTACAAACACACCAACTCCTTTGCTGGTATGAAGGAAGCTGACCCTCAGCAGCAACGGAAACCCATTAGGGACCCTGGTGCAGAGCGAATGTCCGCAGCACGCGTAAAGGCAAGCAAGTCAGATTAGGGAGCAAATGCAGCCGAGTAAATCTTTGGCCAACAATCTTACAACCTTTTCTTCTCTCTCTCCCCCCTTCCTGCCCTCTCCACTGCGGCCATCTGCTGCTTTAACACTTC
Organism: Zootoca vivipara; assembly: GCF_965207765.1. NCBI lineage: Eukaryota > Metazoa > Chordata > Lepidosauria > Squamata > Lacertidae > Zootoca > Zootoca vivipara. The sequence continues at coordinate 53,180,105 of NC_142593.1, forward strand.
ATGTCTGTGTCATTTGGGGGTGGGGGCGAGAAGCATGGGCTTGGAAGGGCATGCCCATTTTCCCATTGCGCTTAGTGATCGTTTGTGATGCCAGGAAAACAATTAAGGTGCATGGCCTGTGCTTTTCAAATTGATCTGCGATGCAGACTTGTTGAGACCTTTTTCTTTTTTAAAATAATAATAAAAAAGACGAAAGGGAATTTCAGTATTTATCCCCTTGTAACCTGCCCTGATCAGGTTTGCAATAGTACTGTTCGCATCCAGAAATTGCAGTCATTCATTTATTTCTTCTTGAATTCATACACTAAGTATGATAATTTTACACTGTTCTTAGCTCAATGAGCATGTTTAGACCTTAACATAAGCTATTTTTCTAAATATAAAAGGTTTAAGTGAACAAGAGAAGCATTCTCATTGGAATTTTAGCATTGAAGTGCTTTGGAAAACAAAAACAAAACAACAAAAAAGAGACTCCTTTAAAAAAAAGAAACCCTGAGATTTATTAAAGAAAAAAATGTATTTTATGTTATATATAAATATATTATTACTTGTAAATATAAAGACGTTTTATAAGCATCATTATTTATGTATTGTGCAATGTGTATAAACAAGAAATAAGAAAAGATGCACTTTGCTTTAATATAAATGCAAATAACAAAATGCCAAATTAAAAAAAAAAGAGATAAGATCACAAGATTGTGGTGTTTTTCTTCCTTCCTCTGGATGTTGTCATCCGGCTGAATGCTTTTCTAAATGAGTAATTTATTTATTTTTTAAGTACACTTGATGTGATAACCGTGCACAGCTTGGTTTTTTCAGAGTGAGTTGGGTGTCAGGGAAATAGTGGCATTCAGAATTGCAGGCGTCTGTGCTTCACAGAAACTGGTCACTCGGGCAATACTGCAAGTGTAACCTTAACAAAGGGAGAAGTCAGAATCGGGACCTTCAAGATGGGTGAACTTTGAAGCATCTTTGTGATGCAGGGGTGAGGATAACACAATGTGCCAGATGTTAGATGGTAAGATAAGGCTGGTTTTTAATAAGATTATTTTAAGCCTATAGGGAGGGAAGAAAGAATTCCCAGCTCACATTAACAAGAATATCCGAATTTATACCTATCTATCATATGTCCAAGCAGATACCAAAACAAGATTGACTGATTTTATGCCCCGGTGTAGAAAAAGGGCAGTTAAGATCTTCAGAACATTGAAGTATAAGTTTCTCTGCAACCGGAGAGACTCTTGCTGATAATCCAAAAGTGCACAAACACAAATGCTAAGGATTTTCCCAGAGTGAATAGGTGCAACTATCTTCAAGCAAAAGTGGTTTACAGGTCAGGAAGAAAACAAGATAGTTGGTGCCTTCAGCATGACAGTATAAAAGTGCATTAAACAAAAGGACAAGGGTTTGGGAAGGGAGGAAGGCTGAACCATGTGTGCACCCATTCTCAAGGTTACAGCTGGTCTCTTCCTCACAGCTGATGGAATAAAGAAAAGGTAAAAAGATAAAGGACCCCTGGACTGTCCAGTCAATGGCAACTATGGGGTTGCGGCGCTCATCTCGCTTTCAGGCTGAGGGAGCCGGCGTTTGTCGGGTTTCTGGGTTACGTGGCCAGCATGACTAAACCACTTCGGGCACAACGGGACACCGTGACAGAAACCAGAGCGCACAGAACGTCGCTTACCTTCCTGCCATAGCGGTACCTATTTATCTACTTGCACTTAAACGTGCTTTCAGACTGCTAGGTTGGCAGGAGCTGGGACAGAGCAATGGGAGCTCACCCCGTCGCAGGGATTCAAACCTTCTGATCAGCAAGCCCATAGCCGTGCAATAAATGGCTAAAATTTGTAAATCTCTGTATCACATACATGTATAATGAAACAATACAGTAGCTATAACTAACAGTACTATAAATGAGGTCTGCCGGATAGCTCAGTCAGTAGGAGATTCTTAATCTCTGGGTCGTGGCGGGTTTGAGCCCAACATTGGACAAAAAGATACCCTTTTGGTTTCTTCCAACTCTGCAATTCTATGAAATATAGTAATAGGCAGGAGGGAAATTGATCTAATAACATCACACTGGAGGTGTGAGGTCTATAGCAGGCACCCCCAAACTTCGGCCCTCCAGATGTTTTGGACTACAATTTCCATCATCCCTGACCACTGGTCCTGTTAGCTAGGGATCATGGGAGTTGTAGGCCAAAACATCTGGAGGGCCGCAGTTTGGGGATGCCTGAAGTAGAGGGTATGTTTAAAAGCCCAAGGGATGAAAAGGGGTGCAGTGATTTCAGAGCCATAATAACCTTACTGCATTGCATTGCCTCTTAATGTTTTTAAGAGGGAGATAGCCTCTAATGCAGGGGTAGGCAACCTAAAGCCCAGGGGCCGGATGCAGCCCAATCGCTGCCTCAATCTGGCCCCTGGACAGTCCGGGAATCGGCATGTTTTGACGTGAGTAGAATATGTGCTTTTATTTTAAATGCATCTCTGGGTTATTTGTGGGGCATAGGAATTTTCCACCACGGCTGAAAAAGGTTGCTGACCCCTGCTGTAATGCTACCCATTTGCCCTCATGTTCAAGAAAAACTAAACCTATATCTTGCAGAGGCGATGCACAGATGCACTGTTTTTTTAATTATTTTTCATAGTTTTCAGTGGCGTTGATACTTGAACCTAGGTTTTTGCTGCAGACATTGACTTTAACAATGCGCCACCCCCTCTGCATTGTTTCTCTAGTGGATGTCAAGGAAAACAGTGCAGAGGATGTTAGCCCCCCCCCCCCCCCCGAGGCAGATCCACCCAGTGAGGTTCTCTGGGAGGGAGGGGGGGAGGAGGAGGAGGATGTGTTGGAGATCTTGTTTAAGGTTTGAAGGGGAGGTATAATTGCAAAGAAGTCTACGAGGGAGACAGACTTGAGCCATAACTTTCCACTCTGACACTGTCAGTCATAAAAGCAGCGCCTGGAAGAGTTCAAGGGTCGTGAAAACTTTCATCTGAGTCTTACAGTTCAGTTTGTTTTTCTGCCTGCTGGCAGGACTTGAACTATTCAATTATCACGTCACATCTTTCCTATGGCACAATGGCTAGACAAGCCTTTTGTCGCGAGAGAATCAAGCAAAGCCCTCGCTTCCCTTCCCTGCCCAGAAAATCTGCACAATTAATACAACATCAAAGGGCTCAAAGAATGAGAAAGAAAGAAAGAAAGAAAGAAAGAAAGAAAGAAAGAAAGAAAGAAAGAAAGAAAGAAAGAAAGAAAGAAAGAAAGAAAGAAAGAAAGAAAGACTTATGATAGATAACAGGTCGAATGCCAAGTTCTTCCCTTTCTTTGGGCTGAACCAGCCCAGCGTTCATCAACACCAGAGATTAGGATGTGCAGGCAAAATTGTTAGTAGCTGCCCAGTGTGAAGGTGAAGAGTAAGAAAAGGTTTTATACTTAGGCAGAGATAATCAGATGAACAAATTTAGGATGGTGGACACCTGGCTTGACAGTAGTACATCTGAAAAGGATCTAGGGGTCTTAGTAGACCACAAGCTGAGCCATGAGTAAAAAGTGTGGTGCTGCAGCAGCAGCAAAAAAAACCAAGCTGCTGCTACCACTGGCGGACGAAGGGGGTGCAGGGGATGCGGCCTGCCCTGGGTGTCATCCCTGAGGGGGTGACATCGCCCCCTGCCCCCTGGGATGCTCACCGTGGGCGTCGTCCCCATGGGATGTTTGCCGTAGGTGCTGCCGCCCCTGTGCTTGCCGCCCCACCCCCATGGGACGCTTGCCCCACATTTGCGCCGCTCCGGGTGCCAAAGCAGCTAGCTCCGCCTCTGGCTGCTACTTAATAATAATAATAATAATAATAATAATAATAATAATAATAATAATTTATTATTTATACCCCGCCCACCTGCCTGGGTTCCCCCAGTCACTCTGGGCGGCTTCCAACAAAACATTAAAATACAGAAATCCATCAAACATTAAAAGCTTCCCTAAATGCTTTAGACTGGATCAGCAGAAGTAGCGTGTCCAGATCATGGGAAGCTCTTCTGCCTTGGTCAGATCCCCACCTGGAGTCCTGTGTCCAGTTCTGGGCACTAGAGTTTAAGTTGGCAAGCTGGAACGTGTGCAGAGGAGGGCAACGTGTCCAGATTGAAGGGTCTGGAAAACAAGCCTTATGAGGAACAGTTGAAGGAGTTGGATATGTTTAGCCTGAAAAAGAGGAGACTGAGAGGAGATAGGATATCCATCTTCAAATATCTCAAGGGAAGACAGAACAAGCTCGTTTTCTCCAGCTCTGGAGGCCACAACTCGAACCAATAGATTAAAATTACATGAATGAAGACTTCAATTGGTAAATAATAGGAAGAACTTTCTGATTATTTGAGCTTTTTGACAGTGGAAGAGGTTGGATGGCCATCTGCCAGGGATTCTTTAGTTGCGATTCCTGCATTGCAGGGGGTTGGACTAGATAACACTCGGGGGGGGGGGCGTCCTTTCCAACTCTGCAATTCTACGATTGCATGATTCTGTGGTGTCTCCGAATGCACTGGCACCTTCTGGCTTCAAGGAATGGCAGATGTCCTGACCTAAGATATTGTTATTGTTTAGTCATTTAGTCATGTCCAACTCTTCGTGACTCCATGGACCAGAGCACGCCAGGCCCCCCTGTCTTCCACTCCCTCCATTCATGTTGGTCGCTTCTATAACACTGTCCAACCATCTCGTCCTCTGTCGTCCCCCTTCTCCTAGTGCCCTCCATCTTTCCCAACATCAGGGTCTTTTCCAAGGATTCTTCTCTTCTCATGAGGTGGCCAAAGTATTGGAGCCTCAGCTTCACGATCTGTCCTTCCAGGGAGCACTCAGGGCTGATTTCCTTCAGAATGGATAGGTTTGATCTTCTTGCAGTCCATGGGACTCTCAAGAGTCTCCTCCAGCACCACAATTCAGAAGCATCAATTCTCCGGCAATCAGCCTTCTTTGTGGTCTAGCTCTCACTTCCATACATCACTACTGGGAAAACCATAGCTTTAGCTATATGGACCTTTGTCGACAAGGTGATGTCTCTGCTTTTTGAGATGCTGTCTAGGTTTATCATCGCTTTTCTCCCAAGAAGCAGGCGTCTTTTAATTTCGTCACCATCTGCCTAAGGTATTACCATGAGGAAAATGAAGCACACAAGTGAAGCAACTTTCCTAAGGTCAAGCATCTCTCCCCACCCCCCACCCCGCAAAAATAGTTTGCGATATCTGAGGTTCCTCAGGCAGAGCTCCACTCCTCCCTAAACAGAGTCCAGAATAACACTTTCCAACATGTTGGGCTGCCCAGCGTCCTGCCCAGGGTCAGTTTCCACAATGCCATCCCATTCCTTCTTCCCCCTCCGACCAACTTGCCAAGTCAGGACTTATGGCAACCCCTGACAACTGATTGCATGAGGCAAGGGCATGGAAATATACAGCACAATGACATCACACAATAGTCTGTGCAATGCTAGATGTTACCTGGAAGAGGAGAGGGGCATATGCAGAAGAGTGTGCCTCTTGGAGCACACCATTCTGACCTTGGCCACCCCCAAAGTCTGTTCCTCCCTTTCAAATGCTTCACTCCTTCCTCCCTTGCTTCCTCTCATGCCCTGGATCTTCCTCCCAGAACTGTCCATATGATCATTCATTGACATTCCAACGTTTTGGAGAAACTGTCCTGTTCCAGCGAGCCTTTGGCATAAACGGACTAGCTAATTTCATTGTAGCGACTCCTTGATGATGATGCCCCCCCCCCGTGCTGCTATCCCTCAAGTGCTGATTTTGTTGGTTACTGGTTTTCATGTAATTTGTCATTTATTTTGTTTCTGATGGATTGCTTGTTGTTAACCACCTGCCTAGACAGCATCTTAAAAAGCAGAGACATCACCTTGCCGACAAAGGTCCGTATAGTCAAAGCTATGGTTTTCCCAGTAGTGATGTATGGAAGTGAGAGCTGGACCATCAAGAAAGCTGGTTGCCGAAGAATTGATGCTTTTGAATTATGGTGCTGGAGGAGACTCTTGAGAGTCCCATGAACTGCAAGAAGATCAAACCTATCCATTCTGAAGGAAATCAGCCCTGAGTGCTCACTGGAAGGACAGATCGTGAAGCTGAGGCTCCAATACTTTGGCCACCTCATGAGAAGAGAAGACTCCCTGGAAAAGACCCTGATGTTGGGGAAAATTGAGGGCACTAGGAGAAGGGGACAACAGAGGACGAGATGGCTGGACAGTGTTCTCGAAGCTACGAACATGAGTTTGACCAAACTGCAGGAGGCAGTGGAAGACAGGAGTGCCTGGCGTGCTATGGTCCATGGGGTCACGAAGAGTCGGACACGACTAAACAACTAAACAACAACAATAACAAACCACCTTTTGTGTGTGTGTGTGTGTCTGTGTCTGTGTCTGTGTCTGTGTATCGGTGTATATGTGTCCACGCTCTGGGACAGAAATGCAACGTATAAATATTTCAGTTCAGTCAGTCATCCAGTTCTCTCTTCTTTCAAATCTCTCCTCCAAGAGCACGTCTTCCGAGAAGTCTCTGGCGTTCCTTCTAACCTAAGTGCCCATGCCCAGCTGAAACAAAATATAATTCTACCTAGCTGATTTTGTATATGTTGCACATTTGTACATATTTGTCACCTCTCTTTGTCCGCCTCCACCTGTTAAACCGTAGACTGCAAGATCCTTGGAACAGGGCCTGATTTTTAAAATTGTGTGTGTGTTTTTTGTTTTACAATTTACATAGCCATGACAATTTTTTGACTTATGCAATCTAAAAAGAGAAAACGGTAAGAGAAAAATAAACCCTCCCACCTCGATTTCCTTCCCCTCCCTTCTGCAGTTCCATATAATATATTTTATTCCTACCGCACCTCCAAGTTTATCCCATCATTTATTCTTTTAATTTTATAAAAAATAATTCACTGCGAATGTGTACATCAATCCTGCTAATGTTTTTAGTTGTGTACAACAGATTTTCAAATATTCACTAAAGCATTTCCATTCCAAATGATTGCAACTTTTTTAGTTTTGTAATTCTATCCAACCTAGTACCCACAGCATGCTAGCTGTGGCTGATGGGAGTTGTAGTAAAAAAAAACCCATCCGGGGGGGGGGCATCAGGTGGGGAAGGCTGCTACAAAGCGCCATGCCCTCAGAAGCCAAAATGTCTTGGGCTGGCTCTGATAATGGTTAAAAGGTGGACCTAGTCAACAGGAAGTTGCCAAGTCAAGTCTTCTTTCAGCCATGTGCTGCCCTTGCGCAATTCCATGCTTTCAGCCTCAGTTCCTCCATCTGCAGTATGGGCATAGCACTGACCTACTTCACAAGGTTATTGAAAGGACTGAACAGTCCGATGGTGCACATGAAGCATTTAGAATGCCGGACAGCGTGACATAAATGCTGGGCATAAATGCGTAGAGAACACACTGGCCACTCCATAGAAGTAGCACAGTGGCGGTGCTGGCATTAACGCAGGAGCAGATTGCTGCTCTTTCCAAAAAGTAGGCGCAACGGCACTGAGGTGTGAATTAGACAGAGACAATCATTAGAGTTGCTTTTTGTTTTGAGGGAGTTTTCTTGATTCTTCAGACGACTGCAAGGATTCATAAACACTGCAGACTGCAACCGCCACCCTCGGAGAGGCATTCCCTCCTGTTTGTGAGAGAGAAAAGGCGGTGTGTGTGTGTGTCTCTTTTGCAAAGATTCCCGCAGTGACACATGGCACGGGGTTATTTATTTATATTTATGGGGCGCCTCATAAAATAAACCACCTAGGCATCTCGTGAGAAATAAAACGTACCGGTAACAATAAAACCATGCTACAATTAAACTCCGCAACAAGCTTAAAAATACAAACCACCATAAAAGTCGGATACAAATAGTTGGCGCATTAAAATATTATACAGAGCATAGAGAGTAAAACCATGCTACAGTGATACTAGAAGGTCTCCTTGTGGCCTCTAGGCTGCCAGTATTTTGTGCATACATTCAAGGTTTGTGCAATTAAAGTGGATTAAAGTGCTCTCACACCCAAGCGTAACAAATCCACTTTTGTTTTTAAAGAAAAGGACTTTTTGTGGTTTAAGAAAGTGGTGGGAAAACGCACCAAAAAGTGTGGGATAAAAGAATGATTAACAGAATGGTGTATAAATTCCGTGCAATGAGGGTGAACGTTCATTGTCATATGACCTCCCAGCAAGCATATGAGAACAAATCCTCAGTAAAGTCTAGGCATAGTCTAACCTCCTTGTAAGCTTCGTGTAAGCAAATCAGGATGAATGTTCAGTAAAGCAGGTCACCTGGAGGAGCCGTATAATATAAGATCTTAAAAGGCGTGGGAGGAATATTGCCACCCTCCAGACCTCTCGTGGAGGAGGCACACGATGAAAAGACTCAGCGGATGATCTCAGGGTCTGGGTAGGTGCATATGGAGAGAAGCAATCCTTGAGCCATTGTGGTTGTGGTCGCCACAGTTTAAGAATGGTATTGACAAACTGGAATGATTGCAGAGGAGGGCAACCAAGATGACCAAGGGTCTGGAAACCAAGTCTTATGAGAAACAGTTGAGGGAGTTAGGTAGGTTTATCCTGGGAAGGAGATGACCGAGAGGAGATATGATATAATAGCCAAAGGGCTGCCACATGGAAGATGGAGCAAGTTTGTTTTCTCCAGCTCTGGATGGTAGGACTCGGACCAACAGCTTCAAGTTACAAGAAAGGAGATTCCAGCTCAACATCAGGAAGAACTTTCTGACAGTAAGAGCTGTTCAATGGTGGAACGGTCTCCCTCAGAAGGTGGTGGACTCTCCTTCGTTGGAGGTTGTTAAGCAGAGCCTGGGTGGCCTTCTTCTGTCATGAATGCTTTGGCTGAGATTCCTGCATTGCAGTGGGTTGGTCTAGATGACCCATGGGGTCCCTTCCAACTCTACAATTCAATGATTCTAAGGAATCAGAGGCATGTTGGTGCTTAATTGTCAGGGTATATTGCCCCAAGCCACCATTTTGCCCTTGGCTCAGGTTGGTAAATCTCAGGGGTCTAGTAAAAAACTAAGAATGGATCCAGCAAGCTAGAGGTTTGCCCACTCACAGCATTGGCACATGCCATTTGTATGATGAAGAGCTCACTGGTAGAGCATCTGCTTGGCTTGCAGAAGGTGCGAGGTCCAATCCCTGGCATCTCAAGGCCTGTAGGCACGGCCCCATTCCTTCTCTTGCCCATATCTCCATATCAATTTATGTGTTATGTGCAGACGCTGTGTGAAAAAAGACCCGGACTCAACTGAGGTGATAAGTTTCTTAGTCGGAGCACCTGGTTGGCCACGTACGGCCCTCGTGAGAAATAGGCTTTCACTCCAGCTTCTGGAGATCCGACATCAATCTTTTCCTGTTGGTGACAGTAATCTTGCTTTGTACTGAGGCTCCAGTGTAATCAGTACTAAATCTTCTAATGATATACTGCCATTCAGTAAATTATAGCACAGCTGGGGCTCCCTCGGTGTAGCTCTGCTGAGCTGTAATTGCAGGCTGCAGTAAAACAGGCAAAAACCATGTAACTTTGGGCTGATAAATCACCCGCGAAAAATGCTTGAACTGTCAAGTGCTGATAATAGAACAGGGTCTATAATGTTTCATGTACCATGAGGGAGAATGCTAGGATGAAGGGGGAAAGTGTTCTTGCAATTTGATGTGTGTGTGTGTGTGTGCATTTTGTGATCTCGACAGAAGCCAGAGGCTTTAGTCCGTCTCCGAGACAAGGCAGGAGGTCTTCCGTAGGAACCGAAGGCGGCTGTTTCACTAGGTGGTAACTCTTCCAGATGGATATGACCTGTTGATTCATTGCCTACCAAAGTGTGGGATCTCCCAGGAGACGTTCAAGGGCCAGTTGACAACCGTATTTCCTGAAGTGGAAAAGGAACCATGAGGCGATATTCTCTCTCTCTCTCTCCATCTCCCGTGCCCTCAACCACCTGCCTCTTTCTAAATTCAATCCAGGGAGTTGTACTGGATGCCAGCTTCTTCCTCCTCCTCTTTATAGTCTCAGTATTGTCTTTGTAGAAAGCAGTAGGGATGAAGATGGGTCACAACTGGAACTAATACAGTCATACCTCAGTTTAAGTACGCTTCGGTTTGAGTACTTTCAGTTTAAGTACTCCGCGGGCCCGTCTGGAACGGATTAAGCCACTTTCCATTACTTTCAATGGGAAAGTTTGCTTCACGTTAAGTACGCTTCAGGTTAAGTACAGACTTCCAGAAAGAAGAAGACACCTTCACCCCAATATGGTTCCCCTTCATCACTTACACAGCCCAACAAGACAATGACAAATACCCACCGTCAGCATACAAATCAATATGGTTAAACTAATCAAAAGCACCCACCCACCCCCACTCACACAAGAAACCAAAGACCACCACAGCCATCCACAAATGAATAATCACACCCTATGCCAATCCCCGACCTCTCTCACCAACGAAGGAACACAGGTGAACAACAGAGAACTCACATAAACAACGCTGACACTGAACCCCTACATATATCAAGGAAAACAGAAACATAGACACCCCCCTCTTCTTCCTAATGTCTCAACAAGCAAGATTGATATGTAACAATGGAATAATTATGAGACACTGTATTACCTTTGTAAACCAAGAAAACCCTCAATAAAAATTAAAAAAAAAAAGTACAGACTTCCGGAACGAATTGTGTACTTAAACCAAGGTACCACTGTACCTGAAGGAGCGTCTCCACCCCCATCGTTCTGCCTGGACACTGAGATCCAGTGCTGAGGGCCTTCTGGCGGTTCCCTCACTGCGAGAAGCCAAGTTACAGGGAACCAGGCAGAGGGCCTTTTTGGTAGTGGCACCCGCCCTGTGGAACGCCCTCCCACCAGATGTCAAAGAGAAAAACAACTACCAGACTTTTAGGATACATCTGAAGGCAGCCCTGTTTAGGGAAGCTTTTAATGTTTAATACTGTATTTTAATATCCTGTTGGAAGCTGCCCGGAGTGGCTGGGGAAACCCAGCCAGATGGGCGGGGTATAAATATATTATTATTATTATTATTATTATTATTATTATTATTAACGCTGTCTTCAATTCCCTCAGGGTCCACCTCGTTCCACCCTTCCAGTCCCAATGGACCCCCGTCACCATCACTGGTCTAGAGGTAGGTCATGCTGAAGGAATCCAACCTGCCATGTTCTGATAGTGTGAATTCACTTTTATTGTCTATTGTTATTTTGACAAACCTAGACAGCATCTTAAAAAGCAAAGACATTACCTTGCCGACAAAGGTCCGTATAGTTAAAGCTATGGTTTTCCCAGTAGTGATGTATGGAAGTGAGAGCTGGACCATAAAGAAGGCTGATCGCCGAAGAACTGATGCTTTTGAATTATGGTGCTGGAGGAGACTCTTGAGAGTCCCATGGACTGCAAGAAGATCAAACCTATCCATTCTGAGGGAAATCAGCCCTGAGCGCTCACTGGAAGGACAGATCCTGAAGCTAAGGCTCCAATACTTTGGCCACCTCATGAGAAGAGAAGACTCCCTGGAAAAGATTGAGGGCACTAGGAGAAGGGGATGACAGAGGATGAGATGGTTGGACAGTGTTCTCGAAGCTACGAACACAAGTCTGACTAAACTGCGGGAGGCAGTGCAAGACAGGAGTGCCTGGCGCATAGCTGCCAAGTTATCCCTTTTTTAAAGGGATTTTCCCTTATGCTGAATAGGCTTCCTCGCGAGAAAAGGGAAAATTTGGCAGCTATGGCCTGGCGTGCTATGGTCCATGGGGTCACGAAGAGTCGGACACGACTAAATGACTAAACAACAACATTGTTAATTTAAGCTTCAAGCTGAATCTTAACTTTATCAACCGCTCTGTTTGGTGAGTACCCACGAAACATGTACCAGTGCTGAGACCATCTTTCCTCCTTGGACGTAAAAAGCTTTCAATATTATAGCCTTGATTATTCCGCAGTGGCAGCCACAACATACTTGAGGTAAACCAAAGTTCTTCCAATGTCTTTTCTTCCAGCATACAAATGCAGGACAGAACAGTATCTCCTCATTTTGAAAAAACATCCCTTTATACTTTGGGGGGGCTGTCAGGCAGCAGTATAAGCAATGGCGATTTTTATTTCATTTTTCTTACATTAACCAGCAACCATAGTTGTAGCAGCAACAACCGTAGTCATGGCAATTTACCTTTCTCCAGCCAAGTATTATTTCTGTAATATCTTTCTGCAAAGATATAATGATAAAATCACCAGACGTGATATTTTACTGTCATGGCTGCTGTTGCTGTTCTTGTTAGCAATATCAATACTTAAAAGAAGGAGAGGAGCAGGCAATTCCTTGCAGGACAAGCCAAGTTTGTTTGGCCAAAACTTTGGAGAATGAGCCCTGGGGCTAGACTAGAGGCATGTGATTCTGGAAGTGCCATATTGTAGGGCCGGCAGGTCCTTTCATCTGACGATAGATCTGAATGCTTGCAGCCTGAAATGCACAGCAGACACTTGTTACCGGTACATAGTGATGGCGTTTCAATAATGCAAATAAATGAGGATGAGGATCAATCAATCAATCAATCATGTTTATTTCATTTATCTCCCACCATATTTTCCAGGGAGCTCAAGATGGTGTAGATGTAGAAGATGGTTTCCCCCTTCCTAAATTAATCCCCATGACAACCTGTGTTGTAGGTTAGGCTGAGAGGCAGGGCCTCGCCCAAGGTCCCCCAGTGAGCTTCATAGTCAAATTAGGATTTGAACCCTGGACTCTTAGGTCCTAGTCCAACACTCTAACCTAGGCATCCCCAAACTTTGGCCCTCCAGATGTTTTGGACTACAATTCCCATCACTCCTGACCACTGGTCCTCTTAGCTAGGGGTCATGGGAGTTGTAGGCCAAAACATCTGGAGGGCTGAAGTTTGGGGGTGCCTGCTCTAACCACTGTACCACACTGGCAATCAATCAATCAATCAATCAAGGCTTGCTGAAGTCAGAAGGCACCGGGAAGTCCTGCTGTGTTTTTCCTCATCCTGGGTAGCAGCTGTAGTTACAGTTAGCTAGCTGTGCTGGTCTGACGTAGTCGAAACAACATAAAAAAATTCCTTCCAGTAGCACCTTAGAGACCAACTAAGTTTGTCATTGGTATGAGCTTTCGTGTGCATGCCCGAAAGAAGTGCATGGTATTTGAAGAAGTGTGCATGCACACAAAAGCTCATACCAATCACAAACTTAGTTGGTCTCTAAGGTGCTATTGGAAGGAATGTTATTATGTTGTTTTGGGTGGCAGCCTGTGAGGAAGAAGCATTTGCAGGCAGGGGTCCACAAATTCAATTGCTAGAACCAGGAAATATTAGGAAAAAGCCACTACTGTAGCTGGTTGCAGGAGATGTTTCTAAACAGTTGCTGCCAGCCCAAGGAGGCAGAAGGTGCCTCTTTCAAAATGGCCCCAGGCTTTGTCTTGTTGCTGGATGCAGCAGCACTGGTGTCAAGGAGAGGAGGTAGAATTCTGCTGCTTCTACCCCATCATTGTCTGCAAATATGACATGAAGGTTGGCAACAGCAACCCTGCTGTGTGGGAATCCCTTGCAAATGACCGCAATGCCTAGAGACATACAAGTTGTGTATCCACAGCAGTGACCAGAGGAGAAATGATCTCTGGGAGGAGCGCAGAGTGGTGCGTCTGCAGTAGCACAACAACCAGACGCCTTCATCTGCCCCAGCTGCAACAAAACATGTCTCTACACAACCACAGCAGGTGCTGTAACCTTCCAACAGTTTGACTTCACTCACAAAGGCACACTCTTCTTCCATCGTCTCCCGAGACAGACGGATGCCAGCAACTAGGTTGCATGTACTAAGAGAAACACTTACATTGCCTCTGAGGGGCAGGGGGCAAGAAAACTGAACCTCACTGACCACTGGAAACAACATTTGTCTACCAAACGCAGCCAAAATGTGTGGACCCCTCTTTGGGAGGGCTTTGTCACCAGCAGAAGGTCACATACAGACTAAACCCAGGCAGTCAACTGCTGTCTCTCCCTCAAATTCTTGCCAGTGCCTCTCTCGCCCTGGAGAACAGCAGGAGGAGAAGGCAGACAGGCTTATGAGCACAGAACATTCTCTGTAATAATTATCATTAACGGACATAGTGCAGGCCTATAGCACTTGTTACACACCAGGCCAGACACAACCCATCATTTGTGCACGGAGGCCAGAAAACCCCTCTGTTTGCACAACAACAGCAGCAGTCATTATGAAGATGTTTCTTGTCAGGCAGGGAGCAAAACCAGAAGTTCATTAAGCAGTGCCTCAAGGTCATAGCTCACAAAAGCCATCCCGGCTTCTGATTTGATCCTGGAATGTCCCTATTTCCACCACCAGTGCTGCTGAGCTTGGAGAGGAGGGTGAACGGCCGCTTGTCTCGAGTGGCGGCAGCTGCAGCTGCGAGGGAGCAACCCGTTGCCCCTTCATGGCCACCGCTGCCGGCCTCCTCCCTTGGGCAGCTCGTAGTGACTGCTGGAGAGCAGGTGAAGAGGAGGAGAGGCTGCCACTATCGAGGCCCTGCCCTGCATGGCAAACTGGCTCTGAGGGGCAGGCAGAGGGCAGGACCGCTCTGGGTGGGAAGAAAGGGGGAGGAGAGAGCACTGAGGACACACACACACACACACACACACAGTGGTACCTCAGGTTAAGTACTTAATTGGTTCCAGAAGTCCGTACTTAACCTGAAGCGAACTTTCCCATTGAAAGTAATGAAAAGTGGATTAATCCGTTCCAGACGATGAAAAACACCCCCTAAAACAGCAATTTAACATGAATTCTACTAACAAGATTATTGATCCATAAAATGAAGGCAATAATCAATGTACTGTACTATAAAATAAATACCGGTAAGACAGTATTGTAGATGGGAAAAAAATTAACATTTACAGTGGTATCTTGGGTTAAGTACTGAATTGGTTCCGGGGTGCCATTCACTCCCCAAAAAGTACTTAATCCAAGCGACGATAGTGCACATGTGCGAAGCACCAATAGAGCACTTCTGCGCATGCGTGGACTGTGCAGATCGCTTCTGCGCATGTGCGCGTGGCGGAACCCGAAAGTAAACACTTCTGGGTCCGCGGAGTACTGAAAGAACTCAAACTGAAGTGTACTTAAACCGAGGTACGACTGTATATATAAAGATACGTTGTTCATCTGCGTCTACTCTTACCCCTTTCTAAAATTTATTTATTGGTGTGGGTTTCTCTTTTTGTAAATCTATCAAATAATAAAATAAACGTGGTATTAAGGGTTTTTCCTTAGAATGGTGGCGTGTCCTGTGTCCCATTGATGTTGTGGTGGGGGCACCTGCCCTTCTTCTGATAAGAAATGCTCTACAGGTGGGGGATGAAAATGGGGGTGTTTGAGGAGGGTCAGTTTGTGGAGTTGGTGTGTGTGTGAAATGTCCCTATTTTCATCCGAGGAATGTTGGAGGGTATGCAATGGGCCGACTCAGTAGAAGGCAACTTCCTACGGAGGCATGTGCTTGGCTCTGTGGATCACGAGTTGTGATGGCCTGAGGCGGCGCCGACAAAGCCTGTGCGGTGGCTTGCAAATTTCGACAGAGATTTGCCGCAGAAGGGAAAGTCAGATGAAGGATTAAAGGAAGAGCAGAGAGAATTGCCAAGAGTGAGAAAAGGAAGAAAAGCTTCGTGTCCATGGAGGCTGCACTCATTCCGTGCCAAGAGAGCCCCGCGATGGCAGAGTCTAATGCCATAACATTCAGGCACAATTCTCTCCTAAGATGAAAACAACCACTAATATTCCTTGTGAGAGACATCTCCATAATTACTGCTGTTATTATTGTTGCTGCCGTGCCTCTCTCTCTCTCATACACAGTACACACACTCTCTCTCAGTCATCAGACAGGCTGTGGTGCTCTTTGATGATCGGCAATGGCGAGGAGGCGAGGCAAAGTGCCTTCAAACCATCTTTGTATTAACGTCCCAGAGACTGAGGTTCTCATTATGTCATCTGCCCCAACTCCCTTGGCAAGGAAGCTTGTTTTCGCACTGGGTTCCTTGCGGAAAACACGAAGGTAGGCGGAAACACAAGCTATCTTGGAAAAATCTGCTTCTCCCAAACGCACAGTTGCTGGTTGAACCGTAATTTGGGGTGGGGATTTGCGGGGCAGAATCCATGGCCATGTGAAGGGCTAACCATTCCTTCCTGCCTGTGGCATCTCCCTTGGCACTCTTCCCTCCAAGCTCTTCTTTCGCCATCCCAGCTGTCTGTCACTTGGCCGGTAGGATGTGCTGGTGAGGAACTCCAAAAGAAAAGGCTTGGGGGATAATTGGCAACTGGGTGAAGAATTAAAGCATCGCCTTCCCACCTTCTGATTCTTCTTGCAAATGAGGTGAAAATGGGGCTGGAAATGGTCTGGAATGGGAATGGGATTTGCTGCAATTTTTTTTTGCCCCCAATCAGGAATGGAACTCACGCAATAGCTATTGTATTCACTGCCATGTGCTTGCAAACATTATGCAAATAATGGCTCTATTTTCTGCATTATTTTGATTGAAATGACTTCTTGATGGGCCCTTCTAGCTCTCTCTTTACTTGAAGCCAAACTCAGACTGGACAAAATTTTGCACAACATTTGCGTATTATATATATGCATGCATATGTGCTCTCTCTCTCGCTCTCTCCTCACACACACACACACACACACTTGTACATTGCTTTTCATGAAAATAATTATTTTCAAACAGAGGGTGCCTTCGAACAGAGGGCTTTCTCTGACAGCCCTTCAAACAGAGGAGGGCCCTCTCTAAAATAGGACACACGGCCACCCTAGCAGCAAACCCCCACTTATAAAAACCTTCCATTGGCGCCAGTGCTTCAAAGGTGGTGGCGGCCAAAGTCACCCACTTTTAATTCTCAGCACGTCCATTGTTGGTTTGGAGCCCCCAAAATGTTTTTTCCCATGAGGGAATGCAGCCTTTTAGGCTGTTTAGGTAGCTGGGGAACTACTGCAACTTTTAACACGAAAGGGTAGCAAAATGTTATTTAGTTACTGTTGTTGCATTTTTACTCTCAGAGACAAGCTCTGGTGCGGTTCTCTGCATCAGGCGGCAAAATAACTTGGCCGGCGTTCGGCTCTGTGAACCTTGATGTGTATTCCTATTTCACCTCAGGTGAAACAAAATGTCCTGGGCGCCATCTTCCTTTCCCACCATCTGACAAGGCCCCCCAGGCCTAGCCAAAATGGCTGCCAGCCGAAGCGCTTAGCTCCACACAAAAGGTTACCACCGTAGATCGGGCGCGTTTCATTATGACCTGCCCTTTCCCTCACCTGGAGAGTCTGAATGGGAGACAATAAGCGAAGCCTAGCTAGTCTCCTTTGTTTGCAACACCATCTCCAAACAAACAGGCCTTTGGAAATTTCCCACGAGTGACTTTTGCTGAATGAAAGAAAGTGAGGGATGATATTGCAAGCAGGGAGACATCAAAGGGGAAAGCGACTCTCCTCTCAGCCTGTCTGTGTCTGCCATCGGTAATGTGCAGGGATCATCTGGGCAGAAGCTTCACGTAATGACAAAGGATGTCTTAGGCCTTCCAGGAGTACTTCACACACCCCCACCTGCCTCTCTTGTCTGGCAGGAAAAAACGCTCTGACAACTGACAAGCCTCCATTTAATCATTTAGCTTTAATTAAAGGCAGTTGCTGTCGCAGCAAAACCTTTCACTGGAACTTGTGAACTGAATGAGACCTCTAGGTCCATCTAATTCAAGATTGCCTCTTCTGCCAGGGTCTCAGGCAGAGGGGCTGCACACACACCGTATGTTTAAAGCATATTTAAAGTACCCTACCCACTGAATAAGGGACGCAGGTGGCGTTGTGGTCTAAACCACTGAGCCTAGGGCTTGCTGATCAGAAGGTAGGCGGTTCGAATCCCCACGACGGGGTGAGCTCCCGTTGCTCAGCCCCAGCTCCTGCCAACCTCGCAGTTCGAAAGCACGTCAAAGTGCAAGTAGATAAATAGGTACCGCTCCGACGGGAAGGTAAACGGCATTTCCGTGCGCTGCTCTGGTTCGCCAGAAGCAGTTTAGCCATGCTGGCCACATGACCCGGAAGCTGTAAGCCAGCTCCCTTGGCCAGTAAAGCGAGATGAGCGCCACGACCCCAGAGTCCGCGACTGGACCTAATGGTCAGGGGTCCCTTTACCCAGCAGCGGAGCTTCATTCGGAGAGCAGGCACGCTGCCCCCAGGTATGTGGCGCGCGTTCTGGGGGCGGGGCGTGCATTTTGGGGGTGGGCAGTTGCGGTGGCACCCCTGGGATCGCGCCGCCCGGGGGTGCCCTTCTCCCACCACCCCTATCTTCCTACACCCCTGCCTTTACCTTTACCTTTACTACAATGTCAGAGAGGGTGAGATTGCTGCCGAGCGATACCAGTGACTCTGTGACTTAAAGGTGGCTTTTTATGCCGTGTCACCTAGGAAGATTAGGAAGAAAGAGCTGGGTGGGCTAGTGGTCAATTGCAAAGGGGACTCTGAGATCTAATTTGCGCATTTTATTTGAGAATCACTTTTTATTTTGTGTAATAAGGAATTTTGGTGGATTTGATCATGGTTTTACTGCATATGTAGCCGTTCCTCCCTTCTTTGGATGATGCCGTGGTCTTTGGCTAGCGCTATAAAAGTTTATGTATGTATAAACCTGTACTGTACTGATGCTTATAGAACAGCACAGGGAATAAATTATGCAAATGAGCGTCTGAATGAATGAATGAAATTCCTCCCTAGGAATAATTCCCAAAGGGAATTAACATGCAGCCATCACACTGAGCAGGCAAAAGTCCCAGCAAACTGAAATGATAGATATTCAGCAGCTGTCGGTGAAAGACAAGGTAGGTGATACATTTGTTTAAAGGGCAAATTCAATGGGTGTTTGGTTTTTTTATGCTGTCCTCAAGATACAAGAGAAGCTTCTCCTCCCAGTGAAAGCTGTACATCATTGATAGAACCTTAACTTCTATAACACCCTGAACGCCTCTGAACAGCAAATGCTGTTGGGTCAAGCCCCAGCGAACTGGAAGAGCAAGGCCACCAAAAACATAATTAATAAGTGAAAAGGTAATTGCCTCACTTTTGAGCTGCTAGAATCTCTTCCTCCCTGTGCCGAGTGTCAGAATAAAGCTGCAGTGGTTCTTCGGAGTTAAAACTGAACATTGACGATCCTGTGGAAGATCATACAGAAACAGAACGACTTTTTTAAATAAAAAAATCTCCCATCACCCCCATCACTGGGCACTGCAACTAAAACGAGGCTTCCAAATATGGCTCGCTGTGCAAAATCAAGCAACAAGACAGTCCCTGCCTCCAGGCTGACAATCTGAACTGACGTGACACAAAAGGAAATGGGTTGGGAGGGAAGAGGAAGTGAACAAACTTGGGCAACGTACCCTTTCTTGGGCAGGCAATTTTGTTTAGTGCCTAAAACAGTCCGGCACCTGGCTTTAGATCCCACTTCTGACACAAAAGGGGGCTTTAGGCAAGGTGTTCTTTCCCCAGTACACTGATTCCCAACTTCAAAATAGGACCAAGGAGGCATTTTGCTGAAGCTGTGGGAGCATTTGCAGGAGATGACCCTAACCCTTTGTTTGACTTGGAAATGCTTCCCGTCCCCCTTCTCCTGGGCATTGGGGTTGGGGACAGGGTTTAGGTTGTTTTTGTTTTTATTATGCACTAGCTGGCCCTGCACGCGTTGCTGTGCGTTAGTCTGTGAAATAGAGGGTAGTAGCCCCCTTCAGATCCCCCTGAGCCTCAGAGTCCCCCTGAGTTGAGGCGAGATACTGTGGAGAGGGAAGGTTTCATCCCTGTGTCTCCCCCCCCCCCTGTTCTGACTCAGTTGATGATGTCCTTATTTGGTTTGTGGGTGTGGTGTAGATTTCACAGGAAGGGAGGGGGTGTAGGAGGAGGAGCTGAGGGAATAACGCCACTTGAGGGCGCTGTTTGACTTGGTGGAAAACCAGGTATATATCTGCCCAGGTGTGAGATTTGAGGGATTTTCTTTTCCAACAACGCTCGGGGAGTGGCCTGGATCGTTGTGTCAAAATTTCAGGACGATCGGTCAAGCGGTTACGGAGAAAAGTGGGACACACACTTTCATGATTTTTACATTTTTATATATATAGATTTTGTGTTTTTATATTATGATTCTATGTTGTAACCACCCTGAGACCTGTGGGTATAGGGTGGTATACAATTTATTATTATTATTTTATTATTATTTACTTTTAAGGACTCCCTCTCCTGTAGTGCTCCAAAATCAGAAGGGGCAAAGGGTGGGCATTTTCCTGGGGGTGGGGGTGGAAGCATTTGCTTGGGAGAATAGATGGACATGGAAGAGGCATGCACCTTGCCCCATTTCTCAGTAACTTAGCAGATGTGGGGTTGGGACTGTGCTGTAGCCAAAATGCCTTGATAGGTCCTAATACTGAGCATAAATAATGTGCAATAAAATGGATACCTGGAGAGGCTCTAAGTGGGATGCTGGCAGAGAGAAGCTCCCCTTCATGCTCAGAAGAGAAATTTAACAGGGCGGGTCGGGGCTCTCCATCCCTATCTTGCCAGTACTCTATTTTGATTTTTGCACTCTAGCAACCTTAGTGGGCTTGTTGACAACGCTGTGTTAGGGGTGCAAGGGGAATTGTTACACCATGCTTAAACTCAAAAGGTTACGGTTCTTTTTGTATAGCCAGGTCACCTGAAGACAGAAACTCCCTTTGGATTTTGAGAGGCACACACACAGAATCACTCTCGCTCCCCCCCAAAGCCTGCGAATGCTTAGGAAATGTGTCATCATTTGGAGACAGTCTGCCCGAACAGCCCTTTCACCTAAGTGTTCCTGTTCAAGGAAGTGTCAGGCGGCCCCTCCAGCACATTCCTTAAAGATGCTGTCAAATGGCTTTAAAAAAACAACAACCCACCACCCACCCAACCTACTGTCCTTTTGCAATAAACTTTCAAAAGATTGCTGGGCAGTGTAGAAGACAAAGAAACTGTTGGAGGTTTCAGGTGATTACCAGTAAGATGGTATCTGCTTGAGAAAGGCAGCTCTAACTGCACTTATAACAGGCTTACTTGCCTGTCCCTTTTAAACATTCCTAGGGGTTCTGTATCTGAAATAGGGAAATGTTACCAGACAGAATATTACACACACACTTTCTAGAAATGACGGTGCTTGGCTGAATCACCGCTGGCTGCTCGACCGGAGGGTAGCAGCAGCGACATATTTTTGGGTTCATGTCTTAAGACTACTTGGACTACTGCAATGCGCTCTACGTGGGGCTACCTTTGAAGGTGACCCGGAAACTACAACTAATCCAGAATGCGGCAGCTAGACTGGTGATTGGGAGCGGCCGCCGAGACCATATAACACCGGTCCTGAAATACCTACATTGACTCCCAGTACGTTTCTGAGCACAATTCAAAGTGTTGGTGCTGACCTTTAAAGCCCTAAATGGCCTCGGTCAAGTATACCTGAAGGAGAGTCTCCACCCCCATCGTTCAGCCTGGACACTGAGATCCAGTGCTGAGGGCCTTCTGGTGGTTCCCTCACTGTGAGAAGCAAAGCTACAGGGAAGCAGGCAGAGGGCCTTCTTGGTAGCGGCACCTGCCCTGTAGAACGCCCTCCCATCAGATGTCAAAGAGATAAACAACTACCTGACATTTAGAAAGCATCTGAAGGCAGCCCTGTTTAGGGAAGTTTTTAATGTGTGACATTTTAATGTATTTTGGAAGCCACCCAGAGTGGCTGGGGAAACCCAGCCGGATGGGCGGGGTACAAATATTATTATTATTATTATTATTATTATTATTATTATTATTATTAAGAACGTAAGAAAAAGTCCTGCTGGATCAAGCCAAAGGCCCAACTAGTCCATCACCTTAGTCTCTCTGTGGCCGATGAGATAACACTCGCCCCACTTGGCAGTAAAACAAAGGCATAGTGGGCAGTAGCCATTGATAGCTTTATCTTCTGTGATAATGGCCATCGTTAATTGCTAGCAGTGAGCCATCATAGAGTGAGAGAGCTCCCACATCACTGGTTGTCAACTGAATACTTTCTCCAGTACTGGGTTCCGCAATTTAAGGAGGATGTTCTAGGGCTACCATACGTCTAGAACTTCCCGGATATAGCCGGGATTTATCTGTTGAAAATGGCTGACTTTTCCAAAAGCGACCAAAACGCCCAGGAAAACCCGGGTGTATGGCAGCCCACATCGGTAATGTTGGTAACTTTCATGGAATATAGCCCCCCTCAAAAAAATCCTTTTTTTATAAATGAAATTATTCCAATAAAGTATTTTTTTAAAAGGGAAGTGTTGCTTCTTTGTGCCCTCACGAACTTCCCAGAACAATTCGTCTGGCCCCTAGGAATTCTGGCCTCGATGAGCTAAAAACATCAGAGGAGCCTCTTTGTAATATATTGTTATTGGATTTTCTATTACAGCAGCTATTACATCAAATCAAAACCACAAAACTACAAAAGAAAAACAAAACAACAGAGTACAGAGTTGAATACAGGAAGAAGACAATGCTACCTCATAAACAAGCATCCTTAGCTACGCATAGCTGCCAAGTTTTCCCTTTTCTCGCGAGGAAGCCTATTCAGCATAAGGGAAAATCCCTTAAAATAAGGGATAACTTGGCAGCTATGTAGCTACGGCCATAGAGGATGAAACAATTATTTTAGAGAGGGAGGATCAGCCTGGTATTATCATGTTCTTTTTGCGGGGAATGGCCTTTCTATTAACACCAGCTGTAGTCACATGGGCATGGCCAAGGGGGCCACAAATATTACTGAAAAGCATTGAAAGGACTCAAATATCTGAGGTTCTGCCCCCCCCCCCCACAATGTCCTATTTACCGGGTATTTTTACCCGTGATTTCCCAAGAAAAGCTCAACAACTTTGGCTTCCTTTCCTAACAAAAATCCAGGCTACGCCTATGCGTAGTCATGTGTTGAATAGAAGGTTGCTAATCAATAACAAAGTGGGCTGTATTTGTCCTTCCCTGAGCTTTTTAAACAGCTACTCCGCTTCTCTGAGTCAGTATAACCTCTTTGGATTAGACTAAGGGGCCAACTGGTACAGCATCTCGTTCTCTCTGGCCAAGCAGATGCCTCTTCTGGGAAGCCGACAAGCTGGACATGAGCACAAGCGCACTCTAACCAACTGTGATGTCCGGCGACTGGTATTCAGAAGCATAGCACCTCCAGCAGTGAAGGCTGAGCGAAGCCACTGTTGGCATGGACCGATAGCGGACAAGGCGTTTCTTATGCCCAGCCAGTAGACTAGAAATCTTGACACCGCTGAGATAACGTGCCGTAGTGGGCCCAAGCATTTTTGCCACCTGAAGCAAAGACCTAACAGCAAATCCCCACCCATGCTTTAACAAATGTTAATGTACCCTTGTCCCGAACCACACGGTACCTGCCGGCAAGTCCTGCTGGTGTACATCTCACGGTAGATGCTAGCGCGTAGCCCAAAGTCCAGTCAGGTCATGTTCCAGCCTGCAGAAGGACAGTCCCACGGCATTCACGACATGGTCCAACCAACCAACACAGGAAGTTGAGCAGACACAGCATCGCAGCTCTGCATGCTGATTGCAGCATCTGGACTGGATGAGGCCAGTGACCCTCACCTGTTCAGAACCTACTCCAGCTGAGGAATCACTCACTTCCTCCCAGAGCTAGCGAGCCCCACCTGGCCAGCTAGGGAGCTGGGCTGTGGGCACTTGCCTACCTCTGCCACCTACAGCATAACTCCCTATGTCTCAGAGCCTGCCGGGTTTGTGGAGACAAGGGCCTCTCTGGCTCTGGTGATGGGTCCTGCTGCTCCGGTTCCTGTGCGATGACCCCCATTCCCTCACCATCTTCTGTCGCCCCGTGAGTAGTTTCTACACCCTCCTCTCCATCTCCACCCCCAGTCATACCTGCCAAGTTGCTGTCAGAGAAATAAGGGACCGGGCCGGAAATAGCAGACTGGAAGTAGCGCTGTCGCCATTTTGGAACTGGGCGGAGCGTGCTCAGAAGTGACTTTTGATGCTGCTTTGCCCAGTTCCAAAATGGCCGTCGCGCCAGAAGTCGCACTGCAGCCATTTTGGAACTGGGCAGAGCAGCATCAAAAGTCGCTTCTGAGCATGCTCCGCCCAGTTCCAAAATGGCCGCCGCGCCAGAATAAACCGAGGAAAAACAAAAAAATCCGTTTTTTCAGCTAGGAACAGCTGGAAAAACGGGGATTTCCCGGGGAATACGGGAGACTTGGCAGCTATGCCCCCAGTTTGCCATGGTGTGTCCTGGTCCCAGCTACACCCCTCGCCAACATCCCTTTCCTCCTCCCTGCTGTCCTGCAGGTTCATGACAACCATTCAGATATCACTGTCTGCCTTCACCTAGGGCTTGTCCACATTTAAGCATGATTTAGCTGTTAATCCACAGCAATTTGAACTAGATGAAAGCCGTCCAGGCCCCCCACAGATTTGAACCTGTGTACAAGCAGCAACTTGCGTCTTTCCCATTCATACCAGTAGGTATGCCCTTTTGAGTTTGTCCCAACCTTCTATTTTTTATTATTATTCTATTATGCTAATTAAATGCTTACAATGCTTTTTTTTTGTTTTGTTTTAAAAGTCTCAGCCCAGGAAGGGTGCAAAACCACACCGTCACACAATTGTAAATTCCCATCACAAAATTGCTTGTAGGTTTTTTTTAAAAAAACAAAGTTTTTTATTAAAGATTTTTTTGTAACACAAATCAAACAAATAAGGAAAAGTACACATAGCGGGTCCACTTTCAGTGCAGTCTTTTTCACTCTTTGATACGAGACATTATTGTCTACCTAGACTTTGGGGGGAAAGAGGGGTGAGAGGGAGAGGATTGGTGGCTGGTGATATTTTCATTCTATTACATAGCGTTTGTGCAAGGGTTCTGTGTCCGTGTCCCATGGGTAGGTCCTTTATTTATATAGTTATTTGTTTTTATTGGCGTTGTGAGAGATTGGAGGGTCCAGGTTTTGGTTGGCTGTGTTCAGTTGGTTGCATTGTGGCTTCTTTGTATGTCGGCGGGGTGGGTGGGTTGTTGTGCCAAGTTAGGCATATTGAGTTGTTTGTTGTTGTGGAGGCGGGGTAGGTCATTGTCTTGTTGCTGCATATGTGCTAAAGGGGAACCACACTGGGGTTAAGGCGGCTTCCTTTGCTTGTCACCATGCTAGTTTAAGTCAGTTGGTTAATTTTGCTTGTACAGTTTTCTGGTTTTGTGCAAATCTGAGGGATTACTTATTGTCTACCCTCCTCTTTCGAGGGACCCAGGTGGCGCTGTGGGTTAAACCACTGAGCCTAGGGCTTGCTGATCAGAAGGTTGGCGGTTCGAATCCCTGTGACGGGGTGAGCTCCCGTTGCTCGGTCCCAGCTCCTGCCAACCTAGCAATTCGAAAGCACGTCAAAATGCAAGCACGTCAAAATGCAAGTAGATAAATAGGAACCGCTACAGCGGGAAGGTAAACGGCGTTTCCATGTGCTGCTCTGCTTCACCAGAAGTGGCTTTGTCATGCTGGCCACATGACCTGGATGCTATACGCCGGCTCCCTCGGCCAATAATGCGAGATGAGCGCGCAACCCCAGAGTCGGTCACGACTGGACCTAATGGTCAGGGGTCCCTTTTTACCCTGCTCTTTCAGGAGCAATGGAAACAGAAGCACAAGTGAAAAAGATGAACGGAATTGTAAATTCTTGGCACACACCTTTCATATCAATTATCTGTGCAATATCTGGTGTAGAATTTTTTTAAATGTGGTTTGCATGTGCAGCTTTCTGGTTTTGTGCAAAACTGAGGGTTCAGAAGTAAAATATATATGTTTAGGTACATGCAGGGAATATTTATTTGCACAGCCAGAAAATAAATTAAAGCATTGAGGAAAGGGGAGTAAAAGGAAGTGACGACTGATCCACCCACCCTAAAACACCAAAAGAAATAATGTGCAACCCCAAGTAGAGCGGTTTGGAGCCTGATTTCCCCAAATTTATTACCGCCGTGTCAGATAAATCTGAACTTAAAGGGAGAAAGCATCAATATTGGTGCTGCTTGAAGGTACCAGCATGTGGACTACACAGATTAAATAAGAATGGGAAAGCAAACAGCTGCAAGCACACAGTAAACTATGGTTTGCAAAAGCCCCTAGCCTTTGCTCACGAAACCCGTCACTCCTGAAACAGGTCGTTTCACCCCTAAAGGATGTCAGGGCTGCCGCTGATAATATGTGTTATTAGAATCATCACCAGATATATGATTTTTACCAGCCCTTGCAAGTTTTGTTCCGCTGGGCCAATATGGCTACCTGTTTGTTTGTTTTTCAATACTGAGGAACTTTGGCAGCATTCCTGCTAATTAGAATAATTAGCTGGGGGTGCGGACGGAACAGGTTCAGTCGAGGAAGCAAAGAATCGATTACAGGAAGTAATCGTTAAATGTCACCTTTTGCAAAATAATATTGCAAAATTATGCAAATCGGTTTGCGCAATAATTATAGCTATTCCCCACCTCGGGCAATATATACTTCGAAGTTTGTCCTCCTCCAAGCTATATGGTATGTGTATAATTACCTTGTAGACATGGTATTCACATAAGTTTCCTGCTCGGTTACAGACACTCACACAAACATAATCACTCTTATCTTCCTGGTCCTCTCCCACACTTTTATCATTAAACTACATAGGCATTAATATTTTTTCCCCCAGGCCATCCGTTCTGTTTTTTTTAGGAGTGCAGTGAAGGAAGCTGCCTCATACTAAGTCAAGTAT
Source organism: Zootoca vivipara (assembly GCF_965207765.1). NCBI lineage: Eukaryota > Metazoa > Chordata > Lepidosauria > Squamata > Lacertidae > Zootoca > Zootoca vivipara. The sequence continues at coordinate 53,206,968 of NC_142593.1, forward strand.
ATAGGAGTATAGCATCTAGATCAAGGGAAGTAATAGTACCACTGTATTCTGCTCTGGTCAGACCTCACCTGGAGTACTGTGTCCAGTTCTGGGCACCACAGTTCAAGAAGGACACTGACAAGCTGGAACGTGTCCAGAAGAGGGCAACCAAAATGGTCAAAGGCTTGGAAACAATGCCTTATGAGGAACGGCTTAGGGAGCTGGGTATGTTTAGCCTGGAGAATAGAAGGTTGAGGGGTGATATGACAGCCATGTTCAAATATATAAAAGGATGTAATATAGAGGAGGGGAAAAGGTTGTTTTCTGCTGCTCCAGAGAAGCGGACACGGAGCAATGGATTCAAACTACAAGAAAGAAGATTCCACCTAAACATTAGGAAGAACTTCCTGACAGTAAGAGCTGTTCGGCAGTGGAATTTGCTACCAAGGAGTGTGGTGGAGTCTCCTTCTTTGGAGGTCTTTAAGCAGAGGCTTGACAGGCATATGTCAAGAATGCTTTGATGGTGTTTCCTGCTTGGCAGGGGGTTGGACTGGATGGCCCTTGTGGTCTCTTCCAACTCTATGATTCTATGAAATGTTTGGTCAATCCACTCAGTGTTGTCTACAGACTGGCAGCAGCCCTTGGTGCCACCAGATGGGTCTCCCTCAGTTCTGCCAGAAGCCGCTGGGCACTAAACCCAGCACCTTTTGCATGCAAGGTTGAATGCTGTGCCACTGAGCTAAGGTACCACACGGGCACCGTTAAGGTGTGGTCTGTCTCATTCCACAAAACTCACACAGGCTGCTCAAAACTGCAAGAAAACGCCTGCAACCTAGTTTGGTTACCCTAGGTGAAAATTGATTTTGCTCCACTTCTCCCACCCCAAAAGCTTCTATAAAGGCATGATAGGGTTTCGGTTTGGGTGGAACTGCGCCTTCTCGCTTCAAAGGTATTCCCAACTATGGCTATCTCATATGTCTATCTAGCTCAGTAGTGTCTGCTCTGACTGGCAGCAGCGCCACAACATTTTATCACAACACTCCATCACTCCATCACTAGTGACTAATCCTTTCTTAACTGGACATGCTACTTGCCCCACACTTCAGACCTTGCTTGGTAGAGGTTCTCTCTGTGGGGCACTTTCTCTAGCCCCCCGCCCCCCCAATCCTGCCATTCCAGCCAGCTGCCTGAGCTGCCAATTAAGTTGGACTAGACCTTTACAGTTGCCAAGAAATCCCAACTCCTACAAAAACTCAAAGACTTGAGTTCGAAACTGGATATGAAAATCTAAGGCAACAAATAGTTAGCATAAATTCATTCATTTGCACAAAAATATCCTGTATTATTGCAATTTTGAACAAGCCTCCTATGCATGTTTGGAGGAATGGAACAGATTGCTCCGTTAAGTTGAGGAATGAGGGAGGCATCCTGATCTGCAAAGATGAGTTTGATGGTTAAAATTACTATTTCGGTTGCTGCAGCTCCCGAACAGTCCTGGGCTTAAGATCCAGACAGCGGTAGCTCTATTTTCTTTAGCCTGACCTCCACATTTATAGAGAGATGACTTATTAATGGTGTTAGTGGCGGATCAAACATTACTAATTGATGCAGCCAATTTGTTTCCTCTGAATCAAAGTTTAATCAGGAAAGCTGGCCTCGAGGATTTCAAACGAGAGAAAAGGGAGAGTGTGTGCCAAGGGCTGAGAGAGACAGAGAGAGTGAGGGACTGCCGAAAACCAGGAGGATATCTATAATGGAGGAGAAATGTTTGCTGCTCTGAGTCTAGTGCAAATGCAGAGCTTGGCTGCTTCAAGCCTTTCACCTGGTGGAGACAGGACTGTCTCGGCCTTACATTTGCCAAATGCGGTGATGCACAAAGTAGGACACTTTTGCCCATGCTGCTGGCCAATGACAAGCCTTAAAAAGCTACCTTGGTCACAAGGTGGTAAGGGCAAGTCTTTCTTCAAGGAGAAATATATCAAGCAGAAGGAAGAAGTTGGAAGAGAGCTGCTCTTTCCCACTCCCCCTTTCAGCTGGTCAACACCCTTTCTTATTGCTAGGGACGCGGGTGGTGCTGTGGTCTAAACCACTGAGACTCTTGGGCTTGCCGATCAGAAGGTTGGCGGTTCGAATCCCTGCGACGGAGTGAGCTCCCGTTGCTCTGTCCCAGCTCCTGCCAACGTAGCAGTTTGAAAGCATGCCAGCGCAAGTAGATAAATAGGTACCGCTGTGGCGGGAAGATAAAGGGCGTTTCTGTGCGCTCTGGTTTCCGTCACGGTGTTCCGTTGCGCTAGAAGCGGTTTAGTCATGCTGGCCACAAGACCTGGAAAGCTGTCTGTGGACAAACGCCAGCTTCCTCAGAGCACTGCAACCCCATAGTCGCCTTTGAGTGGACATAACCATCCAGCGATCCTTTACATGTTTATTATTATTATTATTGCTTGGAGATCTTTCCACTCCATGGATGGGGCAGGACCAAGACCCATTGCGACTTTCCTTCCCTGGCCTCTAAAGGCAAAGGGGCAATGGCATAGCTGTCAATTTTTCCCTTTTCTCGTGAGGAAGCCTATTCGGCATAAGGGAATTTCCCTTTAAAAAAGGGAGAACGTGACAGTTATGGGCAATGGCCCCTCCCTCTCTCGCTGCTCCTCAACCACCAAATCCTCCACATTGTCCTCTGGTGGCAACTGCCGCTCTAACTCTGAGCCGGTCAGGATTGCAGAGCTCATGACACCTTTTATTTTATTTTTAATGTGCATTTGTAGCCGATTCCATGGCTTTGATGTATGTTTTGCATGCACTTAGCTGTGTCACGAGGTGATAAATTTGTACATGTGGACTGATTCCAGTCACTCGTGCACAATCGCTGTTTGCTGAGGTCTGGAACAGATGTAAATTTTCCCAAGAAATGCTAACAGCAATATTAAGTATAATGGCTTCCCGTGGTGCCAGCCCTGTAAATAAAGAAGAACAGGTTGCACTATTCTCCCCGCAACCCCAGCTGTTGAGCAAATGATGCAATAGGTGGCCTGAGACCCAGCTGCCTGTCCCTACACCCAGGCATGAACAAAGAAAAAGGGGTGCAACTCTTGGGAACCTCCAGCCTGTGCCCATATATGTTGACATGTGGGTCTTGGTGGGTAAGGAAGGATGGCAAAAAGCCGAGGGAGGAGTTGACTGGAGGCAGAGCCAACATGGTATGTTATTTATATAGGGGCTGCCAATTTACATGGTATTTTACAGTGCGCCAGGTATAGTAGGTAACCAGTATTGAACTGCAGAGATGAAAGAGGATATCATTAACCTCCTCCAATATTTTTTGGCAAGGGGCATACCTGACAAGTTGCTGTCGGAGAAATAAGGGACCAGGCCGGAAGTAGCAGGCCGGAAGTAGCGCTGCCGCCATTTTGGAACTGGGCGGAGCATGCTCAGAAGTGACTTTTGATGCTGCTTTGCCCAGTTCCAAAATGGCCGCCGCGCCAGGAGTCTCACTGCAGCCATTTTGGAACTGGGCAGAGCAGCATTAAAAGTCGCTTCTGAGCATGCTCCGCCCAGTTCCAAAATGGCCGCCGCGCCAGAATAAACCGGGAAAAAACAAAAAAATCTGTTTTTTCAGCTAGGAACAGCTGGAAAAATGGGGATTTCCCGGGGAATACGGGAGACTTGGCAGCTATGGCAGGGGGCAGTGCCCCCCAATATTGAGGGGGCTGCACCCCTCCATGCTGGGCACCCTCCATGCACCCCATTGCCAGCCTCTCATGAACCAGGAGGCGGCTCGGCTGTGACGAGTGCAGGAGATCTTTGCTTCGTTCAAGGAAGCGCAGAGATTGCCCTCCATCCATGGCATCAAGTGACATGTCACGTTACATGTCATGTGACCATGATTGCACCCCCTCAATGTGGGGGCAAGTCGGCACCCCTGAGTGGTGCAATGTGTCGGTGCATCTGGCTGTTAACCAGAAAGGCGGCTAGTGGTTGGAGCCCACCCAGAGATAGCTGTGGGCAGGATTTCCCCAATGCAGGGGACATGAAGACCTTTGAGGTGCCTTCAGACTCTATGATTCTACGATTCTGGGAGCCCAACAGAGCAGGATTGATGCGGGGGAGGCACAACTTACTTCCCTAGTACTACTCTCTGAGTACCCCAGGAGGAGTAACTCCACCACTTCCAAGGTTGCCCCATCTCCTTGACTTAGAACCAGGGTGGAGTGGGAAACTGAGGTCTCTGGGAGCTGCATGGCCCTCTTTAGACCACACCCCTCACCTGCTCTGCTTCCTACTCTCCTGTCTTTTTGCTTGACTGGAATATGTCCTTGAACTGTGACCATGCCTCTTGCTTGCCTATACAGAGGACAGAGAGGGGTGCAGGTTGTAGAAACTAGCCTACTGTATAAAGGTAATATGTATAGCTATTGCTCCACCCACTTTGGCCTCTAGCACCACCCATCACTAGTATTTGGCTCCTGGGACCATGCCAAGAAGGGAATGTAGCCCTCAGGCTAAAAAGCATTCCTCACTCCTGATGTCAGGAAGCCAGCCAGCAATAAATCACACAGTGTATGTAATGTTAACTCTTTATTAGAAGAAGCAAGGCCTTCTCAGTAGCTCCTGTGAGTCAGTTGTGGAGGCTGTGGATCCCTGCCTTCCCACAGCTCCTTCTCTCCCGGGTGCTTCCCAAGCAATCTGAGACTATGCCAACGTACCTGTCTTTGCTCCTCCCTCTTCATACCTCTTCTGGTCCTGGGAGACCAGCATGGGAGGGGAGCTTGTCGCAGCAGGAGGAGGACACCCTGGCTTCTTCACCAGCCTGATTCATATCTGCCTCTTGGCCCCGCTCCTCTCTTATTTCAGCTTCTGGACTTCTTTCTGCCACAGACTCTCCCTGCTCATAGGGTTCTGTTCCCTCTTCAGCTTCCTCCCAGGCTTCTCCCTCTTCTTCCTCTGACTATTCATCATTGTCCCACCACCACTCCCTGGGCTCTGAGCCTTCTTCCCGTGGGGGGTGTCCCCAGCTGGAGCCTCCCACCATTCCTCTGTGTCTAGCAAGTCCTTGACACCTGACTTGGAAGGCAATTGCTTGAAGATGGTGCCCCAAGGCCAATGTGACAAAGAAGCAAGCTTGGCCACAGACAATGTCTCTATGCCAGTTGTCCTCGGTGGGGCAAGAGAGATCCGTCAGAGGCTGAGCTCCTGGCTCATCGGCTGTGACCTCTGGACCGTCCAAGCGCACGCAGCATCTTCCTTCTCCAGGAAGATCTTTCCCTGCAAGCCTGCAAAGCACTAGCAAGCCCTTTCCAAAGGGAGTGGAAGGAGCCTGCCTTGTTGTGCGCTGCTCCGCAGTGACAGTAATGCACAGGATTACAGAGCAAAGATAGATTTTACTGGAAAGATGAAAGGAAATTGCATCTTTAATAATTTAACTTGGGCAGTTTGGAGGGAGCCGCCAGGTTGTGGTCTTGGTGCCGTCAGAAAAATCCCACCATCTGTTCCTGGAAATCTGGCTGGCTCCACCACCCAGCCAGAAAGACCACAGGAGGCTCTGTTTTCTCATTAAAAAGGGACAGTGAATACTCCACCGTGTCTAGACCAGGGTGAAAGGTTAAAACGCTGCAATCCCTGGAACATGTTAAAGTGATATCCCTGGCCAAAAGGGAGGTGGGGGAAAGATATGATAGAAAAATGTAAATGAATAAATAAAACTAATCTATAGAGCTGGAACCGACACAGGCAGATAAGAGCGGTTCTTTCTGTCTCCGTTAATAACTGTCGAATCCTCTTTTATCTTCCAATGCTGCTACTTATGTTTGAAACTGCACGTTGCTTTATGGTCTATGCGTTGTGAGGTTAGTTCTGTTAGCTGCCCTTTGCGCCTGTGGAGATGAGTCTGAGTTGGTCACTGGCAAAGGTGACACCTGATCCTGAGCGAACCACAATTTCTCCACTTGTCTTTTTGAGTTGTTGCGGAAGCCTAGTCAAAACGTCTTCCTTGCACTGCATAAAAGAAAAGAAAAGAAGGCCTACTTTTTCCATAAACCTTCCCTCTGAATAGATGAGTTACAGTGATCAAGGCAATATGAAAAAAGGTAACTAACAGAAATGGTTTGTCGACAGCAGCACACACCTCTTGCTTGTAAAAGGATGTTTTCAGATATTGTGGCCACACAAACCAGCTCTTTCTGCATCACAGACTACAGATGGCTAAAAGCAAAGTGTCTCCGTGACTGAATACAATTTCTCTTGTCAAAACCTTTTTGAAAACAACATCTCTTGGATCACCCCTATTCACACGCCTGGTGATCCTCTGAAAGAACTCTAAAAGGTCAGTGAGGAAGGACTTATATTTGCAGAAGCCATGCTGATTCTTCTTCAGCAAAATATATCCTTCTGTGTGCTGTATCCTTTAATAATGCTTTCCTCCAATTCACCTGAAAATAACATCAAGCTAACTAGGCCTGTAGTTTTCTGGATCAACCTCAGATCCCTTTTATAAAATAGGCTCTATGGCAACCATTTCCCAGTCCTTCTGGGCCTGGTGATTTGCCTGTCTTTAATTTCTCCATAAGGTCTGGACCTTCATCTTTTGTCAGTACCGTTTGCTTCAGTTCCTCAGACTCCATTCCTGAAGATATATTTGCCATTCATCTTCTGCAGTGAAGTCAGATGCAAAAACAAACATTCAGTGCAGTGTCTTTGCAATCTTCTGTGATTATTTTCTGTTAGCACATATTTCATTCTTGCTATCCAATGGCCCAACTGCCTCCCTAGCTAATCATCTGCCTTGGATATATTGAAAAGTTTTCTTTTTATTGCTGGTCTCAATCAGGAGCAGATGGTGTGGTTGGTTGGCAGTGCTCACCTGAACTCCCGGTAATTCACTGATGCCTACCAGGAGGGACAGTGGGAGGCGCCTGGCGGTGGAAAGATCTGTGCTGTGCAGATGCACTGGGAGGAGTGGGTGGCGCTGTGGTCTAAACCACTGAGCCTCTTGGGCTTGCTGATCAGAAGGTCGGTGGTTCGAATCCCCGCGACGGGGTGTCCCAGCCCCTGCCAACCTAGCAGTTTGAAAGCACGTCAAAGTGCAAGTAGATAAATAGGTACCACTCCAGCGGGAAGGTAAACGGTGTTTCCATGCACTCTGGCTTGTGTTGCGGTGTTCCATTGTGGTTTAGTCCTGCTGGCCACATGACCTGGAAAGCTGTCTGTGGACAAACACCAGCTCCCTTGGCCTGAAAGTGAGATGAGCGCTGCAACCCCATAGTCGCCTTTGACTGGACTTAACCCTCCAGGGCTCCTTTACCCTTTTTACCTTTACTGGGAGGAGCATAGGATTGGCTGTCCCTGCCACTTAGCTCCTCCGCCTCTCCTCATTGGGCAAAATGTTCATTTTGTGAAGGAAGCCTTTTTTTCTCAGATAGCTTTCTTGGTTCTTCTTGTTAACCTCTTAGACTTGGTGGTACTTGCGATATACATTACAGGTGAGCTTCGAAGATCATGGTTTTGAGTAACCCCAAAGCACTCTGCAAAGTTTTGACCCTCTTGAGTTTCCATTTCAACTTTCTTCCCCCCCCCTTCCCTCATTTACTTGCTCTTCGGAAGTGAAATGGGGCTGTGTGTTGGACATTTCCAGCAATTTCCCCCTTACCTGTAAATTAAATTTTATTTGGTTATTGTTTCCAGTCTATTTAATACTGCTTACGTATTGCACTTGTTCCTGGGTCCCACTTGGCATTAAGTGCAGGGTCGCTTGCCCTCTTGCATCCATTTAGAGCAGGCACCCCCAAACTTCGGCCCCCCAGATGTTTTGGACTACAATTCTCATCTTCCCTGACCACTGGTCCTGTTAGCTAGGGATCATGGGAGTTGTAGCCCAAAACATCTGGAGGACCGCAGCTTGGGGATGCCTGATTTAGAGTATCTAGAAATGTTCTCTTCTTTATTGCAACCAGAATATGGCATTTATCCAGCGAGGATAACTGAAGTCACCTTTTACTAAAAACACTTCTTTCTTTGGATGTCTCTCTGATTTCATTTTCCACCTGAAAGTCATTCTGATAACATTCCCGGGACTAAATATTTTTGGAACTTGGCGTAGTCACACACAATGATTCCATGGAGGAGTTTGTCCCCATTAGATGATGATGGCAGACGGCTACATTCAGTGCCTTCCTTGGACGTGTCTGCAGTCTACCGTCTCCTACAAATGGTCCTTGAGATAGTTGGGAGGTTCTAGCAGAGCAAAGCGGCTGTTGTATTTCCTTGACTGAAGACCAATATGCTCCTCCAAATGGGATGGCAAATCCTCTTCCACTGAGCACACGACTTCTGGAGGGATGCAAATGGAGTTGCGAGGGAGGCAGGGGACACATACCTGCCAAGTTGCTGTCCGAGAAATAAGGGACCGGGCCGGAAGTAGCAGACCGGAATTAGCACTGCCGCCATTTTGGAACTGGGCGGAGCATGCTCAGAAGTGACTTTTGATGCTGCTTTACCCAGTTCCAAAATGGCCGCCGCGTCAGAAGTCGCACTGCAGCCATTTTGGAACTGGGCAGAGCAGCATCAAAAGTCGCTTCTGAGCATGCTCCACCCAGTTCCAAAATGGCCGCCGCACCAGAATAAACCGGGAAAAAACAAAAAAATCTGTTTTTTCAGCTAAGAACAGCTGGAAAAATGGGGATTTCCCGGAGAATACAGGAGACTTGGCAGCTATGAGGGGACATCCAACTTGCCAAATAACCCTCACATTCCAGAGTCTTTCTAGTTTGTTTGATATTACGTATTCTCTCCCAGGAGCATAGAATTAAATCATTTCCAGCATGGTTCTCTCCTTTCTATCAGGCTTCTGCTGTGCCCAGGAATCTAACCTCCTATGGCGTTTTAGGTGTGTTGGGGTGGGTGGGTTATTGGTTTATTTTTATTATGTATTTTGTGTTCTCATTTTGTATTTTTATGTTGTGAGCCACCCTGTGATTTTCGGATGAAAGGCAGTATACAAATTTCAACAACAACTTCCCCTTTAAAACAAGGCACATTAGGTTGGTTTTTTTTAATATTTGCTTTTATTGTTTGTAAGTCACTTTGAGTTCTGTTTTTTTTTAAAGTGACTAATAAATGTAATTAATAATACTGACAACTTCAGGGTGCTCAATTCAAGTTTGTTTGGCGCTTGTGTGCAACAAACCTGCTTCCCCAAAAGATTGGACATTTTCTGATAAGGAAAGTGATGGGAAAATGCATTTGCTTGATCGAGGGGTCAGCAAACGTTTCCAGCAGGGGCCCGGTCCACTGTCCCTCAGACCTTGTGGGGGTGGACTATATTTTGGAAAAAAATATATGAACGAATTCCTATGCCCCACAAATAATCCAGAGATACGTTTTAAATAAAAGGACACATTCTACTCATGTAAAAACACACTGATTCCTAGACCGCCTGTGGGCCGGATTGAGAGGGCGATTGGGCTGGACCTGGCCCCGGGCCTTAGTTTGCCTACCCATGGCTTGATGCAGGCACCCCCAAACTTCGGCCCTCCAGATGTTTTGGACTACAATTCCCATCTTCCCTGACCACTGGTCCTGTTAGCTAGGGATCATGGGAGTTGTAGGCCAAAACATCTGGAGGGCCGAAGTTTGGGGATGCCTGGGCATCATCTAATCTCTGCAAACGAGTCAATAAACAAGCTGATGGCAAGTGACCATAGAATTCCTCCAGAAAAGACAAGGCCTACTTTCCCACCATTCTGCTGCAACTCCCCTCTTCATAACAGTAATGTGTGGTACTTCATCCATGCCTAACAGATGGGAGGGGGGGCAGTGTTGCAGTGTGAGGGGAGCATCTCTGCTGTTGTTCACCCTCCTTTAAAAAAAACGAAATAAGGGATTGAGTTAGATATCTGATCCACTTTCAGTAAACATTTGTACCGATTAGCTGATTGGAAGGAATATTGGGTGGGTGAGATGAAGTGCTTGTCCACACTTTGTCCCATGACCAGAAAGCGGGGGTCCAACCTTTGCCCTCCTGATTTCCACAGGAAACCCCACTCTTTAGTGAGAAATCAGGACAAAGAAAACCCAATTGCTGTTTGCTCTGATTCATCCCTAAACTGGGGGTTTTCTGGGGGTGGAGAGTGGAAGGGCAAATGGATGTGTGGACATTGGGCATAACCAGGATCAATTTTTTTGGGGGGGGGGCAGAACCAAGCTATCTGCAATGTGACTGGTTCGTTAGTTAAGTATTTTTCTTATTTACTTGATGGGGGGGCAGTTTCCCCCTGCCCCCCTTGGCTAGGCCCATGGGTGTGAATGAGCCAAAATCAATCCTCCCCAAAAGGATAACCTGGAGAATTCCAGCTTTGCATATTCAATGTCGGCTGCTGAAGCTGGCTGGGTTCATAGGACCCTAGGGCCAGGGGTGTGTGTTTTTGCCCTCCCCATAAAATATTTGAGGGGTTCTCCCCCCAAGTTGCTGGGCATTGCCATTCATATGGTGTGTGTGCACCGCATCATGTGATCGTTTATGTTGGGTGGGGCTTACCTGCCCCCTTCCCAATATTTTGTTCAAGTTGGCTAGGTAAGAACCCAGTGCGGAGAGCATTTGTACTGCCCCTGGCTTGACTGGGGCGAGTGTGTAGAAAGGGCACAGATTTTTTTTAGCATGGTTGCAGAGAGAAAGGAGACAAAGCATGACAGAGACAAAAAGGATGTGAGCGCTGGATGTTCCTTCTTTGATGCTTAGAAGGGAAGCAATGCCAACACTGAAGGAAAAAAACGCATAGGCCATGAATAGGATTACGTTTTTTCCCCCAGAGTCACCACAATGACGGCCTTTTCCTTGAATTCCATCCAATACCATGTTTAATATAATAGATCACACAGATTAAAGGAAAACACTTCTGAGCAAGAATGATTGGTTTCTTTTGCACGCAGAAACACAAAGTGCTTTTTTCTTTTCAAATGCACCTGGGCGCATGTTCAGAGATGCTCAAGTGTGGGAGGGGAACATTATTCCTGCTATTGTATTCCTCTTTATGGCCCAGTTTAGACATTCACTGAATCACAGGGCAGCACTTTTCCTGCACCTGCTCTGTCTTCAGGCATGTTTGAACGATCTCCTGCAGGGAGAAAAAGCCTTCCTGTTAATGGAGACATCCCATAACCAGGAGGAGGCTATATGCTGCCCAGTTCCTTCAGGTTTTCTGTGTGCAGGTTGGGAGAGCATTCAAATGTGCAAATGGCCTCCTGTGGCTTGATGTGATGCGGTCCAGGAAGAGGAATAGTTTTGATTCATGTATGGGCTCTATTCAGCCCTGCCAATAACACCCAGCATTTAACGGTTAAGAGTTTGGGGAGACCAGGGTTCAAATCCCCACTCAACAGTGAAGCTCAATAGGTGGCCTTGTGCCAATCACTCAACTGAACCTACCTCACAGGGTCGTTGTGAGAATAAAATGGAGAGCGGGAGAATTATATACATCACCCCTTGAGCTCCTTGGAGTGAGGGGGGATTTATTATTATGTAATAATGCCAGCAGTAACAGTAATGATTTGGGCTGGTTCAGGGAAGCCCACTGCAAAATCAAATCAAATTCACAGATCGTGCTTGTTTAAAGCCCTAAATGGCCTCGGTCCTGTATACCTGAAGGAGCGTCTCCACCTCCATCATTCTGCCTGGACACTGAGGTCCAGCACCGAGGGCCTTCTGGCGGTTCCCTCGTTGTGAGAAGCCAAGTTGCAGGGAACTAGGCAGAGGGCCTTCTCGGTGGTGGCGCCTGCCCTGTGGAACGCCCTCCCAACAGATGTCAAAGAGGAATACAACTAACAGATTTTTAGAAGACATCTGTTCAGGGAGGCTTTTAATGTTTAATAGATTATTGTGTTTTATTTTTCTGTTGAAAGCCGCCCAGAGTGGCTGGGGAAACCCAGCCAGATGGGTGGGGTATAAATAATAAATTATTATTATTATTATATAAATGGTGGCACTTCTCTGCCTGCCAGAACATACCTCTGTGATAGAATTGGAGAGTTGGAAGGGACCCCGAGGATAATCTAGTCCAATCCCCTGCAATGCAGGAATATGCAGCTGCCCCATACGGGGATCGAACCCACCACCTTGGTGTTATCAGCACCATGCTCTAACCCACTGAGCTATGAGTGACCCAATATCTAAGCTGTGAAATTCGGCATCATTCCCACCAAAGGCAGACTGGGAGTTGTAGTTCATTGAAGGTCTTCTCCCAGAAAAAAAAAAGCATTCTCATGTCCCTGGGAGAAGCATAGTGGCCGCTAATGCGCAACGCAACTTGATTTGGCCACTTTTAAAAGTGAAAAAAAGGGTTCCATCCAGACCCAGGGTAGGGTGCATTCCTTACCACTGCCCAGAAGCCAACAGGGCAGCCATAAGGATTTGGGATAGCACATATGGTCCCTGAGAAACCCCCGCCCCCAGTGGAAACTTCAGCCATCTTAAATGTAATAATGGTGCACCAGAAGTGATGGATGGATGAGGAAAGGACATGTTGGGATGGCCTTGAAAACGTAGCTTTCAAAGCCACCCACGCTGCTTTGTTTTCTAGCTTAATGGGGCTTACTCCATGGTAAATGGAGATAGGATTGCTGTCTAATGCTGTTTAATTGTGTGATGGTTTCGGTAGCATGCTCAGCCCTCTCCACTGCAATTGAAAGCGACTGTTGTAAATTTCTGTCTGTGTTTCGTGTGTGGTTAGCATTTAAAGACTGGAGTCGCTGGAAAAAGCATATGGATGCTGCTTGCTGGATCCGGCACACAAATGAACAATACAGTCCGTTCCAGCTGTTCTAAAAGTAAAAAAAAATGGCTCCATCCAAACCCAGGGGTTTTGTCCTCCCCCCCCCCCTGTAATGGCTTCCTTTCTCCCATTCTTCATTCCAAGCCAAACAAAATACGCAAGTCCTTTAAGACCACCAGAACTGATACCACATATCAACAGAGATGGCAAACTGTCGAGCTTGAAACTTTTATTACTCAGATGATGTATTTTATAGCATACAGCGGTTCGGGATGTTCCATAAACAAAACTGAATTGCCATGAAGAATTGTCCTCTCCCTTCCCTTAACAGTCTATTAAATGTTGGAAATGACGGGAGCGCTTTCTCCCCAGCCGCCTTCCTCTTATTACAAACATCTAAGTCTCCCCAGTTCCAGGATGTTTTGTTTTTTTTAATTTTTTAATAATATTTTTTAAACAAAAGCACTTAAAAAAACCCAAAATATGATAAATGATTAAATTAAATGTTGGTTTTCAAACAAAATAAATACATTTTTTTTGCAATTAAAAAAAATCGTTAATGTAACTCTGTGTTCTAAAGAAAACCACTGCTTCATACTTTTTGACACAGGATTTTGATAGCTTAAATGTTAACTTATTCTGCAGACCCCAGATATGTATCCAGGTTGATAGGTAGGAGTATTAATGATTAGCCAGTTTAAGAAAACAATTAGCTTTAAATAAATTAAAAACAACGACACCAGACATATCCATGGGGTGGGGGTGGAATAAGAACCAGGGCTGCAATCCAACGCATACATTTTGCGGAGGTAGACCCCATTGTGCTAAGGATCGCAACAGAGATGAGTAAGGATGCTCACATGATCACTTAAGCTACCGGTGTGTTTTTTTGTCCTTATCCAACAGGCAGGCTTTGAGGGAGACCTGCCATTTCACCTGGTCTTCGCCGAGTGTCCTGGATTTTGATCGAGATGCGGTAAGAACTTTTGCTCAGCACTGCAGCCGAATGGAAAAGGAACACACACACACACCCCGCCCCAAAAGGTTCTGCATTTGTATTTCACGCCAATAGTGTTCCTGTGTTGCTATCTCGTTCTGGAAAGGCAAAGGGCTACTACTGCCCGTTTCCCCTCTTGAGAAGACCTATTTGTTCCTACTCCGTCCCCAGTCAATGACCACATACCACCCAAGCGCATGGGAAACATTTTATTGCTTGAGCCAACTGCACTATGTAGCCTGCTCACTAGTGAGAGGGTGGGTTGTTCCAGCCCTTGGATCAGAGTGCAGATAGCCTAATGGCTGCCCCCAAAATAGAGAATTTAAGAAGTCCTGATATACGTGACCCAGTGTTGTGAGATCATAGGGAATAAAAAGGGGACTCACCACCCATATATATTATGATTATTATTTTTAAAAACCCCCATCAAAACCCTTGAGCAGAGAGCAATATTAAACCATATTAATTTAACCCTGAACTGGCACAATTCACACGAGCGGCTCAGGACTGTGATCATGCTCCCATAAAATCTTTAGGACGAGTGGAGGAAACTCGCTTCTCCCTGTTCATGCAAACCCACTTGTCAAACGAAAGGGTAGCTAAAAGCATTCCAGAGTTTGCCTGGTGTGCATTAGCTGGTCCTGTACTTGAATTCTTCTGAAACATTGCGGTAATTGTGAGAACAGAACAAGGGGTGGCCTTTCATTCCAGATTAGCATTCAGAGTAAAGAAGACAGTTCCCTTAAGAGTTGCTCTGTATGAGATTCCCAAGGGAGGGTTGCTACATAAGTCTTAAGATCCTTCAGTGAAAACAAACAAACAAACAAACTGGGGTTGGGTACCACCATAAAGTGTTTACAAAGAAATAAGCTGTTCCGCTCTACCACAATATGCTGAAATATCAATTCATTCCTGGTATAGAAAGGAGAAGGCCAGGCCAATCACTTAATTTTCTCCTGGGCTGGCAGACTTTTACATTTTACCCCCCCCCCCCCCAAAAAAAATCACCATGCTGTCACACTCAAGCGTGACCAAGAAACAAGGTTCGAGAAAGAGCTGTGAAGCAGGTTTGATTCTCACCGAGTCCCCAGGGACAGAGGCCAACTTTAGCCCACCCCCCTTGTGCTATCCCCAAGTGCACTTCTTCCTTGATCCTACAGAAGTCAATAGAATTGGTTGCCCATCACTCTTATGGGAAATTACATTACTGTGCCACTAGCTAAGGCAGGCATAGGCAACCTTGGCTCTCCAGATGTTTAGGAACTACAACTCCCATGATCCCTAGCTAACAGGGCCAGTGGTCAGGGATCATGGGAGTTGCAGTTTAGTGGGGTTCAGTCATGATATGTAAGTGTAAATGTATGCAATGCTATCTGGCCCTTTATCCAAATGCAGCTAATATTCACAGAATTGTAAAGTTGGAAGCAACCCCAAGGGTCATCTAGTTCAACCCCCTGCGATGCAGGAATCTCAACTAAAGCATCCATGACAGAGGGCCACTCAGCCTCTGCTTAAAAACCTCCAAGGAAGGAGAAACCACCACATCTTCTGGGAGTCCGTTCCACTGTCTAAAAGCTCTCAGTGTCATAAAGTTATTCCTTTTGTTTAGTCGGAATCGCCTTTCTTTTAACTTTAGCCGTTGGTTTGGGTCCTAGCCTCCAGAGCAGGAGAAAACAACCTTGCTCCCTCTTCCATGTAATAGCTCTTTAGATATTTGAAGATGGCCATCATATTTCCTCTCAGTCTTCCCTTATCTAGCCCAAACATACCCAACTTCCTCAACCATTCCTCATAAGGCTTGGTTTCCATATCACTGATCATCTTGGGTTGCCCTCCTCTGCACACGTTCCAGCTTGTCATTATCCTTCTTAAATTGTGGTGCTCAGAACCGGACACAGTATTCCAGGTGTGGTCTGGCTAAGGCAGAATAACAGAGCAGTACAATGGCTTCCCTTGATCTGGACATTATACTTCTGTTGATGCAGCCTAGAATAGCACCAGCTTTGCTTTTCTGCTGCTGCATCACACTGTTGACTCATGTTAAGCTTGTCGTCCACCAAGACCTTCAGATCCTTTTCACATTACAGTCATACCTCAGGTTACAGACGCTTCAGGTTGCGTCTTTTTGGGTTGTGCACCGCGCGAACCCAGAAGTACCCGAACGGGTTACTTCCGGGTTTTGGCGCTTGCACATGCGCAGACACGCTAAATCGCACTTTGCGCACATGCAGAAGCGCCAAATTGCGACACGCATGTGCGTAGACGCGGCACTGCAGGTTGCGAACGTGCCTCCCGCACGGATCACGTTCGCAACCCGAGGGTCCACTGTAGTAAGACCCTCACATCTTATATTTTTGCAGCTGGTTATTCCTGCCTAAGTGCAGAACCTTACATTTGTCCCTGCTGAAAGTCATTTTGTTATTTTGGGCCCAGTTCTCCAATCTGTTAAGGTCATTTTGAATTCTGACTCTATCTTCTGTGGCATTAGCTACCCCTCCAAGTTTGGTGTCATCTGCAAATTTGATGGGCACCCCCTCAATTCCTTCATCCAAGTCATTTATAAAGACGTTGAACAACAACGGGTCCAAGATAGAACCCTGTGGCACCCCACTTGCCACTTTTTTCCAGGATGATGAACCATTGATGATCTCTTTGGGTTCAGTCAGTCAACCGGCTACAAATCCACGATACAGTTACCTTGCCCAGTCCATGTTACCAGCTTCTCTGCAAGAACATCATGCGGAACTTTGTCAAAAGCCTTCCTGGATGGTGATGTAGCTGATTTATTCCATATTGAGCTTGGCAGAGGCATCTCAACTAAATAAGAGATTGTCTTGCTGGAACAGCCCAAAGTTGTTCTACTGCAGGGTTCTGTCTATAAAAGATACTACAAAGATTCTGTCTCAGAGAAGCTCAGGGAAGGAGGGCATTGAGGTCTAATGCTTTCCCTTTTGGGCTTGCCTGCAGCACCTGACATTTCTGAGGTATACTGCAACTGCAAGTGGAGGTTCCATTTACTTGAGGAAAAGCACCCCCCCCCATGCATGCACAACGAATATTATCTGAATCAGCCCTTGGTGGTGGTTGTGGTTGTTGTTATATTTTAAAAGCAACAACACACCAACAATTTGTTGATGTCTGAGGGCTCAGGAGAAGCCGTTTATAATTTTTACCAACGTTTAGATTTCCACAGATGAGTGGAACAATCAGAACATCAGATTAAATAATCAAGACACTGGCTGAAATTAAAATTGGAGGATGCTTACATATAAATTAGTCATGGAAGGGCACTGGGACACACCGCTATCGGGAGATGAACACAGATGTTGCCCACTGGAGGCCGAGGAGGAAACCCAGGACTACAGAAGGAAGTAATTGGACCGAATCCATTAAGGTTGCGTATCTGGGTCCACGGCTGCTATTCAAAAGCAATCTCTATTAAAGGCCATCCCTGACCGGAGCTTTCATGGCTGGCGGCAGCAAAGCACTTTAACAGAATTACCGTCATGCGGCTTTTGCTTTCCCTCTTCATAGTCCAAGAAAATTGCAAGTGATTAAGTGAAAATTTAGGGCTTTCGAAAGGCAGTAAAATATAGGTCTGCACTGGGGTAGGCCCTGCCTCTGCCCTCCATTTAATATTTTTCATAGGTCAAACGGAAAGCACTGAATGGAACAGAGGAGGAATGCTGCACTTCCATATATGACACGAGGCAGTTTGTGGCCGGATTAATTCTTTGTTGTGTTCTACCTCTTTGCTCCCTTCCAATTAAAGCAGGAGAAGAGATTCTTCCATTTGCTTAAACCAAGAAAGAGTGCACAGGGTTGTAGTTGGTTGTTGTTGTTTTTGGGCAATAGTGACGGGTGGAAAACAAGTTTGCAAGGGCCACCGAGGCTGAAATTACCTCTAAAAACTTGGGTGTCACACAGATTAGCAGGTGTTTTGGGGCAGGCGGCAGCGAAGTGGCAAACAACTGGGAAAGCGACCCCAAATTGCAGCTCAACAAGGGCGATGAAGGCTGATGCCCTTCGCGAAGGCCCCAGGCCGCCTCAGAAAGTCTCACCACGAGGTTTCAAACTGGGAGCCTACATGTGGCAAATCTTAATTTTAGGGTGACTTGCAGTGAAACAGCACACACACTTCCCCTGTCCTCTGCTCCCAGTTGAAGAGCAAGGAAGACTGCCTGCTAAGAGTTAGCAGTCGATGGTTTCCTCCCCTCCTCTATGAATTTCTCTTATCCTCCCTTCTAAGCGAATGGCCCTTGCGGTATTTTATGGCTGCGGGAGCTCCCAGCCTCTCACTGTTTTCGGGTGGGATCCAGCCTCTCACTGTCAAATTCGTGGTTGCACAAATGTTGCTGGTTTGATTTCCTTGTGCGGCTAACCCACTTCTTTCTCACCAGGAAAATGACAAGGAAGTGCACTGATATGTTTTATCAATGGCTGCCATAGCTGCCAAGTCTCCCATATTCTCCGGGAAATCCCCGTTTTTCCCAGCTGTTCTTAGCTGAAAAAACAGATTTTTTTTGTTTTTTCCCGGTTTATTGTGGCGCGGCAGCCATTTTGGAACTGGGCGGAGCATGCTCAGAAGCGACTTTTGATGCTGCTCTGCCCAGTTCCAAAATGGCTGCAGTGAGACTTCTGGCGTGGCGGCCATTTTGGAACTGGGCAAAGCAGCATCAAAAGTCACTTCTGAGCATGCTCCGCCCAGTTCCAAAATGGTGGCAGCGCTACTTCCGGTCTACTACTTCCGGCCCGGTCCCTTATTTCTCGGACAGCAACTTGGCAGGTATGATGGCTGCTGCACCAAGGATTGGCAGGTGCAAGCATGCCTCTGCCAGTCCCTGGGAAGCAGCTGTTGGAGAAAGCCATTGCCCTTTGCCTTCTGCTTGTGGTCTTCACACAGGTTTCTGGGCGGCCAACGTGTGAAATCGGCTACTGGACCAGATAGGCCTTGGGGGTGTGAGCTTTCGATGCAGAAAACCTGGTTTAAAACCAGATTTGCCACTTCTTTAATGGTACCCCAAAATTTGCCACTGACAGTGAAGTTCCTCACCCAGTCTAGCAGCAAAGGGGTGGGCCCTGCGAGATTCTTTTACAGAACTACTTTCCCCTTGGGATGTAAAGACTAAAGCCATGACGGTTAAAAACAGGTTGATTGAAGTCTGCAATGGAGATGTGCTCATAGCTAACTTCTAGGTTGGGACGTCCTCACTTTAGGTTTCTCCCTATGATGGTGCTTGAAAAATCCCTGAGCTTTTGGTGGAACTGGAAGGACTGGGGGCCCAATCCACTGGATGCCCAGACTATTCCAAGGAAACCAACACCACAATATAAGGGTCTTCAGGGGGATCAAGCCCTTGGGCTAATACAGGGCCGGTCCAGGAGGAATGTCTGCCCTAGATCCTGAATCCTCAATCCTGTCTGTGCTGTTGAGACAACTCCTGTGTAGTGGAACCAAGGTGGCCTATGCATGCTTGATCTTTTACGTCGGTCCATTTAAAAGTGTTGGTGTTGACCAGGCACCCCCAAACTGCGGCCCTCCAGATGTTTTGGCCTACAACTCCCACGATCCCTAGCTAACAGGACCAGTGGTCAGGGATGATGGGAATTGTAGTCCAAAACATCTGTAGGGCCAAAATTTGGTGATGCCTGGTGTTGACCCTTAAAGCATTATATATGTCCGGGGACTCCTAAATCTAAAGAGACACCTTAACCTTATATGAACCTGCCCACACCTTGAGATTGTCAACTGAGGACTCTGTGTGCCACCTCCGAGGGAGACCTAGAAGGTGACAACGAGGGAACGGGCCTTTTCTGCAGCAGCTCCCATTGATGGAATGCTTTCTGCAGGGAGGCTCACCTGGCACCAACTTTGCCACCTACCGGTGCCAAGCAATGGCATTTTGGGTTTTCTCAGGTATCAGGACAGCCCCAATGACTGGAGGTTTCCATTGTTTTCACCACTGAGTTTTATTCTTCTTGTGAATCGCTTCAGGGCTTGTTGTTGTCGGAAGGGATTCACAAATCCAATAAACTGAAATGTAAACCTTAACCACGGTTAACAACATGAAGTGCCATGACTTGCACCAGGCCTCATCCTGCCTCACAACTAAGTTTGATACTGTTATCAAAAGGCCAGCAGCCATTTCTGCTGAGGAGTTCGTAACTCCCTAACTCCTTACAGACATCTGAAGGCAGCCCTTTTTAGGGAAGCTTTTAATATCTGAAGGACTATTGTATTTTAATATTTTGTTGGAAGCCGCCCAGAGTGGCTGGGGAAACCCAGCCAGATAGGTGGGGTATAAATAATACACCATCATCATTATCTAAAAACTTCATCTCACACAGAGAAAGAATCCTCTTTGGGTGGCTTATTCATTCAGAAAACTGGACTTCTAGAGTGGGAGAAATAACCAGTGGCAGGTTTCAGCTAAAACCCCATGGCTCTACAACACAATAAGTATTGGGGAAATAAATATTGGGTTGTATCTAGACCCACTGAAATTAAAGGACATGGCTAACTTAAGTCGATCAGTGTCAATGGGCTTACTCTGAATATAACTCATACTGGATACAACCCATAAAAATGAAACTCCTCTTGTCAGAACACAAAAGCCTTCCTTCCTTCCTTCCTTCCTTCCTTCCTTCCTTCCTTCCTTCCTTCCTTCCTTCCTTCCTTCCTTCCTTCCTTCCTTCCTTCCTTCCTTCCTTCCTTCCTTCCTTCCTTTTTCTCTCTGTCTCTGTCCAAAACTTCAAATACTGTACCACATACATACATACATATCTCCTCCTATTTACTGGCTTCTAAAGAACAACTTCCACCCCCCTCTTCCCACCCTGATTCCCTTTCTCGTTTCTAGGCTCAACTGTAAGGGGCCCCGGTTCAACTGCGTAATTAGGAATAAGACTGGACTTAAAAAGCCGTTTGTAAGCAGGAAAAGTGTTAACACACAAACCCCAACACAAAGGCTGAGCTGCTTCTCGATTAGCTGACAAATGCCCCCCCCCCAACCTTCAACTTCAACAGATTAGCTGCAGACTGACCGTTTCTGAAATAATCTGGCGCACCGCTCTGAATTTCATTTAAGCTATGCTCCTGTGCATGATTAAGGACCATCCACGCATTGCAACTGCTGAGAGAAACACCAGTGTTTCTTGTACTGAACTCTTAACATGTGGATATCCTCTGTCCCCGTGCACACGCTTCTTTAAACACTTGTGTACACGGCAATTTAATGATTTCCACACTTTTGTATGAAATCACTGTTAGACGTTCCCTCCAGGAAACTGGTACCAACACTGGTGTATTCTGACAGCAATTGCAATGTGTGGATTGGATTTGAGCTTTTATCTGGAAAATAAGTCCCGGTGAAATCGCCATGGGATCAGGCTGTTCATGTGAACCCACCGGCAAGAGGTTTTGTGGCTATAATACTTCTAAAGTGGTTTTGGGGTTGCGCTCCCGCTACTTCTGAAGTCCTCAAGCGACCCTCCGCTTGCGTCGTAACATTATCTTTGCTTCTCAAAACTCAAGATAGCAATTTGTCCGTCCGTTTGTATATATAAGATATATGCTATACATAATGTGCATAAAATAATACACCAATGAGAAAAAGAAAAGAAACAATACCCAGTGCAATTTTTCTTTTTTGGGTGGGGGGCAAAAAGAGAGAGAATTTTATCCCCTCTGAATGTCTAATCTGGAATGGGGGTTTCAGGGTCGGATGCAAGGGGGACGGGGACAGGAGGAAAGCGAAGGAGACAAAACCGTGAAGACAAGAGGAGTAGAAGAAAGGAGGGGGGGAAGAATGGGGGCGTCTCTTTGCCTGACAAAAGCTGTCAATTACCAGTGTCTGCTGTGGAACGTGTCTGCCTTTGTCCCCCCAAAAGACATCTGCTGCGTTCTGCCTCCTGCCAGTTGGTCACTGCAAGCCAGGAGGCGTCTGGTGAAAGCCATCCCTGCTTGGCTCTCCGCGCTCCCTATTCAAATCCGCCGTGTTCTTTCTCGAACCGAAACAATGACCCGGCGGGATGTGGAGCTGAATGAGCAATGGGGGCGGGATGGAAAAAAGGGGAGCCTCGGAACAAAAAGGGCAGGCACGGAGGGAGTGGGGTGGCGATGGCACTTGAGGACACGGCTGAAAAGAAACATGCTTCGCCCCCATGAACATATTCGTAAGCATGCTGGGAGTTTGTCGTCTTAGGTATCTTGACCACAAAAGGTCGCTGGGTCCTTTCCCTGGTTGCTGTAGCTCAGTTCCTTGCCCAAATCCTTTCTTCTCTCTCTCTCTCCTGTTGTGTTTTGCTTTCTGTTTTGTTTTTAAAGTGCGTGTCTTCCTCCTCCTGGCTCTCCACCAACCCCGCCTCCCTCTCAGGCTGTCAGTTTCTGGATTGTCTTGTTGTAGTACTGCGTGATGGGGGGAGTCAGGGGGTTCCAGTTGTTGGCGTGCAGCTCAATGACCTCGAGGAGGAGGGACCGGGTCAGCATGGACTCCGAGGGGCACAGCATCTTGTCGCGGGCAATCGCCAGGAGCTCCATCATCATCTCGGGCAGCTGCTCCTCCAGGAGCCGGCCGGTGCTTTGCAGCTGTCAAGAGAGAGAGAGAGAGAATGAGAACGGGGGTCAGATGCTGGGCGTCAAAGAGGCCCTGCCCTGCCCTGCTGCCACCAAGTCCACCTTCTCTCCCCACCTGGGAAGAAAGGAGGTGGAGAAGGGAGCCTCATCTCGTTTTGCTTTTCTTCGGGCAAGCTTATACATTTCGCACTGCCAATGAACAGCCAGGCTAAGTTCAAACAAACGGCTGGTTTTGGTGTACAAAGTCCTATATAGCTTGGGACAAGGATACCTAAACTATCATCTCATCTCTTATATACTGTGCTCTGCCAGAGAGGGCGTCCTGCAGATATTTAGTTTATTAATTCAATTTGTATACCACCCTTCATCCGTAGGTCTCAGGGCGGTTCCACATCATAAAAATACATGATAAAAGAAGACCAAAACAAACCAATGACACCCCTCCCTCCCTCTTTAGGAGGTCCAGTTCAAATGATAACAGAATACAGCCTTTAGCATGGTGGCAACTCCTCTCTGAAGGCAGATGTTTCCTCTGTTGTCTAGTGAGAATCTGCTAAAGGCCTTTTTTCAACAAGCCTTTTAAATGAACAGTTCTATCCCATTCTGTATCTGCATTGGTTTTGATTTTTTTTTTAATTGACTCTAAAAAGTATAAACATACAAAAAAAAACACCCCCAAACACAATTCAAAATCCAAATATCATGATTACTCTGCATATCCTGACTTCCCCCCACCCCTTCCATGGGTCCAAATGATAATGTTTACAACCGCATATCAATACTTGTCCAAATTTTATCCTTCCAAATTATCCATACTTTCTGTTACTTTACAAGTGGTGTTTAAAATCCTGCTAATGTTTTAAACCTGCTTACAATGGTCTTGTAAATACATTATAAACATTCCTTGTGCTGGTCGAGAACCGTAACAATAAATTAACTAACTAACTAACTAACTAACTAACTAACTAACTAACTAACTTATAAACATTCCCCATTCTTTTTTAAAGTTCTTGTCCTCTTGATTTCTGAGCTTTCCAGTTAATTTTGCCATTTCAGCATAGTCCATCAACTTGGGTTTGCCATTCTTCTCTGGTTGGGGTTGTTTCTTCTTTCCATCTTTGAATTTGTTATTGTATGAAAAACCATTTTAATTGTGCTTAAATGCATAGCTGTCAACCTTCCCTTTTCTTGCTGGAAATTCCCTTATTCCAGCGCCGTTTCCTGCTGCTATCCTGGATTGTTAGATATAAGTGTAGACTGTTCCTGGGACAGGTGAGGCTGCTGATACCTTATTTTCAAATCCAAAAGTTGACAGCTATGCTTATATGTGAGACAGTTTTAATGACTGGTGCTTTTATTTTTAAGCTCCCCCCCCCAAGTGTGCTTTTATAGGAAGAAATTCATAAATGGAAATAAACAAACAGTGACATTATTTTGATTCAGATCCTGCCTTTCAAATGCAACATCAGGGCGGCTGGACACAGCAACCCTATGGCCCTATTTGGATATTTACTCTTGCAGGATTACAATTTATTTTATTTATGGCAGTAATACCCAGGGTCATCTTTAGCATATGCAGGGTGCAAAGATCCGCCCAGCGCCCCCAAATTTAGTTTAGCCGCCCCCAAATTAACTTTCGTTGAGCTTCTTTTGTTGGGAGGGGGAAAGCCAAAGTTGTTGACCTTTTTAGGGGGGGCAAACTCAAAGTTATTGAGCTTTTTTTTGGAGGGGGTCATTCATCTGTAACAACGACACAGCTGAAAAAACTGCTTTTGTTTCTTGACTCGTCGGTACTTTGGCTCAATTGCTTTTCACTGCCGCCAATTCAGAGGGTATACAGTAGCTGTACATTTGGCACCTGGGTGCCCTGCATCCCTTGCACCCCCGGTAAAGACGGCCCTGGTAATACCCCACCTTTTTCTCCAAGCAGCTCAAGGTCTTCCAGGTCCCAGTCTATCCACTACACCATGGGTGTGTGTGTGTGAGAGGTGCAAACGATTATTGGCCAGGCTCTCCCCACCCTCTTTCCCATCCATTGACTGATTTTCAACCATAGAGAGACCAACAGAAAAACCAAAAAACCCCAGGGGGGCCAATCTCCTGGCCTGCATCTCAAAATGAAAACGTCAGTATTCGTACCTCCATTGCACAGCAAAGGACAGCGTCTTCCTTTATGTCCTGAGACTGCAACAACTGTAAAAATACAAGAAAGCAAAAAGATGCCACTTAGAAAACCCTGCCTTGTACTAGATATTTTTCTCAGCTTTCATATTAATCCGTCCATTAGATTGGGGGTGGGTGGGGA
Organism: Zootoca vivipara; assembly: GCF_965207765.1. Classification (NCBI taxonomy): domain Eukaryota; kingdom Metazoa; phylum Chordata; class Lepidosauria; order Squamata; family Lacertidae; genus Zootoca; species Zootoca vivipara. Next base: position 53,231,582 of record NC_142593.1, read on the forward strand.
GTACCTGCGGCCTGCGGGAGACTGTTGGACTTCATCTCCCATGAGCCCCACCTAGAATGGCCAATGGTCAGGGAGGATGAGAGCTTAGTCCAGCAATGTCTGGAGCAGGCATCCCCAAACTGCGACCCTCCAGATGTTTTGGCCTACAACTCCCATGATCCCTAGCTAACAGGAGCAGTGGTCAGGGATGATGGGAATTGTAGTCCAAAACATCTGGAGGGCCAAAGTTTGGGGATGCCTAGTTTGGAGGGCTACAGCTTCCCCGTCCTTTAGACCAGCTTCCCGCAACCTTGCACCCTTCAGAATGAACAATAGTCAGTTGTCAGGGACTGGCTGGAACCCTGAAGAGTGGGGCACTGGGAGAAGTGGGGGTTGGAGACTGACTTGGAAGAAGAGGGTCAATGATCTGGGGGAGCCTGGAACAGCCCGGAGGTGAGAGGCAGAGGCAGGAGAAGCTGCAGGATTGGAGAGTAAAGAATGGGTGCAGGAGGAGAGAGAGATCAGGCTGGTGTAGAGTCAAGGCATTCCACACCTCCACCTCCACTGTCTCCTGGGACCAAGAGAGGATCGGAGCAGGGGCAGGTTACACACAGGCACAGTCATCGTCTGCTTCCACGCAGCTTGCGTGGGCAAGATACATAAGCTGAGGTCTCTGTTGCGGCAACTGTTGCGGCAACTTCTTGAACACCACAGTTCAAGAAGGATATTGACAAGCTGGAACGTGTCCAGAAGAGGGCAACCAAAATGGTCAAAGGCCTGGAAACAATGCCTTATGAGGAACGGCTTAGGGAGCTGGGTATGTTTAGCCTGGAGAAGGAAAGGTTAAGGGGTGATATGATAGCCATGTTCAAATATATAAAAGGATGTAATATAGAGGAGGGGAAAAAGTTGTTTTCTGCTGCTCCAGAGAAGCGGACACGGAGCAATGGATTCAAACCACAAGAAAGAAGATTCCACCTAAACATTAGGAAGAACTTCCTGACAGTAAGAGCTGTTCGGCAGTGGAATTCGCTACCAAGGAGTGTGGTGGAGTCTCCTTCTTTGGAGGTCTTTAAGCAGAGGCTTGACAGGCATATGTCAAGAATGCGTTGATGGTGTTTCCTGCTTGGCAGGGGGTTGGACTGGATGGCCCTTGTGGTCTCTTCCAACTCTACGATTCTATTCTCTATGATTCTAACTGCCTCAGCAGGTGCATGCCAAGGAGTAGCTGAGAGACGTAGGATGGATGGATGGACACGCCTTCCCCTAACTTAATAAGTGCACTTTTGACAATAAATAGCTAATTCCTCACTCTGGACATTCCCTGACAGCGCCATGATAGTCAGAGATGGTGGGTATTGTACTGCAAAACACGCCGAGGGCACCAGGTTGGGGAAGGTTGCTCCAGACCTTCCCTTCCCCATGGCTGTCTTCTTTGTCCACCAGGGCCACCCAAATGTCTCTGGGAGGACCCCAGGCAGGGCAGGCTGGAGACAGCCATCTCTCGCTGCTTGTCTCTTCTGCCTTTGAAGGAAGGAAATACCGGGAGCCGAGTTAATCTCCTTCATCAGGCGAGGAGCGGCCTTTGCTTTTGGAGCTAGAATAACACTGTGCAGAAGATTCCTTGGCATTCCATGTGGGAGAACCACCCAACCGGCAGACTACGTTTCCTGGCTGTCTGAAGCTGCACTAACTTTGTGAGAAGAGGATGTGACTTCATCCGAAGAACTCTGGGAAACATAAAGCACGAGAAAGACGCACACACGACCCGGGTGCAAGAGAAGGCATTCTGAAAGCTCCTCGCCCATCAAGTGATAGGGGGCTCAGTCTGTTTCCAGGCATCCCCTATGGGCAGTGCTATGCCATCCATGTTTATATTTCTCAGGAGAGGACTCTGGCAGGTCACCCCAGAGCAAGGACAAGGAAAGGGAAGTGATGAAAGCAACACCATGTGAGTGACAAAGCCTTTTCCAAGGAGATGGCATTCAGCCTCACTCATCATTCTTATTGCTTCCCCCCCCCCCCAAATATTTTAACTAGACCTGGAAATGGGAAGAGGGAGGGCATTTCCTCTGCCAGCTGGCACGACATTCCTCTTCCAGGAGCGGCTCACTGTGGGTTTACCGGTGGAGCTGAAACAGTAGCTGATCTGCAACGCTTACAGATAAAATAGCTGGTGTTGGTGCCCTTGGCACTGCAGAAGGGCCAAGCTGCCATGTCTATGAGAGGGTCAAATCCTGCCGCTGAGCAAATTACAGAGAGGAGTTCTGTATAAAGGTGCTGGACAAGCTGCTACCACACTGAAGGTTGTCTACCCTTAAGGAGGCAGTGATGTACCTCCTGTTTAAGATGTCTTTCCTGACTCCAGAATTTTGGACAACTATCGGCTAGTTGCAAATGTCTGCTTTGGGGGCAAGTGCTCAAGAAGGTGATGGTGCTTAGAGGAATATATTAAAAATACTAATCTGCCAAAAATAAAGGAGGAACAATTATTGATTCTAAATACTGTATCCAAATAACAGCTCAAGAAGTTTTAGAGGTAATAAATTGGACAAAAAGTGGTAAGTCTCCAGGGCCAGATGGACTAACGGCAAAATATGATAAAAAGTTAAGTGAACAATTAGTGAATCCATTGAAAGATGTGATGAATGAGATTTTAAAGGCAGGTGAAATCCCAGGAACATGGAAGGAAGCTTATATAACAGTAATTCCAAAACAAGTTGGTTGGTTGCATTACAGACAATTAAATGAAATGTTTAAGGAGGATTACAAAAAAGAAGTGTGCATGCACACGAAAGCTCATACCAATGACAAACTTAGTTGGTCTCTAAGTTGCTACTGGAAGGATTTTTTTTTCCAACTATGCCAGACCAACACGGCTACCTACCTTTAACTTAAAAAAAAGGGCTTAGCTATACAATTTCTAGATTTCAAAAGGAGGTTATAGAAGATGTGAAACTACTGAAGAAAGCATACAGCATTCTGCTAGAATGGGAAACGAAAGACAAGGAGGTCAAATCAGTTATGATCAAATGGGCGCAAGATATAGGACATAATATACAATTTGAGGATTGGGGGAAATTGTGGAAGGAAGGTAATGGTGCTTCAACACAAAGGGAAGCCATTTCAGTCTGTTTCCGGGCCCAGTTTTGGCACTGTGATAGCCTTGGGTGTTTTGCTTGAGGACCTTTGTCAGGAAAGGGAGAGCACATGCTTTTCAATATCTAGGTGAAGCTGCTGAGATATGTCCTCAGAGGATCTGGAACAGGGAGGAACCAATATGCACTGTTTCTCTGTTCCACCTGAGGCAGGATAGCGGCTGGATGTGGGCCAATAACCCCAAAAACCTGAATCTAGGAAAGACAGGCGCTATGGGCTGCAGGTCTTTGGGTCCATGATTTTGAGGTGGTTTTCCAGATGTGATTGAGCTCCTCTTGAAAGAGCAGGTACACATCTTGGGGTTGCTCCCTGATCCAGCTTTGTTGCTTGAAGCTCATGCAATTTCAGTGGCAAGGAGTGCCTGCTTCCAGCTCTGGCTGATCTGCCAGCTCCAGCCACTTTTGCCTTACCCCCCCTCCCTCCAGCTCCAGAATCAGAGAAGGATATATTTGAGCATTGTGGGATTCTGTCCTGCATTTGTGGCCACACAGCAATCCACAGTGCAGAAGGCAAGAGGGGCAGCAGTCTGCACCACGCGCCGTGAAGTCTCCAGTTCAAATCCTACCTCAACCATGAGCTACTAGGTGGCTTTAGTCAGGCTGTTCTCTCTCTTATCCTCAGCTTTTCCACCTGCACTATGGGGATAATAATATTGGGTATTATTTAAAAAGGGCCGTTGCAAGGATTCCTGAGATAATATACATGAAGCGCTTTGAAAAATGTAGCATTTTAAGAATGACGATGTTCAGTTTTCTAGTATGAAATGGGAGGGGAGGGGGAGGGGGAGGGAATCTGACTGTAGGGGACGTTTCTGGTTTAATGCTACAATGCCAAGGTAAAGGTAAAGGGACCCCTGACCATTAGGTCCAGTCGTGACCGACTCTGGGGTTCAGGCGCTCATCTTGCATTATTGGCCGAGGGAGCCGGCGTACAGCTTCCGGGTCATGTGGCCAGCATGACTAAGCCGCTTCTGGCGAACCAGAGCAGCACACGGAAACGCCGTTTACCTTCCCGCTGGAGCGGTACCTATTTATCTACTTGTACTTTGAGGTACTTTCGAACTGCTAGGTTGGCAGGAGCTGGGATCGAGCAATGGGAGCTCACCCCGTCGCGGGGATTCGAACCGCCAACCTTCTGATCGGCAAGCCCTAGGCTCTGTGGTTTAACCCACAGCGCCACCCGCGTCCCTACTTCAATGCCAAACAGAGCAGTAATTGTTTTTGAAACTGTTTTCAGGTTGGTGGTTTTTTGTTTTTGTTTTAATCAAGTGTATAAATCTTGTGAAATGAAAAAAACAAACAAACACGAAACAAACAATCAAACAAACAAATAAAATTTTCAGCCTCTGGGCTGCTGTGCCAGAGGAGCAGGACCCCCTCCCCACAACCCATCTCACACGTGGTGGATGTCTAAGTGACAGAGGGCCTTTTCAGTGGTGGCACCTAAATGGCTGGAACTTCTTCCCAAGGGAGACTTTCCTGGCCCCATCATTTATAGGAGGTTAAGAGTGACCAGCTCAGCTCCTTAGGGACTAATGGTGGTAACAACTAGGCCATGGGTGTGTGGCCTATACATGGATTGGGAAATCATCTTTTCAGAGGGGAAGGGCCATAGCTCACGGATGCAACCTCTGCTTTGCATGCAGGAAATCCCAGGTTCAGTCCATTGCATCTTCAGGTGGGACTGGCAATGACTCTTGCCTGATGCCCTTGAAAGCCATTGGCAGTCACTCAAACAATACTGCGCTAGATAGGCCAATGGATTGATTGGTCTAAGGTAGCTTCCTAAGATACACGCAGCAGTTTCAGAGGGCTTTTGGGAAAGCAGATAATTAATCTCTCCTATGCCCCACACCTCATTCTTGCAGTCCTCTAAACTGCAACGAGCTTTTACAGTATTGCTGTTTCGGCTGTGATTTAAAAACAAAAAAACACCAACTAAACAAACCGAAGTCTCTTGGGTAGCTGTGCTCTTCGTGATAAGTCCTGCAAGGCTACTTTTCCTTTATTTGAAACACTGCATTGTTGCGGTGCTCAATGGCTGGGATTAAACACACTCCCATAGCTTTCTAAGAATGGAAGCAAACATGAATGGAAAAAAAAGTTAAACAAAACACAGATGAAAATGAAATGACTCAGGGAAACGCTTCCTGGGGCTAGATCGCAGTTAAACTGTCTGCCTTTAATAATATAAAACTCACGAGAGCTGAGAGGGTTAGTGCAAATATTCCAAAAAGTTTTTTTTTTGCTGCCTCTTGCAAACTTTAAGAAGACTCTGCAGTGAACTGGTGGCAGCAATGGCCTGTGGGTTAACTAGCAAAATGCCTGTCCTCATCTCAGCATAGGGATTCCTATGCTTCACCACTCCTTAGCCACCTTGCCAATTCCAGCCCGTTTACTCTGTCCAATATAACATCACAATATTGCAACCTGGGAGTCACCCCAAATTAAATTATGGAACCCTTTGCCACAGGATGTGGTGAAGGTCAGCTTTGAGGGCTTCAAAAGCGGATTCGAGAAATTCATAGTGCAGAAAGATCTATCAGCGGCTCCTTGTTTCACTTGGCTAAGTGAAACCCTCCGAGTTCAGCAGCAGTAGAGCCCCTCAAATGAGCTTCTGGGGAACATCAGTAAAAAGAGATCCGCTGCACTTAGGTCCTGCTTCCCATTGGCAAGGAGCAGGATGCTAGGCTAGATGGCTCTCTGGCCTGATCCAGTCTCATCTTAACGTTTCTAAATGTGTGTGAGAATAATGGTAAGAGTGGAATTCAACCGTCGGCAAAAGGATTTCTCCTTGAGCGACAGAATTTTCTTCCCTTCTCCCAGCCTGCCCCGTAAATCTGCCCTATTGCTTCCAACAATCCCCTGGAGCAAATTTGGGGACCATGGCAGGAATCTCTCCCAATCCTACCTAGAGATGCCAGGGATGGAGCCTGGGACCTTCTGCTTGGAAGGCAGATGTTCTACCACTGAGCTATGGCCCACCTTCTCTAAGACGACGAGGGGGTGGGGGAGAGAAGGGGAGGAAGTCCTTTGTTTTGCAAGTGGAAGTCGTTCTATCCGAGTAATTATTGAGCGGAATCCTGCCCTCAGCCCTGTCTCAGGCTCCTTTCCTTGCTGCGACAGGAGACTCGACTGAGCCGAACGTTGGGAAACGGCTTTTGCACAGTAAGCCTGCAGGGCTTTTGTTTGGACCAATTATATGGTCCCTGCTGCTGTTCCTTCGTCTCCTGCTCTCCTTCCTATGGGCTCCCAGATCGCTGCAGTGCTGCAGCAACAGCAAAATTACGGTTCGGTGCAACTCTTAAATGATACAGCCTCTCCGCCTAGCATCCCTGTTCCCGTTAGGGCTCCTGAAATATTACACTGGAATACTAAATCCACTGGAATACTAAAGAAATGGGAGTGCCTGATCACCTCATCTGTCTCCTGAGAAATCTCTATGTGGGACAAGAAGCTACAGTTAGAACTGGATATGGAACAACTGATTGGTTCAAAATTGGGAAAGGAGTACAAGGTTGTATATTGTCTCCCTGCTTATTTAACTTATATGCAGAATTCATCATGCGAAAGGCTGGACTAGATGAATCCCAAGTCGGAATTAAGATTGCTGGAAGAAATATCAACAACCTCAGGTATGCAGATGACACTACCTTGATGGCAGAAAGTGAGGAGGAATTGAAGAACCTTTTAATGAGGATGAAAGAGGAGAGCGCAAAATATGGTCTGAAGCTCAACATCAAAAAAACCAAGATCATGGCCACTGGTCCCATCACCTCCTGGCAAATAGAAGGGGAAGAAATGGAGGCAGTGAGAGATTTTACTTTCTTGGGCTCCTTGATCACTGCAGATGGTGACAGTAGCCACGAAATTAAAAGACGCCTGCTTCTTGGGAGAAAAGCAATGACAAACCTAGACAGCATGTTAAAAAGCAGAGACATCACCTTGCCAACAAAGGTTCGTATAGTTAAAGCTATGGTTTTCCCAGTACAGTGGTACCTCGGTTTATGAACACAATTGGTTCCGGAAGTCTGTTCATAAACTGAAGCGTTCATAAACTGAAGCGAACTTTTCCATTGAAAGTAATGGAAAGTGAATTAATCCGTTCCAGACGGTCCGCGGAGTAAGCGTTCATAAACTGAAGCAAACTTTCCCATTGAAAGTAATGGAAAGTGGATTAATCCGTTCCAGACGGGTCCGCGGAGTACTTAAACTGAAGCGTTCATAAACTGAAGCATGGGTGTAATTGGTTCCGGAAGTCTGTTCATAAACTGAAGCGTTCATAAACTGAAGCAAACTTTCCCATTGAAAGTAATGGAAAATGAATTAATCCGTTCCAGATGGGTCCATGGCGTTCATAAACCGAAAATTCATAAACCGAGGTGTTCATAAACCGAGGTTCCACTGTAGTGATGTATGGAAGTGAGAGCTGGACCATAAAGAAGGCTGATCACCGAAGAATTGATGCTTTTGAATTATGGTGCTGGAGGACTGCATGAAGTTCAAACCTATCCATTCTGAAGGAAATCAGCCCCGAGTGCTCACTGGAAGGACAGATCCTGAAGCTGAGGCTCCAATACTTTTGGCCACCTCATGAGAAGAGAAGACTCCCTGGAAAAGACCCTGATGCTGGGAAAGATGGAGGGCACAAGGAGAAAGGGATGACAGAGGGCGAGATGGTTGGACAGTGTTCTCGAAGCTACGGACATGAGTCTGACCAAACTGCGGGAGGCAGTGCAAGACAGGAATGCCTGGCGTGCTATGGTCCATGGGGTCACAAAGAGTCGGACACGACTAAACAACTAAACAACAACAACTAAATCCACATCCATTTGCCCACAATGCTTTTCATGTGTATCCCTCCATGATAATCATTCCAAGGCAACTCTCGAGAAGGGACAAGTCAGGGCTGGGTGTCCTTCCTTCCTTCCTTCCTTCCTTCCTTCCTTCCTTCCTTCCTTCCTTCCTTCCTTCCTTCCTTCCTTCCTTCCTTCCTGTTGGTAGAAGCCCTTTGTTCTAAAAATAAAACAAGGGAAACTGGCGGAGAAAGGGCTGCACAGGGCTTATCAAGCGTTAATAAGGAAAAGGTGAGGGGGTGGCAGTCTGGAAGCTGCAAAACGGGGGCCCCATTGTCAAACATGCTGTGTGACTCGTCACTGGCTGACCCTGGAGCCGCCTTACCTCCCTGAGGCAGGTATAGATGGGGCAGACGAGGACTCGGAAGGGCTCCGCAGTGCTGCTCCTCATGGTGCCAAAGACCTCACAGAGGAAGGTGATGAAGCCCAGCCAGCGCTCCACGTCGCTCTGCTGCAGCTCTTCCCGCACGGTGAAGTCTTTCTGCAAAAAAGAAGAAGGGGAGGAAGAGACAGGGCTTCAGAATGCGGAGAGGCAGATCTCTTCCATTACAAGGTCCCAGGGGCAGGTTGCATTATTAATTCTTCTTTTTATTAAATTCATAATCAATTCATTAAATTTGTATACCGCTCTATACCTGCAGGTCTCAGGGCTGTTGCAACATAAAATCACAACATAAAGACACAAAATGAAAAACAACAACTCCTTGGAAGATTAGCAGAGCGCATAACGTGTGGGAACCGAAGCAAAATGGAAAGAGTTGGACCAGGCTTCCTCAAACTCGGCCCTCCAGATGTTTTGGACTACAATTCCCATCATCCCTGACCACTGGTCCTGTTAGCTAGGGATCATGGGAGTTGTAGTCCCAAAACATCTGGAGGTCCAGAGGTTGCCTATGCCTGAGTTGAACTATGCATCTTGCATCTTGGTGCCACATCAAAAGACATGTTATCTACGCAAAGTTTTCCGGGGAGCAAACGGGAGAAGCAGTAAGGGATAGCACAGTAAGGTTTACCACTTGTTTAATGAAGCAAGATCATCTCAGCAAAGAAATCCAGAAACTGAAGCCTATAAATAGGACAGGTGTGTCTTGTATGTACAGGTGAGTAGGCCCAACAGTGGATACAACAACTCCATCTCTCTGGCAGCCTCCTGACCTATCCCTAGTCCTCTTCCTTAGAAATCCAACGGCTGCCCCTGAAATCCCCAGCTTCTGAGGTAAAGCTTATTGTTTCTCTCTTGCTTCCTGCAACCATAAAGGTAAAGGGACCCCTGACCATTAGGTCCAGTCGTGACCGACTCTGGGGTTACGGCGCTCATCTCGCTTTATTGGCCGAGGGAGCCGGCGTATAGCTTCCAGGTCATGTGGCCAGCATGACAAAGCCGCTTCTGGCGAACCAGAGCAGCACACGGAAACGCCGTTTACCTTCCCGCTGGAGCGGTACCTATTTATCTACTTGTACTTTGAGGTACTTTCGAACTGCTAGGTTGGCAGGAGCTGGGATCGAGCAATGGGAGCTCACCCCGTCGCGGGGATTCGAACCGCCAACCTTCTGATCGGCAAGCCCTAGGCTCTGTGGTTTAACCCACAGCGCCACCCGTGTCCCTCTCCTGCAACCATGGACCACATCAATAGGTTTTGAAAGCTGCGAAGGGTCCCGTGATTTCCAAGGCATGATCCACCCCATGGATTCCGGATTATGATTTAGGCAGCAAAACAAAACAGCTGTGCTAAAGCAAAAAAATTAAAAAGGGGGGCAGAAAAGCCATGCATCCATTTGTGTGGGTTTATAAAGATTTTTGATCCCGCCCTGTCTCAAGAGCCGCCAGTGGAAAAACGCTTTAAGACACAGAAAAACAGAAGAAGGAAAACTACCCTGAACCCCACCAGGCAAATCCCAGGGGATGAAAGCCCCTTGCATGAGAGTTGCTCCCGATGGCTTCATTCCCCCCCCCCCCCCCATGGAAATACACGATTCACACATGGAAATACACCTTACACACATACAACAAGCACCACAGGAACGCATCCCTCTATGAAGATACGCCTCATACATAGTAATTAAGCTTCAGAAAATCTCTGTAGGTTGGGGGCTCCCCATCCCTGTTCTGAACCAACAAGTTGGAGAAAAAGCCTATTGTGTTAATTGGAAACGGATTCCGAGTAAGTTTTGGTAGCACCGCATTTCTGATTGTGAAGACTTTGGGCACAGGGGGGAGGCAGCCCCGACATTTTGATGGGATTCCTCTAATGCCACCCCTTAGCCCATGGGAAACTGTAGGGCGAAGATATACTACAGAGCTGCATAAAACAATTCATTTGCTAGGGCACACAACTGGCACTTGGGCAACGTGGGTTTGCTCTAAAATGTGGAAAGGTTACAAACTCGCACAACACACAAGCATATTTTAGGGCTGCGTTCTATCCACGTGTTTTGACTTTTCAGCTGAAAGCATCAGGGCTCAGAAATGCCAAACATAGGCAGGATTGTGTCCTTGATTTGGTATTTCTTTAAACTCTGCTTCCGAAGGCAAGTCCCTATACATATATATGATCTGGAAACCAAACCTTTAAAAAGTGCAAGGCAGGCCCGCTTTTCATCTTAACTAACAAATTCTGGGAGATTTTATGTTTTGACTACGGCCAGAGCAATGGGGTTTGTTGCCAGCTCAAAGGCTTCAAATAGAAAATGCACCTCTCCATATTTATCACTGGCAATGGGCTGCCATTAGCTGTAAGTAGTTCATGCTGGGTGCTTTAAAGGCTGCTGTGAAGCTGGCCAGATAACTAAAAATATGTGAACTATAACACACCGGTGATCCTTGCTGGCTTTCCGTTATTTTAAGCTCTTATTTTAAGCTCTCCTCGATGCCAATAAATCCCTTCAAAGAAAACGTTCCTAATAATACAGTTATAAAAACTCCCATTTCCCTCGATGGCTATAAGAAGGGTCCAGATAGGACTTTGAGAAACTGCATGTCTAGATGTCTGCATGTGCATATATTAGCAACGAGGAGTTCACATTTTAAAGCAATCCAACCCAGCCCTCACTTCCGGGACTTTTATGTGGATCAGAATGCCATGATCAATTAAACTACGCACTTCTCAAAATCCTGTGATGTTGTTTGGGTTAAAATAAATGCATAGAAAGACACAGTAGGTAGGAGCTTGGTTTCAATCTCAGTAGCGATGCCACACGCGTATACGTTGCCTCAATAATCCATAGAACAACCTTGTAAGGTAGGTCGGTACTATTACCACTGACATCAGAAGAGCTCTGCAGGGTCTGAGCAAAGGTCCTACATCAGTGATGGGCAACCTTTTGAGCTTGGTGTGTCAAAATTTTCCAAAAAACTGAGCATAACTCGGGTGGTGTGTCACTTTGAGGAAAAACCCCATAATTTAGTGATATTTATAGTTTACAAAACAGAGATGTATAATTGTAATATATAACTGTATTTAATAAACCAAAAACTAATTATTTAACCAAACCAAACCAAACCAAAAACCCCTTATTTATCACAAAGTGCCCAGAGTCCTTGAGCTTTTTTGGGGGGAGCTGCTGACCAAAGTTTTGGAAGTTTTTTGGGGTGTGTGTGCAAAAGTTGCTTTGCTTTTGGGGGGGTTATGCCCCAAAGCTGCTGCGCTTTTTTTGAGGGGCAAAGAGAACAGAAATAAATGACGAATAATACCTTCGCTGGAACTAACACACAGCTACCAGCAACAACAACAACAAAAGGATCCGGGTTCCAACAGCGGAGACAAGCTGTAGCGTGAGGAGGAGCGGGAGAACAAATGGGGGGGACGGACGACAACAGAGCGAATGGGCCAATGGGGCGCGTGCCAGCAGTGAGGGCTCTGTGTGTCACGCCTGACACGCGTGTCATAGGTTCAACATCACTGTCCTACATCCTGTTTCCAAAAAATGGGCAGCCAGAGGTTTTCTGGGCACCCACAAAATATTGATTGTTATGGCGGAGTATAGTGGTTACTCTAGCCTTGTAAATAGGCCCACCAAATTTACTGGCCTGCAATAATAATAATAATAATAATAATAATAATAATAATAATAATAATAATAAATTTTTATTTATACCCCGCCCTCCCCAGTCAAAACCGGGCTCAGGGCGGCTCACACCAATAAAATTACAATAAAACATAAAAAAGCAATCAATTAAAATACAGACCAAAATACAGTATTAAAATTTAAAATGCAGCCTCATTTCGAGTAGTCCACAAATTCAAGCCATGAGGGAGGAAAAACACTGTCCGCTAGCTTGCTGGAAGCCAGCAGGAGAGGGGCAAAGCTCTTGGCCAACCTCCTCACTTGCCTGAATGGAGCTCCATGCTGCTGGGCTAGAGCTTAAACGCAAAGCTAGTTTACTTTTCTCCCCGTTGGCGTAAGCACCCATTCACTTAAACAGGAGGAAGGAAAGGATGCCGTTGGGAGAAATGTGTGTGTGTGTGTGTGTGTGTGTGTGTGTGTGTGTGTGTGTGTGTGTGAACCTGCTCTCACTGACCCCATCCATTGAAAACCAAGCCTTGTGGGATTTAGCCAGCCTCTCTCCCCACAGTGTCCCATGCATGGTCTCTTGGCCATGCGAAGAGTGTGACAGAATGCTGGAAACCGGATTGTATATATAGACAGGCAGATATAGATGCCAGTCAAGAGAAATTTGTGCATGTCATGAATTCATGCGTGCAGAAATCCGGTCATGGTTCTTATTACTGCGGTTGCTTTATACAGCAGATTCTCTATGGCCCAACTGGCCACGTCACAAATAGCTCAGCCCGGCAGCCTCCGCTTCATGGTGCAAAATCCCCCTTGCTGTTAAGTTTCCCCGCCACCCCCACATTTCCCCCCCCTTTCCTTAGAAGCCCAAGGGAGGCAGCTGGAACTCCCGGGAGGCCTCTCTGACAAGTTTGTGTTGCGGTGTGAAAAGGCAGCCTGCTGCCAGATGTTAACAGAGCCAGGGCTTGGATGCTTCGCAAGGGCGGCAGGAGGAAGTGGGCTCGGGGCAGGCCGACGAGGGCTTTGGGGGGTTCCTGGATGGGGACCCCACTGTTTAGAAGCCTGTCTCACGTGTAGGTGGTAATGGGCTCGCGACACCACCCAAACAGGTTTGCAAGGAACTGCGAGTTCACAGCAATTTGTCAGACAAAGAAATCAGGGAAGCAAATGCTATACGGTCCCACCTTGGAAGTCAAACGGAATCCGTTCCGGAAGTCCAACTTCCAAAACATTTGAAAACCAAAGCGCGGCTTCTGATTGGCTGCAGGAGCCAACTCATTTCCGGGTTTGCGGCATTCGGGAACCAAAACATACGAGAACTAAGCTGTTTGAAAACTGAGGTATGACTGTATATAGGTGTGTCTGCCTTCTGTCTTTATTTAGTTATCGATCGATCGGGATCAATCTATCCATCCATCTCTACCTGTGCACACACAAACCCCAAAAAACTTCAACTCGGCCCCATTTTGAGACAAGGTGCCCTTCCACAATGCTGGTTTGTAATTTGCCCTGTTGTGTTGTGGGAAGGCATTCCAGCAGAAGCGGAAGGTGGCGATGCAGCAGAGGGGCGATTCCATGCCAACGGCGGACAAAACTGTTCCTGGATTGCATCACAGGTGACTGGAGGTGTGGGAATCATGTGCTTGAATGCTCTTTTGTATAATATAAAACTGCCCTCATGTGCCGCTCCTAGGGATCTGCGCGGGTCTCATGCAGATGAAGTAAGATTCACTCGTTTGTGGGGAGACACCGTTTTCCACAACAGGCACTAAAATGCCTGAGGCAGGTCCTGAGGGTTGCGGAATCTACCTTGGATGAAGCGTGGGCCATACTATTTGCTCCCAAGACGTTCAGATACTCAGCAACAAAGGAGGAATGAGAAGGGGGAAAAAAAAACCCCAACAACATACTGTAAATATAAGCACGTGGGAACAGCTAGATCAGGCCAGTGATTCATCTAGTCCAGCATCCTGTTAGAATCATAGAATCATAGAGTTGGAAGAGACCACAAGGGCCATCCAGTCCAACCCCCTGCCGAGCAGGAAACACCATCAAAGCATTCTTGACATATGTCTGTCAAGCCTCTGCTTAAAGACCTCCAAAAAAGGAGACTCCACCACACTTCTTGGCAGCAAATTCCACAGCTCTTACTGTCAGGAAGTTCTTCCTAATGTTTAGGTGGAATCTTCTTTCTTGTAGTTTGAATCCATTGCTCCGTGTCCGCTTCTCTGGAGCAGCAGAAAACAACCTTTCACTCTCTTCTATATGACATCCTTTTATATATTTGAACATGGCTATCATATCACCCCTTAACCTTCTCTTCTCCAGGCTAAACATACCCAGCTCCCTAAGCCGTTCCTCATAAGGCATTGTTTCCAGGCCTTTGACCATTTTGGTTGCCCTCTTCTGGACACGTTCCAGCTTGTCAGTATCCTTCTTGAACTGTTCTCATAGTGGCCAGATGGATACCTATGAGAAGCCCACATGGAGGACCTGAACACAACAGCCCTCCTCTCCCTTCCTGCAGTTTCCAGCAACTGGTATTCAGGAACATTGCTGTTTCCAATAATGGAGGAAGAACATGACCACTGGGTTTTCCGTTTCGTCTTAATTGGAAAGCCCATATAATCTTTCTCTCTCTCCAAAGGGCCCCGGAGAAAACTTACATGCACATCTGCGAAGGAGCAAGCTGGCTACTGAACATCTCCAACACCCTCTTTTCGACTCCCAAGCGCCTTCCTCTCTCATGCACGAACATGCTCGCTACGTCTTCATTTCAAGGCAGAGGTGCCAAGGAGTCTGGTGGTGGGTGCATTCAGGTCAGCAAAAATTGAGAGCAAGGGAAAGTAAGGGAGTGGGGCTCTGCGAGTGTCGGCATTTCCCCTCGCAGCCTTCTCGGCAGCCGCGGGTCTTTCACAGAAGAGACGTAACCCGATGAGGAATGTGCACAAGGACGTTCCTGTTGAGTGCGTCCACCATAGCTGCCAAGTTTTCCCTTTTCTCGCGAGGAAGCCTATTCAGCATAAGGGAAAATCCCTTAAAAAAAGGGATAACTTGGCAGCTATGGCGTCCACCACACACCGCTTGCACCCACTTCGTATTTTGCGCCTCTTCCTTCCGTTTGCCCTAAGCTCAGCTTAGGAAACTGTCCTATAATGACCCAGACCCTTGATCCATGCTAGTAGCTCAGTGCTGTCTGCACCGGAAGTGAGCTGCCCGTGGCCTCCTGGAAGCTCCAGCCAGCATGGCCAATGGTCAGAAATGGTGGGAGCTGCAGCCCACAACGTTATGACAAGCCCACCCTTGGTCTACTACACTGGCTAGCAGTGCCTCTCCAGACAGGGGACAATGCCAGCCCTACCCAGATATTGAAACATAGGACCTTCTGCATGCAAAGAACAAAGAATCACAGAGTTGGAAGGAATCCCCAAGGGTCCTCTAGTCCAATGCCCTGCTCTTCTACTGAGCTATGGTAAAGTTAAAGGACCCCTGGACGGTTAAGTCCTGTTGAATTTGACTATGGGGTGCGACGCTCATCTTGCTTTTCAGGCCGAGAGAGCCGGCGATTGTCCACAGACAGCTTTCATGTGGCCAAACCGCTTCTAGTGCAACGGGACACCGTGATGGAAGCCAGAGTGCACGGAAATGCTGTTTACCTTCCCACCACAGCGGTACTTATTTATATACCTGCTAGGTTGGCAGGAGCTGGGAAAGAGCAACGGGAGCTCAGCCTGTTGTGGGGATTCGAACCGCCGACCTTCTGATCGGCAAGCCCAAGAGGCTGGGTGGTTTAAACCACCTTTACCCATGGGGAAAATTTATAACCTATCTTAAAAACCATTGTAAAAAGTTAAAATCGTTATAACACTTGTACTGTGGTTTAATGGTGAATTTTGGATATAATGGAGATGCAAAAGATTTGGATTATTATAAAAGACACAGGAGGGAATTGTTCACAATAGAAACCCACAAAGGGGAGGAGGGAAGTCCAGGAGATTCTTTGGAGCAGGGACCCCCAAACTCGGCCCTCCAGGTGTTTTGGGACTACAACTCCCATCATCCCTAGCTAACAGGACCAGTGGTCAGGGATGATGGGAATTGTAGTCCCAAAACATCTGGAGGGCCGAGTTTGGGGATGCTTGCTTTGGAGTTTTGTTTTTATGGTGTATTCTGGATATGTAATTGTGAAACTTTGATCTGAAAAACCAAATAAATAAAGAATAAAAAAGAAAGCAAGCTGTCAGTGGTGACACCTTAACAAAATAAAATAAAATAAAAATAAACCACCTTTACCCTTTGTTACTAGAGGTGGGAATGACTACATAGCCAGAGTGGTAGTAACTAAGCATGTCATGAAATCTGAGGTGCTGTGTGAAATGGCAGACTCTGTTTAGCTGCGGTGACAAAATGCTACTGCAGGTCACATCCTCTGTGAATTCATCTAATGCTGCCTTAAAGCCCCTGGCTCCAGTTACTGGCATGACAGCTAGTTGTGCAGAATCAGCTGGCAGCTTCGGGTGGGAATGCCGGTAGTGTGGAAAGGACCCCATTTCCAGTTCCAAGTGCGGAGCCCAGAGAAGCACCAGGTAGTGTGGTGTAGTGGTTAGAGTGAAATATAGGGCTGCTGCCTTTAAAACAGTTGTAGCCAATCCCTCATAGAACTACAATTCCTAGCACTCTTAAACTACAGTTCCCAGAATTGGGTGTGTGTGTGTGTGTTTTAATGTGCTTTAAAAATATGGTGTTTACGCAGCCTAGGTTCAAATCCCCACTCACTCATGAAGCTCCCCGGGAGAACTTGGGCTGATCATTCTCTCCTGGACTAACCTACCCCACAGGGTTGTTTTGAGGAGGAAATGGGGAGCTGGGAGAACGAAAGTCGGGTGCAGCCCTTTGGTAGGATACTTCAAGATTAGGGTCCATTGTTCCTGACGGAATTTGTACGTTGCTGCAATTCAACTGCATCTCTGAATTGCAGTGTTCGAAACTCCCTTTGTTCTAGGCGCATTTTGCGACAGGGAATTTTATTAGTGCGAGCAGTTTCTGAGCTCTGGGAGCAGGACTGTGCCTAAGATTTCAGATTAAAACTGCAGAGTGGAAGGAAAGGAGGACCTCTTTCTGCCTTCCCACTTCCAGCTACTCTCTGAAGGCTAGATAAGAGACCCCTCTTAAGAATATTAGGGGGGCGGGCAGGGGAAGGACTAGACCATGTGAAAAATTAACATAACATTTTAGCTGCAGTTCATTCATTTTCAGCGCTTTGTATTCTTGTGATTAAAAAAGCGCGCCTTAAGCTGAAACTCAATATATAATAGATTTCGAAGATAAAAGTATGTACATGTTTTATTATGTAAATGATGTAAAAAATTGTCCTTTCCTTAGATGAGCAATCTGAGAGGGTGTGAACTTAACCCACAATACAGTAGCTGATGTAATAAGGGGATTATAAATTGATGCATCATCATCATCATCATTACATCATCATCATCATCATCATCATCATCATTATTATTATTATTATTGGTTCCGCTTGGCTTTTGGTCTTTCAAGAAGAATGGGGGGAGGGGAGGATGAATATAGGGTAGAATATTAGACAATAGATACAGTGGTGCCTCGCTAGACGAATTTAATTTGTTCCACGGGTCTTTTAACGAAAAATTCGTCTAGCGAATCCCATAGGAATGCATTGAAATTTTTTTTATTTTTTTTTTGCCCATAGGAACGCATTAATTGAATTTCAATGCATTCCTATGGGAAACCGCGATTCGCTAGATGAATTTTTCATAAAACGAATTCGTCTAGCGAGGCAACCTCCGCTCGAAAAATCCTTTTGTTAAGCAGGGCATTCGTTAAGCGAGGCACCACTGTATCTTAAAGTATAGTTTCTCTGTTGTACAATATTAAGTTAAAGGTACACATTTTCAATTCAATTCAATTAATGCGTTCCTATGGGCAATGTTCTTGCTAAAAAGCAGCAGTATTAAAAACATTTTGTTTGACTTTGGGGGGGGGGGAAGCGCTCCTTGACGTTCCGTTGTCGCGCCCATAAACCTAGGTTTAAGGTGCCATTTAGCTCCCAGCTTTCAAGTCTCCGTTTCTAACACTGCTGAACTACCTGCGGTGGCTGTAAAATATATATTGCACCAGCGCATTTGACAGGTACGGAAGATGCATGCGTGAAACAGCATTAGGAAGCTCTTGTCTTGTTTGTTCACACATTGATGCTTGCACCGAAGGCCGAAAAGTTTTGCAATCCGAAAAAGCAGGAGAGGATGTAACCAGAAGCGGCCGTGTCCCCTGTCTCATGCAAGCAAGAAGGCAGCGGACACCACGAGCTGGAGTTTGCCAACAGACCGCATTCTTCCTTTAAGCTTCACACTCGCAGGGTGTCCATTTTATAAGGCCGAGGTGCCGAGGAGTCTATGGGGAGCCGCCAAGTTTGGAAAGAGAGATGCAAGAGGATCTAAAAGGGTAGAGGGGGAGGGAGAGAGGGGTGGGGATGGAGAGGGAATGTACGATTCATGTGCACTTATTGGGGGGGTCCCCCCTTCTTCCTCTTCCGATACTTTTACGATCGACCGCAAGCGCAAAAGGTCAGCGATGTCAGCCAGTGCCGGATTTACATATAAGCTAAGCAAGCTATAGCTTAGGGCCCCACTCTCTTGAGGGCCCCCAAAAAAATTTAAAGGAAAATAACAACCGGATATACATTTCCAAAATAGAAGATAAAAAACAAATAAACTAAAACCTACATACAGCAACAGTGTTTTGTGCTGTGTAGGCTCCTATGGTGTAAGTAATGGGCCCCCAATCTTTTAAAGTTACAGCTTAATAATTATTTCACTTTGATAAAATACATATTTTTGTTATGTGCAGATGGCTTTAGATATCTATTAGGTCCATAAATTACCATATAGCATATATTCAACACAAAAAACAGAGACAATTTGTTGTTGACAAAGGACAGCTGGACATATAAAGGGCCCCATTACCTTCAGTAGCTTAGGGCCGCATCAGACCTAAAGACTGAGTGCAGGGTAGGGGCGATGACCTAGGTTGCGGTCACCACAAGGGAATATAACAACAACAACAACAACAACAACAACAACAACAACAACAACAACAACAACAAAAATATTATTTATATCCCACCCATTTGGCTGGGTTTCCCCAGCCACTCTGGGCGGCTTCCAACAAAATATTAAAAGTATAATACAGGCACCCCCAAACTTTGGCCCTCCAGATGTTTTGGACTACAATTCCCATCATCCCTGACCACTGGTCCTGTTAGCTAGGGATCATGGGAGTTGTAGGCCAAAACATCTGGAGGGCCAAAGTTTGGGGATGCCTGGTATAATAAAACATCAGACATTAAAAACTTCCCTAAACAGGGCTGCTTTCAGATGTCTTCCAAAAGTCAGCTAGTTATTTATTTCCTTGACATCTGATGGGAGGGCGTTCCAGAGGGCAGGTGCCACTACCGATAAGGCCCTCTGCCTAGTTCCCTGTAACTTGGCTTCTCGCAGTGAGGGAACCGCCAGAAGGCCCTCGGAGCTGGACCTCAGTGTCAGGGCTGAACGATGGGGGTGGAGACGCTCCTTCAGGAATGTCTATCCGCCAGAGGGTTGGACTAAATGCCCCCTGGGGGCCCCTTCTGTCACTACAATTTTACGATTCTACGGTCTCAACTACCTTGCTCGACTGCTGCTTGCTCTTACAACAATTCACTTGCCACAGTATGAAAGGAGGAGAAACACACGCAGTCGAAATGGAAATGGTATTAACTATGGACTAAGGCAGAGGTTTTTAAATTGTGGTTGCATGTGGCGCCCAGAAATCTTCACGTAGTCACAACTGGACCTGCGCCAGTAGCAAAATGCGCCTGGCACCTGGCTAATTTTGAACACTGGTTGCATTAGTTTACTTTTCAACAGCCTGTCTCTACTACACCAAAATGATGAGCAGGGCCGGATCAATATTTGGAGGCTGGCTAGTTTAGAGAACAAAAGGCAAGTTTTGCCTGGTGTGGGGAAAGTGGGGAGACCTTTTTCTCCCTCTCTTGTATAATACTAGATCCCATTGCCATCCAATAAAGCTGAATGGTGGGGAATTCAAGACAGACAAAAGGAATTACTTCTCCATCCGACACCCAGTTAAAACTATGGAACTCGCTTGTGATGCCAGCCGACTTAGGTAAAGGTAAAGGGACCCCTGACCATTAGGTCCAGTCGTGACCGACTCTGGGGTTGCGTGCTCATCTCGCATTATTGGCCGAGGGAGCCGGCGTACAGCTTCCAGGTCATGTGGCCAGCATGACAAAGCCGCTTCTGGTGAACCAGAGCAGCACATGGAAACGCCGTTTACCTTCCCGCTGTAGCGGTTCCTATTTATCTACTTGCATTTTGACGTGCTTTCGAACTGCTAGGTTGGCAGGAGCTGGGACCAAGCAACGGGAGCTCACCTTGTCACAGGGATTCGAACCGCCGACCTTCTGATCAGCAAGCCCTAGGCTCAGTGGTTTAACCACAGCGCCACCTGGGTTGCTGCCAGCCGACTTAGGCAGCACTAAAAGGGCATGAGACAAATTCACAGAGCGTAAGAGGATAGCAATGGCTTCCCCCAGGATCAGAGGCAGTATGTCTCCGAATACCAGTTGCTAGGGACCAAGGTAATAAAACATACCTGCACAACTGCATTGCACTCAGGCTGTACTTAGGTGTATACCTGAGTGCGTACACACCAAAGTCAAGATGCATATACTCAAGAGGTTGGGGCAATCTGAGCAGGCTGAAAGCAAAAAGTAAAGTTACCATAACTTCCGTCATAGAGCTTCAGTATGCTGATGACAACATAGTGTGCGCACGCTCAGAGGATGGCCTCCAAACCATCCTAAATATATTTGCGGAAACTTATGAAAAGCTTGGCCTATCACTCAACATCCAAAAAACCAAAGTGCTGCACCAACAAGTACAAAACAACCCCTTCTGCAGCGCCACAAATCCAACTCAGTGGTGTAACGTTGGAAAATGTTGATCACTTCTCCTATCTAGGCAGTTACCTTTCCACAAAGGCCAACATTGATGTCGAAATCCAGCATCGCCTGAGCTCTGCGAGTGCGGCTTTCTCCCGATTGAAGTGCAGTGTTTGAGGACCGGGACATTCACAGGGAAACCAAAATGCTTGTTTACAAAGCTATTGTACTACCAACCTTACTGTATGCTTGTGAAACATGGACCACTTATAAACGCCATCTCCAACTCCTCAAAAGATTCCATCAATGGTGTCTCCGAAAATTTTTACACATCACTTGGGAAGACAGGCGAACTAATGCCAGTGTACTGGAAGAAGCAAAGATCACCAGTGCTGAAGCAATGATTCTTCAACATCAGCTTTGTTGGACTGGTCATGTTGTGTGGATGCCTGATGGTCGTCTTCCAAAGCAACTACTCTATTCCGAACTTAAAAATGGAAAGCGTAATGCTGGTGGTCAACAAAAGAGGTTTAAAGACTCTTTCAAGGCAAATCTTTAAAAATGTACCGTAGTATAAACACTAACCATTGGGAAACACTGGCCTGCGAGCGCTCCAATTGGAGAACAGCCTTTACCAAAGGTGTCAAGGGCTTTGAAGACACTCGATCTCAGGACGAAAGGGAGAAACGTGCTAAGAGGAAGGTGCGCTTGGCAAATCCACACCGTGATCAACTCCCGCCCGGAAACCAATGTCCCCACTGTGGAAGGACGTGTGGATCCAGAATTGGCCTCCACAGTCACTTACGGACCCATTGTTAAAACCGTGTTTATGGAAGACAATCTTACTCAGATACGAGTGATCGCCAAAGAAGAAGAAGACTCAATAGGTTTAACTTCCTCCCTGAAATCTTTTAAAGCAGAAGCTTACCAAGATAGAACTGGCCTCTCCGAGGCACCATTTTGGAAGAGGCTTGGGATAAGATATTGTAGTGAGACGGTTCTGGGCGAGAGTCAACAATGCTCCTAGGTGCATTCCATTCTCAAAAGCAAGAAAGCAAAGCTCAAATAAACCTGCCACAATTCTCCTTTTTAAAAACTACTGCAGTTTTATTGATACAGGAGACCCACTCTTTGTACTGAAGCAAAATAATTGGTGTGCTTTGCACGTATACCTAGTACTGAGGCCCGTTTAATTGGTTGTAGCTATCGTCACTGAATCAATGAGCTGGTGACATATGCAGGTACCTCTGAGGAATGCTCAGAAATATGAGAGGTGACACCTGCAACTAATGTCCGCAGAGGTAGTAAGTCTTGCGTCTGGGCTGCAGCACATACACACACTTTCGTGACAGACTGTGCTTCCATGCAAGAAATCCCCTGTACATTAGAAAAGTAGCACACCAGGGAGAAGGGGCTTGGCCTAGGTTTGTCCCTGACACACTAGCTTTCTAATTGCGGGGAGCTGTTTTGCACGGAGGAGGCATTCAGTCATGTTGTGCTCCCACCAGCACCCCGAAGTGGCTCAGCCCAGATGCAGAAAACAAAGGGAGTCGATGGAAAGACCAAAGCTGTAGATATTTGAGGCGGTAGGGCTGTGCGAGCAATTGTAGACTCGTTTCTAAATTCTTTTGGTCGCGAAATGACAGAGGGGAAGAGAACGCAGCAACTGTTTAGTCTGCGAGGGAGCGGGGGCTGACCCAGGAGCTGGGAACATGCTGCTGTTTGGCTGAGGACTTGAGAGCAACCAGTTACACCTCTTTCCATTCTTACTGCTCCGCTTTGCTTCATCTTGCCTTTGCTTAGCTGCCTCTCTGATGTGGCCAAGAGCCATGCAAGGCCCTGCCATTAGCCCCCCTCGGCAAAGCATGATCCCAGGGCAGGGGCGAGGAAGCTAGGACTCTCTTCTGACTCCCACCAATCCCAGCCAGCACAGTCAATGGTCAGGCAAGGTGGGAGCGAGGCAGGACCGCATCAGTCTGCAGGAGGAAAGCAGCAATGCTTGCCTTTGGGTTCCCGGCTTCCCGGCCAGCCCCGCCAGCAGCTGCGACCTCCAACAGTAGTTTGATATAGAGACATTAGCAAGCTGCGAAAAACCTCCACTCGCTGACTTCTGCACACCAAGCGCGTTGTTCCAAGGTTCTCCATTCTCCACCCAGGCAAGTTCAAACTGTATTAACGGACCCAAATATACAGAGATGCCATTTCCAGCTTCCTCACGGCATCTGCCTGCCAATGGGGTTGAAAAATGCACGCTTCGGAAAGGAGATCAGGAAAAACTAATATGGACATAATATTCGATGGAGAAATAAAGGAACAATGGATGAAAATTAAAACCTCACACAGGAGGAAGAAAGGAGAACTTCACTTGCGAATCTATGAATTTACAAATGACTATATGTGTTAATACGAGTTGAAGTCAATCACTGTAGCTGTGGCATAAGAGATTTTATCAAGAGTGGATTGCATTTGGTTTGAGCAGTAGTCTGGAGGCAGAACTAAGGGGAACCAGACCTTGAAGTACAGCGCGTGGGAGGCCACATAAATTTTATAATTGGCTATGTAACTGATTTGTATTTGAATTGGTTGTTGTTGTTTAGTCGTGTCCGACTCTTCGTGACCCCATGGACCAGAGCATGCCAGGCACCCCTGTCTTCCACTGCCTCTCGCAGTTTGGTCAAACTGGTAGCTTCGAGAACACTGTCCAACCATCTCGTCCTGTGTCATCCCCTTCTCCTAGTGCCCTCATAATATGGCAAATATTGGACTTTTGTAATTAAAATTAATTTAAAAAATAACGAAAAAGGGAGGGAATGCTTGCTTTGGGATGAAATTGGGAGAAAAGAGTGTTTTAAGAGAATCTGTAGTGGGGTTTTTGTTTGAAACACGCATTTAACACAAATTACTGTGAGTTGCAAGAAATAAGCACAGAAGCTCTAAAACTGGGGTGGGGGGTGGGACCTTGTGTTTGCGGCCCCAAAGTGCTCCGCTGGCTCTTTTATCCAACTCTCCATAGCTGCAAGCTCTCCTGAGCACCCGGCTATCACTGCCAGAGTGTTTCTGCGTCTCCCAAGCTCTGCTTGCCTGGATAGGGAGAGGCCCAGGCAGGGTGGGTGTGTCGAAACTAGCCTACTCCACAATGGTGACTGTCACCTTCATTGCTCCACCCACTTTTGCCTCTGGCCACTGGCCCACCACTGGGAAGTAGCCCTGCAAAAGCTCCCCTGCCTCTCCTTCGAACCCTGGGCGGGTGGGGTAGCGGAGGCTGCCCCTTCCAGGCTCCCCTAAACGGTTCCCGCCACGTGGATACGCAAAAATTCAAGAGAGCAGGGTCTTCCAAGGAGCTCATCACCTTGCCATTTTCTGCCTCCCCTGTAGGAAGTCACCTGCTGGTTAGTCCCACTGGGTAATACCGTATCGGCAGGAGTTTTATTATCTCTGTGGTGGCTCCGTGGGACACAGTCCGGCTTTCGCTCGCCAGGGCGGCAACAGGCACAGCGTGCTTGCGGGCCGTGTGTTTGCAAAGCGATTCCAGGGGGAAACTTAATTAGCCGGTGTTCCTGCAGAATGCTTTGAATTATGCAAGCCATCTTCATTACTTTGGGTTAAAAAAGAAACCGCTCGTGCGGTTCAGACCTTGGTCTACATGCCAAAACGTCAAGCTGGATCAAATTATTGCCTCCACCAATATTATACATGCTTCCCGCCCCCCCTCCACCCCCCTTTTAAAAGCAAGGTTAATAGAGAAAAAGGCTGGGTGTTCATTAACAGCAGTCATGCTTCTTAGCTAGGCCAGAAAACACACACACACACACACACACACAGAGAGAGAGGGGGGGAGAGAGAGAGAGAGAGAGAGAGTCCGCAATGCATCCACTTCCCCCAAAAAGGTTTTCTGTGATCGGTGCATTTTAATTTCCACTTTATAAAACAAAATTCATTGAGGAAGACACTTGCAAAACACAGCACATGTTGAAATGCTTGTTTCAAGCCTGTAGCAGAGGGGGAGTGCAGTGTGTGTGTGTGTTAAGTGTCGTGTGTTTGTGTCCAGCCAGGCCCTAAAGCATAGGCGCCATCTACAGGTGGCTCAGGCCTCTACGAAGCTTCAAACATGCCACGTTATCAAGAGTGTGCACTTAGAATGGGCAAATCTCAGCTTTAAAGGCTGAATTGGAAGGAATGCTGGCGGGTAGGTGAGCAAAAGGGGAAAGCTAATGCAAGCAACCAATATATACGGTATATATGTATTTTTAAAAGCAGCCCACCTTCTCAATGCCAAATGATGACAACAAACAGCAAAGTGACTTATGGCATTGGGTTTGGATGGAGAAAATGCCATTG
Source organism: Zootoca vivipara (assembly GCF_965207765.1). Classification (NCBI taxonomy): domain Eukaryota; kingdom Metazoa; phylum Chordata; class Lepidosauria; order Squamata; family Lacertidae; genus Zootoca; species Zootoca vivipara. Next base: position 53,256,895 of record NC_142593.1, read on the forward strand.
GGCTTCAGAGCTCCTGGGAAAGTCATTCCCCTCTGCCTCGCCAGTTTTGCTGGTTTGGTGTAATAAAATAATGCTGTCCAACTGATATAATAATAATAAACGCATGTCCAACTGAAGAGCAGACCCACTGAAATTAATGGAGCCAAGTCAGCCACGCCCATTAACATCAATGGGTCCACTCTGAGTAGGACTAGCATTGGATACAACCCTATGCTAGTTTATTGAAAGGTAAAAAGGTAAAGGACCCCTGGACGATTAATTCCAGTCAAAGGTGACTATGGGGTTGTGGCACTCATCTCGCTTTCAGGCCAAGGGAGCCGGCGTTTGTCCACAGACAGCTTTCCGGGACATGTGGCCAGCATGACTAAACCGCTTCTGGCAAAATGGAACACCGTGACGGAAACCAGAGCGCATGGAAACGCCGTTTGTTGTTTACCTTCCTGCTGCAGCGGTACCTATTTATCTACTTGCACTGGTGTGCTTTCAAACTGCTAGGTTGGCAGGAGCTGGGACAGAGCAATGGGAGCTCACCCCGTCGTGGGGATTCGAACCGCCAACCTTCTGATCAGCAAGCCCAAGATGCTCTGTGGTTTAGAGCACAGTGCCACTCGTGTCTTTTTTATTACATTACACCAGGGAGGCTGGAGAGGGTATAACTCTTAAGAGCACAGTCCCAACACATACCTGCCCTGGAGCAAGTCTCACTGAACTCAGTGGGACTTGTTTATGAGAGTTGGAAAGGACCTCGAGGGTCTAACCCCCTGCAATGCAGGAATCTCAACTAAAGCATCCATAACATATGGCCATCTAACCTCTGCTTAAAGACCTCCAATACAGGGGCCCCCACAAACTCCTGAGGCAGTCTGTTCCACTGTTCCACTGTTGAACAGCTCTTACTGTCAGAAAGTTCTTCCTGATGTTTAACACACAGCATCAATTGATGGAATCAGCTGAGACCCTTGGCCAGCCTTGGCCAACCCCCCTCCTTCCCAGTGTGCAGATTTTGTGCATGTGTGTGTTAAGATCATGGGATCCTATGCATGCACTCATGTGCTCTACTGCCAGTGTCACAGCTTAAGGCACCCCCCAAATTGTGGCACTCAAGAGAGCACCTTGGTACCTGAGCCTAGCTACCTGGAGGATCCCTGGGTCCTCTTAAGTACCACGGGGACACATTCTCACTGCCCTATTAATGGCTTTCAAAAGGGCAGTGCTCCTCTTTCTCCTGGGAAAGCTGCAAGTGATGACAGGAGCCCCTCTTGACCAGAGGTGGCAACCGACGCGCTTATCTGAGAATCTATGCTTGTCCTCCACACGAGGCGTTTGCAGCTGGAGAAGTGGCTCGGGCCGCCTTCTTCTCCTTTATACCGCAAGCCGCTGAAAATAGATCGGATGCAAATTGGTCTGGGAAACTTCAGCCTTGCTTTTGTTGATGGAACCGGCTCAAAGGAAGTGGAGCAAAACAGGCCAACAAACTCTGTGGGCTGTCGAAGGTCTTCCCTCTTCTGAGACTCTGCATTTCAGGCTTGCAGGCACAAAACAAACCCTGTTGTCTCTGCAAAGGATAACGACCCATTCTAGGGTGGTTTTCAGACCCACAGGACAGGGGTAGGCCTGCCATAAAGCAATCATTTCTAATGTAGCCTTTTTAAAAGTCTGAGGACCTTGCTGGGAAGGGGCTAGGGGCCACCCATAGGCTGTAGGTGTAGCAGGAACGGGCAATGGGCAGGACCAACGCCCCAAAGTGGGCGGGAATAGGTTTTTCTCTTTCTCTGCCACGCTCCATCTTTCACGCCTTTCCTTCTCTTTCTCCCACCTTCCGCCCCTTCTCAATCTAACCATTCTCGCTTTCTCTGCCATTGTTGTCAGAAAGGTACAGGGAGCCACACAAAGGGAGGACTGGGCCACATGCAGCTCATGGCTTGCCCTCCTCCGATTTGCACGAGTGTCCTCACCAATGGTGAGATCACAGCACCCTCACACGAAAAGCAGCCACCTAATATCCACCTCCATCACCCTCTTAAGCTTTTGGCCTCCAAGTGTTGCAGGAGAAGATCCCAGAAGGCAGCTGGCAAAGGATGAATCCTGCAGCATTGAGCTATGGTGTCTTATTAGGAGGTGAGAATGCAGGTGTTGTTTGGTGCGGGAGGTGAGCTTTAGGGGAACTTGGGCGCTGCTAACAAATGTACTGTGAACTGGTAATTGTTGTTGTTTTTGTTGTTTAGTCTTGTCCGACTCTTCGTGACCCCATGGACCATAGCACGCCAGGCACTCCTGTCTTGCACTGCCTCCCGCAGTTTGGTCAAACTCATGTTGGTAGCTTCGAGAACACTGTCCAACCATCTCGTCCTCTGTCGTCCCCTTCTCCTTGTGCCCCCCATCTTTCCCAACATCAGGGTCTTTTCCAGGGAGTCTTCTCTTCTCATGAGGTGGCCAAAGTATTGGAGCCTCAGCTTCACGATCTGTCCTTCCAGTGAGCACTCAGGGCTGATTTCCTTCAGAATGGAAAGGTTTGATCTTCTTGCAGTCATCCCACCTTTCTTCCAGTATGGAACCCAAGGCAAGCGTACACATGATTTTGAGGCAGCCTCCTATCCAGGCCTATCTGTCACATGCAACTTCCCAGGCCTCCCTCCAGACCACACCCACTTTTTCAAAGCCACGCCCCCTCAGGGGTCCTGCTTTACACCCTGAATGTCTTTGAACTCTTCACGATCTGTCCTTCCAGTGAACTCTTCACGATCTGTCAGCTTCATGATCTGTCCTTCCAGTGAGCACTCAGGGCTGATTTCCTTCAGAATGGATAGGTTTGGTCTTCTTGCAGTCCATGGGACTCTCAAGAGTCTCCTCCAGCACCATAATTCAAAAGCATCAATTCTTCGGCGATCAGCCTTCTTCATGGTCCAGCTCTCACTTCCATACATCACTACTGGGAAAACCATAGCTTTAACTATACGGACCTTTGTCGGCAAAGTGATGTCTCTGCTTTTTAAGATGCTGTCTAGGTTTGTCATTGCTTTTCTCCCAAGAAGCAGGCACCTTTTAATTTCGTGGCTGCTGTCACCATCTGCAGTGATCAAGGAGCCCAAGAAAGTAAAATCTCTCACTGCCTCCATTTCTTCCCCTTCTATTTGCCAGGAGGTGATGGGACCAGTGGCCGTGGAACTGGTAATACACGAAGTGAACCTGACTGTTAATCTTCCTGCCAAGGTCCAGATGCAGAAGAAACTGCTCCAAGAGCCATGGCATGCTATTGGGTCATCAAGAGCAGCGGGACCTCGGATATGAGGCTGGAGCTGGCTCCTTTTCCAACTCCCTAGGCTTGCAAGTTCTTACTCTGTCTCTTGGTCCAAACCTATGGCATTCTGTGAAAGGCACTTACGCAACACTCTTGAGTTGTGGCACTGTTTGAACGCCACTGGTGGTGCACGTGTGGGCAAAGGAAGAGCATAGCAGGGGATGATGATGGAAGAGTGATGGCAAGATTGACTAAGCCAAGGACTAGGCTTGCGTGGCGCTGTGGGTTAAACCACAGAGTCTAGGGCTTGCTGATCAGAAGGTCGGCGGTTCAAATCTCTGCAACGGGGTGAGCTCCCGTTGCTTGGTCCCAGCTCCTGCCCACCTAGCAGTTCAAACGCACACCAAAAGTGCAAGTAGATAAACAGGTACCGCTCCGGCGGGAAGGTAAACGGCGTTTCCGTGCGCTGCTCTGGTTCACCAGAAGCAGCTTTGTCATGCTGGCCACATGACCTGGAAGCTGTCTGCGGACAAACGCCGGCTCCCTCGGCCTATAGAGCGAGATGAGCGCCGCAACCCCAGAGTCGGTCACGACTGGACCTGATGGTCAGGGGCCCCTTTACCTTTTAGGCTTGCTCAGAGCTATTTTGCTTCTTTAGGCAAATCAAAGCAACAAATCTCGCATGACGGCAGATAGGTTTTCCTGCTCGCTGCCTCCGTATCTTGCTCCCAGCAAATGAATGGAGAAATGAGCAGAGCTCCATTCATTTGTACTAAGCTAACTAGGGAAAGCGGGCTCACGTTGTCTCAAGGGTTTGCAGTAGGGCTGTGTCACCCTTAGAAGATTGCCCCAGGCAACTCACTCTGCAGCCAGCAGGGTTGCACCAAGAGCCAACACATGCTCACCCAACCTCCCATCAATTCAACACTGCAGCCACCAAACAGATGCCCTCGGGTGCCAATTTCACCCCCACCCCCGCTGTGCACTGCCAGTAGCACACTCACAAGAAAGACCCCACTCACAAGATAAGATGCTTTTGAACAGGAAAAAACCCAGAGAGGAAATCATTTTGCATCTTATTTATGCAATGTGAAGGGACCATCTAAGGATAGCCGGCTCTTTCCGGCATTAGTTGTCTGGTGCCAGGATCTGGGATTTCCCAACGCTGCAGCCGGTTAACACCGGCAATAAAACTAAAAGGTTCAAGTTCAAGAGATTCTAGCAGACTGACCTGGATTTAAGACAGCCTTGTTTGGGAGCAGATGGCCTTGCAGACTTAATATGCATTAGACTGGCTGAGTCCTTCAGCTGGCAAGATTCAGGGCTCTTTTCCTGACTTGGGGCAGGATGCCACCCTTTGAATGACAATGCAATCTGCCCCAGGCATAGGAAAAGCCAACTGGACAGTGACCCAGGATTGGGTTTCAATGGGAGGGGAAGAAATAGCCTGAATTTTGTGCACCTCTTACAACTATTTCACATCGAATAGGCACCAGCAACATACTGGGATCGGTATGCAACACAGACATGATGGCCTTCCTTGCGCAGGAGAGGTCAGGCTGCTGTAGTGGGCACAATGTCCAGAACTGGGGACCCAAAGGACACAATGTAAAGCTTCAGAGTGACTGCATGCAGTGTTGTGCCGTGAGTTGCCAGCGTCCGGGGAAAGGCAAGTATCCTTGGCACGCCCCAGCGATTGGCTGGAATGTAGGGGCAATAGCTAGGCGACCTTCCAGAGGTTGCATGCGAGCTTCACAAAGGCTAGCCACAGTGAGATCCTTCTTTCAGGCTTCCCATAGGCATCTAGTTGGCTGGATTAAGTTGGACCTTTGGCCTGATCCTGCAGGGCTCTCTTCTAAATGGCTGAACTGGCAAATGGCAGCTTATATCTCACTTTCCTCCTACCGTGTCGTTGGCATTCGTCTGTCCCAAGAGACAATGGAGTGCGCCTCTGGGAGTGAAGTCAAACCGAAGTGGGCTCCTTGAAGCGCAAGCCTGGGCAGCATTTCTGGAAGTCCTGGGCTACCCAGATGACAAGACCCCCCATATCAGCCTCAATGATATGGTCCAAAGGAAAGCAGAGCAACACATTTGGCACCAGCTTGACTGCAGGAGTTGCCAGAAGGAGGCGTTCACAGGCATACAAGGCGCTATCCAACCGTCTCAGGGACTCTGCTTCGGATTTGTGTAGGGTTTACTCCTTAGCCTTTTCTTCTCCTGAAGCTGTCCCACAAGGCAGCAGTGGAGGTACAGGACCAGAGTTTTCCTTCTCCTAGATGGGCTACCTTCCCAGGTGGATGAACCCCATCTGCCCCACACTTCCTTCTAAAACACATGCAGAAGCCACCTTCTTGGACCCACTCTTGGTCTCCTCCACTCGATCCACCATAGCCTGTCTTCACATGCAGAGGAAGTCCCTAACTCACTGAGGGTTTAAGACCCACCAGCTACCCTCACCTGGTTATCCTACCACACAGCAGGACAACATCCCAGTCATGCTAATCTGGCCATGCCTCACCTTGCTGGGATCTAGCGCCCCTTCTCTGTTCTGAGCACAATGGGCCTTGCTCCGGACTCCCTCTTTGCTGCCTTATCCCCAGAGGCACCCAAGGGAGAGCATTACATAACACTGCAAGGAAACTTTCCGTGGCTGGACGTTGCCAGGATTCGCCCTCCCTTTAAACTCCCCCCTCTTTGCCCAAGCCAGCAGGTATAAGCAGCCTGTTCCTGAGAGCGGCTGCCGGGCGTTCTTGCCTTAGGCCGAGATTCAGCACATTGCTAGTTAGCATGACTGGGATTCTCTCGTCTGCCTGCCTGACTAGGCAGGAATCTGCCCAGCCACCCAGGCTCCCCCCCCTCCTCCCACGCTGGCTCGGGGTGACGGAAAGGATATTCACATTAGCCGCTCAGACGGGCCCAGCCCGAGAGGTGCCGCTGCTCCGCTTACACACCGGGGAAACTTTGTGGAGCCATGTGGCCAGACACTTAATATGGGCTTCTCCGATAGCTCGCTTTATCTGCATGGGACCCGGCGGAGAGCGGCTCCCGTAACATTAACAAAACACAGCGAGGAAAGCCTATCAGGAGATTAGGGAAGAAAAATATGCAAAGGCGGGCTGCTTGGCCAGACTTGGTGGGCTGTGGCAGAACATTCCCAGCTCTGAGCGAGGTCGTGTCGCAGCCGGAGGTGCCTATAGCCCTAATTGATTCCAAGCTTTCATTTTCACCTGCCTCTTTGGGCAGCCGTCCAGAACCCCCTTCTCTTCTCCTCTCTTGGCACCCCTCCTCTCCTCTGCCCCCATATCTCATGTCTCAAGGGTGGAATTTGGGTGATTGCAGACGCTTGCACACCCTGACTACCAAGGCGTGTACAAGATAAACACATCGCTACAGAATTACCCGGAGACGCTCAAGGGTAAAGGAACAAATCCCTGGTACCAGGCCGAGCCCAGGAACGCAGTAAGCTGCAGGATTTCATCCCAGTCCCCCCCCCTTTTAAACCGTCAATTATATCTATAACACTTTAATGTGCTGGGCACCTGGTGATTCTGATTTTGTTCAGTCACACAACACCCCTGTGAGGGAGGGCAAATAGGAAGCGTTTCTGTGTTTCACGGCTGGGAAATGAAAAACCAAGGGGATGTGACTTTCCTAACGTCATCCACAGAATTCAGGGCTAACCAGGAAGCCGAACCTGGCCCCAATGCTCTGTCCAGGCCACCAGGATGGACTAGATGCCCCTCAGGGACCACTTCCTACTTCTACGGCTTCTTTGTGGCCTCCCAAAAAATTTAGGGCACAGTCCATTGGGAAGCTACATCAATATGAGTATACTATAGCACCTAGATCAAGGGAAGTAATAGTACCACTGTATTCTGCTCTGGTCAGACCTCACCTGGAGTACTGTGTCCAGTTCTGGGCACCACAGTTCAAGAAGGATACTGACGAGCTGGAACGTGTCCAGAGGAGGGCAACCAAAATGGTCAAAGGCCTGGAAACGATGCCTTATGAGGAACGGGTTAGGGAGCTGGGTATGTTTAGCCTGGAGAAGAGAAGGTTAAGTGGTGATATGATAGCCCGTTGCTCGGTCCCAGCTCCTGCCAACCTAGCAGTTTGAAAGCACGTCAAAGTGCAAGTAGATAAATAGGTATCACTCCAAGCGGGAAGGTAAACGGCGTTTCCGTGCGCTGCTCTGGTTCGCCAGAAGCGGCTTTGTCATGCTGGCCACATGACCTGGAAGCTGTACGCCGGCTCCATCGGCCAATAATGCGAGATGAGCGCCGCAACCCCAGAGACGGTCACGACTGGACCTAATGGTCAGGGGTCCCTTTACCTAGCACCTAACGGTATATAATGAAGGCACCAGCCAAATCTCTTTGGGGAGAGCGTTCCACATACCCGTTCTCACGTTGCCACCTTCTGGGCCTCTTGCGGAGGAGGCACACAAAGAAGGGCCTCAGATGATGAAACTAAGGCTCCATAGGTCAAAACCAGCACTTCAAACTGGGCCCATAAACTAACTGGTAGCCAGTGCAGTTTGCTCAAGATCAATGTCATGTGCTCAAACCGTCTTGCCCTGGTGAGCAGCCTGGCTGCTGAATTCTGCACCAGCTGAGGTTTCCGAACCATCTTCAGAGGCAGCCCTATGCATAACATGTTGCAGTTATCTAACCTAGAGGTTACCAGAGCATAGATGACAGAAGCTAGGCTCTCCGTGTCCAGATTGGGGCGCAGCTGGTCCAGCAGCCCAAGCTGATGGAAGGCATTCTGGGCCACCGAGGCCGCCTGAGCCTCAAGCTATGTACCGGCTCCTTGTTTACAATGGTACCACAACATTTTAAATGCATGGTGCGAATGTGGACACGGCGTTAACGGCCGAACAACGAACGAAGCTTCCGAGTTCACAAAAGGAGAGAACTCTTTAAATCGTACTCTTGGTAACTTGCAGGAAAACTGAATCTCTAAAAAAAGAAAAAAAAGCATGGACCATTGAGCAACGGTTTGTGACATGCGATACTTCGCCAAGCGCTGGTGGGTTTTAGCATCGAGGAAGATATGGCCGAAGAGAACATTCTGGATTGTTCTGTAACCTGCTCCTCGCATGCCTAGAATTCCAGTGTGACTCGGGCCAGCTCTGATTACAAGGCTGCGCTCCCTACAGGAATTTGCTGCCTGCCACTCAGGTAACGCTGCTGCACACTGAACCTAAGGGAGCTAAACACTATAAGGCATTATGGGATGCCTGGCTAGGCTGTGCACATTTGTGCAAAGCGCACTTTGTTGTCTTAATACTGGTTAAGGGTCTTTGGGTTAACCCTGGGGCTTGCCGTGCCTTTCTCATGTACTGTATTCCCCAACTTGGCGCCCTCCAGCTATTTTGGAATGCAATTCCCATCAGTCTGACCATAGAGAACCACACACCCAGATAAACTAGACCAGCAAGCCAAGATGAGAAGTGTGAACAAGGGCTATATGTGCCTTTACACAACCTATGTGAACTGGAAATCTCAACAACAGCTCTGCAAAGTGGACTGGTAGTATCCCCATTTTACAAATGGGGAGGAAGAAGCTGAGGCAGGAAGAATAATGGATTTGTGGCTGAGGCAAGATCTGATTATTATTATATTTATTAAATTTCTATACTGTCCAAGGATCACAGGGTGGTTTACAATAGAAATTAACAACTAAATGATATTTTGGGCTGATGATGCCATCAGGAACTATCCTCTTCAGTTTAGGACACCTTAACTGCAGGACCAGGAACCCAGGTGGCGCTGTGGGTTAAACCACTGAGCCTAGGGCTTGCTGATCAGAAGGTCGGCGGTTCGAATCCCTCTGACGGGGTGAGCTCCCATTGCTCGGTCCCAGCTCCTGCCAACCTAGCAGTTCGAAAGCACATCAAAGTGCAAGTAGATAAATAGGAACCGCTACAGTGGGAAGGTAAACGGCGTTTCCGTGTGCTGCTCTGGTTCGCCAGAAGTGGCTTTGTCATGCTGGCCACATGACCTGGAAGCTATACGCCGGCTCCCTCAGCCAATAATGCGAGATGAGCGCGCAACCCCAGAGTCAGTCATGACTGGACCTAATGGTCAGGGGTCCCTTTACCTTTAACTGCAGGACCATCACAGCAAAGCTGCTAAAATCTCATGGACATAATGAGGTGATAATAATCCATGATTTCATTGTTACTCCATCCAACATGAAACATAGGCTTTCAGTTAGATTCAAACCCATCTTTGGTCTGTGGAGTTTCTTTTAAAGTAATCGTTTCATTGCATTACAAGAAAAAATAATTCTGCATGCTTCATCTGAAGGAGAGTTCTGGAGAACTGGAAAGCTTGTTCATGTGGTGGCCTTTTAGTTGGTTGAGACAAATGTGCCAATTAACTGTGATCTTCTCAAGTGGACCAAGACAACTACCTACCGCTTTTGCGCAGCCTGTAAAATAAGCTTTGATGAAAACTCTAAAAATCTATAGAGGTTCCTCTCTGTGAGAATTTCCCGATGGGAAAACCTAGCAAAACCAGGCGGAAAACAATGCACCTTGAACCCACCCCCTTGGTTGGACATCCTGCCTTTGAAGAACAAAGCCTTCCATTCAGGTAGAAAAGTATCCTGGCTCCCTTGCTACGGTTCGCAGCTTGCAGGATAGCATCAAGGACAGCTGCGCGGAAGCCATTTTGACTTCCTTTGCTGGATTCTGTCCGGCAAGTGGTGCATTTGACCTTCCTTCGTAAACTCCCGCGAGATACACAGATGAAAAGCATTCTGCGATTGTCGGGTTTTTATTATTATTAATAACGCTACTACAAACCAATCACCTGCACACAATCCTCAGGGGAGTGATTCTCAATCTGTTACAGCAGATAACTGTTCACTCACCAAAATAACTCATCAGACCTTGATAAATGATGGAGACTTCCACAATCCCCCCCTCCCGCCCTCTTGTGGAGCACAAATCATAAACCATAAAAACCTCGACACTGAGGGAGAAGGAAGTTGTAAACCCTACACTACAAAGTTAAATGCGTTTGCTTGTCTGGGTCCTTTAATGAAGCTGTTCCATTTCTATTTTATAGCTTTGCATTTGTAAATACTGTATTCATATCCACAGGATCCAAGTTCCTGGCAAACGTTTTGGTTCAAGGCCCGATCCAAAGACAGGTTTTTTTAAATGCCTGAGGCAGGAGTCACAAATGTTCTACAACCTCCCAATTCTCATTTTGGAACCTCTAGTGCCCCCATGTCGATTTATAGGAGAAGGAAATAATTCAGTTTTTAATTGCCTCAGGCTTTAAAAACATCAAGCATCAAAATCACGTCTGTCTACTTTAAGATGAGATATAGAAACACGTACATTGAGATAAAATGTGCATTTTAATGCATTTTATGATAAAAGTAATTTATGAATTTCTGTGTGGATTTTAAATCAATCAATCAATCAATCAATCAATCACAGTTTGAAGTGGAAACGGGAAGGAATGGACTTAATAAATGAAAACATGTGAACTTGACAGGGTCCAGAAACAGACCGATAGGGTATGGCATGAATTATATCACGCGCTACTGTGGAGGGAAATTACACAACCCTCAGCTGTCATATTTGGTGATGACAACCTTGTCTTTCCTCATTTTACATTTAGTTTGTCCCTCCGAGGATATGAAAGTTTGGAGAATGGAACAGATGTTAGAAAACTGGATTCTGTGAGCTGTTCACTACTAAGTGAAGAGGGCTTGCGTACCAGATGCTGACTGGCAATATTAATGTTGTTGTTGTTTAGTCGTGTCCAACTCTTCGTGACCCCATGGACCAGAGCACGCCAGGCACTCCTGCCTTCCACTGCCTCCCGCAGTTTGGTCAAACTCATGTTGGTAGCTTTGAGAACACTGTCCAACCATCTCGTCCTCTGTCGTCCCGTTCTCCTAGTGCCCTCCATCTTTCCCAACATCAGGGTCTTTTCCAGGGAGTCTTCTCTTCTCATGAGGTGGCCAAAGTATTGGAGCTTCAGCTTCACGATCTGTCCTTCCAGTGAGCACTCAGGGATGATTTCCTTCAGAATGGATAGGTTTGATCTTCTTGCAGTCATCCCACCTTTCTTCCAGTATGGAACCCAAGGCAAGCGTACACATGATTCTGAGGCAGCCTCCTATCCAGGCCTATCTGTCACATGCAACTTCCCAGGCCTCCCTCCAGCATAGCTGCCAAGTTATCCCTTTTTTACAGGGATTTTCCCTTATGCTGAATAGGCTTCCTCGCGAGAAAAGGGAAAACTTGGCAGCTATGCCCTCCAGACCACACCCACTTTTTCAAAGCCACGCCCCTCAGGGGTCCTGCTTTACACCCTGAATGTCTTTGAACTCTGGATGGATGGAGACGGATCTGTGAGATGCCCACAGAAAATCAGCTCTCACCTGTGGCTCCTAGAAGGTGTCAGCATGTGACAGTGGCCACACCTTGGGAACGCCTTTGGCTGGCTGCCTAGACCAGGTGAGGGTAGCCAATGTTAGGAACTTCCCCTGCATGCAAAGACAGGCTAAGGTGGATCGAGCAGATGAGACCAATAGTGAGTCCATTGGTCAAGAACAGGGGCCGGCGAATTTTTTAAGCTGCGGGCTGGTCCACTGTCCCTCAGATCGTGTGGCGGGCCGGAGAAGCGGTACTGGGGGAGGGGAGCTGGAAGAAGAGGCGAGGGGGGCAAGTAGTCCTCCTCCCCACCCCCTGCCACTGCGCTTACCTTCCCAGGGGCTGCCGCCGCCACCACCACCGCCACTGCTGCTGCTTCTCATGGGTAGGCAGAGCGAACTTGTCCACTGCGATGTCTGGCCCACAGGAGCACCAGGGGGCGGCGATGGAGGGAAGATGGGCAGCGCGAACGGGCTAGCTCCAGTGAGGGGCTGCTTAAAATGGCACTCAGCCATCTTAGTCCAGTCCCCTTCCTCCTCTAGGCAGGGTGGGGAGAAGCCAGGAAGAGGGAGGGAGGAGGAGATGCCGCTGTGTGGGTGTGTGGAAATGGAATGGCGCAGCCCGAACGAACAGAATCCCCACGCCAAACCACGGACAGTCTGCGGGCCAGATCCTGAAGGCAATTGAGCCTGATCTGCCCCGCGGGTCTTAGTTTGCCGACCATGGTCAAGAAGGTGGTTTATGTAAGTGCTGTAGAGGGAAATGAGGGGTAGATGGGGCTCGTCAATCTGGGAAGATAGCCCATCTAGGTGAAGGAAATCTCTGGCCCTAAACCGCCGCTGCCTTGCGGGACATCTTCAGGAGAAGAAAAGGCTAATGAGCCTATACAAATCTGCAGATGGTTGGATGGTGCCTCCTTCTGGCAACTCCTGCCACCAAGCTGGTGCCAAGCATCTTGCTCTGCTCTCCTCTGGATCACATCAGTGAGCCCGAGGGTGGGCTTGTGCCATCTGGGTAGCCCAGAAACCCCAAACACACTGTCCAGGCTTGCACCCTTCGGTGCTGCTAACACAGCCGTTTGACTTCACCCCCGGAGGCGCACTCCATTGTCTCTCAAGAGGGATGGATGCCGACAACAGCACAAAGCTAAAATTTATATTATGTTCCTCTGCCCTCGTTCGCTCCTGGTCTCTCCCACCCCTGGCAATGGTGGCCCCCAGGAAGTTGCTCAGAAGAGAATGTGTCCCTTCGGCTAAGGAAGGTTCCCCCCTCTCCAGCTTCAGACCATATCTTGGGACATGTCTCCTTTTTCACGCCCTCTTGTCTTGCGGCATCCCGGTAGTGTCAATAACTTCATACGGATCTGGCAGTTTTAGTGCTTCTCCCCTGACCCCACCTCCTCTCCCGAAAGGTATCACATCCTTCTGTTTGATGTGTTGTTAGGAACGGTTGCTAAGGAGAGAAGGCTTCTGTTACAATCCCAGTGATGCCCTCTCTATTAATATACTTTGCTATGCATACCTCAGAAGCAGACACCTCTCGGTTATAAAGAGCACGCGGATTTCAACAGAGGAATACTTTAACTTAGGTTACATACCCAGAGCTTGCAGGCAAGCCAATTATCGCCCCTCCCTCCCTCCCCACCCACAAAAACACACTCCGGCCAATGCAACTACTGGTATTTATAACAATGGTCGCCAGAAGACTCCCAGGGGGAGTATCTTTCAAACTCCACAATCACAGGTCTCCCTCCCCCACGTTCTTAGAAAATGGAATGGATTGCCGGTTCTCGATGGGGTTACACTCCCTCGAAGGAGCAGGCACTCGGCTTTGCTGCCACTGGAGGTGGCCTCAGTGGCACCAAGTGCCTTCCATCAGCTTCGGCTGGTGGCCCAGCTGCACCCCTGTCTGCACAGGGATAGCCTAGCTCAGGCATCCCCAAACTGTGGCCCTCCAGATGTTTTGGCCTACAACTCCCATGATCCCTAGCTAACAGGACCAATGGTCAGGGATGATGGGAATTGTAGTCCAAAACATCTGGAGGGCCGAAGTTTGGGGATGCCTGGCCTAGCTTCTGTCCCCTAAGCTCTGGCAACTTCTAGGTTAGATTACTGCAACACATGGGGCCACCTCGGAAGACTGTTTGGAAACTTCAGCTGGTGCAGAATTCAGTGGCCAGGTTGCTCAGATATAATGGGTTTGAACAAATGACACCCATCCTGGCCCGACTGCACCAGCTGCCAATTAGTTTCTGGGCCCAATTCTGAGCACAGCACACCGTGTATGATGGCCCACTATCATGTGAGTGAGGGGGACACACACCCTTTTTCAACTCAAGGGCTTCTTTCTGTCATGGCCAACCTTTCTGAGGGCCACATATCATAGGTGACGGACAGACGCCACTCTCCATTCTCCAATCAGGCAAGGAAGAGGCATTTTCACAGTTTAAGGAGGAGTAAAGGTAAAACAAGAGCACAGCAGGGCCAGTGAAGGTGACAGGAGCCAGCCAGTCATAAATCACACTGGACAAGTTGGAGTTAACTCTTTATGAGCAAAAGCAGGATCTAATAAGTACAACATCTCATCTCTGCCAGGCCTTTGCCCAATGAAACATTTGTGGAGAGACTGCCTTCCCACTGCTGCTGAAATCCCCTCCTCTCCAGGGTCTTCCCCAAGCAATCTGAGACTGCACCTCCATGAAGCTAACTTCTCCTTCGCCCTCTTCAGGCCTCTCCTGGTTCTGGGGACCAGGGGAGAGGGAGCTTGTTGCGGCAGGAGGGGGAGACACCCTGGCTTCTTCCCCAACCTGGCTCACCTCGGCCTCGCCTCTCTCCTCCCTTGCTTCCACTTCTGGTCTTCTCTCTGCCACCAACTCTCCCAGCTCCCTAAGCTCTGTTACCCCTTCAGCTTCCGCCACCTCCTCCTCCCAATCTTCTCCCACTGACCACTCATTAACATCCCACCACCAATTCCTGGGCTTTGAGCCTTCTTCCCTTGGGAGCTCCCCAGCTGCTTCCTCCCACCATTCCTCTGCATCCAACCAGTCCGTGGCAGAAGGGTCAGGCTGGGTAGGGCTTAGAGGGCCAGGCGGACAGGTCTGGGGGACCGCACGTGGCCCCCAGCCCCCCCAGCCCTGCCAGTGCTTGAGTGTGTTAGGCCCTCTGATGAAGCTTGCTGCGAGACTGGTTCTTGCCAGCCTGCCTAAGCCTTTGCAGCCATTTGCTTCTGAGTCCACAGGGCCTTCTTTAAAAACACGAGCATCTGTTAGGCCCATATGCGAGGGGTTCAGGTCCAGCATTCCTGCTCAGTGGCTGGGCTGAGAATTCAGAGGCTTTAGCGGTAATGAGGAAAGATGCTTATCCCTATTTATCACACCCTTGCACAGCCTGGCGACATCAGGCTAAAAAAGGTCCTTCACCCTTTGGGGATAATGCACAGGGCCTCCGCAGAGGCTTTATCCTGAATTCAATTCTGCCTTAATCCCTAGTGAGAAGGCGGTGTGAACTTAACCCCTGCTGCTGGTTCCTCCTAGCCAAAGCCTGTTTGGTGTTTTATCAGGAAGTTGGCAACAACTCACATTGATGACTGTTTTATATTCAACCTGGAAATGCTGGTGATTGAGGTTCCACCCCCAAAACCCACGTTCCCGTAAATTTTTTAGCTGCCTTGTCTTGAGGCACGTTTGGCTTTGTGATAACCCTGCCAGGTAGGTTTGGCCGACAGAAGCAGTGGCTAGTCGGTTGCCATCTCTCCAGCGCAGGAACTTGAATCAGGGTCCCCCCTGTTCACCTGCTGCACTACATGGCTCTCGCAGCTGCAAAATGACAGCTGTCACAGTCAGCACTGAACCTGGCATCCTGTTTTCTGTAGGGATCCAGCCCTGTACGGCTTTCTCCCGACTGAAGTGCAGAGTGTTTGAGGACTGGGACATTCGCAGGGAAACCAAAATGCTTGTTTACAAAGCTATTGTACTACCAACCTTACTGTATGCTTGTGAAACATGGACCACTTATAAACGCCATCTCCAGCTCCTCAAAAGATTCCATCAACAGTGTCTCCGAAAAAATTCACACATCACTTGGGAAGACAGGCGAACTAATATCAGTGTACTGGAAGAAGCAAAGATCACCTGTGTTGAAGCAATGATTCTTCAACATCAACTTCGTTGGACTGGTCATGTTGTGCGGATGCCTGATGATCGTCTTCCAAAGCAACTACTCTATTCCGAACTTAAAAATGGAAAGCGTAATGCTGGTGGTCAACAAAAGAGGTTTAAAGACTCTTTCAAGGCAAATCTTTTAAAATGTAGTATAAACACTGACAACTGGGAAACACTGGCCTGCAAGTGCTCCAATTGGAGAACAGCCTTTACCAAAGGTGTCATGGGCTTTGAAGAAGCTTGAACTCAGGAAGCAGGGGAGAAACGTGCTAAGAGGAAGGCACGCTTGGCAAATCCACACCGTGATCAACTCCCACCTAGAAACCAATGTCCCCACTGTGGAAGGACTTGTGGAATCAGAACTGGCCTCCACAGTCACTTACGGACTCATTGTTAAAACCGTGTTTATGGAAGACAATCTTACTTGGCTACGAGTGATCACCAAAGAGGAAGAAGAACCAACACCAATAATTTTTAGATGAACTCATTGTTGCTTGATCCCCAGCATGGACAAGACATATATTCACTGTATACTCAGAAGGGTTTGAAGAAACTAGGCTGACCATTCATGGCTTCCTCCAAAGAATCGTGGGAAACGTAGTTGCAGGAGTGTGTTGAGAATTTGGCATTAAGACAAACCCAGTTACGATCGTTGTACACACAGTGTATCTGAAGAAGTGTGCATGCACATGAAAGCTCATACCAATGACAAACTTAGTTGGTCTCTAAGGTGCTACTGGAAGGAATTTTTAAATTTTGTTTTGACTACGGCAGACCAACATGGCTACCTACCTGCACCTTCGGAAGCCGCCTGTCTGCTGGGCCCTTCATCCTCAGGGCAGGTATCCAAGGCTACCTAGCCTGCCCTGCCTTCCCCAAATCTATGGAGGCCGCCCATCAGTTCAAAACACAAGCAAAGTCCAAAAACCACAGAATCCGCAGTACAGATCTACCTGGTCTTACAGTGAGATGAACATGTGCCTTGGAGAGATCACACAATTGCTAAAGCGGGCATTCAAAATAGAACGGGACGCGGGCAGCGCCTATAAAATTATATCAGTCCGTCGTAACCATGAAACACTCGTGTAAACAAACACAGAAATGCTGCCCTGTGTCCCCCCTGCCCTCTCTCCCACCAATTCATTTTTCTAAAATTAATTGGGTGAGAATGGAACGAAGGAGGCAGCTCAAGCATGGTCAGAACGGATTTCTCTCTCTGTAAGCGACGGCATGCCAGTAGCAACAGCAGCAGCAAAGGGAGAGGCTGCGATTTGTCTGGTTACCTGTAGCATGTTGAGTAGGAGGCTCCGGAACTTGGTGCCTTCCACCATGAAGAGCGCCATCTTGTCGCAGAGCTTGGCGGCCATGGAGGCAAAACTGCGGTCCGTCACGGCCTTCTGGTAAATGGTCCTAACAATCTCCCCGAGCATCTCCTCGGAGTTGGTGGAGTTCTGGGCCTCCTCCATGAAGTTGGTGAGCTTGGCGTCCACCCCGCCGCTGTTGTTCCGCATGCTGTTGAGAATTTCAATTAGTTTGTCCATTTTGTTCTTTTGAGGGTTGGTGGACTCCACGGCCACTTCGTCCTGATCCGTGAAAAGGGAAAGACAAGGCATCTGTTATGCAAGGGAAACGTGGAGCGGGGGTGGGGTGGGGGGCGGGAGAAGAAAAAGGGGGGAAAGAAAAAGAAAAAAAGACAGATCAGCACAGCTGCACCAAGCAAACGACAAGTTTGGAAGCATGGAACGAAGCCTATGCAATTAAAGTTTACATCAAGCATACTGCGAAAAATCCGAAGCTGCGGTGGCGAGCACCTTAAGTTTTAACTGGGGCTTGGACGCAACACCCGAGGGCGTGTCTACACTGCACACTGAATCCCATGTAACTGTCTCAACTCAGTTGGGGCAGGGGCATGTAGCTCAGGGGCTAGATGCAGAAGGTCCCAGGTTGTATCTCTGGCATCTTCAGGTAGGACCGGGAGCAGGGGCAGAGGAAGGGGGGTGCGGTGGAGGCGGGCCGCCCCGGGTGTCACCACTGAGGTGTGGTGACAAAATGGATGGCAGCACTCACCGCGGGGCCTGCAGTGTGCCCGAGCCACGTGTCTCTCCTGGGAGAGACACGGTGGCTTGGGCATGCGCAGGCTCCGTGTTGCCCAAACAAACGCTCTACTTGCTGCCTGCCCCCCAGCTGCAGGGCGGCTTAGTGGGAGGGGGCAGGAAGACTCCTTGGAGGCCCAGCGGAGCGTCTTGCCCTGGCTGGCCCCACCCCTGGGCACAGGGCACATGCGCCGCCCCAGGCACCCGTTTGGCTTGCTCCGCCACTGATTGGGAGACAACCTTGTCTGAAACCCTGGATAGCCACTGCCAGTCAGGGCAGACAATTTGGAGTTTGATGGAGCAATGGCCTGACTCAATATAAACCATGTGTTCCTATGCTCACCAAGCAACCAACTAGAATGGCTAGGCTCAGATATGCTGAGCTTCAGAAATGGAACAGCATGAAGTGCCTATAGGCTCCTTTTCTGGGAATGAATCTTAAGGAAACCACAGCAATCAAAAGACAAACTTATTCCAAGCAAACATCTGCATGGGCCTCCAAGTCCAAAACTGTGCAGCCAAATGGGCCACTTTTTAAGGATGGGAGCTCTGTGCTTTTAACAGCCACCTAACAGAAAGAATTGAAGGAACACAGTTCTCCCAAGATCACCAATGAGATGCTGTTGTAAAGGCACAGATGTTGAATTTCTGCCTCATGTGGCAGACTAAGTATCAGGAAAAGCTTTCTGAAGGAAAGAGGTGTTGGCAGTGGAACAGACTCCTTTAGGTGGTACAGACACATTGTCCTTGGAGTTTTTTAAGCAGAGGTTGGATCTCTCATGGATGCTTTGGTTGAGGGAAATTAGCACAATAAATACTATCTTTCCATAGCTGGTTTCTGGGCACATGTCTGTGGAAATGTTTTTAAACAAGAGGTGATAGATAGGGGTGAATATATATATTGTTTTGAAGGTATTAGTCCTCATAGGCAAAAGCAACAAACAGCATAGAGTGACACCTAGTGGTAAGACGCGGCATTAGAGGACACTGCGCTGGACCCGTTAAGGCAGAAAACCAATGACATATAGCGACACCTAGTGGCAACAGCCTTCCTAATGCAAAGAGAAGAGAGAGGGCAAAGGAAATTCCGCAACAACCACTTTTTTCTATAGGATCAACCTTCCCTGAGTTCCATAGGACTCAACTCTGAACATAAAGCACATACCCTGGAAAAACATATCAGTGGTGTCATTCATATATATGTATATGTATATGTATATGTATATGTATATGTATATGTATATGTATATGTATATGTATATGTATATGTATATGTATATGTATATGTATATGTATGTATATAGCCCATGTGGGTTTGAACACAATCCATCACAGACCTTTGTGAAGATGAAAAATATACCTGCGTGATGAAAACAATACATGATGTTCCCAGTAAGGAGAACTACTAAAATGGACACCCCAGGTTGTGGCTTGGAGCCACAATATTCAGAGATGTCTGTACTGCAGGATGCTTATTGCAACTCAGGGGAAGGGTTGGTTCGCTGTGCTTGCAAACCTGGGCTTTGTGGTTTCTCAATTCCAATCCACACTTTCCCTCTCCTCCTTCTCCCCCCTGCCCATGGCTTCCTTCTTACTTAGCCTTTGCAGCATGGAATTCCTTCCCTTGCCACTGGGATAGAAAGACCCCAAGCTCTGGCTCGTGCCCATGCCAGCATCACATTAGGCTGGCACAGCAGCACCCCCACCACCCACATAATGCATAAAGGGGCCCATTGTCTGTGGGTTATGCCAAGGTAAGCCGCCTAGGGAAGGGCTGGGACGGGATTTGTTTGTCTGCTAACCTCCTGGCTGTGGGTGCTTATTTTTAATCTTCGTGGAGAAACAGGAAGTTGCTGCGTTCCCACTACACTGCGGCCATATAAGCGATGATGATAATGTCAGTGAACGCAGAGCATTTATGCAGCTAAGAATCCACAAACGCGACTCTCACTTTGAACTGGCAGGAGCTGCACGGCTCTCTCTAGCTGCTTCCACCCTTTCGCACAAGAAGTGGCTCACTTTGCTTTTTTTTGGGGGGGGGAGAGCAAAGCATACACCTGCAGTGTTTCTAGTCCTCATGGTGCGGAGTAAAATATGCATGCGAAGCCAGTTCTAAGAAGGCGTCCGGAACCAGCAAAGGCCTCGCTGAGAGCTCCAGAGATTGGAGGGCAAGGGATTTTGCCCCGCCCCTTTCTCCAAACAGCTCAGCCCTCCCTTGTGATAACTGCTGGGCATATAAGTGCACACCTACATAACAGCAGGGGCAGCAGCTTTGTCCCACTTTGCTGCTTGAGGCAAAACAGGAAGAGCTTCCTTGCCCGGCTGCTGCTGCTGCTGCCGCCACTGCAGGCCGAGAAGTGGGAGCCAATTTCGGATGAGATCCTGCCCAAAATTGGCACCGGTGCCAGCGCTGCTTCTCCGCCAGTGGTGGAGGCAGCAGGGCAGGTGGGGCACCTGCAGGAGCGCCACTCCTGGGGCTTCCGCCGCCCAAGGCAGTGGCTTCCCCCTACCTAACGTCTGGGCTGGGGGGGGGGGGGCTGCCTTTCAGTTTCCTTCAAGGGGCAAGGGAGTCACCTTCTCTTTTAGCCTCCTGCGTAGTCTGTCTTTGGAAGACTGGAGCAAGTTGATTTTGGGCCTCTCGCTTATCCGCTCGTGGAGGCTGTCTTTCCGCCTGCTCTCCGGGTCCTGGATGTACTGCGGCGACTGCCTGTCCGTGGCATCGCTGCCGCGGTGCACCTCGAGGGGGATGTGCACCGTGCAGACAGAGGCGTCCTCGATTTTCAGGTTCTCAGTCTCTTTGGCATTTCTGTGCGTCTCCTTGTCGTTGGGCGAGTGCTTCTGGTTGTGGTGCCACCGCCGGTTCTGGCTGTAGCCGTGGTGGCCGGGCCGGCCTGCGGAGTGTGGCGCCTGGCCTCCCTGCGAGGGCTTCTGGTGTTCCCTGTTGTTGTGTTTGGCGGTGCTCTGTTGATGCTCTGGGTGCTGCTGAGACTTGTTTCCCCCGGGAGCCCGTTGCCTCCTGCAAAGACAACAAGCAGAGGGGTTATTGATTTGGTCCTCTTCCTCTTCCTCCTTTTTTTATCTTTTAAATGCTTAATCTGTTAGCACATACCCCCCCCCATTTGTAATTACATAAATAATTTTTCACATTACCAAAACCTCAGTATAGATACCTTAAAAAAAATCAATCAAACTTTTTTTTTTCCTGGAGGAACAATAAAACTCCCAGAACATTTCTAATAATAATAATAATAATAATAATAATAATAATAATAATAATAATATATTATTTATACCCTGCCCATCTGGCTGGGTTTCCACAGCCACACTCTGGGCGGCTTCCAACAGAAAAATAAAACACAGTAATCTATTAAACATTAAAAGCCTCCCTGAACAGGGCTGCCTTCAATGTCTTCTAAAAGTCTGGTAGTTGTTTTCCTCTTTGACATCTGTTGGGAGGGTGTTCCACAGGGCAGGCGCCACCACCGAGAAGGCCCCCTGCCTAGTTCCCTGCAACTTGGCTTCTCGCAACGAGGGTGTCCGGGCAGAATGATGGAGGTGGAGACGCTCCTTCAGGTATACTGGACCGAGGCCATTTAGGGCTTTAAACGTCAGCACCAACACTTTGAATTGTGCTCGGAAACGTACTGGGAGCCAATATAAAGCTAAGCAGGGTCTGGTATGGTTTCAAATGGGATGGGAGAAGCACATGTCGAGATTCCTGAATTGCAGGGGGTAGGACTAGATAGAACCTGGGGTCCCTTTCCAATCCTACAATTTTATGATTCTATGAACTGAAGATAAAGAAGTGTAAAGAAATAACAATTACAGCAGGTTGAAAGCAGCACAAGCTTGGACATTATCACCGAATTTTTTGCTCCAAGCATTATAAAAAACACCCGTTTCCCCATAAACCTGTTCATATGTACTCTTTTATAATAAGGTAGCTTAATCATAGTTTGATGGACCAAATCTTCTCGATTCATTCAGATATAGTAGGAATATATATTCTTCCCCCGTAACAATTTTTAGCTATTATAATCTTAGCCGCAATTCTAAGGTGAAGCATTATTTCGTGATCATTTTCCATAATATCATCTTTTAGATAACCAAGCAGAAATATTTTAGGTTCTAAGGGGATACGGTGTCCTAATATATCAGCTATATCAGCCTGAATGGGTTTCCAGAATATTTCCAATGGATGATAATTCTGGAAGATATGCATGTGATCTGTTTTCTTTTGGTCCTTTTTGTACCTGCACCTGCATTTGGGAACACCCAAGGGCTTTAGAGCAGGCATCCCCAAACTTCGGCCCTCCAGATGTTTTGGACTACAATTCCCACCATCCCTGACCACTGGTCCTGTTAGCTAGGGATCATGGGAGTTGTAGGCCAAAACATCTGGATGCAGTTTGGGGATGCCTACTTTAGAGAAACATCTGCTGCCCAGACATTAATGACAGAACTCTATACTGACAAGCAGTGTATGGGCTTTACTCATTTATTTATTTTTTAAAAATACCCATCTACTGCAATTTCATTAATAATAATAATAATAATAATAATACAACTCAGGACAGTGTTTCTCAAACTTCGGTCTTCAGCAGTTGTTGGACTACAACTCCCATCAACTCTGACCGCTGGTCCTGTAGCTAGGGATGATGTGTGTTGTAGTCCAACAACAGCTGGGGACCCAAATTTGAGAAACATTGACGTAGGAGGTTGGAAGGCACAGAAGCTAGGAGGGTGGCAGGGCAGTTTTCGGTGGTGCAGCCTCATCTATGGAGCACTGTCCCCACAAATGACATCTCAAAACGCCAATTGAAAACGTTCTCGTTCATTTGGGCATCTGGCCTGTGATTTACTGGCCTGTGATTTATTCAATCCTGGGTAACACCCCCTCCCCTTTAGAGATCTGTTTGTTGTGCCTATGCTGTCGTTGTCATCCTTGTTGTTTTCAAAACAATTTATTTTGTGGAGGCGTCCTATCCTCCAGATCAGAGGAAGGATGCGGCAGGGGAAAAAACACTCGACAGGCAAACAAAAAGACAAACAAACAAATTGGCACCCCAGAAAACAAGATATTGCAGCAACAGGTCTTAATGTGGCAGCAATAGCCCCCCTCTGCCAGATATCATTTATTTCATTTGTGAATCGCTCCCCCCCCCCAAAAAAATCCTGAAGCGATTTAACAATAAAACGTACCTAAAAACGATTTCAAGCTCAACACATATACAGATTGTATCCTGTTCTCTCTCTCTCTCTCTCTCTCTCTCTCTCTCTCTCTCTCTCTCTCTTTTTCTTGGCGTGTGGGGTGGAGGAGGAGGATGTGCTTTAAATGTACGGAGCGTCTATAGCCTGGGACAAAACTCTCCACTCAAGTGGCTTGTTGGGAAAAGGAGAGGCTTTCGTAGATGCCAAAAGGATAACAAGAGCCTGTCTGATATGGGGTGATACATGCAGCGGCTACTTGCACAGGAACTCCTTATAGAGAACTCCTTATACTCCTTATAAGGAGTATCCTGGGCAAGAAGCTGTATTGGCGCCCCTCCTGCCCCCTTGGCAAGGAGAGCGCCCAGATGTCACGGGGCTCCCTAGCTAAAGAAACGCACACGGCAGATAGTTAACTCTGCATTGTCAAAAGCGGACACTTACAGTCGTTCCTACGACTCCAAATAACCACAGACGCCAGACCAGCGTGCTCACCCAATACCTTCTCGGGCTCTGCCTGCCTGTGCCTTTGCCGCCTGCGGGCAATTTGAGCCGGTGCAATGTGTTACCGGAGCTCAAAATGTCTGAAACCGGTATCGCGATCTGAACGCTATACTGGTTTCAGACCATTTATCAATATATTGCCCAGTTCCACTCAGCCCTATCCGAAGACACTGGGGATTTGAACCCGGGACCTTTGGCATGCAAAGCACGCACCCTCGACTAGAGAGCTACAGCCCTTCCCTTCCTGCAAAAGCTTGAAGTCGCAGCCCACCCCTAGAGCCTTTTGTTGTCGCCTAGATAAAATCTAGTACAGAAGTCAACGATCCAGTTTTGCCAAACCCTGCGAACGAGGCAGATCTCTGTCCAGTGTTGCCATAACACAGTAACTACCTCCGAGCACTACAATTGCTTTTACAACCAGAACGGCCCTGGGGTTAGGCCACCGTAATGACATACCCCTTACCACATAGATTGCATCTCTTATATTTATTTAAATCTGGGGTAAACCTACAAGCAAGTTATAACCCTAAAGTGAACAGTGGCTTTAGGGCTGCGATCCAAGCCTGCTTACTCGGGAGCAAGTGTCACTGAGATCAGCGGAAGGGGCTTCCGGTAAAATCTGTCCGTTTAAGGGTCTAATATATTTTGGTTAGAAGAAGAGGCTGATTGATGTACAGTGAATTAGACTAAGTCACTGCACCTGTGCATTTGCAAAGATGTGGAGTGCTTGCTCTCTTGCAGTACACATTTATTCGAGGCCCGAGAATGTCCAAGGACCATGTGGCCATTTCGAATGGGTTTGCAAAAATTCATCCTATCATCGCTTCTGTGTGTGCACCCCTTATCTCTTGCCTGTGTTCCCAATTTCCCTGCCTCTCCATCTAACTCTTCCCTTTTGGCTGTCTCATATCACAACCCCTGCATTCCCCTTCCTGGCTCGTGTAGGCAAACGGGGGCCCATTTACAGTCATAGCCCACTGACCACAGAGACTATGTTGGTGGAGCAGAAATACCGCCTTGTAAAAATCCAGCATGGATGCCTTCTCTGACACCCACGGTGCTCGGCCCAGTATACCTGAAGGAGCGTCTCCACCCACATCGTTTCTGCATCATTATGCCTCGTACTTACGGGACCGCCTCTCCTGGTATGCCCCACAGAGGACCCTCAGCTTCACAAATAGTAACAGCTTAAGGGTCCCAGGCCCTAAAGAAGCCAGACTATCCTCCACAAGGGCCAGGGCCTTTTCAGTGATGGCACCGACCTGGTGGAATGCTCTGTCCCATGAAACTTGATCTCCTTCCGCAAGGCCTGTAAGACAGAGTCATTCCGCCTGGCCTTCAATTTAGCCTGATCTGCCATCCCTTTTCCCTTTCCTTTTTTTATGAAGAAACCTTTCTGGGTCCCCACAACAAAATTTTCCCTGGTCTCCTTGCTGGCCTTAGCAGGACTAACTTGGCCAGTTCCATTACTTTCAATGGGAAAGTTCACTTCAGGTTAAGTACGCTTCAGGTTAAGTACAGACTTCCGGAACCAATTACACTCATACCTCGGGTTAAGTACGCTTCAGGTTGAGTATTCCGCGGACCCGCCTGGAACAGATTAATCCACTTTCCATTACTTTCAATGGGAAAGTTCGCTTCAATTTAAGTACTCCATGGACCGTCTGGAATGGATTAATCCACTTTCCATTACTTTCAATGGGAAAGTTCGCTTCAGGTTAAGTTCGCTTCAGGTTAAGTACAGACTTCCAGAACCAATTGTGTTTGTAAACCGAGGTACTACTGTACACCATAATACTACACATTTTGCATTGCAGAGGTCTGAAAAGTTAAGGGCATTTCCCTCTTGTCCCTTGCAAAAGGAAGCTAAAGGGGGGGGGGGAGAGAAAGAGATCTGTGCCTGCAAATGCAGCCTAAAATGGTGTCTTGCATCCTTTCACTGATCTTGAGACACCACAGATTTCCAAAAAGGGCCCATTATTGTCAGTTGTAACTCAGAAGATTTATAATAATAATAATAATAATAATAATAATAATAATAATAATAATAATAAATTAAGGAAATTGAAGGCCATTTAAGTTACAGAGGAGCCAGGATTTGGTGCATCTTTGAACTGTCTTCTTTTCCAGAGCTTCCATGTTATGTCGTCTGTTTCAAATTGCATTAATTAGAGCTGTGAGCGAATGGCTTCTCAAAAGTCTCCGTCCTGTTTGCAAACAGAGAACAGAGAAACCGGGAAGCCCTTTTCAACAAACTTCTTCAGGGATTTTTTTTTAATAAAAAGTTTCTTGGAAATAGCACAACTTATTTCCTTTCCCCCCTATGGTGGTGGAGGCTGCTGCCTATTGGAACGGGTAGGGTGGGAAGCTGGGAGGCCAACAGTAGGTGGCGCTAGAGCCAATGATAGGTAGAGGCAACTAACTCTGGTTTTCTTCCCATTTTCCTCCCTGCTGAATTCTACAAAGGCAAAACTGAGACCAGGGAGGAGGAAGCTGACAACTCATGCCACCTCCTAGACTGGATACAAGTAAGATGCAGAGAGGGATGGTGCCATCACATTGCTGACAATTTCATGGCATCATGACCTCCTTTTCCTCATTACAGGTGGTAGCCGTGTTGGTCTGAGTCGAAGCAAAATAGAAAAATTACTTCCTTTTTCTCAGTAGTTCTCAGGGGGGGGAATGTCTCCTGTGAAATTTCAGCTCAGCTCTAATTAAAATAGTATTTCAAAGCTTCAGTGCTTTCTTAAGCGATCACGCCGTTTTGCAAGGGGAAATCCCAATTAAAATCTGATTAAACATTTTTCACCTGCAGCTAATGAGCTGATCACAACATGAGCTGGTTCTGTTTTGGACTGTTTTGCTGGAATTCCATGTACAGGAATAGGAATAGGTCGCATTTTAACCACAGACAACTGTATATAGTAGGGCTTGCCGATCTCGTTTGTCATTTAACTCTTCAGACTCTTGAAAGTCAATCATTCCCAAGGCCTGAACGATAACCACGATGCAGAAATTTCCAAAGGAAATGGAGCTGCAGGCCAACAAGAGAGGTTCTAATTTCTTCAGGGCCTTGTAAAACCAGGGGTCTCCTCTCTCTGTGTTGACTAGCCAAGCACCCATTGCCATGAACATAGCTGCCAAGTTATCCCTTTTTTAAAGGGATTTTCCATTATGCTGAATAGGCTTCCTCGTGAGAAAAGGGAAAACTTGGCAGCTATGGCCATGAAATGCAAAGTTTGTGGGTAAGGAGCACTTGTATATTTCAAGGGGGCTGAGAAGATGCAGCAACACATGGCACCCTCCTCTTCTGCACAGGCTCATCACTAGGAGGCAGGTTACACACGGGAAGAGGGTGGTAGTTCAGCGCTTGGCATGCAGGAAGGTTGATATAAGTAATACTGAGCTGGAAGTATCAACGGCTTGACTCAGTATAGGGCAGCTTTCCCCATGTTCCTAGAAGGGAGGTTTTGCCCCTGCGGCAACAGTGACCTCTAGTGGCACCTAGTTGCCATTCATTTTTACGGAGCAAAATTAATTTGTGGGTTTATTTATTCGTCTTTTAGAAGGCATAGGTTTGCTTTTCTGCCTATCAAGCCAGCTGCCTGAGGAAAGAGCTGTGTTTGGAAGTAGCAGCCCAGATCTCCTGATCAGGAACACCTGAATCTGGCTTGGTGGTAGAGGTGGCAGCGATTCTCCCCGACAGTTTGTTCATTGCCAAGGCAGAGTCAGACAATCTCCAGAACCTGACTTAGCGTCAGGTAAGCGGTGAGGCCCACAGTGGTTTCTCCCCCTAAAAATATGTTTAGGGGTACTCTCATTTTCCTAATCATATTGAAATACCTCTAGGCCAAACTTAGATTCACAAAATATTTAGGGGTATGCGTACCCCCAGAAAAAAAGCACTGGGTGAAGGAGTTCATTCTTTTGTTCTAAGAGAGTTTCATTTAAAAAAAAAATTCCTCATTTTCAATTTTACAATAATTTCACAAAACAATATAACCAAACCATAATCATAACTTTGACTTCCCTCCCCTTCCATGGTTCATTGTTGTTTTTATCTTTTACTGCTGCGTATATTAGTTACTTCTTCTTTAATCTTAACCAATTTATAACTCATTTACCATTTCCCCCTTTAATTATTCTAATCCTGCTAACGTTTTTAGCTGTTTGCAATAAACTTTCAAATAATCCACAATTCCTCCCCATTCTTTCTTAAAAACTTCTTCCTGATCTCAAGCTCTGTTAAGTTATCCATCTTGGCATATTCCATTAATTTTGTCTGCCAGTCTCCCTTGTAGGGGCTGTATCTGCCTTCCATTTCTGGGCATATACCATCCGGGCCGCTGTAGTTGCATACATAAATAAGTTCCAATTGTTTAAACAAAGATGGGCTCTCCAAAGCCCACATTTTCAACACGTTCACACTGCTGTCTCAGCGATGCCTAAAAGGTAAAGGTAAAGGACCCCTGGATGGTTAAGTCCAGTCAAAGGCGACTATGGGGTTGCAGCGCTCATCTCGCTTTCAGGCCGAGGGAGCCACTGTTTGTCCACAGACAGCTTTCTGGGTCATGCGGCCAGCATGACTAAACTGCTTCTGGTGCAATGGGACACCGTGATGGAAGCCAGAGCGCATGGAAACGCCATTTACCTTCCCACTGCAGCGGTACCTATTTATCTACTTGCACTGGCGTGCTTTCGAACTGCTAGGTTGGGAGGAGCTGGAACAGAGCAATTGGAGCTCATCCTGTTGTGGGGATTCGAACCGCCGACCTTCCGATCAGCAAGCCCAAGAGGCTCCGTGGTTTAGACGTCAATGCTGGCTTAGTCATGTCTGCAGTTTGGAAGATGGCAGGATACCCAAGGATGTGCTCTACAGGAGCTGGCTCCCGGCACCAGATCAACTGGCAGACCAACTCTGCGTTACAAAGATGTCTGCAAACATGACATGACGGCTGGCAACATTAACCCAGTTGTGAGTTGAATCCATTGCTGACAACCGCAGTGCCTGCATCTGTAGCAGTGACCAGGGGAGGACTGACCTCTGGGAGGAGTGCAGAGAGAAGTAACTCTATGGCGCAGCTGTAGCAGCACAACCGGATGCCCTCATCTGCTCCAGATGCAACAAAACACGTCATAGCAGGTGCTGTGACCTTCCGACAGTTTGACTTCACTCACAAAGGCACACTCTTCTTCCATCGTCTCCCGAGACACACGGATGCCAGCAACTAGGTTGCATGTACTAAGAGAAACACTTACATAGCCTCTGAGGGGCAGGGGGCAAGAAAACTGAACCTCACTGACCACTGGAAACAACATTTGTCTACCAAACGCAGCCAAAATGTGTGGACCGCTGTTTGGGAGGGCTTTGTCACCAGCAGAAGGTCACATACAGACTAAACCCAGGCAGTCAACTGCTCTCTCTCCCACAAATTCTTGCCAGTGCCTCTCTCACCCTGGAGAACAGCAGGAGGAGAAGGCAGACAGGATTATGAGCACAGAACATTCTCTGTAATAATTATCATTAACGGACATAGTGCAGGCCTATAGCACTTGTTACACACCAGGCCAGACACAACCCATCATTTGTGCACAGAGGCCAGAGAACCCCTCTGTTTGCACAACAACAGCAGCAGCAGCAGTCATTATGAAGATGTTTCTTGTCAGGCAGGGAGCAAAACCAGAAGTTCATTAAGCAGTGCCTCAAGGCCATAGCTCAACAAGAAGATCTGTAACTGGAACCAGGAGCAATGATAAGAGGAAGGACCAGAACTCAGACACAGAACATCTGCTTTGCATGCAGAAGGTTGCAGGTTCAATCCCTGGGATCTGCAGATAGGGTCAGGAACACCCCCCCCCTGAAACTATGGGGAACTACTGCCAATCAGTGGAGACAATACTGAGCTAGACAGACCAATGGTTTGACTCGGTATACAGCAGCTTCCTTCTGTTTTTCCCTGTCTCCATTTCTCTCCACTTAAAAAATAAAAACTCTTTATTTTTAGATATTTAGCCATTGGGGGTTAGGATGTGTCTTCTCAATCTCTGCAAAGTGCCATGCAAACAGATAAAACAATCACGTCGACACAGGAGCAGGCAATTTGTGAATACTACTGCGATTCACAAATCTTAGTTAAGCGAAATATTTAACTTATATACCAGCCATAAGAACAAGCAATCATCTTTCTGAAGCTTGGCTTCGACGATCCCCACCCCAGTCTCAGGAATAATTCCCCTCTGGAGAAAATAACGTGTGTTATTTTAAACTTTTAAAATAAATAAATAAATAAATGCAGAGAGATTTGTTTTACTTTGCAAAGAACAAATTTGCGCTGACCTGCTTAAAATGTGCTTCGCTGGAGGAAGTGGCCATTAGCCTTCGCTGGTCAGTGGCTAAAACTGTCCCCCGGGCTTGTGTGCCAAACCAACCTTGTCCGTCAAAATTGTATTCCTTGGCACCCGGAGGAGGTCAGACCTCCTTTCTGTGGCCAACTGGCTCTTAACTGTCAAGACTGAGCGCTTGTGTTTGGCTAAACGGAGGAAGAGCTGACCTGTTTTCTGTGGTAATGGAAGGAATTCGTGCTTAGGTTGTTTTTTATAAAAAAAATGGTTGGCTTGAGTTTATGAGACACTGGACCGTCTTTTACCAGAAAACTGGTTGGAAAATCAGGTGAGGGAACATTCCTCTCTTTGACAGCCTAGCAGGAGTGTCTCCGTGTTACATTGGAGCAGACTGAGGGCAGGTACCATCCCCAAGTCTGCAATTTCAGGAGCAACATGTCTGAGCTCGTAGATCAGAACATCACTACTGCATCATTGTTAATTAACCAAAGGTGACTAATTTTAATGGTATTATTGTTTCTATCTTTTCTTCTTGGGAGAAAAGCAACGGCAAACCTAGACAGCATCTTAAAAAGCAGAGACATTACCTTGCCGACAAAGGTCCGTATAGTTAAAGCTATGGTTTTCCCAGTAGTGATGTATGGAAGTGAGAGCTGGACCGTAAAGAAGGCTGATTGCCGGAGAATTGATGCTTCTGAATTGTGGTGCTGGAGGAGACTCTTGAGAGTCCCATGGACTGCAAGAAGCTCAAACCTATCCATTCTGAAGGAAATCAGCCCTGAGTGCTCACTGGAAAGACAGATTGTGAAGCTGATGCTCCAATACTTTGGCCACCTCATGAGAAGAGAAGACTCCCTGGAAAAGACCCTGATGTTGGGAAAGATGGAGGGCACAAGGAGAAGGGGACGACAGAGGACGAGATGGCTGGACAGTGTTCTCAAAGCTACCAACATGAGTCTGAACAAACTGCGGGAGGCAGTGCAAGACAGGAGTGCCTGGCGTGCTCTGATCCATGGGGTCATAAAGAGTCAGACACGACTAAACAACTAAACAACAACAATTGTTTCTATCCATGTGTTTACAGGGTGTTTTTTCCCCCACTGGTTCTTTATTGTGTTTAATGTATACATTTTTGGTATCTATTTAAAAACAAACAAACACACGCAGAACACAACTCTGGCATCCTCTCTCCACCCACAGCATCACTATGGCAACTACGGCCAGCAATGCTTTTAAATGCACATAGAAGATGATGGCATTTGCTATGGTTTAGCACCCACGGGCTACTGTCCCTATGCAATGTGCCTTCTGAGAGTGCCATTGTGAGAGCCTAATTTTAAGGCTGCAATCTTACAAGCAGGATTATATTCCCCCCCACAATGTTCTTTTACTTTATTTACAACACAGTCCTCAACAACTCTTACATACAAACAAACCCACCACCATTGACAATTTAATTTTCAAAATTAAACTCCTATCCCCTTACACAAATAAAACTTAACATAAAAATAAATGACTTCCTTTATCCTGTAAATGGCCTCCTTATTTACTTCTTGTAAACTGTTTCTTTCATATGTGATTCTTACAATTCTTCCTAATTATGACTTAAAAAACCACAAAGTCTCCTGTGGAAATTAATCAAAACAAGTCAAGGTGTATATTTTGGGGTACTGTGTGGTAAAATATTCTCTGCATTTTCCCCATTCTTTTTGAAATTCTTGTCTAGGTTGTCCCTAATTGTCTCTGTTAATCTGGCCAATTCAGTACTGTATAATCTAATAATTTATCCTGTCATTCCTTTTTTGTTGGCACAAATTCTTTTTTCCAAGGAATATATTTCTGAGTAGACACGCAGAGTCTACACAAAGCATGTGAAATTTGCTCTGAAATCGTGTAAAATACGGGGCAAAATAGCATATTAAAAAAACTGGAGACCAGATAAGCATAGAATAATTCATTTCACCACTTCCTTGTTCCGTTCCGTACAGAATTTTTACATTATTATTCTGTGTCATTGGGCGGCTAAAGTTCTTCCACTCTCGCCGAGTTCACAAAGAGACCTGTCAACTTCTTCCGAGATCAAATGACCGGGCACCGGCTAAGTTTACTTTAAAATTATTCCCCCGCATGCCCCTGCTCACATAATCCCAGCTGGAGCCCCACAGAGTCACAACCTAGACCCTTTCACCCTTCACAGTTCTAAATAGTCTATGCATTTAAACTATTTCCCTGCCCCTCCCCCTTTTTTGTTACAGCTGTTTTTATTTACATCTCCATGAATCTTTGACCCAGGGCAATGAGCCATTCCTCTGTAGTCTCTTTATTCCCCATAAAATATTTTGCAGTAGGACTTGCAGTCAACAAACAATGGCTGTTCCAGCATCAGCCACAGTAAGCTCCTTCAGGGGCTCTCAGGAAGGATGAACTAATCCCAATTTTCCATGGCATTTGGTTACTTCCGACTTGCGGTTTTTGCAAAAATGCACGTCAAGCTCAGAAGCATACACCAAGCCCTTCGAGTGTGAGATCATCGTAACTCGTTCCCCCACATGGATCCATCACAAGAGATGTACAGCCGAATATGCGTCTAGTTGCTACAAGTCACAGTCAAATCCATCTTTCATTGCCCCTTTCCCCAGGAGAGCACATTTCTTCACTTGCCTTTTGAAAATTTCCCTTCAGACAATCTGCCTTCTGCTTTCCTTACAACCACTGGACTAATGCTGCACAGTATTTTATGACTGACCCATCTCTGCTGTCATTCTATGACATCACAGCAGCTCAGCAAATGGGTGAGAGGAGGGGCTTACAGCAATTTACATTTTCCTTTTGGATTCACAGCTGTCCATGGGGGCGCAGGTTAATTCTGTGTCCAGGGCGGCTGCCCACCAGCTCCATCTGGTACGCAGGCTGAGACCCTACCTGCCCGCAGACTGTCTCGCAAGAGTGGTGCATGCTCTAGTTATCCCCCGCTTGAACTACTGCAATGCGCTCTATGTGGGGCTACCTTTGAAGGTGACTCGGAAACTACAACTAATCCAGAATGCGGCAGCTAGACTAGTGACTGGGAGTGGCCGCCGGGACCATATAACACTGGTCCTGAAAGACCTACATTGGCTCCCAGTACATTTCCAAGCACAATCCAAAGTGTTGGT
The DNA here is from genome assembly GCF_965207765.1 of Zootoca vivipara. NCBI lineage: Eukaryota > Metazoa > Chordata > Lepidosauria > Squamata > Lacertidae > Zootoca > Zootoca vivipara. The sequence goes on from NC_142593.1 coordinate 53,289,998, forward strand.
GTTGACCTTTAAAGCCCTAAACGGCCACAGACCAGTATACCTGAAGGAGGGTCTCCACCCCTATCGTCCAGCCTGGACACTGAGGTCCAGCTTCGAGGGCCTTCTGGTGGTTCTCTCACTGAGAGAAGTAAGGTTACAGGGAACCAGGCCAAGGGCCTTCTCGGTAGTGGCGCCCACACTGTGGAACACCCGCCCATCAGATATTAAGGAGAAAGATATTCCAGGGAAAGATGTCGAAGCGATTTTCCCACACCTTACCAGGCCAGACAGAATCTCATAACTACAAACACCTCATGAGCTCACTAAACTACACTATGTAAAGGGGGTGCTGCGAGGCGAAATGGACATTTTCTCAGTACCTCCTCTTCTTTGTAACCGTACCCACACGGCAGGTGAAAAAGCTGAGATTGAGAGAGTGTCTCGTCTAAGGCCACACAATGAGTTTGGGGCAAAGGTGAGATTTTTTTTTGGGGGGGGGACACAAGGACTGCCCCCTCAGCCACAATTCCTCCCGGCTGCATTTGAGGGAAGAATGAGATGGTGAGGCAGACTCCACTGGCCTGACCGGGGAAAACTGCCATCTAGCTCCCAGAACTGCCTTTGGTCATTATATAGTTTGCTGTGTAACAAAATGAAATAAATGAAACTCTGGATATACTGAGGGGAGGTATGAAAACACCTATTATTATTATTATTATATTTTATATTATTATTATTATCATCATCATCATCATCATCATCATCATACCACCCTTCATCTGTAGATCTCAGGGAGGTTCAAAGCATAAAAATACCAGATAAATAAACCGCAAAATACATATTAAGAACAAAAACAAAAACAAGCCAATAATCTCCCCCCCCCCCCACCTACAATGAACTACCTGAATACGCTTATTTTCCTCTTTCCCACCCTATTCCTTTTTTCCCCTTTTGTGTGGTGTCTCTTAAGACTTAAAGTCACTATTAAGACTGGGCGATATCTGGTTTTCATCCTTGTGATAGATCACTAGCTTAAGGAGTACTGAAGGTATTAAAAAACGCAGTCAAATGTATCGCAGCTACAAAAGGCTTTGGAGCAGCCTGTATAAACTTTAGTTTGGAGGTCGTGCGATTTGAGGTGATCCTGTCCCATTCACTTACTAAGTGCAGGAAGATGAAATGTCCTGAACTGGTTGTGTTCAAGTGTTTGTCCAGGGGCTTTGCAGATCAACACAAGAACCTTGGGCCTGACCCACTAGTACAGTGATGGGCAACCTTTTGAGCTTGGTGTGTCAAAATTTGCCAAAAAACTGAGCATAGCTTGGGCGGTGTGTCACTTCGAGAAAAAAACCATAATTTTGTGATATTTATAGTTTAAATAACAAAAATGTATAATTCTTTCCCCTTTTTTAAAAAAAAGGAAAAGGGGGAGGAAAAAATTATTGCAGTTTTTTAAAAAAATAAAAATTAAAATTAAAAAGGGGGGGAAATAAGGCAAAACCCAGAGGTTTTTCCCAGTGGGACTCTGGGCTCAGGCCTTCCTCCAACAGGTTTGCCGCTGGAAAGGTGGGCTCGGGTTGGGCCTGTGCCTCCTCGTGGGCCTCTTCAGCCCACCTCTCCGCTCACTCGGCCATGATTGCACGGCGGCGGGGCAACAGGGAAGGGGTTTCAGCTTACTTGGGTGTCTTGGGCGGCGAGGTGGCAGCGGTGGCAGCAGGGAGGTCGGGGTCGGGGTCCTCCTCCCTCCTCCAAGGGCCTCCTCCTCTCCCTTGAGGCGGGGGCGATGGGGACAGCAATGGAGCAAGCGGACCCCTGTTCTCCTTTGCCTTGTTTTCCCTTCTTTTCTCCCACCTTTCTGTGGGGGCGGCGGCAGCGGGGCTTCCTTTTTCCTCCTCCGGTCTCCGGAGTGCCTCGAGGCCGCCTGTCAGGTTCGTGGGGTGGGGGTGGGGTCCAGCAGCTCCCCGGTTGCTGCACTGTCGGCCCCCAGTGTCCAGGCGGCGGCGGCGGTTTCAGTGGCTCGGGAGCCCGTCCGGCAGCTCCTGCAGCGCAGGTCACTTTCAGGAGCTCCGCAGCTCCGTGCCAACCACCACCTTGCCTCGCCGGAAGTCCACAAGGCCCCCAGAGATGCGTCGCCTGCGGCATTCTGCCGCCGGCCAGAAGTGAGGCCTCGGCATGCGGCCTCGTGTCACCGAAAATGGCTATGTGCGTCAGTGCTGTCACGCGTGTCGTAGGTTCGCCATCACTTGGCACAAATGTTACAGGCGAAGTGTCGCATGCTGCCAGCAATCTGACCCCATGAACAGTGTAGCCACTGAGAATCTGCACCAATCCTGCGGCGCATGTTTCCTCAGAAGCCCCCATGGAGTTATTCCTAAGTAAGTGTGTACACTTTGCAGCTTAAATCAACGAATTAGAAAACAAGCCCTCCAAACTTTAAAAACAAAACAGAACAAAAATGGGAGAAAAACAATTATCTGGAGGGCCACCAGGTTCCCCATCACGGATCTTACTGAGTTCAAAACATCCATGAGCAACATTCCTTTGTTAAATAACAGGATTACAAACATGTCCCTAACTTTCCAGTAAGAGTCTTGGTCAGGTGGGCTTCCTACTGTTAGCTTGGCTTTACACTTAAATGCTCAAGTGGAGCTAGCGTGATTTTGGTTTGGTTTTTAAAGATGTTTAATTGGCTTCACATCCTGAGAAAATGGCGCCCTGCTTTCCACTGAAACCCTTGGAGTAGCTGTTGTGTTGCTGCTGCTGCTGCTGCTGTTTTTTAAACAGAAATGTTTTGTAAGCTGCTGGTGACTGACTTGCTTCATTTCCTTTGCTGCTAATTGGGTCACCTGAGATTCTCGTGAGCCCACATAGACAATGGTCAAGGATGATGGGAGTCCAGCAACAACAGGAGGGTCAAAGGTTCCCCGATTATGGGACAAAATGCTCCCCTCCTTTTCCTACATGGTCTCCAACACTCCTTGCAGGTCTACTGGCCCAGAAAAGCTGTTTCGAGAGACACAAGGAATTGAACTTTCCCAAATTTTCTTTACTGTTGCCTGGTCTTTCAACCCTGATATTGTTCGGAAGCCTTATACCAATGCCGTTCCAGACATTCTGTTCACTGCCTTTGGCACTCAAGCCAGAGCTTCCGTCCTTCAGCTTCCCTCTTCATCCTTTGGCTCTCGCTCTCCTTTATCCAGTCCTGTCCTACTTGATGGCTCGCTAAGCCAAACCATGAACACACAAGCCTGTGAGCTCTGGGAAGAGGAGAGTGTGGCTACTATGCCTGACAACAAATCCTAATTAGAGGATTCTTTTGCCCCATCTTTTTGTGCCTGCCAAACAGGCAATGCCATGCTTATGATATTTTATTCTTTTGTTAATTATGCTGTTTTAAATGTGCATTTTATATTTGACTTCACTTAGCAAATGTTTTCTTTTGAAATGTTTTAAGATTTTAAAAACTTTTTATGTTAAAATACGTATTCTGTAGTTGACCTCCTTTGTAACGTTTTATTTTGAAATCTTTAAGATAATATTTTAGTTTTCCGCTAATTATGTTGCTTTGACTGTATACTCTATATTTGACTTTCTTCAGATTTGTTTATTGATGTTTGATGGATGTTTGAATATTCTGTAAACCACGTTGAACTTTTTCTTTAAAATATACACTAAAGCGGTATATAAATGAAAATAATAATAATAATAATAATAATAATAATAATAATAATAATACTTTGCCCAACTCCACTTGTTTTGCTGCACTTTGCTAAACCATGCCTTGGAATGAACACTTGGAAAAGCTCAGCTGGTAGAACATGAGACTCTTAATCTCAGGGTTGTGGGTTCAAGCCTCAAGCTGGGAAAAAAGGGGGTTGGAATGGATGACCCTTGTCACCCTTTCCAGCACTACAATTCTTCTATGTCTTTTGAACCCAGGCTCACAGTTTGTCTTGCTCCAGGCAAAACACAAGCTGCTCATGCATTTGTACCAAAGCCACGGTCTGGCTTATCACGATGTGCAAACCAGGCCAATAACTCATCTGTCCCCTTACTTGGCCATGTACCACACCTTACCCATCTTAAAAAAAGACCTTGCCACAAGAAGCCATGTTGAATACATGCCACTTGCAACCCTCCAGGACAGGCCTCCCCAAACTGTGGCCCTCCAGATGTTTTGGACTACAATTCCCATCTTCCCCGACCACTGGTCCTGTTAGCTAGGGATCATGGGGGTTGTAGGCCAAAACATCTGGAGGGCCACAGTTTGGGGATGCCTGCTCCAGGACTTCCATCTTTGGGTTGCTTTCTGCAGACTGAAATCTCAACGAACACCTGTGATTTTAATGTGTACAGGATTTTCGTTCTTTATGCAGATAATAAACACACAAAAAGCATCGCCCGTTCAAAAAGCATTTTCCCTACCTCCGGTCATTCCTCCTCCTCCTGAACAATTTTTTGGTGTGTGCGATTTCAGCTTCGTGTGGCAGCGGGTGATAACCCTGGCAGAAAAAGGAAGGGGGAAAATAAGACAGTCATTAATTCAAAAAGAGGAGCCAGCAACACTTAAAGCTCATAAGAGGCAGGATGCTGGCGCTCCCAGGCTCTTACGATGTCCTTGTAACAGACTCAAACGCTGGCTTGAATGAATCATCCATTTCAACTTCCTTTGAGCTGCTAGAACAAAATAAACTTATTGTGACTTGGGGAGGAATCTCACACTGCTCAACACAATCAGCCTCATTGTTATGCAACTATCCGCACGTGAAAAAGAAGTTGCACCAAAAAGGTTTAATATCATCACCTTCTACGCATCCAAAAAGGCTACTCTTTTGGAATTCACCCAAGAATATTATTTATACAGCACTATCATGGTACTTCACTAAAATCAAAGAGGGCCATGCCTTTTGGATCTTTCAGCTAGCCCTCTGAATGACACAGCTCACCGAATGGGGAGAACCGAACCTCTTTGCTAGAGTTTCAGCACCAAGAAAGAGGAAAATGCAGGCTTAGCAAACTAATACTTTTAGATGCTCCATCAGTCAAGTGTTCACTGTCATATGACCTTTATTTGATCATTTATTAAATGTATAAATAGCTCAGTCACTAGAGCAGGCATAGGCAAACTCGGCCCTCCAGATGTTTTGGGACTACAATTCCCATCATCCCTGACCACGGGTCCTGTTAGCTAGGGATCATGGGAGTTGTACTCCCCAAACATCTGGAGGGCTGGGTTTGCCTATGCCTGCACTAGAGCATGAGACTCATAATCTCAGGGTCGTGGGTCCAAGCACCATGTTGGGCAAAAGATTCCTGCATTGCAGGGGCTTGGACTAAATGACCCCTGTGGTCCCTTCCCAACTCTACAATCTACGATTCTATGCTCCTTCTTCCCAAAGGGCAGCAAACACGTAAGCAATAAAATATATCAAAACATCTAAGAAGGAACCCCTCAGCTCCAATACAGATGTAGATCGGGAAGGATATGCACAGTGGTGCCTCGCAAGACGAAATTAATTCATTCCGTGAGTCGTCTTGTATTGCGAAAATTTTGTCTTGTGGTTTTCCAATGTAAACAAATCAAAGGAAAAAAAAGAATGCAAAAAAATCCGTCTTGCGAAGCACAGCCACAGAAAAATTCGTCTTGCGAGTCAACAAAACGATCGCAAAACGCTTTCGTCTTGCGAGTTTTTCGTTGTACTTTAAAAGGCTTGTTGAAAGTTAAGGCTGTATCTGCCGGAGCTCAACAGGGATTAGTTGATTTGATTTATTATACCGGTACTTCTCTGCCGCTTTTCATTCAAATGAATCCCAAAGCGGCTTGCAAATGATAAACAACAACAACATGATAGATTGAACATCACAAATACAGCATGTCATACGGGATAATTAACAAGCCATCGGTGAAGCAATTATGATCTATAAAGAAACTGTTAACAAAGGAGCAACTAAAAAAAAAAAAAGCCAGCTAAAGCAAAAGTCAGATTATATTATTAAGAAATCAACACAGCATTTATAACATATAAAACAATATCAACATTAACAAAATAGTAACCAAAAAAAATAAACTAGGTGTTCATACACCTACTCTCCACACACCCCTGACTTGTAAATCTTTCGGTATATTCATCTCATTAATATAATATGGGTTTATACAGGGTGAGACAATATTTTAGGTATCCTGGGTCACAAGTTGTACAGGGTTTTATACACATCAAAACCAGCACTTTGGACTGAGTTGGGAAAGAAACACACACACACACACACACACACACACACACACACACACACACACACACACCTCTTTTAAGTTCTATGACGTGTTTTGCTGCATTAACATGCTGCTTACTGCCTTGGCCTTTGGGCCAAAAAATGCTACATAAACAAACCACAACGTACTTTATGGCAATCCCGAAATGCAGAGACTGGCACTACAAGTCTATCCAGTACCAGGGTGTTGCAAGGTACTTGAAAGACTTGGGGCACGGCACAGATTTCCAGATGCAAAAAAACGCAGATGCAAATTTAGGCCACTGTTCGGGGGGGAGGGGGGCACTCTCGTTCCTGATTCCAGGGCTTACTTCTAGCCATGTGCACCCCAAAAGGATTTTCTGGTCACAATATTGAATGGGCTACTGTAGATTGACAGAGGCAATTAGGGGTCAAACCAAGCCAAAATTCCAAAAAGAATGGGTAAAATGTAGAGAATATCTTAAAAAGCAGTGCCCTCAAATTAATACTTGGACTTGTTTCGATTAACTTCTGCAGAAAAATCTAGGGTACTTAAGTTAAAAACAGAAAGAAAAAGGAGTAATAATGAACTAAAAAGGAGAAAGTTTACCAAAAACGAAAAAAGAACCGTGTAGAGGATGAAGGAAGTCAATTTGAAGAAAAGAAGAACTGAAATATGGTACATATATATTATTATTTGTTTTGTGTAAGTTTTCGTACATTATCATGTCTTATTTGTATTTTGTGTGTGTGTTTTGTTGTTGTTTTTCTTTTGATTCTGTACTATTATTTTCATGTTTAGTTTGGCAAGTGTGTGCGTGTTGTAAATAAACTCAAAGGATTTTCTGGTCACAGTACAATGTGTGTGGATTGGATCCTCTGCCCCAATGCTTGCAATCGCAGACCCAAATATCTGTTTTCCCCTGTGCCCATTTCATCCTCCTCACAGCAACCCCAGGGACAGGCAAGGCTGCAAGGGAGTGCCTCACAGACAACCAGCAAGATTCACCTTCACCCAGTTAAGTTCATCCACTGGCCGTTTCAGATGCTGGGGTGGCTAGAGGAATCAGCAATGCGCTCTACAGGGCAAGCGGCCACCCTGCGAGCGAGGGCAGCTTTCTCTCATTTACAACCTTCCGGGGGCCACAAGGCAGCGGCAGGTGTGTCCGGACAGGCAGAAAGCAGCACGGCCTTTGTACAATTGCAGCCATGCAAAAGAACAGAGGTTTCTGCGCAGTCCCACGCATCGTCACCCCCTGTCCAGCCAAGCAAGGAGGGAATATCACAGTTCAAGGACACGTTCTATGTAGTCAAAAGCACTAAAGGAGGGCAGAGGGTAAGGCTGCAGAAGGAAACAGCCTGCAGAGAGCTCTGAGGACCAGGTACAAAAGCCTGGGCATTTGGCCTGCGGGCCTGAGGTGACAACACCCAGCCCTCCCGCTGTAAGCAAAGTCGTTTTTTTAAAATTAAAAAAGAGGGGGGAGAGGCGGAAGGTATTGGTCCTGCTGCAAAAGACAACAGGGCACAAGATGAATTTTAACAAGGAGAAATGTAAGGTACTACACTTGGGCAAAAAAAAATGAAAGGCACAAATACAGGATGGGAGACACCTGGCTTGAGAGCAGTACATGTGAAAAGGACCTAGGAGTCTTGGTAGACCACAAACTTGACATGAGTCAGCAGTGTGATGCAGCAGCTAAAAAAGCCAATGCAATTCTGGGCTGCATCAATAGGAGTATGGCATCTAGATCTAGGGAAGTATTCTGCCCTGGTCAGACCTCACCTGGAGTACTGTGTCCAGGTCTGGGCACCACAGTTCAAGAAGGTTACTGACAAGCTGGAACGTGTCCAGAGGAGGGCAACCAAAATGGTTAAAGGCCTGGAAACGATGCCTTATGAGGAACGGCTTAGGGAGCTGGGTATGTTTAGCCTGGAGAAGAGAAGGTTAAGGGGTGATATGATAACCATGTTCAAATATATAAAAGGATGTCATATAGAGGAGGGAGAAAGGTTGTTTTCTGCTGCTCCAGAGAAGCGGACACGGAGCAATGGATTCAAACTACAAGAAAGAAGATTCCACCTAAACATTGTATTATTATTTCTTTCTTTCTATATATATTTAAAAACTCAATAAAAATTATATGAAAAAAGGGAAGAACTTCCTGACAGTAAGAGCTGTTTGGCAGTGGAATTTGCTACCAAGGAGTGTGGTGGAGTCTCCTTCTTTGGAGGTCTTTAAGCAGAGGCTTGACAGGCATATGTCAAGAATGCTTTGATGGTGTTTCCTGCTTGGCAGGGGGTTGGACTGGATGGCCCTTGTGGTCTCTTCCAACTCTATGATTCTATGATTCCTGGACCCCTAATCCAATAGGGTGCTTAAGATCATAGGAAGCTCCCTTACCAAATGTCAAGACTATTGTCCCCTTCTGCCCACTATTGCCTGCAGTGCCTGTTTAAGCCACTTAGTTAAACTGCGGAACTCGCTGCCACAGGAGGCCGGCAATGGCCGCCAACTTGGATGGCTTTAAAAGATTAGACAAATTCATGGAGAAAGGTGCTATCGGTGGCTGCTAGACACCAGGGCAGCACTGCTTCTGAATGCCAGTTGCTGGACACCATGGGAGGCGAGAGGGCTCTTGTGCTCGGGTCCTGCTTGCTGGTTTCCCCCACTCGGTCCAGTATACCTGAAGGAGCGTCTCCACCCCCATCCTTCTGCCCGGACACTGAGGTCCAGTACTGAGGGCCTTCTGGCGGTTCCCTCATTGCGAGAAGCCAAGTTGCAGGGAACCAGGCAGAGGGCCTTCTCGGTGGTGGCGCCTGCCCTGTGGAACGCCCTCCCATCAGATGTCAAAGAGAAAAACAGCTACTAGATTTTTAGAAGACATCTGAAGGCAGCCCTGTTTAGGGAGGCTTTTTAATGTTTAATAGATTATTTCATTTCATTTTTCTGTTGGAAGCTGCCCAGAGTGGCTGGGGAAACCCAGCCAGATGGGCGGGGTATAAATAAAAAATTATTATTATTATTATTATTATTATTATTATATAATGAAGGTGCCAGGTGAGCCTTCCTGGGCAGAGTGTTACAAGGAGCCACCACAGAAAAGTCTGAACTTGCTGCCAGCATTTCACAGTCTGTGATTTACACCTGCAACGCTCCCCGCCTCTTAGAGCAGGGAACCACTGGTCTAGAGAATACAGTCGTGCCTTGGAAGTCGAACGGAATCCGTTCCGGAAGTCCGTCCGACTTCCAAAACATTCAGAAACCAAAGTGTGGCTTCTGATTGGCTGCAGGAAGCTCCTGTAGCAAATCGGAAGCTGCACTGGATGTTCGGCTTCCGAAAATTGTTCGAAAACCGGAACACTCACTTCTGGGTTCCGATTGTTCGGGAGCCAAGGCGTTCAAGATCCAAGGTACAACTGTACTAAGCAATGGTTCGACCTGCAATATGGCAGCCTCCTGTGCCCCTAACACCAGTGAACAGAATAAGACACACTGGACTCCTGAGAAGGTCTTTGCAATATGCAAACCTTTCCCGCCATTGCTCCATCATAACAACAGGCTATTTCAACCATCCCAAACAGCTCTGCATAAAGGGATGCTGAAATATCTTACGGATTTAGAATACTCCAGGACTTTGTTTTGCAGGAAAGAGAGAGAGAGAGAGAAATACGCTAGTGGCTAGAACAAATGAAAAACTTTCAGGAACCCGGTGTTGCTTGCAGGAGGCAGGGAGCCGCTACCTTCCCCACTGTCAGACTCACCGGCACCCTGAACTCAGCTGCCCTTTCAAACGTTATCTCAGGTACGAGGGAGCTGCTTTGTACGTGAGCAGAAGCATTTAAATGACTTGGGCGGGTGCTAGCTGCGTGGGAGAAAATATCTAAAGGGCACCTCAGTACCCGGGTTTCCCTGGATACTAGGCTGAGAGAAACACAGTGAAGTGGGCTGCAGGAGCCGGGAACAAAGATCTGTTTTGCTACCATTCTTGCCCGAGAATGCAGCTGTGATAGAATCATAGAGTTGGGACCCCGAGAGCTATCTAGTCTAACCCAATGCAATGCAGGAATCTCAATAACATTTCAGCTCTAATGACCACCAACGGTGATTTTTATTCAAGTCCCACATTGCAATTTTCTCCTTTATACAGTGGAACCTCGGCTTTGGAGCGCCTCGGAAGCCAAACGATTTGGAACCCAAATGCCGAAAACCTGGAAGTAATTGATTCCGTTTTCAAACGTGCCTCGGAAGTCAAACAGCTTCTCCAATTTTCCCAATGGATTTTGCCAACCGCCCATTGATCCTTGGTTGTCAAACGGTCTTCCAGAATGGATTACGTTCAAAAACCGAGGTTCCACTGTATATCCAACAACTAAGATTTCATTTCAGGAATCTGATGAAGTCTTGCAGGAGTCCATGACAGCTTACGACGTAATACATTTGTTAGCATTTATTTTGCCATGAGCCTCTTTGTTGTTTTTACACAACGGTATACATTTTGCTCTGCGGTCTGTGAAAACCAGCATAGCCCTCGATAATTTGATCTATGTTATCCATTTATCACCCTTCATCATGAGGACTAGAAACATCTCTGTTTTCGTTTTAAACAGAAAGCCAGTCTCTTTCCATTTCTCTGGAAATTCCTTAGTCACATAAAATTATTTGTGTTCCCAGAGATATATGGCTACCCAACTGCAGTCAACGTCAGTTTTTAGCACCTTCAGTTAGTGCCCTGGGAACAAAGATTCTCAAAGCATGTGGCCTTTAGATACTGGCTAGAAAGTGAATGAAACCAGAGGTTTTCTTCGTACCAAATACAGGGGCCTGGATTCAAGCCTTCAGCCTCTCTCTGGGTCACAATTGCTTGCTTTGGTGTACTCAAAACGGCAAAGGTTGCATAACCTACTTTAGGAAGGAGTATAAAAATAACTCACAAAAGAAAATCCCTTTTGTTAGAAGAATCAGCCAGTCAATGCAAAAAAATCAGTTACAATCTGATCTAGGAAATCCAGAGTTCTTTTCCCATGTTACGGCTGGGAATGGAACAATACCTTGCAAGTGGATGTGACCGTAATTGTTTTAACTGATGTTATTTTAGTTTTGTTTGGGTTTATTGCTTATTTGTATGCATTTCCTGTACCGGGGGTCACATTTAAAAACAGACTCTAGTATCAGGGTACCTGCGCACTGTCCACAAAACAGGAAAGAAACCACGGTTGGCAAAATATTGGGTGCATCAAAATAACATGGAGCCCGTAAGCCAAATGATTGGGAAAGCCAACAAAAGGCACAATTTTAGAAATGAGCATTGCAAAAAGCGTAAAAGCATGTCCCTGTGGCAGATAATCATTCCTGAGTCCGCACCAGAAACTTTAGAAGTGCACAGGAAGGCTCTGAAAGAGAACAAACCCTCTACTGCAAAGGAAGCCCAAGTGAGTCCAATGAGATTTATTCCCAAGCAAAGTGAGCACAGTCTTGCAGATTTTAAAAAGGTCAGACTCATACAGGTCAAGTTGCATAAAGAAACTGTCAATGGGTACAGAATTCAGCATGTGTAGACTCTTGTCTCGATAGTTTCTTAAAAAGCAAGTTTCTAGTTCTCAGGACTACAAAAATGAATGCAAAGGGAGTTTGGGCAAGAGTGGCTGCAGAGACCGATACTGGACAGACACGTTTTGTTGCAGCTGGGGCAGATGAAGGTGTCCGGTTGCGCTGCTGCGCTGTGATAAGAGCACACCTGATGTTGCCTTTGTCCATTCTTGTTCATGCTGCCAGTACCAAAGTGGCCTGTGCGGTTGTCCCATGTGTGATGATCGTTCTCAACTCTGGCGTTGAAATCTCCCAGCAGGAATAGGTGTTTTTTGAAGTCTGGGAACCTCCTGACAGCTTTGTCCAGTTCCTTGAAAAACTGGTTTTTGGTTTGTATGTCAGAACACACAGTGGGAGCGTAGACGCTCAAGATGTTAACCAGACCAGAGGTGGTTGAGAGGCAGAGGGAACGCAAGCACTCTGAACCCTCGGTTGGCGGTTCTATTGCAGGCAGGAGGGAGTTCCTCGCTGCAAAGCCTGCACTGTCGATGTCAAGCGTTTTCACCCAACGGTCAATTGCATCATGGACACGTTCTCCTCTATCAAGGAAAAACCCCAAGTGTCCTGGAGACATCCAAGGCCAGGCCATGGACACCAGCTGCACTTGGTTTTCAGCAGACAATCGACACTGAACTGTGTTCGTGTCACAGAGAGCTACCCCAGTGCTGACTGCGCATGCGCAAGTACATACACGCAGGTGCAAAAACTGCAGGGCTCAGAAGTGCATTATTGTGAGCCCAAGGCAGAGTGAATTCTGGATTTCAAACTGCGTTTCTCATTACAATGCCGGCCAAGTGCTGATATCTTTTGCTGTCTGTTTTTCCCCCTTGTTGTTGTTTAGTCGTGTCCGACTCTTCGTGACCCCATGGACCAGAGCGCCTACACCTGCATTATTTTAGTCTGCTGGAATCATTTTTATTCAAAGTGTTGGTGCTGACCTTTTAAGCCCTAAACGGCCTTGGTCCAGTATACCTGAAAGAGCGTCTCCACCCCCATCGTTCTGCCCGGACACTAAGGTCCAGCTCCGAGGGCCTTCTGGCGGTTCCCTCGCTGCGAGAAGTGAAGTTACAGGGAACCAGGCAGAGGGCCTTCTTGGTAGTGGCGCCCGCCCTTTGGAACGCCCTCCCATCAAGCTTTCCAATTTTTAGAAGACTTCCCTCTTTAGGGAAGTTTTTAATGTCTTATTCTGTTTTTAATTTTCTGTTGAAAGCTGCCCAGGTGGGCAGGGTAGAAATAAATTATTATTATTATTATTATTATTATTATTATTATTATTATTATTATTATTATTATTATTAGAACCACCCTGAGATCTTTTGATGAAGACCTCTATATAAATCTAATAAATAAAAAAATCAAAGACGATCTACACCTGTGTTGAATTTTAGACAGATTGTTGCATTTCAGACAGCTTTCAACATTTTTTTCATGATCTGTAGATCAACATTCCCCAACCTGGTGCCCTCTAGGTGCCAGCTGACTACAGTTCCCATCCTCCTCACAATGTCTTGCTGGGACTGATGGAAATCCAACAACATAGGGGAGACTGTGATTTACTGCTTCTAAGATGTTGCGAGGAGCCGCCTTGAAAGACATCCTATAACCACATAAAACAATAAATTATAATTATAGCAGCAGATTCCCACTCTACCAAGAGGCCTTCTATATTTGCAGCTCTGGTGTTTTGGGATTTTCCATTTTCTCTTTGCCTCCCCTCCAAAGCACGTCTGGGTCCCCATAAACTTGTTCTCTTCTCTCTAGCCTGCACGTCTTGACGGCTCAACTGTCCTGGCTTGAATGAAGAACTCTGCTTTGTGGGCATATAGGAAAACACTTAAAATAAAAATTAAAAACCCGAACATTTAAAACAAATGTGTCGGTTTGCATTGGGGTGACACCAACGCTTCTCCCGTGCCCCAGAGGCGTCACGTTACTGATTTTTGCTCACCGGTTGCGTGAACTATATTAGCCGTCCACAAGGTTGGGGACAAACCCTGATACTTGCCTTGCTCCCCGTGCGTCACCACCAACTGATAAAGCAAAGGAAGATCTCCCACTAGCTAAAGAAGGCTGGAGGTTAATATAAATTCCGTGGGCTTGGCGGGGGAAATGGAGTCAAAGGCTCGACAGCAAACCACATTCTCTTTGTCTGGCAGCAGCCAGCTTCGTGGGGCTGAGTTATTGAGGAAGTTCGGCGAGGGCTATATTTGTTCCAGATGCACGTTTCCATTAACCTCTTGAAGTGGTGCTTCCCAGAGAGGAGCCCGTTCTTCATGCTTTGCTTTTCATTTTCATTTACACAATGCCGGAACAAATAACTTTAATCTTGCCGGGAGAAGTAGAGGGGCTTGGGCACGGGGGAGGGGAGGAGGGGGTAGAGATAAAAACCACCACGTAGGCGCCCAGCTCCAGAAACCAGAAATAGAAGAGAAGACTTCGCAAAAAAAGAAAAGTGTTGAGGCAAAAGGCAGGGGAAAAGGAAGGAAGGAAGGAAGGATAAGAACACACACACAGCATTTGCAATCAACCCTCTGCCTTAATTTTGTCTGAGACAATGTGTGTGTTTTTGTATTCTATTGGAAGCTGTCCAGAGTGGCTGGGGCAACCCAGTCAGATGGGCAAAGTACAAGTAATAAATTATATTATTATTAACTTTGGATTCTTTAGAAGTATATAAAAATATTTAAAAAATTGTCCAGTAGCACCGTAAAGGTAAAGGGACCCCTGACCATTAGGTCCAGTCATGACTGACTCTGGTGTTGCGGCGCTCATCTCGCGTTATTGGCCGAGGGAGCCAGCGTACAGCTTCCGGGTCATGTGGCCAGCATGACTAAGCCGCTTCTGGAGAACCAGATCAGCACACGGAAACGCCGTTTACCTTCCCGCTGTAGCGGTCCCTATTTATCTACTTGCACTTTGACGTGCTTTCGAACTGCTAGGTTTGCAGGAGCTGGGACCGAGCAACGGGAGCTCACCCCATCGTGGGATTCGAACCGCTGACCTTCTGATCAGCAAGCCCTAGGCTCAGTGGTTTAACCCAGAGCGCCACCTGTGTCCTGAATATCTGAAGAAGTGTGCATGCACACGAAAGCTCATACCAATAACAAACTTAGTTGGTCTCTAAGGTGCTACTGGACAATTTTTTAATTTCTTTTTATATACTTCTACTGCGTCAGACCAACACAGACCAACTACCTGAATTTGGATTCTTTGCAACTCTGCTGAGGATGCCTGGAGTTACGCGTCTCAAACCAGGCATGGTCACCTGCCACCTGAGTGCTGCACCCCAGTGGAATACTGCAATGTGTTCTATTTTATCATTTTATTATATTTATTTGTCACACCACCAAAAAAGCTCAAAATAATGACCCATAAAAAGGATAAAAAGGAAGAGAAAACCACCTAAAATGCACAAGCAGTATCTAAATCAGGCATCCCCTAACTGCGGCCCTCCAGATGTTTTGGCCTACAACTCCCAGCATCCCTAGCTAACAGGACCAGTGGTCGGGGAAGATGGGAATTGTAGTCCAAAACATCTGGAGGGCCGAAGTTTGGGGGATGCCTGATCTAAATGAAAAACAGGTCCGACTCAACCCTATCCCCCTAAGAGATATGCAGAAAAATAAGATCCAAAGGTCCGAGGGGAATAAGAACGTTTTTGTCTGGCACCTACAAAAATGATGGGGGCAGCATTGCAGCAACAGGGAGCCATCACTGAAAAGGCCGTTCTCATGTCTCCAACCTCTGCACTTCCCTTGAACATGGAGAAGGGTCACAGGTGAGGAGGTTTTGTGTTGGTTCATGTGGGAAGAGGTGGCCCTTGAGGTACTGGGGATCCTGAGCCAAATATGGCTTGATAGGCCAAAAGCTATACTATGAATTGGGCCCAGAAACTAACTGGCAGCCAATGCAATTGGGCCAGGATTGGTGTTACGCCCTCTGACTTTCTTGCCTCGGCGGCTGTTTCCGAACAGTCTTCAACGGCAGCCCCACACATAGTGCACTGCAGTAATCTAACCCAAAGTCATGCCTCTCAAATCACACACTGCTTTGCTTGCACCTCCGAACACACTGGCGCCTCCAAGCGGAAGCTTAGATGGCTTTCGCTGCTCGGCCGGCCCTGCGCGAGTGAACAATCTTCCCGAAATCCCCACCCAAACAAACCCTGACAAGAGGAAGCAAAGCAAACGCCTGAGGCTTCCTAGAGGAAAAGCTATTCTAACATGCTTTTCAAAAGAACGATATTGCGCTAGGCAGATGACTCCAAGCTCTCTTGCTCTCTCCTCTTACCGAACATGGTCTCCTGCCTGGGGTGATTAAGGAAAGGAGGTTCTCGTAGAATCACCTAATTGCCTAAGATGGAAACGTCCTCAATATTCACCTTGAATGGAGAAGTTACTCAGCGGCTGGAGCTGAAGGCCATAGCAACAAAACAACATAACAACAACCGGAATTACGTGATAATACACACATTTATCTGAATGGTCCTATCCTGTACATATTTACTCGGAAGCACGGCGCACTCAGTCCCAGGAGTGTTGCTCAATGTGACCAAGGTGTTTTTTATTTTATTTATTTCGCCCAATTTATAGGCTGCTTGATAGATGTTGTTGTTTAAAAAACAAAACCCACACACCCTGAAAGCAGTTAAAAAAACCAAACAATAAAACTATTACTAAGAAAAATTAACAACAGTAATCAAAGACGATAATTAAGTCAAGTTAAAATAAACAGATGTTATTATCGGAACCTGAATATAGCAGGTTCCCTTATGACACCGGGAAGCAAGTGCATGGCAGCTTTTACCAGTCGTAGAATTGTAGAGTTGGAAGGGACCCCCGAGGGTCATCAAGCCCAGCCCCATGCAATGCAGGAATTTCAACATGCAATGCCCCTCCAACGTGAAACCATACCGGACCCTGCTTAGCTTCATAAAAATGCTAGCTGTTTTATTCTTCATTTCAGAGCCTTCACATCTCTGATACCCACAACAGCTATATAAAGATAGCCAGATAGCAGGGCTGGGTGCCCTTGCCATTCTAGGAGGAAGAGCGAGGGCATTCGTGGTGAGTTCTGGCACTTCTTTTTCTAGAAAAATAGCGCAGCCAGAGAGCATTACAAGGAAGACACAAGCGGCACTGTGGTCTAAACCACCGAGCCTCTTGGGCTTGCCGATCGGAAGGTCGGTGGTTTGAATCCCTGCGATGGAGTGAGCTCCCGTCGCTCTGTCCCAGCTCCTGCCAACCTAGCAGTTCGAAAGCACATCAGTGCCAGGGCGCTGTGGTGGTAAGGTATGGCGCTTCTGTGCGCTCTGGTTTCTGTTACGGTGTCCCGTGCGCCAGAAGTGGTTTTGTCATGCCGGCCAGATGAACCCGGAAAGCTGTCTGTGGACAAGCGCCGGCTCCCTCGGCCTGAAAGCGAGATGAGCGCCGCAACCCCAGAGTCGCCTTCAACTGGACTTCACCATCCAGGGGTCCTGTAACTTTTTACCTTTGCAAGGAAGAATAATGCAAAACCCCAACCAACAAAAAGAGTCTTGTTGCTACAACCCCATCTCACTCTTGCTGTCCATTCTACCTGTCCACTTCCTCACATGTTGTCTCTATTAACCAATCCCTCCAACACAAAACCTCTCCTATTCATTATGACCCACTTACAAAGAATCACTCCCCATCTCTGAAGCACTGATGGGCTTCCTTCAGGACCACCTAATACTCCTCTACCATCTCTCACCCGGGAGGGGTCTGGAGCAGGCCCTCCCCCCTTTTTTGGGTGTGTGTGTGTGTGTGTGTGTGTGTGTGTGTGGAGCCCATAAAACTACTTCCGGTTTTCTCACTTCCAACTACACAGAATCACAGAACTGTAGAGTCGGAAGGGGCCGCGAGGGTCTTCATCCAGTCCAACCCCCTGCAACCCGGGAATCCTTTTGCCTGGAGAGAGATAATCATCGTTACATGCATGGTTTTCACTTGGGTGGGTGGGGGAAACTCCTCAGGGTGCGGAAGGCAATTCGGAGCCCAGAACTTGACACAGAAACTGGCGGCCACGATGCGAGCACAAAATGGCTCAGCCAAACTCGGGCACGCAAAATCTTTTTTTCTTGTCTAGCTGTAGAGCAAACCCGGTCCTGGCGGGTTGGCATCGCCTATGTTTGCACTAGGGTGTGAGGCAAAGCGCTCCCAGGTTACTCATTAAATGCAGGTCTGTGTGTGTGTTTCAAGGGATGTGTGGAGGAGGCCAAGGTGGAGTTTACCTTGCATATCCTGTGATATACAATAGACGCTCCCCCCCCCTCTGCATTTACAGGATTTCCCAGAGGCCCACATACACTCCCCACAGGAGAGCAGAGGGAGGGGTGGCATTTCCCTCGCCCTCCCCCAACCTCTGGTTCCCTACAGATTGTGTCAGGCAGCACGTACTTAAGGCCTGGCCGTATAGCTCTGTGAAAAGAGGGAACTTGCCCTTTTCGCGGCAACTTCCTCTCCTGCGAGAAAGCCTGTCTCCAGGAAAGCCACTCAACCTCTGAGGAAATCCTTGGCTCCAGCAACCTAAAAAGGTTGCAGCAACGTGTTACGGTGTCCATTTACATGGAGACGCTTCCCAAAGGTTGATGTTGGCCCAGGGCCACCTTTTGTCAGTTCAAGTAAACCTGTGGACGGGGATGGGGTTACGTGCAAAGCACGACGTGGAGAGGGGGGGGGGGAATAAAAATGTTTCTGTTTTGTAGAGCGATGTCTTTGGCTCAGTCAATGTATAGACCGTAGAATTGTAGAAGGGACACCAAGGGCGATCTAGTCCAACCCCCTGCAATGCAGGAATCTCAGCTAACGCATCCATGACAGATGGCCATTGAACTTCTGCATAAAAACCTCCAAGGAAGGAGAGTCCACTAGCGCCCGAGGGAGTCTGTTCTTCTGCTGAACAGCTCTTACTGTCAGAAAGTTCCTCCTGATATTTAGTTGGAGTCTCCTTTCTTGTAACTTGAAGCCATTGGTTCAAGTCCTACCCTCCAGAGCAGGAGAAAACAAGCTTGCTCCATCTTCCATGGGACAGCCCTTGAGATATTTGAAGATGGCTATCCTATCTCCTCTCAGTCTCCTCTTTTTCAGGCTAATCATACCCACCTCCCTCAACCGTTCCTCATAAGGCTTGGTTTCCAGACCACTGATCATCTTGGATGCCCCCCTCTGCACATGTTCTAGTTTGTCAACGTCCTTCTTAAACTGTGGTGCCCAAATGGGTGAAAGGACCTTTCCCACGGCTCAGGGGAGACTCGTGTTTTGAATGCCCCACTCAATAAAAGAGCAGAGAGCTAGCTTCTCAGGGAGAGGCTTCAAGGCTAGCCTTCTCCCTGACCTGCTAGCTTTCAAAGTGCAATGGGATTCTCCGGTCTCCTTCAGCATGTGGAGTCAATGCGGTAACGGTATTGGACTTCACCATACCCAACAACTGGCCATGCTGACGGGGCACCACTTTGGATAGCCCTGTCCTGCTAGGATAGCACTCAAAACGTACCATGCCTTATTTGCAGTCTGAAGCAGCACAACCAGGAGTGAGGAACTGGATCTGTATGGCGGACCAGATCTTTGTCTTCTCCACACATGCCAAAAAAAATGACAGGCAGGTGGAAACTCTCTGCTAGCTATTATCAGCCGAAGAGGATTAGGGACCAGAGTGCAAGTGGTTGCCCTGACTGGTCCAAGCACCTTGCCCACATAATAATAATAATAATAATAATAATAATAATAATAATAATAATAATAATAATAAATTATTTGTACCCTGCCCATCTGGCTGGATTTCCCCAGCCTCTCTGGGCGGCTCCCAAAAGAATATTATAAGCAAGGTAAAGCATCGAACATTAAAAACTTCCCTAAACAGGGCTGCCTTCAGATGTCTTCTAAAAGTCAGGTAGTTATTTATTTCCTTGACATCTGATGGGAGGGTGTTCCACAGGGCGGGCGCCACTACCGAGAAGGCCCTCTGCCTGGTTCCCTGTAACTTCGCTTCTCCTGAAAGAAGAATCACTTTGAATTGCGCTCGGAAACGTACTGGGAGCCAATGTAGGTCTTTCAGGACCGGTGTAATATGGTCTCGGAGGCCACTCCCAATCACCCATCTAGCCGCCGCATTCTGGATTAGTTGCAGTTTCTGGGTCACCTTCAAAGGTAGCCCCACATAGAGCGCATTGCAGTAGTCCAAGTGGGAGATAACCAGAGCATGCACCACTCCTGCTAGACAGTCCTTGCCTTGATTGCCTTGGGGTGCTGGACTTCCAGAACCTTTGAAGGCTGTAGGTTATTCCAGTCTCCTCCCAACGCTCAAAACTGGAGGCCTTGGCAGACTAGAAGCTCCTGCAGCTTCTAATATCTCTGCTAAATCACACACCAAAACCACATGTAGAGGAGATGCAGGAGGCTCAAGAGACCGACGGCTTTGTTTGGTGTAACCAAGAACAATAATTTTTAAAAATCGCACTGGGCCAGTCCAGACACCCCCCCCCCCAAGTTATGTCATGTGCCTTTGCTCTATTCTCTTAGGTCTCTAAGGCAGCATGGATAAATCTCACAATGGAAGGAAAAGGGTGTAGGAGAAAGGATCAAGTCGCTGACCCCTTTATTGTTTTTGGGCCAGAAGATAGCTTCCTCCTGGCTTCTGAACTGCCACACTGAGAATATTTTCCAGCCAAGTCGAGCCATACAGAGTCACTTTCTGATTCCTCCCCTTGCTGTCGCCTCCCAACCCGGTTTGGCTGAGCCACGGGGAGTCACAGGGTTGAGGCCCATTCACAAATACCTGCCAGATATCACGTACTTTCCCGCCCGCAGCCCCAAACACACGCAGGCAGACAGAGCCAGGAAAGGAACAGAAATCTAAGCAAACTAAAAGGAGTTTTGAATGGGTTGGTGGAGAGAAATTGTGGGGGGCGGAAGCGGGAGACTCCCAGACTGGCGCGTCAAGGTTTGAACTTGGGGGGAAAGGAATGTGTGTGCAGAAGGAGACACAGGCCGCGGGGGGGGGACCCCACCAAACACGAAAATGAAATCAAGTAAGGTTCGTATTTGCTGGTAAAGGAATAGCAAGAGGTATTTTTCAAAAAAACACAGGGCAGAATTGTATAATGATGTTTTTAAACCGAGGGTCGCCCTGAGCGGCCGACTGGAAAAACCCAAAGTGCCATGTCGCCTTTTAATTGCTAAACCAAGCATTTTAAAAAAAAATAAAACCACCACAGAAAAACGATGATGTGATTGCAAGGAAGGCTGTTCTTCACACACTGATTGGCTTATTTTCACAGTTCAACCACGCATTGCATTTCAGCTGAATTTTCCCATTTATGTTTGGCAGGAAGATTCTGCCATTTCGTAAGATTTTGTGGGTTTTTTTTGTATTTCACAAATGTATGCTGTAGAACTTACATTCTGCTGCCCCCACCAGCCACAAAGTTTTTCTGTACCATTTCATCATTAAATGGCCCCAAGTTTTAGCATGATGAGAGAGGCAGATAATCTCCTCCCTAGTCATAAGGCTTAATGAGATGAAGTGCATGCATGCTAATTGAAGCAAATGTGCCATTTAAATGTTACATGATCAGAACAATTGCACCCAGCTTGCGTGACTATTTCCCTTGATCTGGACACTATACGTCTGCTGATGCAGCCTAGAATAGCATTAGCTTTTTTTGCTACTGCATGACATTGCTGACTCAAGTTAAGACCTCTAGATCAGGCATCCCCAAACTTCGGCCCTCCAGATGTTTTGGACTACAATTCCCATCTTCCCCGACCACTGGTCCTGTTCGCTAGGGATCATGGGAGTTGTAGGCCAAAACATCTGGAGGGCCGCAGTTTGGGGATGCGTGCTCTAGATCCTTCTCACACGCATTACTGGCAATCCAGGTGTCCCCCATCTTATATTTGTGCAGCTGGTTCTTCCTGACTAAGTGCAGAACCTGACATTTGTTCTCCTTCGGCCTGAAGCGAGATGAGCACCGTACCCCATAGTCGCCTTTGAGTGGACTTAACCGTCCAGCGGTCCTTTACCTTTACCAACTGAAATTCATTTTGTTACGTTTGGGCCCCGTTTTCCAATCTGTTAAGGTCATTATGAATCCAAACTCTGTCTTCTGCGGCATTAGGTTTCATCCTTCCCAATGGCACAAACCTAAATTTCTCGTACGCCCTTGACACGTCTGGAAAATGCTGTCAATCTGGAGGCGACCTTAGCAACCAAGGAAGTTTCTGAAGTGATCCATTCTTATATGACAGCAAAAAGCTGCTTGCCCCTGTCTGCGTCAAATTAGGCCCATTTTAAAATGCAGGCCGCGTGAAACAACACACACAGGAGAGCAACTTTGCTCAAACCAGCTTACTTGCGAGCATAGAGCATTAGCACGTTTACATGGGCCCTGCCCCACATCTCTGGTGCGCTACCAACGGACATCTTGCGTCTCCTAGTTTGAACGAGGCACGTGGAGCCCCACACACTCCTTAGATGTCTGGCGTTTGTTAAAATTGGGCTTTAGTTCCACACACTTGAGAGAGAACACAAGATCCCAGACTGGAAGGGAGCACTTGACAATGGCTCCTAAGTGATTACCTGCCTGCTGCAGACAGGAAGCCAGCATTTTAAGAACTTCTGGTCTCCTATATTGTATTGGTTGCTATTTTCATAACATCAGAGGAAATGCTTAAGGGGGGGGGGGGCGAAAAAGAAAAAACAATGAAAAAAACAATGGGGGATTCAGTGAGTTACAAACCCATTTTTAGTCTCAACAGGAAACATTAACTGGTTAAGTACCAAACAAAGGATGACACATTAGCGCAGGACTTAGCAAGCAGCCCAAAGTTTAAGACGCTAATATTAGGCACCGCCAAAGAGGGAGAATGACTTTGATCATAGCTTTAAACAACAACAAAAGTTCCCCCCAACTTTTTCTACTAAAGCCAGATCTAAAGCAAATTTAGAGGGTCCTGATCAGGCGTAATGACTGTGTAGAAATGTACGGAAGCTAAAAATAAGTTTGATAAAATTTGCAAAACCGTTCACATGCTTCCAGTTTTGTGCTGGTACCGTGTTTCCCCTTTTTTAAGACACCGTCTTATAACATTTTTTCCTCAAAAAAACACACACCGTGTCTTATTTTCAGGGGATGTCTTATTTTTATTATAAAAAAATTCCTTCAGTAGCACCTTAAAGACCAACTAAGTTTTTATTTTGGTATGAGCTTTCGTGTGCATGCACACTTCCTCAGATACATGCATGCACACATACATGCACACATACATGCATGCATAATGGCTGGGAGCCACAGATGGCCTTGCCTTCTACAAATTTGTCTACTCCCATTTTAAGATCATCCATGTTGGTGGCCATCACTACCTCTTCAGTGAGCAAATTCCACACTCTTAACTAAGTAAAGAAGTCCTTTTTCCCCTGTCTGTCCTGAATCTTCCAACATTCGGTTTCATTGGATGTCTAGTGTTATGGGAGAGAAAAACTTCCCCCCTGTGTGTTTCTGTGCAGAGAGCAGCTAAGTCAGTGGTTCTCAAAGCGTGTGGCAGGAGAGGATGACAGGAAGAGGCAGGAAGATTCAAGGCCAATCGAAGGAACATTTAAACATTTCAGTGTAGCGTAGCTATACAACCAGAAAAGAGTTGGCCGTTCTTCTATCTACAGTTCTCCACGATTTATCATTGTGGATTTTCAACTTTGACAAATATGCAAGATCAGAGAAGAAAAAAGAGGCTTATTTGTGTTGATGAGATAAGAGGGTTTCTTTGTTTTTTGGTCTCAAATTAGATCCGATAGAAATGAGATTATCTGGCAAAATCAAGCTCACCGCTCTCATTGAATTTGTACTTAAGCTACATATGTAAGAGGTTCGTTTATAATTTTATTTTGGGAATTATTCATGTTCTCATGTAGCTGGATGCCCCGTGATCATACGATAAAGTAATTGCGTTCTGTGGAACAATTAATCAAGCACCATTAGGAGTTGGGTTTTTTTTTGTTTTCCAGCATATTTCTATTCAATAAGAAATTTGGAGCGGTGCAAGCAAAGGTCCAGCGCCAAGGGCCTTCTGGCGGTTCCCTCCCTGCGAGGTTACAGGGAACTAGGCAGAGGACCTTCTCTGTAGTGGCACCCGCCCTGTGGAACTCACTCCCACCAGATGTCAAGGACATAAACAACTACCCGACTTTTAGAAGACATCTGAAGGCAGCCCTGTTCAGGGAAGCTTTTAACGTTTGCTGTTTTATTGTGTTTTTAATTTTCTGTTGGGAGCTGCCCAGAGTGGCTGGCGAAACCCAGCTAGATGGGCAGGGTATAAATAATTGATGATGATGATGATGATACAATAATAATCTGTAGCCCTCCAGTTATTGCCAAATTGCAACACCCATCATTCTTGACCACTGGCTATGCGAGGTGATGCTTGTGAGTGATGGAATAATTTCAGAACTCTGCAAGCCTAAAGATTCACTGTCTCTGCAGCCTAGAGTCTGTCTGTCTGTCTGTCTGTCTGTCTGTCTGTCTGTCTGTCTGTCTGTCTGTCTGTGGAATCTAACTTTCTTGATATAAGGCAATTCACCCACTCCCAGCTGGAAGCAATATGGTCCAAGCACAGTGGCCAGCCATTTCTCTAGAAAGCTTCCCAGTCAGGAGGGCAGGACAGGCAACGAGAGGAGGGGCAGCCAGGTGCAAAGCTCTCCCTCTCACACATACACACGGATGACAAACAGCGTGCATGCATGCATGCAGGGAAACCCACAACAGCTCTGGCTTTCCCCCTCCCGAGAGCCAGGATCACAGCAGGGCACTCGTGCCAGGCTGGGTCCTGACTCTGCAGAGCAAGGCTCCTTTTGCTCGGGTAAGCCTGAAGTCAGCCGCGACGACTTCAGCGGGAAGAGCGTGCGCCCTGACCCTTGTTCAGGATGTTGTATAGAAAGGCTGCTGCTAACACATGCTATATTTCACTATTTGGGGAAAGCGACACCGGCAGTTTCCTCTCCAGAGAGCTCTCTTTAGCTGGGGGTGGGGGGTGGGGGACGACTCTCTGCCAACATCAAGCCGCCAGCTCACCACAGCGCCCTCTGCTGCAGCCTGGGGGAGGTGCACCCTTTAAAAAAAAAACTTTCCCAGAGGATAAATTGCAAGGTGAATTTATGGCATGCTTTTGTGGGGAAGGGAATAATCAGTGCCGGATTCACGTATAAGTTAAACAAGCTATAGCTTAGGGCCCCACTCTCTTGGGAGCCCCCCGCTCAAAAAAAATCACTATTAATATACTTCTTCTTAATTGTATTTCAGTTCAACAATTACTTTGATAAAATAAATCATTTGTTATTTGCTTGAAAGGCTTCTGAAGAGACGACCTGTTGCACCCTCCCCATTTGAATAAATAAATGAATAAATAAATAAATAAATAAATAAATGCATTCTTGTAATCTTTGCGTACGATTCCAAGCACACTCATTTTTGGGTCATACTGCACATTCTGTAGAACGGAATGTAACTCTGACATACAGTGGCAGGATAAGTCACAGTGTGGGTTTCTGCTGCCACCTCCTGGTTCCCGATAAGAAATGCATCCAACTCAGGGTTTCACAAATTCTGGACGTCCATTGACTCCTTTGACAAGCTTATAAAATTATCATCAAGCCCAGCCCAGATTCTTGGGAAATGTAAAGAAAGCAAATTCAAGAAATATCAATATATAACCAACACGGTTTACTCACCATTATTAGACAGCATAAAAGGCAAAGAAAAGAATTTTGCAGTATGGTCTGAGAATATTGTATTGTGGAATTGTTTTTATAAAATACAGTTTCTCACTGCCCTTTATTTCTGAGGCTCAGAGTTCCTAAATACATACCAGTATTTTGAACCTTCTAAACTTCTTTTCCTCCACAGGCCATTTTGAATCTCCTTTTGCTCTCTCTCCCCTCCCCCCCCCTTCTACTGACCCCAGTGAGTCAACATTGACCATTCTGGGAAATGTTGCCTTACTCTAACAGTCTTGGATGGAACTGCATATTAATAATAATAATAATAATAATAATAATTTATTATTTATATCCTGCCCATCTGGCTGGGTTTCCCCAGCCACTCTGGGCGGCTTCCAACAGAAAAATGAAATAAAATAATCTACCGGTATTAAACATTAAAAGCCTCCCTAAACAGGGCTGCCTTCAGATGTCTTCTAAAAATCTGGTAGCTGTTTTTCTCTTTGACATCTGATGGGAGGGCATTCCACAGGGCGGGTGCCACCACCGAGAAGGCCCTCTGCCTGGTTCCCTGCAACTTGGCTTCTCGCAACGAGGGAACCGCCAGAAGGCCCTCGGCACTGGACCTCAGTGTCCGGGCAGAACGATGGGGGTGGAGACACTCCTTCAGGTATACTGGACCCAGGCCATTTAGGGTTTTAAAGGTCAGCACCAACACTTTGAACTGTGCTCGGAAACGTACTGGGAGCCAATGTAGATCTTTCAAGACCGATGTTATGTTATGTGGTCTCGGCGGCCGCTTTTTTTCTAGAAGAAAAGCACTTCTAATTGCTATCTGGGCTGTATCAATTCTGATTGCAAGTGGGGGCACACATGGCTAAATGTTCCTTCCTACAAAAAAGGTCCCTCCACAGAGAAAATCTAGCATGTTTGGCCAAGCTAAAATACTTATTTCTTGACACACTAGCTTTCCATCCTCATCTGGTTTAGCCGGCCAGTTGAAGTCGTTCCCGGAATGTGACCACTATCGTGGGCCGGCAACTTCTAGGAGCCACAGTTGAGAGCGGAGTGCACATATGCCTTGCTGTAAAAAGAGAAAACCCTAAACTAGTGAAGAACAGCATAAAGCTACTCCTATAAACCTGCCATCGCTATTAAGATCACGCTTTTGGTGTCATATGACATCATTTCCCTTGCAGGATGAAAAAGGAGGCATGGCTTAACCTCTCCACAGGCAACATAGTCAAAGAAGAATAGAGTTTGAAGGGACCCTGAAAATCATCTAGATCAGGGGTCAGCAACCTTTTTCAGCCATGGGCCGGTCCACCGTCCCTCAGACCATGTGGTGGGCCGGACTATATCTTTTTGGGGGAAATGAAAGAATTCCTATGCCCCACAAATAACCCAGAGATGCATTTTTAAAAGGACACATTCTACTCATGTAAAAACACGCTGCTTCCCAGACCGCCCGCGGTCCGGATTGTGAAGACAATTGGGCCACATCCAGCCCACGGGCTTAGCTTGCCTACCCCAGGCCTGTCCCACTGAACTGTGGGGTTTTTTTCAGGGGGGCACCTAGCCCTGGCACTCGCCCCCAGAGCCCTGACAGCCAGAATCGTGTCGTCCTTTACTCAGACGACACAGGGCGCGCCGCCATTCATTCCGCATCAGACCGGAAGGTATGGGGCAGTATTTCAATATGAGTAGGAAAATGAGAGTACCGCTAAACGTTTTTTATTAAAAGAAAAAAAGCACTGCTTTTAATAATATATCATGCCCATACCTCTGTGGAAAATATTGCAGACACGATATAATTATACAAATCACTTTTAAAAAACAATTTTTATTAAAAAGCAATTACTTCCTGATAATTTTCTTTTAACTCACCAATGACTCTCAGTCCTCACACCTGTGTGAAAAATGACCCTGTGCTCCTCTGAGTCCACAACTAAAGGGCAGTATAACTACCCCTTATAACTGATTTCACCCCTGCCTAAAACAGCCCAGTGATGTGTTTGGTGCAACCCTTTACACTGATGTACATGGGCTTCATTCTGCAAATACCAAATGTGCTGTGTGTATTCTTACATCAAACTCAAAAATCCACAAATGCAATTTAGACAATAAAAAAAGCCCTTTACAGAACATAATGCTCCAATGACAGCAAGGAATGGTTCTTGGCCTGAATGGCCAGAGACCTGGCACGTTTCAGACACAGTTGGGAGCTTGGGGGCTGAACGGCTCTCCTGTTTGTTTGTCAAGCAGACAGAACAAGTTGTACAAAGCAGGGCTGGGAAAAGACTCACCTGCCAGGCTGGGAGAACCTTCCCTATGTCGTTGAGGTTGATTCCATCTCCGTCCTCGCTCTTCCCTTTTCCAATCCTGAGTCAGGGACAGACAAAGGGGCAAATGAACACCATGCGCAAAAATGTGTTCATGCACAGGCTGGCGGCTCATGGCTTACAAAGGAGTGACAAACAACACAAAACAAAACTTGAACTTGTATCATATGTGGTAGACTTGTAATAAGGTAAAGGCATATTGGAAAATGATACATAAGGATTTGAAGAAAATGTTTAGGTACACCTTTGTTAAAAAGCCGGAAGCATTTTTATTGGGTATTGTGGGTGAAGAGATACCAAAGGGAGATTTTTTTTTAAAAAAAACCTGTTTAAGTATGCAACAACCGCAGCAAGAATCCTTTTAGCCCAAAAATGGAAACAAGAATACCAATGAAGGAAGAGTGGCAGATGAAGATGATGGACTTTGTGGAATTAGCAAAGCTGACTGGAAAAATCCGAAACCAACGTGATCAAGCTTTCTAAAAAGGCTGGGGTAAAAGCATACGATATCTGAAGGACCATTGCAAGCAATTATCAACACTACAGCAGGGTTATAAGAAGACTTGTAATGATAATGGTCACTACCCTTTTATATTTATTTAAAATTTGTGATATTCTGAATGAGTGAAACGTAAAATGGAAAATGTATAAATGCTACGATATACAAATGAATTTTGAAAACCATGAGGCGGGAGGGAGGGAAGTCGACAGGCTCGTATGAGCAAAAGAAGTCAACACAAAGATGTGTTTAAATATCATAAAATGGAAAATTAATAAAATATTATTTAAAAAACCCACACAAAACCAAACTCAGACAGGTGTTTCTCCAAACATGGTAAATGCCGAAAAATCTTTCTTCTTCTCTCCGCCCCCCTCCCCCGCCGGTTCCAATTTTCATTTCCATGTCTTAATAATCCATCTTCCTCATCCACCAGGCCTCTGGCTGATCAACATTCAATACGCTTTTAAATGTGAGGTGGGGGGGGTGTTGTTCGTTCGCTTGTGTTATTTCTATTATGTGTTTTGTGGTTTTTATATAGACTTTTTTGGACACAGGTGGCACTGTGGGTTAAACCACAGAGCCTAGGGCTTGCCGATCAGAAGGTCGGCGGTTCGAATTCCTGTGACGGGGTGAGCTCCCGTTGCTCGGTCCCAGCTCCTGCCAACCTAGCAGTTCGAAAGCACGTCAAAGTGCAAGTAGATAAATAGGTACCGCTACAGCAGGAAGGTAAACGGTGTTTCCGTGCGCTGCTCTGGTTTCACCAGAAGCGGCTTTGTCATGCTGGCCACATGGCCTGGAAGCTGTACGCCGGCTCCCTCGGCCAATAACACGAGATGAGCAGCGCAACCCCAGAGCCGGTCACGACTGGACCTAACGGTCAGGGGTCCCTTTACCTTTTATATTGCCTTTCTATGCTGTGAACCGTCCCGCCCCTGCCCCCGAGATCTACAGACGAAGAGCAGTATACACTCAGATTTAATAAATTAAATAAACAAACTTCGCTTTCAGCTGCTGAGATGCGTACCAATGTCAACATTGTGACGCATTCCCTTCACAATAACACATTCCCAAAAGAAATCATGGCAGCTCCAGAGAAGAATAATAAGCAGAGAATAGTAATAAGCAGGTCTATGGTAGAACACAGAGGCAGCTGCAGTTTCATAGAATCATAGAGTTGGAATAGACCACGAGGGCCATCCAGTCCAACCCCCTGCCGAGCAGGAAACACCATCAAAGGATTCTTGACATATGCCTGTCAAGCCTCTGCTTAAAGGCCTCCAAAGAAGGAGACTCCACCACACTCCTTGGTAGCAAATTCCACTGCCGAACAGCTCTTACTGTCAGGAAGTTCTTCCTAATGTTTAGGTGAAATCTTCTTTCTTGTAGTTTGAATCCATTGCTCCGTGTCCGCTTCTCTGGAGCAGCAGAAAACAACCTTTCTCCCTCCTCTATATGACATCCTTTAATATATTTGAACATGGCTATCATATCACCCCTTAACCTTCTCTTCTCCAGGCTAAATACACCCAGCTCCCTAAGCCGTTCCTCATAAGGCATCGTTTCCAGGCCTTTGACCATTTTGGTTGCCCTCTTCTGGACACGTTCCAGCTTGTCAGTATCCTTCTTGAACTGTGGTGCCCAGAACTGGACACAGTACTCCAGGTGAGGTCTGAGCAGAGCAGAATACAGTGGTACTATTACTTCCCTTGATCTAGAGGCTATACTCCTATTGATGCAGCCCAGAACAGCATTGGCTTTTTTAGCTGCTGCATCACACTGCTAAGTTTGAGTTAAAGAGTGCTGGACTAGGACTGCTAAGTTTGAGTTAAAGAGTGCTGGACTAGGACCCAGGAGGCAGCGGTTCGAATCCCCAAGGCAGCCACGAAGCTTGACTGGGGTGACCTTAAGTTTACTGCCTCTCAGCCTTACCCATCTCACAAAGGTAGAAGAACCATTTATACCACCCTGAGCTCCTGGCCAAAAAAGGTATGGGTATGAGCAGTGATGGGGGAAGCCGCTCGGGCACCCAGAGCAGCAAACATGACGTGCACTCGGGAGCGGGGTGTTGCTACATAGTGCGCATGTGTGGCAACGTCCGTACGGCGCTGGAGCGGTGCTGCCACGGTGGGGTGCCGCCTTGTCACCCCTGGAGACCTGGCGCCGGGAGCGCACCGCCCCCACACTGCGACGCCATTGGGTATGGGTGAAATAAATAGCTTAGCAGGAAGGGGAGCTTATCACACACAGAGAGATGCCTCCATTCAATGCACAGAGCCCAGCAAAGGTATGCACAGTAGGGCCTTTATGGCTGCTTTCCCTTAAACAGCAGAGACAAAAATATTCCAGATGAAGCACAGAAGCAGCAGCAGTGGTGGACACATTTAAAGGTTCATCTGGCCCCTTCATTACATTTTTTAAAATAAGAAAACATCTCTTTCAGCAAGTTTTCTGGAGGAGAAGTTGGGTAAAGAACTGTTAAATGAACTCCTGCGGTTGGATTTCGTATGGAAGCGACAAATAACTTAAGGCTGCCTTTCTTCTATTGTAACTTAAGGAGTGACAGGATTGTATTCAACCTGCTTTACTATTTGCACTGATGTACATGACTCTGGGGCCCTGTAAGCAAGCAAATAAATAAGATCTACACTGCAAGCTTACACAACTTCCCCTGAAATTATCCTGGGCACTGTTTGGCCAAGTGATGCAGCTTCTCTGTTAAAGACACTTTCGCCCCCACCACCAAACTACATTTCCCAGGAGTCATTGTGGAAATGGGGAGGGGTGAGGCTTTTTAGCAAGTCCCTTTAAATCTAGAGTGTAGAGATACCCGTGGAAACATGTGCACCTATTTGTAGCCTGCACAAAAGGTCAGGAAGGCTTACTGCAATCTCTTTAAACAGCAAGAGTCCAACCAAAATAAGACGGCTGGGAGTTTCAATGCCACATGGACCACATATTTGCAGAAAAGTGTGTTCTGCTGTTATTCATCATTAAACAATGGGCAATGTGGATTTCTATGGAACTCATGGTTATAACATAACACAAACCAGAAAGACCGAAACCTTTCCCGCTGGTTGCATGCTTCCGTTTCTTTCGGAATAAAAACAGAAATTGGATTCAATGGCATTTCTTCGCAGGATTAACACTTGTTGACCCAATGTCTTTGATGTGAAAGGATTCTAAAAACCCATCACAGGATGAGACCTTGAAGCAACCACCTGCTTAACCTGTTGTACCTTAAAGTTTCAGTAGCACAAAAGAATCCTATATTCTATATGAAAGGCTGCGTGCGCGTCACAATTCTGCAGAAGTACAGGACAAAGCACAAGGTTGTTGTACCAGGTGCGAAATTTAGGTGCTTGAAAAGTTCACACCTTCCATTTCAATAGGATTTTCTAAACAGGTCTCTTGCTTCCTAGCTGCTTGGAAATGTGTTGGAACAAATTGCACAGGGCGGCCTTGGGCAGTTCGACAATGTCCACCCTTCATTTCTCCCTCTTTGAAACGGGATGTGGTACAGTAGTGCCTCGCAAGACGAATTTAATTCATTCCGCGAGTCAATTCGTTTTGCGAAAAAGTCATCTTGCGAATCGCGGTTTCCCATAGGAATGCATTGAAATTTCTTTTTTTGCCCATAGGAACGCACTAATTAAATTTCAATGCATTCCTATGGGAAACCATGATTTGCAAGACGAATTTTTTGCAAAACAAATTCGTCTTGCGAGTCACCATCAGATTGCAAGACGCATTCGTCTTGCGAAAAATTCGTCTTGCAGGGCATTCGTCTTGCGAGGTACGACTGTATTCGTCTCATAAGGCAGTGGTTGCGACAACCAAAGAGAGCAAATGTCTTTCACGCTTCTCCTTTTTTTCTTAAAACAAAAGGCACGTAATACTTTACCTCTGCTAATGTTATCACCATCCCCTAATACTGAACTCGGGTTGTCTGGCACCCTACTACCAGTCTGGATGCAAAACAAAATTAAGGAAGTGGTTTCTACAGTCAAGGGGAATTCCCCGGGAATGCAGAATTACATTGGTTAGCAAGTTAGAAGACAATTAAAAGAAACCCCACGAGATGAAACCTTCTCAAACGGTCCAACAAGGATCTACGCTAAACAAGTTTCTAGCACCTGTGGAATGTTGTGGGTGTCAGTGGTGTGTGTGTGTGTGTGTGTGTGTGTGTGTGTGTGTGTGTGTAGGAAAATAGAGGGGAGCTTGTATTGTTTGAACCCCAAACAATGCAGTGTCTCATGCGAGGAGGATTAGGGTCCGAATGCCTTGAGCCCTTCTCTGCCCATGATAAAAGGGAGGTTTCAGGAGCAGTGGAAAGTAAAAAAGGATACCCGTACTTCTTCCCTTTCTGCATCTCCAGAAACCACCCTCCGTCAATTATATGACCATGTTCAAGCCTGGAAGCACAGCTAAAGAGGACTGGATGGGTGGTGGGAAATAATGAATTGTCTTTCTCCTGAAACCACTCCTTTTCCTCTATGAGCTATAAACCAGGGGTAGGCAAACTAAGGCCCGGGGGCTGGATCCGGCCCAACCGCCTTCTAAATCCGGCCCATGGACAGTCCGGGAATCAGCGTGTTTTTACATGTTTAGGGAAGCTTTTAATGTTTAACAGACCATTGTATTTTAATATTTTGTTGGAAGCTGCCCAGAGTGGCTGGGGAAACCCAGCCAGATGGGCGGGGTATAAATAAATTATTATTATTATTATTATTATTATTATTATTATTATTATTATTATTTATGGGTAGAATAAATACTGCCAACCTAGCAGTTTGAAAGCACGTCAAAGTGCAAGTAGATCAATAGGGACCGCTCCGGCGGGAAGGTAAACGGCGTTTCCGTGCGCTGCTCTGGTTCGCCAGAAGCAGCTTTGTCATGCTGGCCACATGACCCGGTAGCTGTCTGTGGACAAACGCCAGCTCCCTTGGCCTATAGAGCGAGAAGAGCGATGCAACCCCAGAGTCGGACACGACTGGACCTGATGGTCAGGGGCCCCTTTACCTTTTTATGAGTAGAATATGCCCTTTTATTTACAATGCATCTCTGGGTTATTTGTGGGGAATAGGAATTCATTCATTATTATTTTTTTCCAAAATACAGTCCGGTCCTCCACAAGGTCTGAGGGACAGTGGACCGGCCCCCTGCTGAAAAAGTTTGCTGACCCCTGCTCTAAGCAAACTCCTGCCTCGAGTTGCGAACACCTTGCGCAGGAGCAGTCCTCTTAGAGGCTGCTGACTCACCACAAATGTGGTTAAGGGTCCCCCACTTGTTACGGCTATAGGAATCCTGGAAGCAGTCAACCAAGCTGGATAGTTCAGGAGGGAAGAGAGATGTTGGACTTGTGTCCTGTCATTGAAGGAGAAGAGGGCTATCGGAGGCTACTAGCTGGAGGAAGTGATGCTTCTGAATACCAGTTGCTGAAAACCATAGGAGGGGAAACTGTCGTGGTGCTCACGTTCTCCTTGCTAGTTTCCCATAGGCATGTGGGGTTGGTCACAGTGAGAATGGGATGCTGGGCCAGATAAGCCATTGGCCTGATCTAGCAGGCTATTTTTATGTCCTTCTCATTTGGTGGCACCTGGTTGGTCAGTCACTGTGTGACGCTGGGCGAGATGGGCCTTTGGACGACCCAGCAGGGTTCCTCTTCCAATGGCCTTTGGGTTTTCTGCCTCCCAACCAGAAAGTAAGCAAAGTCCGGCGCCCTACTCACCCTTCTCTGTCTATGTGTGGGAGAGGATGCTTGGGGGTGTTGCGGAGCTTTCTGTGGAATTGTGTGAAGTCAAGTTTTTCAGGTTGCAAGTCCCAGGTGGCACCGCTAGGAAGAAAAGAGAGGGGATGAGACACAGAGCAGTTGAATCGCACGCACGCCACAAAATGATTTTTTTAAAAGTTGTGCATGGATCTACTGAACAGGGCACTTGGGAGTTGAATGAACCACCAACCTCATGTGCTTTTATTAGACTACAGTGGGTGAATGAGGACTAGATGAGCATAGGCATTCGTTCATTGGTGCCTATTTATTTTGCAGTAGGTACCACCTTATAAGTAAGGGACCCAGGTGGCGCTGTGGGTTAAACCACTGAGCCTAGGGCTTGCTGATCAGAAGGTCAGCGGTTCGAATCCCTGTGATTGGGTGAGCTCCCCAAGCAAAAAAACCAAACCCTTCCATTAAATGACAACAATTAATTTGCATCTCGTAACCCTAAGAGAAAAAGGACGCGGGTGGCGCTGTGATTTAAAACACTGCGCTGCTTGGACTTGCCGATTGGAAGGTCAGCGGGTGAGCTTCTATTGTTTGGTCCCAGCTCCTGCCCACCTAGCAGTTCGAAAGCACGTCAAAATGCAAGTAGATAAATAGGAACCGCTACTGCGGGAAGGTAAACGGCGTTTCCGTGTGCTGCTCTGGTTCGCCAGAAGTGACTTTGTCATGCTGACCACATGACCTGGAAGCTGTTCGCCGGCTCCCTCGGCCAATAATGCGAGATGAGCGCGCAACCCCAGAGTCGGTCACGACTGGACCTAATGGTCAGGGGTCCCTTTACCTTTACCACCTTTTAAGTAGCATTTGCTTTGGTGTGAGAAGTGGAGGTTGCTTCTTCTAAAAACCTCCAGGTGGCAGGTGGCATCTTAGAATAACTTCTATTAACAGAAATAGTGAAGAGTTTTCCAAAAAGGTATCTTGCCTAATTGATTAGGGCATCTTATTTTAGTCCCCTGCCTCCCTGCACGCACACACACACACAAAAGCTTTTGAGGCAATCTGACTGATTTTAATAATCAACTGAAATGTTATAGCCCATAAAGGCAAACATCCAGCTTGTTGAAACAGTATTGGGAAGATGGCCTGGAGCTGGGAATTTTACGTTTGCTTCCTCCCAGCAACCCTCATCAACCAGAATAGATATTGCAACTGTAACGGTAGAACCTTGTAATAGCAGTGAGATTAAAAGGTTTAGAAGCAAGCAGAAAAAAATAGCAGGTAACTGGTAGGGTGACATTTTAAGAGCTGAACTGACCTGAAGGACTCGAGAGTATTGGCTGCCCAGATATCTGTTCCCAGCATGTCAAGGGAATTGTCTTTGTTGCCGTTCTAAAAAAAAAAAAGGTGTAAAATCTTCATTACTTTCAAGCAGAACGACACGTCTACCATGAAACTTGCCTTAAATAACGGAGAGTGGTTTCAGATTACCAATTTACTGAGCATTCAGCAATATTTGCTTGCACAAAGTTTGCTTATATACAAATCTAATACATGAAAATAATAGCTGAGCATTCACCCTGGTCTTCTTGTGAGATGTTTTACAGGTCTTCACGGTAGTCATTTCTTCGCCCCACTCTTCTCAATGTGTTTCGCCCCCATTACTTTCCAAATTGCAAAAAATAATAATAATAACAGTCTTATTCCTTTCCGTTGCTGGGCTAGGGCGCCAGGGCGCATTGATCCAGTTTAGCTGTGCAAACTTGAATCCCTTTCATAAAATAGCTCAGATGGTCTGGAGGCAATCCTGACATTGCTGAATCTCAGTTCCAGACAACAGTGTGAGCCAATGAAACTGAGATGTGTTTGGACAGTGAATCGGGAATAAAATTGATAAATGGGTTGTAACTGAAACCTGCCCCAGAGTACATATTGCGAGAAGCCAAGTTGCAGGGAACCAGGCAGAGGGCCTTCTCGGTAGTGGCGCCCGCCCTGTGGAATGCCCTCCCACCAGATGTCAAAGAGAAAAACAACTACAGTGGTGCCTCGCTAGACGAATTTAATTTGTTCCACGGGTCTATTCTTATAACGAAAAATTTGTCTAGCGAATCCCACAGGAATGCATTGAATTGTTTTTTTTTTAAAAAAATTGCCCATAGGAACGCATTAATTGAATTTCAATGCATTCCTATGGGAAACCGCGATTCGCTAGACGATTTTTTCGTAAAACGAATTCGTCTAGCGAGGCAACCTCCGCTAGAAAAATCATTTCTTTAAGCGAAAATTTCGTCTTACAGGGTGTTCGTTAAGCAAGGCACCACTGTACCAGATTTTTAGAAGACTTCAGAAGGCAGCCCTGTTTAGGGAGGCTTTTTAATGTTTAATTGATTCTTTTGTTTTATTTTTCTGTTGGAAGCCGCCCAGAGTGGCTGGGGAAATCCAGCCAGATTGGAAGATGAAGAGTTAAAACAGCAGATCACCCTAGCGAGATCAGGGATCTTTCCCTCATCCCTCACCCCCCCCCCCCTAACCAGAAGCAACCATATAACTGCAGGCCTGTTATTCTCCAGCAGGTGACGCTTAAAACAGATAATCAGCAATAAGTTCTGGCTGAAACAACAGTTGTAGCTGGAAGTTTCTCATTCAGACAATCATCCTTTTGATGGGCTCACAGTTTGGAGGCTAACACAACACCTAGCTTGTCGAGACAATAGAAGCTGACAACACAACAAACTAACAACTGACAACCCTCAACAAACTAAACACAGTCCACAAGCAAAGCACAACGGCTAATGAGGGCCAACTCCTCTTGTCCGTGTGATTTATCAGGTGCTGACAGGCTTCATTACCTGGGAGTGACTTAGGGCTGTGCAAATGGTGTGCTCAAGGGTTACTCAAATGATACCCACACCTTCCCCTACATTTTGGTCACAGAAGCCGTCAGCATTGCAGCTGTGGCAGTCACATTCCCTCAGGACGCTGAGCGCATGTGGACATAGTCAAACTCTCATGATGCCCAGGAGAGTCTAAAAACATGGGGCGCCACCTATTTGCAAGAGCGAAATCCCCATATAGCAAAATACTGGGCTCAAGAAGTGCACCCTTCATTATCGCTTGGCTTGCTAATGGTTTGGAAATTTTGAAACTGGACTTAACGTAAAAGTAGACTTATGGGTTGTTGTTTTTTTTAAAAAAGATCCAAATCTGTAAACCTATGCTATCCACTCAAAAGAGTTGGGGGGTCTCGCTAGCAACTATTCCAGATCTCTGTTAATTCTATTGAAGAAACATAATTCATTTTTGTTGGTCGAGTTCTTGTTCTTCTGCGCGGATAACTTTACTTTGCAACTTACACCATGTGATGCCGTTATGTTTTCTTTTCGTGTCCATTTTTTAAAAAACCAAATCAGTAAAAGAGAGAGAGAGAGACAGAGCCTGGAATTGTATGAGTAATTTTGTTTTTCTGCTGAAAAGAAAGGCGGTTTCATTTTTCAGGCATTAAGGAACTGCCTTTTCCCCCTCATAACTGTCACCCATCAGTGAGCACCCTCAAAACCACGAAGTTCCTTCTCCTGCTTGCATGATGCAAAACTCTAATTCTTAAAAAAATGTAAAAAATGTAAAAGGGAGCTAAATTTTGGGTCAACCTAACAAATTATAGCTTTTCATATAAAGATGTGTAATTTACTATCAAGTTGTAGGAACGTGGGGTGTTATAGCCACAGGACGTGGGCCCTTTTTGAGGAGTGAAGCCTAGCTCATTCAACCACAGACTCTATGCCACACAGATTACATCCACACCACACATTTAAAGCACTATAATACCACTTAAAACAGAAACAGCTCCCCCCAAAGAATCCTGGGAGCTGTAGTTTTTTAAGGGCGCTGAGTGTTGCTAGGAGACTCCTATTCTCCCCTCGCGGAACTACAGTTCCCAGAGTTTCCTGGGAATAGACTATTTGTTATATCACTCTGGGAACTGTAGCTCTGTAAGGAGGAACAGGTGGAGGGTCTCCTAGCAATGCTCAGCACCCTTAAACTACAGTTCCCAGGATTCTTTGGGGGAAATGTTTATAAAGCGGTGCGGCGGTGCTCCGAATGCGTGGATGTGGCCACACACACACCGAAGACTCATGTCCTTGCAGGATGAGGCCTGCAATGAACAGCCACCACCAGACGTCTCTTCCAGCTTTCCTAGTCTTGTCTTCCACCACCAGCAAAACCACTAGAGGATACCTTGGTTGAGTGACTGAACTGGCTGCTTCTCCCTCGGCCGCCAGACTTTGACACAGACCCATGCCTGGAGCCTGAACTAGGCTGGGATCCTGAGCTGCCACTGCTGCTGTGATCCCACTCTTCCTGGAAACATCAAAAACAACAACTCACTTTAGTTAAGGGCAACTTATCAAAGCTAATAAATGCCCTTTTTTTTGTAGGGCAGGAAGCAGGTGGGAGAGAGTTGAGCCTGGGGTGCCTAGAGACAACTGCACACCTTGGCTATTTGAAACCCTGCCTGCCCAGTAGCTTTTGCCAACATGGTGCCCACGGCTGTGCTTGCTGAGAATGCTGGACATTGCAGCCCAAAATATCTGGAGGGCAGCAGGTTGGCAAACGCTGCTTTGAAGAGAGTATAAACCCTTTCATGTGTGAACATCCCTGAAGGTTCCATACAAACAGCCTCGACGCCACGGGGAACGCACATCAAACAGGAATGCTGCCCACAAGCAGACACATTAATCTATGACACCAGTAAAAATGACTCTACTTTTCAAAGCTCTCCTTGTTCCGGTAGGCAAAATGATAACACAGTGTGCATATGCCTTTAAACAACACCTTTGCATTCATGAAGCTGAGACCATTTAAAAACATAAAGACATAGCAGAACTCTGGTGTACACACAGTACTCAGCACATACGTTTTCGAACTGCAGTGATGGGATGTGTAGTTAAAGTGATATTGGGAGGGTACTGGCTGTCCAATTCTTGCTTTGGGGGGGGGGGGAGAAGTGACCCAGGTGGGGTATGGTGCCGGTTTTAGAAGTTATGCATGGTATGAAAAAAGTCAAGAGGATTAGAGAAGGTGCCACAATAGTAGAACTTAGGTCTCCTGATGAAAATGGCTAGCAGGAGATTCAGGACAGACAAAACGAAATACAGTGGTCACCTTGGTTCTCAAACGCTTTGGTTCCCAAACGCTGAAAACCCGGCTGACGGCTATTGTTTCCAGGGTGCCTGTACCAATCAGAACCTTACCCTTGGATTTCGAACATTTCAGAAGTCAAACAGACTTCCGGAACAGATTTAAGTTTGGCGCTTTTGTTTTTGCTATTTATTTTGCGTTTTTGTGGCTTTTCCGGTGAATTTGTTTTTGTGACTGTGTGGAACCCAGTTCAGCTACTGATTGATTGATTGACTTTGTGACTGTGGAAATGGATAAACGCCCCCCATCCAAACAATGACTATCATCAGCTAAGGAAAAAAAATAATTTTTATTTTTATCATCTACAATACTGTCTTATTTATTTTATAGTACAGTACATTGATTATTGCTTTCGTTTCATGGATCAATGGTCTCGTTAGATAGTAAAATTCATGTTAACTTGCTGTTTTAGGGGTTGTTTTTAAAAGTCTGGAACGGATTAATCCGTTTTGCATTACTTTCTATGGGAAAGCACGCCTTGGTTTTGAAACGCTTTGATTTTGGAACAGACTTCTGGAACAGATTAAGTCTGAGAACCAAGGTACCACTGTATTTATTTGTGGAACGTAATATATAGAATTTGCTGCCAAAGGCTTAGATGGCCTAGAAAAAATAATAACAGTAATAGACAGATGGAGGATAGATCTCTCAGAGGCGATGCACAATCACAAATAAGCCTAGGGCAAGGAGCCCTATCTCTCAAAATGATGATGGACTACAATTCACATCATCCCTGCTCATTGGCTATGCTGCAGGGGCCAAAGTGAGTCTGAGTCCCACAACAAACGGTACCTATTTCCCGCGTGGAGCTACAATTCTCCGTGTGGTTTAACAGCCAAACCCACTTCCCAGGAAAGTCTGGGAATTGTAGCCCCGTGCGGAGAATAGGGGCATCCTAACAGCTCTGAGCACCAATAATAAACTGTACTTGCTGCAATTCTTTTCCGGGAAGCTGTGACTGTTTAAAGTGGCGTGATATCGCTTTAAATGCATAGGGCAGATGGGTCCCAATAATAACAACAACTTATTATTTGTACCCTGCCCATCTGGCTGGGTTTCCCCAGCCACTCTGGGCGGCTTCCAACAAAGATTAAAATACATTAAAATGTCACACATCAAACACTTCCCTAAACAGGGCTGCCTTCAGATGCTTTCTAAATGTCAGGTAATTGTTTATCTCTTTGACATCTGATGGGAGGGCGTTCCACAGGGTGGGTGCCACTACCGAGAAGGCCCTCTGCCTGGTTCCCTGTAGCTTTGCTTCTCGCAGTGAGGGAACCGCCAGAAGGCCCTCGGCGCTGGACCTCAGTGTCCGGGCAGAACGATGGAGGTGGAGATGCTCCTTCAGGTATACTGGACCGAGGCCTTTTAGGGCTTGAAAGGTCAGCACCAACACTTTGAATTTCAAGACCAGTGTTATGTGGTCTTGGGGGCCGCTCCCAGTCACCAGTCTAGCTGCCGCATTCTGGATTAGTTGTAGTTTCCGGGTCACTTTCAAAGGTAGCTCCATGTAGTGCGCATTGCAGTAGCCCAAGCGGGAGATAACTAGAGCATGCACAACTCTGGCGAGACAGTCTGCTGGCAGGTAGGGTCTCAGCCTGCGTACCAGGTGGAGCTGGTAGACAGCTGCCCTGGATACAGAACTGACCTGCGCCTCCATGGACAGCTGTGAGTCGAAAATGACTCCCAGGCTGTGCATCTGATCCTTCAGGGGCACAGTTACCCCATTCAGGACCGGGGAGTCCTCCACACCAGCCCGCCCCCCGGTCCCCAAAGAACAGTACTTCTGTCTTGTAAAGATTCAACCTCAATCCATTAGCAGCCATCCATCCTCCAACCGCCTCCAGGCACTCATAAAGGACTTTCACTGGTTCTGATTTAAAAGAGAGGTAGAGCTGGGTATCATCCGCATATTGATGGACACCCAGCCCAAACCCCCTGATGATCTCTCCCCTGGTTTGTGTCCTTTCCTACGATCTGTTTCTCCTCTGAAGTAATCATATCTATTACTGTAGCTCTGCCCTTCCCAAATACAATTGCCTTTACAGTCATGTTGTTGTTGTTTAGTCATTTAGTCGTGTCCGACTCTTCGTGACCCCATGGACCAGAGCACGCCAGGCACTCCTGTCTTCCACTGCCTCCCGCAGTTTGGTCAAACTCATGTTCGTAGCTTCGAGAACACTGTCCAACTATCTCGCCCTCTGTCGTCCCCTTCTCCTTGTGCCCTCCATCTTTCTCAACATCAGGGTCTTTTCCAAGGAGTCTTCTCTTCTCATGAGGTGGCCAAAGTATTGGAGCCTCAGCTTCACGATCTTAGGTATGCTTCAGGTTGAGTACTTTCAGGTTAAGTACTCCGTGGACCTGGAAGTGTTTACTTCTGGGTTCCGCTGCACAAGCAGAAGCGATCTGCGCGCTTCACTCATGCGCAGAAGTCCTCTATCAGCGCTTCGCGTGCACACACACTATCGCTGCTCGGATTAAGTACTTTTTGGGGTGCAAATGGCACCCTGGAACCAATTAAGTACTTACACCGAGGTACCACTGTATATCCAGCTCCCCCCCTTTCCCAAATTGCAGTGGGGGGGGGAGTGGGAGCACTTAACCCTTTCCTCATGGACAATGGTCCCACTGCAAATTACCTTTCCCCCAATAACTGCGGCTGGAGAAAGGAGGAGTGATGATTCGGATGCAGTCTGGAAAGAGCTGCTTTTCCCCTTCCAGCTTCAATCAGAACAGCAATGATTTGGCATTGCTAATTCTTCCGCATCTGGAAACACCCCGTTAGGATGCTTGGCAAAAGAGCTAATGAAGTTGGAGAACTTTGCTAAACCTCAACAAAACTAAGCAGCCCGACGAAGTTTGCAACCCA
This sequence comes from Zootoca vivipara, assembly GCF_965207765.1. NCBI lineage: Eukaryota > Metazoa > Chordata > Lepidosauria > Squamata > Lacertidae > Zootoca > Zootoca vivipara. The sequence goes on from NC_142593.1 coordinate 53,332,151, forward strand.
GCAGCTCAAGTTTGTTCATTTAGTTCAGGCATCCCCAAACTCGGCCCTCCAGATGTTTTTGGACTACAACTCCCACCATCCCTAGCTAACAAGAGCAGGGGTCAGGGATGATGGGAATTGTAGTCCCAAAACATCTGGAGGGCAGAGTTTGGGGGTGCCTGATTTAATTGATAAGATTTATATACCCCTTGATTGCAAAAACTCTAAAAGTGGCTTACAGAGAGTTAGCTCACAAACAAGCTAAGGTTTATGAAATACTGTTAATAAAAGGCTATTTTGCACTGCTGCAAGGTCTTTGTTTTGATTTAGTTAGTTTGGCTTCTGTAGCACAGTAAGTACAGGCATCAGAGTCCAAGCTGTTCCCAATAACTTTTCATGATCTAGCAAATAGCTTCGAAAGCAAACTAAGGATAACATAGACAACACTGGAAGATCACAACACAGAGGAACAAGCAGCTTTCAAAACTGGCTCCCACCAGTGCTATTTTGCTAGAAAAAGAGGTGCCAGAACTCACCAGGAATGATTCTCCTATAATGGCAATGGTGCCCACCTGAGAGGTGCCGGACGTGAGTTCTGGTGAGTTGTGGCTGTGGAAAAAAACTCCTGCCTCCCACCCAGTTCAAATGGCAGAGTAGGGTAGTTGAAAATGAAGCCACCTTCTTCAGAAGCCACCTTCTTATTTTTTCAGAAGGATCTCCCAGAAACAAAATTTCCCGAAGTCTTACATTGCAACTGAAAATTCAGATGGATTTAAGAGGGAAGGTTTGTGTGCAGTTGCCAGCAAGAACCCAAAGCCGTGCTTCAAAATCCTTTTGGGGAACATTATTTTAAGCTGTCAATGAACCTCAAGTCTTGGAGGTGAAACCTTGAGGCAAGGAAGAAAGCCACAACACACACACACATTTCCAGCGGAAGGTTCCTGTTTCCCTTACCTGGTTTTGATTATGAGGTGCTACGTTCTTGCCTCTCGAGGAGGAACGATTGCCTTCTACCTGTTCATTGCAGTCAGCTGTCCACTGAAAAAAAGAGAGAAAGGGACAGAAAGGTGCCACGTGAAACAACTGCTTTGAGGGAGCCCTGGAAAGTCAGTGCTGTAAAACTGGAAGGAGAACAACTTCACAAAGAATTTTGTTTGAGCTTGAAACTGGAGATTGAAGGGGAATCTATGCAGAAAGTTACTGCCCCACAGAATTATTTATTAGCCTGCCAGCCCACAGGTCAGCCACTTGAGGAATATCGATAGCCTAAAATTGATAGAGCTGCAGGGAATGGATAAAATTAAACAAGGGGGTGGATTGGAGCCCCCCCCCCAAAAAGCTGGTTTCCCTGCTCTAGAGGCATCGGTGGTTCATGTTGGACCAGGACCAGGGTTCAAATCCCCACTCGGCCATGAAGCTCACTGGGCGACCTTGGGCAAGTCACTGCCTCTCAACCTAACCTACCTGACAGGGTTGTTGTTTTGGGGATTAAATGCTGAGGGGGAGAACTACGCTCACTACCTTGAGCTCCTTGAAGAAAAAGTTGGGATATAAATGAAATAAATAATACAGCTGGAAGAGGAGCTTCACACGGGGGTGGGGGAGAGCTGTACACCACCTTGAGAAAAAGGTGGGATATTGTTGTTGTTGTTGATTAAATGTGTATACCATCCTTCATCTGAAGATAGCAGGGCCATTCGCGACATAACATAAAATACAAATACAAACGAGAAGAAAACCAAAAACAAGCCAATAACCTTCTCCTACAAATACATTTATAAAAGGCATTTAAAGAGGAACGTTTTTGCCTGGCGCCTAAAGGTGTATAATGAAGGTGCCAGGCAAACCTCGCCGGGGAGAGCATTCCACAAATGGGGAGCCCCTGCAGAAAAGGCCCCGTCCTCGTGCTGCTGCCCCTTCGGAGCTCTGGCTGAGGAAGCACACAAAAAGGGGCCTTAGACGATGATCGCAGGGTCTGGGTCAGTTCGTATGGGGAGAGGATATAAATGCCATTCATCATCATCATCATCATCATCATCATCATCATCATCGCAAATGTCACCTGATTTGTTGTACTCTCCCCACTGCACCTTACAGCCCCCTGTCCAAGTCGCCCACCTGTACGCACCTGCGAGACATTAGACTGTGTTTTCTCGCTCTCCCCGTCCCCTTCTGTCTTGTCCGTTAGTAAGCCTTGGACCTGATACTCCAAAACGTAGCTGTCAATGAAACGCTCCAGCTCTTCGATTTCCTGCGAACGGTTGCTCCCTGCCTCAGATGAGGCAGAAGCCGCAGAGGAATTTTCCATCACTCTGGATAGGGAGCCAAGATCGGAAGGGGCCTAAGGGCAGGAAAGAAGGAGAGAGAAGACATGGTTTTTACGTATGTGCCAATATTCGCATTCAAAAACAGAGAAGACTGAGGAACTGCTCACTTGCACTCCTCAAAGCCTGTTAGAATTTTAAAGGACCTCCCCGCTCCTCTGCATCAGCCTACAAATATCACAGGGCATTGATTAGACTTTTATCCAACTTCCTTCACCCACCCCCAAAGGAGCCTACAACACAAACCAGCAAATACAACACAAAGTTTAGAAAAAGTCCATGGGGTCACGAAGAGTCGGACACGACTAAATGACTAAACAACAACAACATTTAAAAACGACCAGTCAAATATCCTCACATAGCTGAGAACTGGGAACTGTCATTTCTTAAGGGCGGATCACTAGGACGCTCCTATCCGCCCCCCATAAACCGCGTTCGAAATCCACCAGGTGCATTTTTGCACCTGTCGGCCCCTTGCGACCAAGTGAAGATGCCTGGGTGCTGGGATGTCTCCACCATCTGTAGGTGCCTGCCTGGGGATTCTTGGACCTGGGCTGTTCTCACACACCAACAATGCATCCTTTAGAATTTTATTTGTGATATTTCATCTGCAGAATCAGAACCAATTTCAGGAATGGGGGGGGGAGCCATATTGAAAAAATATGACGTTCGAGCCGCCTGGCCCCAAAATGGCAACGAGGCATTCCATTTTGGCGATTGCAAGGAGACATTTGTTTCCAACGCTGCACATAACTATGATTCCCAACGTCCTCTGGGAAGAAAGACTGATGCTTAAACCCCTTTAAGTCAGTGGTGGGGGTGTGCCCCTTAAGCTTAGATTGGGGCGTGGATATCGGGGCACATGTTGCGGTGAGACCTGGCAACCAGACCCTGTGTCATGGGTGGGAACATTAGAGCGGCCACAACACCCTACTGGTGGTCCCTTGATCTGGGGTGCAATTGGGTCAGAGGGATGCCAATCGAAGTGATCGAGGGGCCACTATTTAACCCGGTGCACGTGCCCTGAGCTTCCTCTTTTGGGCTCAGTGCATCAGAAGACCCGCCCACCTCTCCCTATATTTAGGGCTTGCACTTGACCTTGCTATGCCGCCGTGTGTCACCTGTCGTTGGGACTGGGGCATGGCTGATTGGCTGGTGCCACTTGGGTTTCGCCTGCCGCATAGCAAATCGTCACAACTTGTAAGGTTGCGGATAGGCTCTGGTTCAGGTGGATAGGGGTGGCAGGGTGCCTAGCCAACCCTATGCTTGGATATTAGGGTGGGTCATAAAAAACTTTTTTTGGAAAATGTTTCCTCCCTTGATCTTATATCAGGCATATGGTATAAACACTACGAGTGATGAAAACATAGGAATTTGACTCATTTATTCTCAGTATGTTAAATTGTGAAGTAATAAACATAAATTTTAGGTTTTATGTAGAGCAATAATAGTTGCATACTATTATTTTCTGCAATATTTATTTATTTAAGATAAAAAATGTTGATAATTTACATGAAATACCAATGGTTTTGAACAAGTTATATGGAACAATTAAGCAAACGGTGTACTAAACAAGTAAACATAAACAATAAAACACCACTCATGTGTTGCTTCAAAACATCACATTATACTTAATTACTTAGGTATAAATTGTACTAAATGCTTACAATTTGAAATTTGACCATGTTTATACCATACGCCTGATATAAGATCAAGGGAGGAAACATTTTCCCAAAAAAGTTTTTTATGACCCACCCTATTGGATATTCCTTTAACAAGGAACACACGGATTCATGGTTGGTCAACCCTGCGAGGGGTTGTGCCCGTGCCTGAGGCCAGGGGGACGTCTGGGTGGTGGACATAGCATGTCCCCAGCTTTCCGCCATTCCAGGTGTTCACCCTTGGCTGACCTATGTTAGTGCCCTGGGTCAGCACTACCTGCAATGGTGCAGGGAGCTAGTCGAACCAGAGCCTATGCAACCACTCACGTGACTGTAATCAATAAAGTTGCGGCCTAAATTCTGCCCAAAACCAAACCAAAAATTTGAGTTGTCTGAATTTATTATCTCCACACGCAAATTGTATGAGGAGCAGACCGTGATGTTGGTTTCACACAGCGGTATACCAGTGATCAAACCGCTGCGTTCCTGAGTCCCTCTGCTAGCGGCGCAACTTCATCCAGGGGGTACTGCTGGCAGAGGGGTTTGAAACGCAGCTGTTTCACCAGCAATACACCACTGAGTGAAACCAACATCTGCCCTCATACAGCACAGAGGAAGAAACAAGTTGCAGGTGGAGGAGGGGGAGGCTTCTTCTACACCACACCTGAGCGAAGCCTGATGCTGCTGAGGAATCGGGGCTCCCTCAGCTGGGGTGGGGGGGGGAACCCTCCCACCCCCAAGGTGAGCAGGAGCCTGGGCCAGCTGCATTGGCCCTAGCCTATGAGGCAGTTGGGGGGGGAAGGGCCCCAGCTCTGGCGGTGAGCTCTGCAACGGCTTCACCCTGCGTCTAACTGGCTAAAGCCATTGCATCTTGTTTCAATAATAATAATAATAATAAATGTATTTATTTCTACTCCACCCATCTGGCTGGGTTTCCCCAGCCACTCTGGGCAGCTCCCAACAGAAAATTAAAAGCACAATAAAATGTCAAACATTAAAAACTTCCCTAAACAGGGCTGCCTTCAGATGTCTTACAAAAATCAAGATAGTTGTTTATTTCCTTGACATCTGAAAGGAGGGCATTCCACAGGGCGGGGGCCACTACCAAGAAGGCCCTCTGCCTGGCTCCCTGTAGCTTCGCTTCTCTCAGTGAGGGAACCGCCAGAAGGCCCTCAGAGCTGGACCTCAGTGGGGGTGGACTGGGCCGAGGACGTTTAGGGCTTTAAAGGTCAACACCAACACTTTGAATCGTGCTCGGAAATGGTATATCGTGGTATATTCTTCAAACCGTGATGTCTGGCTTGTGATGCACTGCGATGTTGAAAATCGAACATCGCCCAGCCCTACGCCAGACATACATGAAAGAATTAAAATAGCACAGGTGTTCCTCTTTCGCACACCTTCAGCACCCTTGAGGGGTGGTTCCATGAAGCAAGCCATTATTAGCTCCTTCCAATCTGTGCGAGCATATGCTTTGAGCCCTGTGGCAAGCCAAAGATGGCCGAACAAGAGACCCAATTACCAAGGTCAGCTAACAATGGGAAATCAAAAAGGCTCAGCACCGGGCGAGGCAAAGAAAAGAGGCGACGGCGGGGGACACATTTAGCTCTTCGAGCGGAGGAAGCCAAGAGATTCTTCCGAGCTCGGCTCTGCAGCGTTGCAGGCGGACCCCCGAAAGAAACGAAGCTGCGACAAAAGGTTTTGCTTAAACCTCCACATGAAAGTGCAGTCCATTGTAGTTCCCCCTGCAACACGACAATGGAGAGAAGCCGTTAAAGGCCGCCACTCACCAGGGCTCTTATTGCAGAACTGACAGATGGACAATGCCAAGCCAGGCATGACATATGGGAACATGAATAAACACGGCACAGGGGGTGACGGAAGAGTAAATAATTAACTGGTTCTTAGAGGATAGCGGGACAGAATGAACTGCTGACTCCGGAGTTGGGACTGCAAATGGTCCAGATTCGGGTTTTGGCTCATTGGCCGTCTTAATTTTTTTAAAAACAATGTTAATAACTGGGGATAACTCAGGACAGCATCAATTCTCTGGAACTCACTGCCTATTGACATTTAGGCAGGTGCCTTCATTGTACTGCTTTCAATGCCTGCTAAAAACTTTTCCTTTAAGACAAGCCTACCCAGACATGTAATTTTATTATGTACCATTGTGAGGGGTTTTTTAAATAATAAAAAATCTGCTAGTTTGTTATCTGTTTATTAGGTCTGCTGCGACGTAAGAGGTCCCCACCTTACGCCTTTTGTTTCCAAACCTCTCAAATTATAAAAAGCACTAATAGGGATTTCTGAGGTAACACTAAACCTCTCCACTTTTCCCTATAGCCTTATTGTAATCCCCCTATCCCTTGTGGGTTTTACAAATAAAATGAGAGTACTTTTCCAGCCTGCACATGGCCCGGTATCTTCTTAAACTCTGGGGTGAATATGAGACTATTCTCAGTGTACACACCAGTAAGGGGTTCTCCTCACTTGAGCTTTCCCCACTGTGAAGCTTTCCTACCTCCCGAGGAAACTTTGTGTCACCCTTGAACCAGTCTCCCTCTTCCTCCCCCTCTCGGTGCACTCAATGGACAACAAACTATCCTTTCTGCTTTAGATAGGTGTTTTGTCCTTTTAATGAGTATCCCCACCAGATGAGCAATAGATACCTCTGCTGGGAAGATCACTCCGACGATAGTTTAAATGGCACTTTAACTTAACATTTAATGTCTTAAAATCTTAACGATTGCGTTCAAGTTTCATGTGTACAAGCATGTGGTTTCACTAGAACTCTTCTTGTTAATCATATAATTACAGACCTAACCAATTCTTCATCTACACCTACTCTAGTACTGTAACCTACTCCACAACCTCCCACATGCTCACGCTCCCAAAACCCTCTCTCCTGATTTAACGGCTACCCATCCTCTTTAAACCCGCGGCTGTTCCGCCCCTCATGGAATGGAATGCCGTCAATCAACTAAGAGGCTGGGTTTAACACTTAACACCCTGGAGTTCTACTCAAGCCAGCCCAATCTGTCACATCTGCCATTTCTAATTGCTACTTTAAGCATTTCACACCATTTCATGAAAAACACTGATATTTTTTTTAAATGATGAAGTGGTATACAAATCATGCTAAATATAAATAAATGCATGTTCTGAACATAAAGGTGGTCAAAATCATTGTACAAGGCAAAATGGCCCTCCTAGCCCAGCCGGCACTCTTGAGTCCAGGGACCAATCTGGAGTCCGCAAGCACAGAATAAATGGTAACAGAACTACTGTGCTTTGTCCCCAGCATCTGATAATCCTGGGATGGGGAACCTATGGACCAGCGTTTGAAATTAGCCAGGCGCCAGGCGCATTTTGCAACTGGGGACTGTTAGAATGCTCTTTGAGAAGTCGTGTCGCCATGTGTGGCAACTGAAACACAAGAATAAAATTGCAACTGGACTTTGTTTTTGCGTCCATTTCCTGGGTTCCTCAAGCCAAACAGCTTTTCTTTCCTACACTGCTGTAGGCCTCCCATCGCCCCAGATCATTGGCCATGCTGGCTGGGATGGAGTTGGGAGTCGAGGTAATTGGTGGGGTTCAAATCCCTGCTCAGCCATGAAACTCACTGGGCGATCTTGGGCCAGTCATTGCTTCTCGGTCTGCCCTACCTCCCAGGGATATTATTGTGAGGAGGAGGAGGAGGAGGAGGAGGAGGAGAAGAGGAGTAGTAGTAGTAGTAGTAGTAGTTTGGATTTGATATCCCGCTTTATCACTACCCGAAGGAGTCTCAAAGCGGCTAACAATCTCCTTTTCCCTTCCTCCCCCACAACAAACACTCTGTGAGGTGGGTGGGACTGAGAGACTTCAGAGAAGTGTGACTAGCCCAAGGTCACCCAGCAGCTGCATGTGGAGGAGCGGAGACGCAAACCCGGTTCCCCAGATTACAAGTCTACCACTCTTAACCACTACACCACACTGGCTCTGGAGAAAGTGGAGAGAGTAAAAGATGCATGGACACCACACCTTGAGCTCCTCAAGGCATCCTTGATTTATAACATAAACATATTGGTTGAAAGAAAGCATTGTTTGCTCAATAACAAGCTTGTCACCTGTCAACTACTGCTCTTTAAACCGATCCGTGTTTTCTGCAAACTCGTGAATGTAGCCTTAGAGTTGACTTGCATACTCGAGGAGAGATTTTTGCCTGAAACCCTGGAAAGGCTGCTGCCAGTCTGAGATGACTGCATGGAGCTAGATGGACAAGTGGTCTGACTCTGTCTAAGGCAACTTCCTAAGTCCCTCTCTCCCTCTATGAAGGCTCGAAGAAAACCTTTTTAAGTAGGTTGTCTTCCGTTTATGAAATCTGAATTCGGGAAAGGCTGGTTGAAGGCTTCTCCACTGACACACAGAGCTGCCCATTTTGCAGAATTCTCTCTCAGCCATAGTTAGAAATCAGCAGGACCAGATCTGGCAATGGCAGGTCTTGCTGCAGCCTCCCCGCGCATAAGAGATCGGGTGGAGGCATACCCAGATAAGATGCAATCAAAGCAGAAAATGAAAAGAGCATCTCTCTCTCTCTCAAGCGCTTCCGCTCAGGGGCAGTAATAACATCCAGCGCTAACCTTTGAATAACTTAACTGCATGGAAAGGAGTTTCCCGGTTAACTTTTAATCCCCTGAAAAACACAGGTTTATAAAGGGAAAGGCCAGCAGGCCCTTAAAATATACCGCTACCAGCAGGCACCATTCTGATTACTAAAAAGTATCTCAGTCTTCCATCAGCTCCATTTGTTCCCCAAAACACACTCCAGATTTAATGCAACAGCCAGGGACAAACTACGAGGTGAGATGCTTTTGTGTGAGCAAATGCCGTGTGCCCGCCTCTGGTGTGGAACGGAGTAGAGGCACAGCAGCTCACAGCCCGTGTTTAATCCAGGAAGTGGGGGAAATGAGTAGTGCCGCTTCCTGCCAGCCTGTGCAAATGATTTCAGTTTCTAATGTATATCCCAGCATTCTTGTAAGAACACAATGCAAGGAGGCCTGCCCCCGTTATTTACTAAAGTTTGTTTCTCAAACTTGAGTCTCCAACCGTTGTTGGACTACAACTCCCACCACCCCTGACCACTGGTCCTGCTAGCTAGGGATGATGGGAGTTGTAGTCCAACAATGGTTGGAGACTCAAGTTTGAGAAACAAACCTTAGTAAAGAACGGGGGGCAGGCCTTCTTGCATTGTGTTTGAGAAACAGTGCTTAGTGAACCAGGTAGGGCTGGAAGTTACCCCCGCCTGAAATCTTGTAGGGTTGCTCCCAGTTAATTCGGATGACACTCAGCTGCAGAGACCAATAGTATGACTCTGTATCAAGACCAATGTTTGAAATTAGCCAGGTGCATTTTGCACCTGACTATCTGACATGCGACCAAGTAAAGATGGCTGGGCGCCAGGAGGTCTTCACCATCTGGAAGTACATGCCATGAGATCATTGGACCTTGACTGTTTTCACACACTAATATCACATCCTGTAGAAATCTATCAGTTATATTTTAGCTGTACCATCAGAATGAATTTCAGGAACCAAAATGCTTCATCTGTATATACTGGGCAGGAACAGTGATCAACCTTATACAGTGGTACCTCGGTTTAAGAACAGCCCTGTTTATAAACTATTCGGTTTATGAACTCCACAAAACCAGAAGTAGTGTCCCGGTTTGCGAACTTTACTTTGGTCTAAGAACGGAATCTGAATGGTGGAAGGGCACCGGCGGCGGGAGGCCTCATTAGGGTAAGTGCGCCTCGGTTTAAGAACGGTTTTGGTTTAAGAACGGACTTCCAGAACTGGTTAAGTTCCTAAACCGAGGTACCACTATAGTTATTATTGTAGCTTGTCTTCACTTACTCTCCCGCCCCCACTGCCCTGCTCACAGCTGTGAAGAATATCCCTGTGTTATGGTCCATGTCACCATTAAGAAAAAGAGGTAGGAATAGGCCAATATATATGGGAACTGTCCCTGGATCAAGTGACCTTTCTTCTTTAAAGTTCTCAAAGCTCTTAACCTAGCTCAAGGTTGTCATCTGAGCTAGCCAGATGTTTTAACTGAGAATCAACCACAGTCAGACCATCATTAGAAAAATGAAACTTTAGAGCCACCTTGTCCCAAAATGTTAACTAGACATTCCGTTTTGGTGACCATAACCTTTGGTTTAAGGAGCCAATTGGTGTCTAGCTAATATATCTAACGCTGAATTCAAGACCCCTTTCTATGCAACGTTCTGCAAATAAAGCAAGTGCTGTACCCACAAGCTATGGTCTTGTCTTTCATTCTGGATAGGCGTGGGGGACCTTTGGCACTCCAGATGTTCCTGAACTACAGCTCCCATCAGCTCCAGCAAGCATGGCCAGGAATGGTGGGTGATCATCAATAATAATTTATTATTTATACCCCGCCCATCTGGCTGGGTTCCCCCAGCCACTCTGGGTGGCTTCCAACAAAATATTAAAATACTGCAACCCATCAAACCTTAAAAGCTTCCCTAAACAGGGCTGCCTTGAGATGCCTTCTAAAGGTCTGGTAATTGTTGTTCTCTTTGAGGAGGGCATTCCACAGGGCGGGTGCCACTACCAAGAAGGCCCTCTGCTTGGTTCCCTGTAACTTGGCTTCTCGTAGCGAGGGAACCGCCAGAAGGCCCTCAGCGCTGGACCTCAGTGTCCAGGTAGGACAATGGGGGTGGAGACCCTCCTTCAGGTATACTGGACCGAGGCCGTTTAGGGCTTTAAAGGTCAGCACCAACACTTTGAATTGTGCTCGGAAACGTACCGGAGGTTCGTACTGGAGCACTTTGAATTGTGCTCGGAAACATCTGGAGGTTCTCCACACCGGCTCTAGAAATTTGGAGGCAGGAGCTATGGTGAGGCATACAAGCCAAGAAGTTACCTTTCACATTCAGGAGTTCATGTGAGAAGCATTGCCCAAGTTGTTCCACAACAATCCCTCTGGAGTCACTTCCCCCTTAAGCTCTCCTGCCACACTTCAGTCCCCGAGAAGAACTTCCAGCAATATCCCAAGCAGCCGTCTTGCTATGCTTTAGCCTCCGGTTCCTGGCTTGTATCTTTAGGTTGTAAACTCTCCTGCCAAGGTAACATGATGGGATTTGGCCTTAGCACACCTGGGCTTGCTGTGAGGTGTCAGATATGCTTAAGAAAGAGGAATGCCAAGATATAATCAGGGCTTGTACATGTTCAGTGCCAAAAGAAAGAAAGAAAAATATCCCAAGCTCTGTGTCAAGAAGAAAGCTGAATTCCACAACCAGGAAAGTTTTCGAATTATGCAATGAACAAATGTGGTTTGCAGTTTTTCCTGCACCCAGATTCAGCTTTTGAAAACCGGGCTACTAATTTAAACAAGCCATGTTGGGAGAGGAGAAGGCAGGGATATTTTGAAAATTTCTCTATTAAATTTCCGTCAAATAATGTTGAGCTTAAAAGCAATCGTTGCCTCTGCCTGAAATTCTTCCCCCACCTCTTGCACCATATGGTGGCAGCACCAAAAAGTGTTCTCGCTGTCACGCTATGGGTTTTGTTGCATGTTATGTTTTAAATTTGACTACTTTGCTCTGGATGTCGCCCAGAGAACATGCTTGTTAGGCGACTCCTAAGCTGAATTAATGATGATGATTAGAAGTAAATGAGCCGGTGGAAATTAACATGCTGCCAAGCTGAATGGGGATGGGAATATGGAGGCGAATCTAATCCTTATTTTTTTTATAAAAAAAAATCAGACATTTTTGGAAGGCTTTGATCATGAAGGAGGAAGGTCTGAGAGGAGGAGGTAGCTTGGGGGATCTGAGAATGTGCTTTGCATGCAGGAGAGTCCCAGGTTCAGGCTTGAGCTGTAATTCCTCTAAGCAAAGATGCCAACCAACATTATTAAATACTGGGCAAGGTGTTTTGAAGCAGTATTCGAAATTAGCCAGGTGCAACTGCAACCACACTTAGATCTCTGGACACCAGTTTGGCCTCATACATCTACACCTGGCTGGCCTTTCTTAAGCAGGTAAGCTTGTTTATCAGTATTTATATATATATAAATGTAGGCATTGCGTGTGGAGGTCACAGCCTTTCTCCGTAACTGCTGAACCGTAATGTACCAAATTTGGCCACAACGTTCCATGCCCATCAGGGAGGGATCTGGCACAAATTTTCCCCCCAAAAACCACACCTTTCACACCTAAAATAATGATTAAACACAAAAAGTGGCGCCCAAATTAGACGTCACCACCAGAAGCTCTGAAGACTCCAGCAGCATCCAATAGAAAGGCAGATCGCACCCTGCCGCCTCCAAAGCTGTGCTGCCAGATGACACCACAAAATTCCACAGCAACCAACTGAAAACAGTCCTTTTGCAGCAACAAGGCCCAGCTTTTTCAATAGGCCGCAGCATTGCCAAGCAGGGAAAACTGAGTAGGCTGCACCATTCAGTAGGCCACAGGCAAATACAAACAGAATAGGGCCTTTCACAACGGGGGGAGGGGTTCACACGGATGGGGCACAACAAAGGGAGGGGGGAAACACATAACCATGGGGGGGAGGACCCTGAGTCAGCCAAAGCAGTGGGGTGGAGGTGGGTTGGGACAGGGAAAACTGAGTAGGCCGCAGCATTGCCCAGCAAGGAAAAATGAGTAGGCCTCACCATTGGCCAGTAGGCCACAGGCAAAAACCAAACAGAATATGGGGCTTTCACAGTGGGGGGGGTGGTCACAGGGATGAGGCACAACAAAGGAAGGGAGGGGAAACACATAGTCATGCGGGGGGAGGAAGAACCCTGAGTCAGCCAAAGCGGGGGGGGGGGGGTTGGGACAGGGAAAACTGAGTAGGCTGCAACATTGCCCAGTACATAGCTGCCAAGTTATCCCTTTTTTAAAGGGATTTTCCCTTATGCTGAATAGGCTTCCTCGGGAGAAAAGGGAAAACTTGGCAGCTATGGAACAGTAGACCACAGGCAAAAACAAACAGAATATGGGCCTTTCACAGGGTGGGGGAATCACAGGGATGAGGCACAACAAAGGGAGGGGGAAGAAAAACACATAGCCATGGGTGGGAGGTAGGACCCTGAGTCAGCCAAAGCAGTGGGGGGTGGGGACATTTTCAGGAACACGCGTGTGGGGTGTGTGTCTTATTTTTGAACCTTACAGTAGGAGAGTCAGGGTTGGGACAGGGCAGGTGAGGGGACTCTAAAGGGAGACTCTGAAGGTCCATTTAACAGAAAAAGGTCCATTTAACACAAAAAACCCACAGCAACACATGGCCGGGCCAGCTAGTTAATAATAATAATAATAATAATAATAATAATAATAATAATAATAATAATAATATATATTTTTATTTATACCCTGCCCATCTGCCTGGGTTTATTGCATTTCTATCCCACCTTTTTCTCCAGGGAGTGTATGGTCCACCTCCCTTCCTCAGTTAATCCCTACAACGATCCTGTGAGGTAGGTTAAGAGGGCTGTGACTGACTCCAAGGTCAGTGAGCTTCATGATTGAGTAGGGATTTGAACCCTGATCTTCCAGGTCCTGGTCCGGCACTCCAACCACTACACCACCCTGGCTTCCTAGAGTTCTTCTTCCTATGGGGCAGCTCCATAAATTGAGTTGATAAATAAATATGGGGAAAACTAAAGGAGAGAAGGATCTGAAAGCATTTTCCTTGAAGCTTGACTTCCGTTTTATTCTGCATTGTTTTATTTGATGCTTTAGTGTGGTGCAAACCGCTTTGAGAATTTTTTTCTTTAAAATATAAAGCGGTGTAGAAATGAAATGAATAATGATAATAAACTTCATTGCAAAAAAAGAAAAGAAAAAAAGGCACAGATACATTCCCTTGTGGCGACCGTAACCTAGGTTTAAGGTGCCACCTGGTGATTAGCTTATATATATAAATTTCTAACAATGCTGAAGTCCTGACTTTAGGAGTTCACAGCGCCTTGCACCTGATGTCATCGTGATGTCAGGGAGCTGGCTATTTGCAGAGCCAAAAATGTCCACCACCCCTGCTGTAAAAGGCAGATTCTTCATATGCTCAGACAGCAATGCCAAGAAGAGAGACGTTAGGAGTGTAATAGCACCAATCAATCACCGAAAGGCTGGTGGCTCTTTCATTTAATTTAACATTTCTAATCTGCCCATTGCCACAGTCAATTGCAGGACAGGGTCTGATAAACTCAAATTAAAACAATAAGCTAGTCGAATTGTATCAAGGCAACAAGAAAAGTAAATAAACCACAATTTCAGAACTACGTCCTTCTAGCCCAGATGTGGGGAACTTTTGGCACGCCAGGTGTTGCTGAACTACAACTCCCATCAGCCCCAAGGGGGCTGGGAGTTGTAGCTCACCAACAACAGGAGAACCCCAGGTTCCCCACACCTGTTCTCACCTGTCCTGGACAAGTGAGTGGAAACAGTATTTGATCCCCTGCTAAATTTGCCCGTTTGCCCTCTGACAAAGAAATGACCAGTCCATAATTTTAATGGTAGCTTTATTGTAGCTGTGAGAGACAGAATAACAACAGGGGAAACCCCCAGAAACCCAGAAGACAAAAGTCAGAGATTGATGTGCATTGTAATGAGTGAAATAAGTATTTGATCCCCTATCAACCAGTCAGATGTCGGGCTACCTGGTATCTTCACTGTATGTAACGAACTGAGATTAGAAGCGCCTGCTGTAAGGGAGAGGTCTTACCTGTAATCCCAGCTCGTTACAGTACCTGTACAAAAGACACCTGTCGGCAGAAGCAATCAATCCAGCAGATTCCAAAGTAGCCATGACCAAGACCAAAGAGCTATCCAAGGATGTCAGGGACAAGATTGTAGACCTGCACAAGGCTGGACTGGGCTACAAGACTATTGCCAAGCAGCTTGGTGAGAAGGTGACAATAGTTGGTGCAATAATTCGCAAATGGAAGAAACACAAAATAACTGTCAACCTCCCTTGGTCGGGGGCTCCATGCAAGATCTCATCTTGTAGAGTTGCAATACTCAGGAGAACGGTGATGAAGCAGCCCAGAACTACACGGGGGGAACTTGTCAATGATCTCAGGGCAGCTGGGACCATAGTCACCATGAAAACAGTTGGTAACACACTACGCTGTGAAGGACTGAGATCTTGCAGAGCCCGCAAGGTCCCCTTCCTCAAAACAGCACATGTACAGGCCCGTCTGCAGTTTGCCAATGCACATCTGAATGACCCAGAGGAGAACTGGGTAAAAGTGTTGTGGTCAGATGAGACCAAAATCGAGCTCTTTGGCATCAACTCAACTTGCCGTGTTTGGAGGAGGAGGAATGCTGCCTACGACCCCAAGAACACCATCCCCATAGTCAAACATGGAGGGGGACATATTATGCTTTGGGGGTGTTTTTCTGCTAAGGGGACAGGACACCTTCACCGCATCGAAGGGACGGTGGAAGGGACCATGTATCGTCAAATCTTGGGTGAGCACCTCCTTCCCTCAGCCAGGGCACTGAAAATGGGTCAAGGATGGGTATTCCAGCATGACAATGACCCAAAACACACGGCCAAGGCAACAAAGGAGTGGCTCAGGAAGAAGCACATTAAGGTCCTGGAGTGGCTTAGCCCGTCTACAGATCTTAATCCCATCGAAAATCTGTGAATGGAGCTGAAGGTTCAAGTAGCTACACATCAGCCTCAAAATCTTACTGACATGGAGAGGATCTGCAAAGAGGAGTGGGACAAAATACCTCCTGAGATGTGTGCAAACCTGGTGGCCACCTACAAGAAACGTCTGACCTCTGTAATTGCCAACAAGGGTTTTGCCACCAAGTACTAGGTCATCTTCTGCAAAGGGATCAAATACTTATTTGACTCATTATAATGCACATCAATCTCTGTCTTCTGGGTTTCTGGGGTTTTTCCGGTTGTTATTCTGTCTCTCACAGCTACAATAAACCTAACATTAAAATTATGGACTGGTCATTTCTTTGTCAGAGGGCAAATTGGCAAATTTAGCAGGGGATAAAATACTCCCCCCCTCACTGTAAGTGTGTGGACACCATTTTAACGAGGTACAAGATTTTGGCAAGAAAATGGAGGAACCGAAGCAAAGGGTGGCAGGCCACAGCATGCAAGACGATGCATGCTTCTCCCATGTTACAAAGAGATCAGAAGATTTCCCAGTGGAAGTGACCAACAGCATGGCTGAATGTCTGAATGTTGGTGTGGCAATGAAGGCTGGTATATTTTGAAAATGGAAAGCGTAATGCTGGTGGTCAACAAAAGAGGTTTAAAGATTGTCTTAAGGCAATTAAAAAAAAAAGTAGTATAAACACCAACAATTGGGAAACAGTTGCCTGCAAGCACTCCAGTTGGGGAACAGCCTTTACCAAAGGTGTCATGGGCTTTGAAGACACTCGAACTCAGGACGCAGGGGAGAAACGTGCTAAGAGGAAGGCACGCTTGGCAAATCCACACCGTGATCAACTCCTGCCCAGAAACCAATGTCCCCACTGTGAAAAGACGTGTGGATCCAGAATTGGCCTCCACAGTCACTTACGGACTCATTGTTAAAACCGTGTTTATGGAAGACAATCTTACTCGGCTACGAGTGATCGCCAAAGAAGAAGATTTTGCTAGTATTCCAGAAGCACAGAAGCAGCATAAGACCTGGGCTGGTTCTCAGGCAGGCCCTGAGGTTTACCGGTATGTGTGTGGGACTGGGAAAGTGAATGGCCTCCTGCCAGCCATATTGGAAAATGGCACGTCTGCCTCCATCAGGCAGGGGAGCCATTTTGGCATGTACCCCAACCAGAAGGAGGCTGAAAAAGTAAGGATGAGAATCTGAAGGGCACAAGAGGTCAAGGGCTGGCCGAGACCATGAGATGATCCCTATTAGGAGAAGGTGTGAGGACAACATATGGGAATTTAGAAAAGCCATAGGGTCATGGCAAAACATGGCCAATGAAAGTGGGGGTGGGGGTGGGGCGGGGTGGGGAATATACATGGTTTGATGAGAGAAATACTTTTCTCTATCCCCTTATCAGAATTTAGATTGTAAGCATCTTTGAGGCAAGGTCTGCTCTTTTTTTATGTCTCTCTACAATGCACCCTAAAAGGTAAAGGTACCCCTGACCGTTAAGGTCCAGTCGCAGACGACCCTGGGGTTGCGGCGCTCATCTCGCTCTTTAGGCCGAGGGAGCCAGTGTTTGTCCATAGACAGCTTCCGGGTCATGTGGCCAGCATGACTAAGCCGCTTCTGGCGAACCAGAGCAGTGCACGGAAACGCCGTTTACCTTCCCGGCTATTTATCTACTTGCACTTTGATGTGCTTTTGAACTGCCAGGTGGGCAGGAGCTGGGACCGAACAACGAGAGCTCACCCCGTCGCAGGGATTCGAACCGCCAACCTTCCAATCGGCAAGCCCTAGGTTCTGTGGTTTAGACCACAGCGCCACCCACGTCCCTACAAAGCACCCTACACACCGGTAATACTGATATTCATAATGTCATGTCACCCTAGTATCCGTTCATATATCCAAAATGCTGGTTGCCAAAATGGATGCAACACAGGGCAAAACTAGAAGGAAGTTTATTAGGCAATCTGAATGAATTCATGAATATGTTACATATAACAACAGACTATTAGCAACACACACACATTCTAAGATGGAATGGTTAATTAAAATATGGCATGTCACCAAACTGAAGAGACTGGCAGTGTGTGTGTGTGTGTGTGTGTGTGTGTGTGTGTGTGTTTTAATGTAGAGAACAGTTTCTTTAAAACATTGTTCTTATGTGATATGGGGTTCTTTTGGTATTAGCTGGCAGAAAACTGACGGAGCTGGAGGCATCTTTTACATGGTAAACACTTCATTTGTTGTTTAATGACTCTGCATATTTTATAGGTGCTTGTTTGTATTTTAGCACTATTGCACAAATTTCCTCACATCGAACAGGCTGTGTTTGCATTTGCTTTTACTATGCAAAAAATATTCCATATAAGGAAAGAATGACGGGAATTTCCAGACCCAGTATTTTTTTTTTAATGAAAAATGCTGAGAGGTAAAGGTAAAGGTACCCCTGACCATTAGGTCCAGTCACAGACGACTCTGGGGTTGCAGTGCTCATCTCGCTCTTTAGGCCAAGGGAGCCGGTGTTTGTCCACAGACAGCTTCCGGGTCATGTGGCCAGCATGACTAAGTCACTTCTGGCGAACCACAGCAGCGCACGGAAGCGCATTTACCTTCCTGCTGGAGCAATACCTACCGTATTTATCTACTTGCACTTTTGACGTGCTTACGAACTGCTAGGTGGGCAGGAGCTGGGACCGAGCAACGGGAGCTCACCCCATTGCGGGGATTCAAACTGCCGACCTTCTGATCGGCAAGCCCTAGGCTCTGTGGTTTAACCCACAGCGCCACCCGCGTCCCTTATGCTGAGAGGTAATGAGCTTCACTTTTGATTGCAGGCATGGCATAGAGAAGGGTAGAAGTTGGGGCTATGGCATCGATAATTTTTCCAGGGTGGTCTGAGTTCAAAGTAAAACAATGGAAGAGTTGGATCGGGTTTGTTTCTCACAGAAAAAAAAGTGCCTGTAGATATTGCCTCATATCTCAATAAATTTATTTATTTATTTTTTTAAAAAAAGGAATACAGTTGTATCTTGATTCCCGAACACATTGGTACTCAGATGTTTTGGCTCCTGAATGCTGCAAACCCAGAAGTGAGTGTTCTGGTTTTTGAACGTTCTTTGGAACCTGAACGTCCTACCGTATGAGGCTTCTGATTGGCTGCAGGTCTTTACTGCAGCCAATCACAAGCCACGCTTTGGCTTCCAAACGTTTTGGAAGTCGAACGGACTTCCAGAACGGATTCTGTTCGACTTCCGAGGTATGACTGTACGGAGATTACGGTTCATGGAGGGGGAACCTGCCCTCTTGACCTCCCCTCTGTCAATGCCCATGGGTAGGGAATTTAACCCCTTCCAAAACTACTATTAGACCTGCTTAGGAGAGCAAACATAATACACACGCCTGCCTTTTTTTCCTGTGCAGTTAAGAGTTGCTCCTGGGACGAAAGATGACAAAAATAAGGGGAAATGTGTGTGTTGGGTGGGGTGGGGGTTACATTCCCCTCCCCCATACTCTTGCTTTGATTTTTTAAATTATAGCAGAGCCTTCCACTGCTTTAAGTTAAAAAAACACTACAAAATAAGTGTAGGGAGAATTGATCATGGATCTCCCATGTGACATCTGTTTGGAGCCCCAAGTGATATTGTTTGCCTCAACCAGTATCAGCATTTTGCCAGTAAAAGTAACGAGATGAAAACGACTGCTCTTGACAGTGTCATCTAGCTGACTGAGCAAAAGAAAATGGAGAGGGAGGGAGGGGGAAAACAGGCTGGGGTGTGTGTGTCTTTCCAAATCCAGCTGGCAAAATGCTTAGCGCTGCAAACTGGTTCAACTGCAACACAGTCCTCCAATATAGGTATGGTTCTACTTGGTCCTTGAGCTCTTTCGCACAACCCACAACCCTGCTCAGAGATCACAGACCTCTCCTCCCAAGCTTTACCCCCAAAGGTTACAGCCCCTTCCAACTCTACAATTCAACGTTTCAGGAGCAGAGTGCCCACTCTGCGTACAGGAGGACCCAAATTTAACCCCTGCCACCTCCAGTAGAAAGGACTTGAGACGATAGGAAGGATTTCTATCAAAGGTCTTTCAGAAATACTGCCAGCTATCGCTGTGGCACCAGACTTGATCAACCGTTTGTCCAATACAGAAAAGGGTGATCAAAATGATCAATACCAGTTGCTAAGAACTGCAGGTGGGGAAAGTGTTGTTGCATCCAGGCCTTGCATGTGGTCTTCCCACTGGCCTCTGTGAGAGCAGATGCTGGACTTAATGGGCCTTTGGACTTCCCTCAAGGTTCGCCAAGCTCAATCCCCTAGAGGTTGAAAGTAGGCAAGCCTAGGCAAACCTTTGTAAGAGTCAAGCCCTTCTCAAGGGAGAAGAAACCCATTTGGAATACAGGAATTGGATCTCACTAGTAGAACCTTGAAGTAGCAAGGGAGCTTCCACATACCCTGTCATTCATTTTACAAGCTTCTCTGAGTTAGGTCCTCCAGAGAGATGAGGCTGGGAAGTGAAGGCAACGTCGCCTCAGACACAGGGATGAGTCAATCTCGTCTCAGCCATTAGCAGTCCCTAAAGTGGAAAACAGTGCTGCATCCATGCCAGACTGTCTCAAAAATGCTTGATCTCTGCATTGCAAGAGACTCCATTTGGTCACAGAGCAGCACTCTGAGACCTTTGACTACCCTACAAAGGTAACTCTAGCTCCCCAAGCAAAAATCCAAACCCTTCCATTAAATGACAACAATTAATTTGCATCTTGTAACCCTAAGAGAAAAGGGATGCGGGTGGCGCTGTGGTTTAAAACACTGCGCCGCTTGGACTTGCCGCTTGGAAGGTCAACGGGTGAGCTCTTATTGTTCGGACCCAGCTCCTGCCAACCTAGCAGTTTGAAAGCACACCAGTGCCAGTAGATAAATAGGAACCGCTTCAGCGGGAAGGTAAACAGCGTTTTTGTGTGCTGCTCTGGCTTCGCCAGAAGCGGCTTAGTCATGCTGGCCACATGACCCGGAAAAACTGTCTGCAGAAGCGGACAAACGCTGGCTCCCTCGGCCAGTAAAGCGAGATGAGCGGCGCAACCCCAGAGTCGTTGTCACGGGTACCTTTACCTTTTCCTTTTAACCCTAAGAAAGGCAAGTCCAAAAGGAATAAAAAAACCACACGCCTTGCTCTGATCTAGTAGAGCTCTTCCTTTCGAGAATAGTATTCTGCTCTCACAGTGGCCAACCAAATGTCCACAAGTAGGACATGATCCCCAGCTACTGGTATCCGGAGGTTTTGCACCTTTTGATACCGACAGTAGTTTACAGCCACCATGACTAGAAGGCTTGTACTCCATGCATTTGTCAATGGTAGATGCCATCTGCATTACGTATACTGTTTGTTAAGGGCGCTGAGAGCTGTTAGGAGACCCCTATTCCCCTCCCAGAGTTCCCTGGGATGATGAACTGGTTGTTTAACTACTCTGAGAACTGTAGAATAAGGGTCTCCTAAAAACTCTCAGCACCCTTAACAAACCACAGGTCCCAGGATTCTCTGGGGGAAGTCGGTACTGTTTAAAGTGGCATGATACTACTTTAAAGGTATAGTGCAATTTGGGGCCATAAAATCATGCCTGTTGGGGGACATCCCTACATCTCGCAGCAGCAAATTGTATACCGGTAGTTTAACTATATGCTGCAAGAAGTACCTTTTTTGGTCTGATCTGAACCTTCCAACATTCAGGTTGACTGGCTGGGCCCCAATTTCGAAAACCGGGAGACATGGGCATACCCAGCATGGGGCAGGGGGGCAGCTGCCCCCCCTAGAAGCAGGGCAGCTGGAGAGGACAGGCAGGGATGCTGCCTGCTGTGCTCCGCCTCAGCCTGCTTGGCTGAAGCGAAACGGCAGCAGCGGCAGCGAAGCTGCCTCCATTGAAAAAAACCTGGACCTGGACTAACTTCAGCCCACACTCCTTCAAGTCACAGCGAGCACAGCACAGAAAGTGCTGCCCCACAATGCTCTGCGGCACCTCATTTGCATACATTAAAGGAGCCATTAAAGGAGCGGGCGAGGCAGGAGTGCAAGCGTGGGTGGCTCCGTGTGCTGCCTTCCAAATGGCCCCCTTTCCTCTGGGGGGCGTGGACGTTGACCATGCCTCCTGGGGGGATCCTGGCCACGTCATTGCCAGCTAGCCAATCAGGTGGCTGGGGGCGTGGCTGGTGTGCCCCCCCTAGCTTTGATCCTGGGTACGCCCATGCCGGGAGAAAAACTTTCTCCATATCATAAATGATTAGTTGCTCTAGCTCAGCTGTGGAGAATCTTTGGTCCTCTCGAGATGCCACACAATGAGTCAACACCCTTCACTGAATTGTCCACCACGACCCCAGGATCTCTCTTGGTCCCAGTTAACTTACTGCAGGAGAACTTCTCCTTAAAAGGGCAATTTTACCATGGACTCTGGTCAGTCAGGCCTAGAACTCATTACCAAACGAGGCCGAAGCCAGGTAGAGATCCTTTCTTGTTGGCCAAGGATAAAAGAGCATCTGGCTTTGAGCAGACAGTGGCTGGTGCAACTGGACTCATTTGATGGATCCTTGCAAACTCTTCCTTGCCTTTGCAAGCCAGGCCTTCACCCAATGGCCTCTGGCTCCTCCAGCCTCTGGGCCCAGTAGCAAGTCTGGATATATACATGTAGGAATGC
Organism: Zootoca vivipara; assembly: GCF_965207765.1. NCBI lineage: Eukaryota > Metazoa > Chordata > Lepidosauria > Squamata > Lacertidae > Zootoca > Zootoca vivipara. The sequence continues at coordinate 53,354,434 of NC_142593.1, forward strand.
AGGTGGGATGCAGGTGGCGCTGTGTTCTAAACCATTGAGCCACTTGGGCTTGCTGATCAGAAGGTTGCGGTTCGAATCTACACAACGGGGTGAGCTCCTTTACTCTGTCCCAGCTCCTGCCTACCTTGCAGTTTGAAAGCAGGCCAGTGCAAGTAGATAAATAGGTACCACTGTGGTGAGAAGGTACCCTGCGTTTCTGTGCACTCTGGTTTCCATCACGGTGTTCCGTTGCGCCAGAAGCGGTTTAGTCATGCTGGCCACAGCTGTCTGTGGACAAACGCCGGCTCCCTCGGCCTGAAAGCGAGATGAGCACCCCAACCCCATAGGTGACTTAACTGTCCAGGGGTCCTTTTACCTTTTTTACCTATACATGTAGGAACATTTCCCCAGTCCCGGAACAGCAGCATCAGTGGCCGATGCTGCAACAAAGACTGGATGCATGCAGGTGCCAGAGCTGGAAAAAGTAAGAGTTGGTTCCTTGCCTTAATAGTTTAGTCCTGGAACTTCACTTCCTTCTGTATCGGCAGATCAGACCTCTCTTAACACATCCTGCCTTCTAGAAACCAGGTGTTATCTGTTTAGAGATGTGGCATATTCAGAGACCGTAGCAAATCAGCTTCCGATACTATGTGCAGCAGGGTTACCTTCAAAGCCCTCTGGCCAAGCAATGATGAGAAATTAAATTATCTTCTCCGAGCAAGCAATGCAAGCAATCACTTGGCACCAGCCACATCTCTCAGAAATGCAGAGAGTTCAGGGAACGAGCAGGGGTATTTCATACACGGAAATAATTCTGCATGAGGCCAGGGGTGGTGAGGCGGGCAAGAAGCCCCAGGTCACGTGACCGCTTGGGAGACCTTTTGCAACCTAAGCTAATCCCCCCTTTACAAAGCCTAGGCCGACAGCCCCAATAGCAACTGGGTTTTTGTGCTTTCTTTCTTTTTTTGCTGTTGTTCCTGCACACAGACCCGCGGCTGGTATTCAGAACACATTCCAGAGCCGACAGCCAAGCAAAACAGCAGTGTTGCCTGAGTGCAAGTCTCTGTGTATGTGTGAGTGCTTGCGCATGCCTCACGATAGGCATACCAAGGAGACAAAAATAGGCTGCGACAGCCGTGCCAAAGATCCTAGTGATGCTCTGCAAAGTTTCAAGTTGTATTTCTTGCATGCAGCAGTTTTCCCCGTTTCCATAACCAGGTACACCTATTTCCCTTTCTGCATCTTTGGTTTGGAGATTTTCCCTTTGAGCATGCACATGCGCACACACTGTGGGACAGAGAAGAAGCCAAAACGGTGTTCGTTTCAATATATGGTGTGGGGTATATAAAATCATCCATTTTTTTTAATAAACAAAATTCCTTCGACTAAAAGTGGTGTTTTTTTCCTTTGAAGTCCCCCAGAATAGATGACCAAGCCAGATACTTTTTATTCACCTGGAAATTCCGGCTGACGCCCATCAAATACTGCTGATATCATTTCATAGGAATCACAGAAGCAGGTAGATATAGCTAGGTGAAAAAATATTAGGAAAATAGCTCTGCTATTCTTTGCTTCTTCTTTTTTTTTAAAAAAAAACCAAACAAAAACATGGGGCTACAAAACCTTCCAAAGGTTTGACTTCAACCCCAAAGGTGCCCTCCTAAATTGTCTCCCGAGACACACGGATGCCAGCGGCAGAAGCAAAGTCAAAAGTTCCTCAAAGCACACCACAAAAAGCCCTTCAGCCTACAGCGGGCGAGGAACCCTTAAGCAAAAATTATTAACGCCAAACTGGTTCTTGGCACATAGGGGTTTTGATACGCAGTTGGCTAAGGCCTTTCTATAGACGGCTTTTAAAGCAAATTTGCGGAGGGCAGATTTATCAATGGGTGCATGTTCCAATGCCTAATCCAGGCACCCCCCAAACTCAGCCCTCCAGATGTTTTGGGGCTACAATTCCCATCATCCCTGACCACTGTTAGCAGGGTCCTGTTAGCTAGGGATGATGGGAGTTGTAGTCCCAAAGCATCTGGAGGACCGAGTTTGGGGGTGCCTGGACTAATCAGAAGGGGAAGGTGCCTAATTCAGTGGCAGGGAATCTGCTTTGCATGCAAATGGACCTGGGTTCAATTTGGGCTCCTGCTTCACCTTGCAACCATCTTGGTGGTCTTTCTGTCTCCAGGTGAAGACTTGTCTTTTCACTCTAGCCTTGTCAACAAGTCAAATGTTAACACCTGCGCTTTAGCTACATTTCGGTTGTTATCACAGCGTCTAAAATGGTAGCGTTTTATCTGCAAGCCACCAGGAGAACTCGTGTTTTTACAGGCCAGCCGTATCAATCAATCAAATAAATGACTACTTCTCTGCAGAGCTTTGCTTCTGTCTTTTGCATTCCACATGGGCACTTGCTCCCGGATTCCTACTGCCATTCCTGCTCTGCTTCCATCAGCTGCCTTGAAAATCAAGCGAATGAAGAACAGATGGCTGCTTGTCCTCTAGCGTGAAGATGAATCAGGGCCAAAACTGTGTTTACTTTCCAAAGGAGGTGCTTAGCTTCGACTTAAGAAGGAAAAAGAAATCAAAGTGATGCTTCCTTGCAGGACTGAGACTTAGGAGGATGGCAGGATCGGAGCACAATAAGGGGGGGGTGCGCTTGTACCAGGATCAGACTCATTTGTCCATCCAGCCCTCCCCCCACCCTGGTAACTTGACCAATCGCGGTGAGGAGCTAGGTGGAGTCATAGATCTAAAAAAAAAGTGTAGACCTGCACACACTGGCCAGCTTCTGTTTTGACTTGAAATGTTCGTTTGGGGCTTTCTCAGAAGTACGTAAAGGCAAGAAGTTGGTGGGGGGAGCGCCGGCTCACAATGACACCAACCTGAGAGGTGGCAGAATTGCTCTCCGGCTGAAAGGGGGGGGGGAAGCACTGGAGAAAAGTCCAACAACTTTGAGTTGCTTCAACACCTGGAGGCATTTAATGAGGAGTCTGATAGCCAGCTAGTCTGATAGCCACGCAAGTTAGTAGCTATCACCACTTCCTGCGGGAGAGAGTTCCACAGATTAACCTGCTGGCGTTCGTGGCCGTGCAGCTATGTGGAAGCAGCTCTCTGAAAGGCCCGAAAGCTGCCAAGCCACGCTTTCCAAGCCTGAGAGCTCTTGAATCCAAGCCATTTGGAAACTTCCCACCGTTCCCCCACCAGCTCTTATCAGCAGAGTTCAGGGAGGAGAGCGGCATTAGCAATCGGAACAAAGCTCTCGTTCCAGGCATGTTTTCAAAACAGCCCTGCTCCTGCCACACGCTCCCCATGCGCGTCTCAAAACTGGGCACTCGTCCCAAGGCTTCTGCAGGGTGACCCACGCTTTGCTTTCCGACTCTGCCGGCAATCGCATTTGCAACTCTGCCGCAGAGACCTGGCAAAACCACCCCTGCGCCTCCTTCTCTCTATCCACAACAGAGCAGGTAAACGCAGGCTCACCTGTTGCCAGCTGTTCCCAACAGCTGTTTAATGCTACCTGGAGCATGGTGAAAGTTTGGAACACTTCCATAAAAGCAAAACTCTTTCGAGCCTTAATTCCAAGCGCCCCAAGGCATCCCGGCTCCACTATCTGCCAGAAAGAAATTAGGTGCAGTTGTTGTACATTAGAAAAAAGAAGCACTCCCCAATTAGGCTTGTTGTGAGATACAGCACTTGTGCCAGAGTTCCTCCTTTTAAAATAAAAGCCAGGGGGAAGAGATGCCAAGGGCCTTCTATGCACAACAACATGTTTGTATTGCTGAGTTTCTATCCCTGTCCTGGTACCCAAGACGAGGCAATGCAGAATGTCAATTTTCTTAATATTTAGGCCTACTTTGATCATGGTATGCACAAACACACACAGAAGGTTTGTTGTGAACCTCCCTGAGATCACCAACATCATACTGCTTCTATAATTCGATTTTGCAACTTGCTCCCACAGGAGGCAGGAGTTGGCTTTAAAAAGATTAGGCAAATTCATGGAAGAGAGGGCTATCAGTGGCTACTAGCCATAATAGCTGTGCTCTGCCTCCACAGTTGGAGGCAGCAAATAATAATAATAATAATAATAATAATAATAATAATAATAATAATAATAATAATAATTTATACCCCGCCCATCTGGCTGGGTTTCCCCAGCCACTCTGAGCTGCTCCCAATAGAATATTAAAAACAGGGTTGCCTTCAGATGTCTTCTAAAAGTCAGATAGTTCTTTATTTCCTTGACATCTGATGGGAGGGCGTTCCACAGGGCGGGCGCCACTACCGAGAAGGCCCTCTGCCTGGTTCCCTGTAACCTCATCTCTTGCAGGGAGGGAACTGCCAGAAGGCCCTTGGAGCTGGACCTCAGTGTCCGGGCTGAACGATGGGGGTGGAGACGCTCCTTCAGGTATACTGGGCTGAGGCCATTTGGAGCTTTAAAGGTCAGCACCAACACTTTGAATTGTGCTCGGAAACATACTGGGAGCCAATGTAGGTCTTTCAGGATTAGTCTCGGCAGCCGCTCCCAGTCACCAGTCTAGCCGCCATATTCTGGATTAGTTGCTTTTGAATGCCAGTTGCTGGAAACCACATGAGGGGAAAGTGATCTTGCGCTTGGATCCTAGTTGTTGGTATCCCACGGGAATCTGGTTGGCCACTTTGAGAACAGGATGCTGGACTAGATTGGCCATTGGTCTGATCCAGCAGCCTCTTCTTACGTTATTATGTCCCATTAGCACTGCTCCTTGCACAATGGGGAATTCCTCTCCTTCTCCTCTCATACCACCCCCAAAATCTTTTCTGGGTTGTTGTGGCTACTCTTGAGTAACAACCCTCCACATCTGCTTGTCTGTGCATATTATTCACAGTGCACAGAGTCCATAAATCATGTCTGCCTCAGTCTGAGTCAGAATCTCGCAATGGCTGCTTTCTGTTTCGCGCCCAACATAACAGCCTGGGAACCCCAAAGCACCTCCCCTTGCTCCTACGGGGAGCCGTTCGTCTTAATTCAGGCGTTGGGGGAATGGCCTCCCTTCTGACTGTTTGCCGGTCCCTTCCTCCACCGCTCTCTCTCCCTCCCCTTGGAGCAGGGGCTCTATGAGGCTGCCAGAGCCTTGAACCTCCCTTTCTGTTTCCTGGCTCTTGTAATCTGATCCTGTGCTTGACTTACTGCTCTGCGAGGAACTCGACCTGATGAGGGGGGGCCTGTTCCCTATAAGCCTTCCCCCTTACACCCCCCAACCTTCCGGAGCAGATGGAGATGGGGTGGCCCCATTGCACAGTTGGAAGCCATTGAGCAAGCAGGACTTTTTTGGATGTAGCCCATATAGATCAATGGCATCTATGGGCACTACAGACTCTCCTGGCATATCTACGCATTCCCGACTGATATTGTCTTTGTATCATTTTAGGCTGCTAGGACTCCCCATACCCACCACCCCCCCAACCCCAGCAATGGTAGTTGCTAAACATTTCCCGTTTCAGATTATACGTCTTCTCAAGGACTTATCTCCAGAGGTCCTAGGGAGAGACGAACCAAGTAATGACTGCAATGAAGAAAATGCCAATCATGATTATCGTTGAGAGCCGTAATAATTGCACACCATTGTGAATAATACACCTAAAATTAAACTTTCTACCTCAGGACACCTAGTAGTCCAGCTCAGCAAATTCCCCACGACGAGTAGCCCTCGGGCAAACTGCCATTGTTCAACCTAATCCACTCGACAGGGCAGTTGTGGGGATGAAGTGGGAATAACCCTAAGCGATCTCTACCCCATGGAGCACCGTAAGCGGAAGGGCAAAAGTACAAAGTCAGGTCTGGTGCATTTCCCATTACACAAAGTTCCTGCAATGCGCAGATCCTTGCAGAATTTCACACTTCCAAAAAAGGGGGGAAGGCCTTATTTTTCTCAATCTCCTGGTCCGCTGCAACTTCAAATAAATGATTTTCGCCATACATGTTCAAGTAGGGTTGAAAATGGGTTTTCTGGAGATCTGTGATGAAAATCTGCTTTCCTGGGGAAAATATGCTTGCTTAATTAATTTTGTACGACAAAATAATGGGGGTCAATCAGTTTGAGTCACTTTTTTAAAAAATAAGCCAAGATGTCTCCAACACTTCAGCAGAAACTGCACACATTAACTACTACCGGTATTAATATTGTAACTAACAAAACCCCATGTTGCAGATCCTGGATTGGTCACAAGGTCAGACGAGATGACCCCTATGACTCATGCCAATTCTAAGCTGCTATAATACTACGGAGCCAGGCATGGGCTCAGCTCAGAGTTTTCCCCACTTCCCATGAAACGACATCATTACCATCCTACCAAACAGAGCACCTACATGGGAAGGCAACCTTGCCAAGATCCGTATCTTCTTCAGCCAATCCTGGCCTCCCCCTTTGGTACTAAAAAGATCACCAAGCCATTGTCCAAGTCGCTGCTGAACCGGAAAGTATATAATAATAATAATAATTAATTATTTATACCCCGCCCATCTGGCTGGGTTCCCCCAGCCACTCTGGGTGGCTTCCAAAAAAAATTAAAATACAGAAATCCATCAAACATTAAAAGCTTCCCTAAACAGAGCTGCCTTAAGATGCCGTCTAAAGGTCTGGTTATTGTTGTTCTCTTTGACCTCTGGTGGGAGGGTGTTCCACAGGGTGGGTGCCACTACCGATAAGGTCCTTTGCCTGGTTCCCTGTAACTTGGCTTCTCGTAGCGAGGGAACCGCCAGAAGGCCCTCGGCGCTGGACCTCAGTGTCCGGGTAGGACAATGGGGGTGGAGACGCTCCTTCAGGTATACTGGACCGAGGCCGTTTAGGACTTTAAAGGTCAGCACCAACACTTTGAATTGTGCTCGGAAACGTACTGGGAGCCAATGTAGATCTTTCAAGACCGATGTTATGTTATGTGGTCTCGGCAACCGCTCCCAGTCACCAGTCTAGCTGCCGCATTCTGGATTAATTGCACTTTCCGGATCACCTTCAAAGGTAGCCCCACATAGAGTGCATTGAAATAGTCCAAGCGAGAGATAATTGGAGCAAGCAACCCCTCTGGCGAGACAGTCTGCGGGCAGGTAGGGCCACAGCCTGCCTACCAGATGGAGCTGATAAACAGCTGCCCTGGACACAGAATTGACCTGTGCCTCCATGGACAGCTGTGAGTCCAAAATGACTCCCAGGCTGCGTACCTGGTCCTTCAGGGGCACAGTTACCCCATTCAGGACCAGCGAGTCCCCCAAACCTGCCCGCCTCCTGTCCCCCACAAACAGTACTTCTGTCTTGTCAGGATTCAATCTCAATCTGTTAGCCGCCATCCATACTGTGTTCAGCTCTGAATTGTCAACTCATCCTCATCCCGAAGAGGCAAGGACTAACATTTCTTAAAGAGGACATAACAGAGTCCAACACCTAAGAACACTTGCTTGTTTTTAACGCTCCAGTATCCTTTTCCACGTGAGAAAATTGCAAACAGGAAAAGCTAGAAAAACTTAACAACTGATGGGGGGAGTCAGTACAGCAGAGAAGCTCCCATGTCCTCGGTAAAAGACCATGGGCTCGGTGGCGGAATATCTGCTTTGCATGCAGAAGGTTTGATCCCCAGCATCTCCAGGAAGGACTGGGAATGGTTCCCTATCTGAAATCCTGGAGAACCACTGCCAGTCAGCTAGAAGGACTGTCTCAGGGTCTGACACAGTATAAGGCAGCTTCCGATGTCCTAGTGGTCCGGTTGAGAGTTGAAAGGCACTGAAGATGGAAGAATAAACTCTGAACCAGAAGACACTGTACAGATGGCCCAAGAAGGCTCAAAGCCCAGGAATTGGTGGTGGGATGACAAGTGATCAGAGAGAGAGAAGGAGCAGCAGACTGGAAGGAGGTGTTGGAAGCTGATCAGGTAACAGGGTTTGGTGAGAAGGGGGAGTCGGTGGCAGAGTGAAGTCCAGAATCAGAAGTGGAAGCAGGGGAGGATCGAGGCCAGCAAGCAGAGATGAGTCATGTTGGTGAAGAGGCACAGGTGTCTCTCCCTCCTGCTGCGAAAAGCTCCCCTCCCCCCTGGTCTCCAAGAACCAGGAGAGGCATGAAAAGGGCACAGAAAAAGTTAGCATCATGCAGGCACCGTCTCGGATTGCTTGGGGAAAACCCTGGAGAGGAGGAGACATAGGCGACTGTGGGGAGGTGGGGACCTTTAGACTTGGAGGAAATGAGTTGCTGTGCTCATTAGGCCTGACCCTCCTGTGTAGATCCTGTTTTGCTAACAAAGAGTTAACGCTAGCTCGCTCACTGTGATTTACTGCTGCTCGCTCCTGTCACCATGCCACAAAACCCCCAATTTTTTCCCACTTAATTGGGAAACAGACTTTCCTGGGGAAGCATTATGCATTGAGAAACAGAAGGATGCTATCTTATACCACTGGCACATCTAGTTCCATATAGTCTACACTGAATGGCAAATAAAACACAGTCCTATGTAGAGATATTGGGGATTGAAACTGGTGTCTTCTGCATAAGAAGCAGATGCTCTGCCACTGAAGTGCCTGGACAAATTTGTAAATCTAGAGAGAAATCAGACGAAAGTAATTAGGTCAGGTTGAGATAAGTCTTTGTAAATACCCGCAAAAATGGCAAGTAGGGCCCAGAGCCCTTTATTTATTTTTAATTAAAGCTGGAAATTCAGCAAAGGGGCCTGGAATATTCTCAAGGGCTTGAGTTGACTACAGCTCTGGTGACCACGAATTCCTAGGGAGCGGAAGAACCTTCCTCTTAAAAGGGAAGGTGACAAGGATGCAGAATATCTTGTCATTTCTCCCAAACCAAGCTAAGTCTCAGTAACTGTGCTTTGTTAAAATTAACCTTCCTACCAAAACAATTGGCCGTGTGGGCCTAAATACAAAGAGCAGGTGACAAGGCTGGGCAATGCAATCAGTCTATATCACGACAAGGGGTGCGGGAAGAAGCGTAATTTGATTTAGTTTGCATTTTGATGACAAACTACAGAATTTGCACTTCTTGAACCAATATGTGAACCCAAACACGGCTAACCTTCAAAATTTGCATTTCTCCCAATTTTGCAAATCAGTTTTCTTACTGAACAATGATTATTAAGAAGGCATTTATTATGGAGAAATGTGCACACACAAAAATTGCACATATCAGTGGAAATAACATCAAAATGCGTGATGTTAAGAAAAATTGCTTTGAAAAAATGTTCGCATCCGTCAAAACTGGATGCAGAAGTTTCTTAGGAGAAATTTGCACTAAAATACCAATGAATTTCCCCAAGGATTTGAAAATTGCAATGGAAAGATGCTGAACTGAATTTAAAATTGGAAAAACGAGAAACAGAGCGGAACCCAAGTTTGCAGATCTTTCCATCCCTAATCAATATTCACTTTTCAAAAAGTCAGCTAACCGAATATTCAGGTTGACCAGCTATGCAAAGGCCAGTAGTCATTTTTCCATTAAGCCATGTACAGGAGAAACTCGGAAAATTAGAATATCGTCGAAAAGTGCATTTATTTCAGTAATGCAACTTAGTGTTTTTTATATTTCTTTTAATTTTTACAAATGCTTTCTTTTGGAAATTCCACAGTAATAAAACAAATAGTTACAATAATACAAAAATAAACATCGCTCTTACATTTCATTAATTACATTCCATTTATAATTGATCCGCCTAACGACAAATAATTACAATTACAACAAATAATATCTTGCTTTGCATGCATCTCATATATTGGTTTCACCTTTTAAGTTGCATTACTGAAATAAATGCACTTTTCGACAATATTATAATTTTCCAAGTTTCACCTGTATGCCTTACCTCTGACTGACCACCTCTCCCCTCCTGGCCAAAACCCCGACACCCATTTATTTTTAACCATCCTACCTGCTCTGTTATGGATTTTTTTAAAAAAAAAATGTACCTACCACCTCCATAGCTATAATCTTCTGTAGGTCTGCAATTTTCACTCCACAGATTATACAGCCCAATCTACTATAGCTTTATTTGCTTAAATTAGCAGGCCAGCTTTAACTGGAAATATTTTTTTAAACCCCCCCCCCCAGAAGAGCTATAAATGAAACTCTGCTCTTGATGCATTTCTAGCAGCAAGAAATACAGTTCCCCCCCCCAAAAAAATAAGCAGCAACTTTGGATCATTAAAGCACAAGCTACCTTACATTTCCCTTAATATCTAAAAAAATGCTGAAGTTTTGGCAATACAAAAATTTACCTAAACTTAACTGATTAGCTAGTTAAATGACTAATGATTAATCACTTATTCTTTCATTGGTTGGCAGCCTATTTAGCTCTCTTAACACCAAAGCCGGCTTCCTTTCCAAACCTCTAATTAACCGCTGTTCTCTGCACTCATTATCGGTTTCCCACCAGCCTGGAGGAACAGTCAACTCTCAGCTTCTCCAACCCATTCAGAGTTGGCGTTTTGCTGCACTGCCTTATTTTAACTGGCTAATCAAACATTTTGTCTCATTTGACATTGCACCCACCTAATCTTTCACTTTAAATAATGCGGTGATTAGGCATTCCCGAGCCTTTCCTTGATTCTAGAAAGACCCTGTGTGTGTGTGTGTGTGTGTGTGTGTGTGTGTGTGTGTGTACGACGTGTGCATGCAAAATTCAGAATGCAGAGAAACAAATGACATCAAAACACAGAAGATTGCCAAGCACAGGTGATTTCGCACTGGGTAATATTCACCCAGAGCTTGCGTAGGCAAACTAAGGCCCGGGGGCCGGATCCAGCCCAATCGCATTCTAAATCCGGCCCGAGGATGGTCCGGGAATCGGCATGTTTTGACATGAGTAGAATGTGTGCTTTTATTTAAAATGCATCTCTGGGTTATTTGTGGGGCATAGGAATTCGTTCATTTCCCCCCTCCAAAATATAGAACAGCCCCCCCACAAGGTCTGAGGGAGGGACAGTGGACTGGCCCCCTGCTGAAAAAGTTTGCTGATCCCTGACCCAGAGGAACACACAACTGTATAGCTGTACAACGCTCACTTATATTTGCCACACATGCTTGCAGGCTCGTGATTTAGCTCACTTGCCTAGTCATGAACCGTTGACCATTTCTGCTGACCAAGGGGCTCAGCGAGCCCAGAGGGTGAGAACGGGAAATAGCAGGGCATATCTGATATCTCTGCAGTCTACCATCTCTCAGAAAACTAACCCAAATGTCTATATGTCCTCTAAGGAGGTGAAAGCTACAGAATATTGGCTGAGCAGGCAGGACTCTGAGACATTTTGATGCCGTCAGCCGACGCACCAGTCACATCCCTCATCTCATGATTCCAGCTCTCCAGAATAAGCAACCCCAAATGGGGGGCCTGCATCCCAAGTTTAACCAGCCCACCGTCGCTAGGTTCTGCAGCAGTTTAAGTACGGTAATCACTTGCGTCCATTAGGTGGGACTTTAAACATTACCAACATATTAAACCACCTCATACAGACTCAGGCATTAAGAGCAGAGAGCAGGAGTGATCAAGATGGATCACCCCAGGTAGTATATGAAAGACTGACTTAAGTACGTTTCCGAGCACAGCTCAAAGTGTTGGTGTTGACCTTTAAAGCCCTAAACGGCCTCGGTCCAGTATACCTGAAGGAGCGTCTCCACCTCCATCATTCTGCACGGACACTGAGGTCCAGCACCGAGGGCCTTCTGGCGGTTCCCTCGTTGCGAGATGCCAAGTTGCAGGGAACTAGGCAGAGGGCCTTGTCGGTGGTGGCGCCTGCCCTGTGGAACGCCCTCCCAACAGATGTCAAAGAGGAAAACAACTACCAGACTTTTAGAAGACATCTGAAGGCAGCCCTGTTCAGGGAGGCTTTTAATGTTTAATAGATTACTGTGTTTTATTTTTCTGTTGGAAGCTGCCCAGAGTGGCTGGGGAAACCCAGCCAGATGGGCAGGGTATAAATAAATAAATAAATAAATAAATAAATAAATAAATAAATAAAACCAATAATAAATTATGCAGACAGCAGCAACAACAACAACCCGAAACTATACTACCACAAACACACGGAACAGAGGAATTATCGTCAAAGATACTCCTTAGGTTCAGTTCATTCCACATAGCCAAGATACATGATCAGCAGAACAATGTGGTGAGCTCCTTTCGCTAGATCAGGGGTCCCCAAACTAAGGCCCGGGGGCCGGATGCGGCCCAATCGCCTTCTAAATCCGGCCCGCTGACAGTCCGGGAATCAGCATGTTTTTACATGAGTAGAATGTGTCCTTTTATTTAAAATGCATCTCTGGGTTATTTGTGGGGCATAGGAATTTGTTCATTTTTTTTTTTTCAAAATATAGTCCGGCCCCCCACAAGTTCTGAGGGACAGTGGACCGGCCCCCTGCTGAAAAAGTTTGCTGACCCCTGCGCTAGATGGTACAGTCATACCTCATGTTACTACACTTGATCTTAGCCAAAAGGCCGAGAAGCGATAGCTCATGTTGTGTCCACTTCAGGTTGCGTGTTTTCATCTTGCGTCCTGCGGCAACCCGGAAGTGCCAGAACGGGTTACTTCCGAGTTTCGCTGCTTGCGCAGAAGCGCCAAATCACGCTGCGCCTGCGCAGACACGGCACTTCAAGTTGCAGGCTTCTCACGTTGCGGACAGGCCTCCGGAAAGGATCCTGTCTGTAACACGAGGTACCACTGTACTGTAATGTAGGGGAGTCCAGTCCATGCTTTGTGTGTGTCCCTACTCACCAGAGTCTGGAGCAGTTCCAATCCAGGTCTTATAGAAAGCCCTGGAGACCAGTCCCCGAGGCAGCTGAGGAGATGCCTAATGTTTAAGTTTCTTCTAAATAAAATTGTTTTGGGCACCATCCTTCATGCAAAAGGGTGCATGTTACGGGTACCACTTCCTATTGCTGTGTGAATTCTGTGACGGAGAATGGACTCTAGTTTAGGCGTCACCTTCTATGTGCAACGAGCCTTTTATATGGGGTGTGACGCATTCAAGCATGCGAGGTCCCCACACTGAAGTCTCGAAAGGGTTCAGCCAGGCAATCCTGCACAGTTCGGGTCTTACTTCCCTTGTGGGGGGCAAGTCAACAGTTAACATAGGGGTGAAACTCTGTGGTCTCTGCAGTTAGGCTTTGTGTACTGGATGAGGGACTGACAAGGCGACAAAGCCAGAAAACCTTTTGAAGGCATGGTTAACAATGCTGGGAATTCTGAGTATGGATTCCAGAGCTCCTGACTCATTATGAGACTCCCTGGATGAATTGCTTAAGCTTTTCTTAAAATTCACCTGCAGGTAACATGAATATTCAGCTGGCAGTCATCAACCATTCCAAAATCTGGTATCTATATCAAACACAAACTCTTTCGGAAAGCTACCTGTGGACTGTGCCTGTTCCCCGCTAAACTTGTTTGATGCTATCTGGCAGAGAATAGCTTCACTGTATTCAGTAGGTCCGGTCGACCAACTCCCCAGGGAGATAATGTGTTGTGTTTTGGAAAACAGGTTATTCTGGGGCAAATGGAAATCTCTCCGAATATCAAAAGGTCTGTTCAGACATGAGACCAGACATGGCACTTTGGAAACATGCCTTGTGCTAATAACCAATGGTCTGGGTTTTTCAGAAAATTTAGAATGATCTGCATAGGGTAATTTGCATTTTAAAAAAATCAGGTAGTGTAACGAAATATTCTGATGCACTAGGGAGTGATCTCATTTAACATGTTTATTTTACTTGTAAACGCAGTGAAAAACTGCCACGCTCGTCTAACATTGTATTTGCAGCTGACATCTTTCACAGACTAATACACTTATAAAACAGAAAATTTCCTGCAGAAAAAAGAAAGCGCTAAAAAAATTTCCACCCCACCTTACTGGCTCACACTTTCCCTCTGATTTAAGAGCAAATCATGATTTGCAGTGTCATCTGAGCCAGGCAAACTATGGTTTGCACAAGTCGAAGTATGCCCAAATCAGATAGGACAACAATATTAGAATCATAAAGAGAAACTGGCATGAGAGGGAGGAGATGAGCACAAAGCTCATTCTCAATGCCAAACCATGGTTTAGCCTTACATCTGGCACCACAATTCCAGCACCTTTCTAAAACCTCTGCTAGCTTCTCCCTTCCATCCATCTCCTAGAATTCTAGCAACAATCAAACACCCGTGGGTAACAATTACCACCTGCGTAGTTCCTATTCCGATTTTCTGGTGTGGGTAATACTGGACTGAATTTGTGTGTATAATATTTTTTATTGGTTTTACAGTTTAGCTTTACATTCATAAAAAAAAGAAAAATACAACCGACAAATATATAATTCTCCGAATTCTCAGACTTCCACCCTCCCTTTTGTGGGGTCTGCTAATAAATCATTTTCACAGCACATCATATTATCCTCCATTTATACTGGGCTGAATTTGTGAAACAGTACAAAATAACAGGATTTTGAAAAAGAGCAAGCGAAGAGCCGATTCTGAAACTGGGGGACCAACAGCTGTATCTAGACATGAGCTGAATTTCCACGAGCTTAATTTTATATTGAGAAGTGGGAGAGTGAACTGTATCCCCTAGCTTGAATGCCTTAGCTCTCAAGGAAACTTCCCACCCAAGTGAGCTTGGGTTCGTTGCATACATGTTAAGTCCTCTCCTAGCCAGTGAGACCAGCATTCAAATCTCCCATTATTCTAGGCACATCTTACGACAGGGAATTTCATTAATGTGAGCAGTTTCTGAGCTCTGGGCTCAGTACTGCACCTAAGATTTCAGATTAAGACCTCAGAGTGGACGGAAAAGAATACCTTTTCCTGCCTCCCCACTTCCAGCCACTCTCTGAAGACTGGCGAAGGGACCCTCATAAGAATATTAGGGGGGCAAGCAGGCAGGCAGAAGTATGGCTTTGTTTTTTGCAGTCTTCAGATGAGGACTAGACCATGTGAAAAATGAACATAAGATTTTAGCTGCAGTTCATTCATTTTCAGCTTTGTAAAAAACCAAGATCATGGCCACTGGTCCCATCACCTCCTGGCAAATAGAAGGGGAAGAAATGGAGGCAGTGAGAGATTTTACTTTCTTGGGCTCCATGATGACTGCAGATGGTGACAGCAGTCACGAAATTAAAAGACGCCTGTTTCTTGAGAGATAAGCAATGACAAACCTAGACAGCATCTTAAAAAGCAGAGACATCACCTTGCCAACAAAGGTCCAGATAGTTAAAGCTATGGTTTTCCCAGAAGTGATGTATGGAAGTGAGAGCTGGACCATAAAGAAGGCTGATAGCCGAAGAATTGGTGCTTTTGAATTATGGTGCTGGAGGAGACTCTTGAGTGTCCCATGGACTGCAAGAAGATCAAACCTATCCATTCTGAAGGAAATCAGCCCTGAGTGCTCACTGGAAGGACAGATCGTGAAGCTGAGGCTCCAATACTTTGGCCACCTCATGAGAAGAGAAGACTCCCTGGGAAAGACCCTGATGTTGGGAAAGATGGAGGGCACTAGGAGAAGGGGACGACAGAGGACGAGATGGTTGGACAGTGTTCTCGAAGCTACCAACATGAGTTTGACCAAGCTGTGGGAGGCAGTGGAAGACAGGAGTGCCTGGCATGCTCTGGTCCATGGGGTCACGAAGAGTTGGACATGACTAAACAACAACATTGTTATAAAAAAGCGCACCTAGAAACACCATTGTGGCACCCATAACCTAGGTCCAAGGTGCCATTTAGCTCCTAGCTCTCATATCTCAGTTTCTAACACTGCGTGAGACAGATGAATATCCTGCCTTAGTCCAGCCCCGAGTCCTGACTACAGACAATCACATTAGCTTGCAAGAGTGGGAGCTCACAGGGGAGCATAAAAAGACACTCTGCCTAAGCTTTGGTTCAGGTGCTGAGGGATCATCCTGCAATAATAAGCAGTCAACGTTCAGCACCGGCATCCATTCCATTCCATTACCTCCAAAGGCAGGCGGACGCAAAACAGGCAGAAAGCACAAAGAGATTCTGCTCTAGCCAGCAATTTCCAGTCCATCAATCATCATCTCCCCACAGACACATGTGAACAAAGCACACACGCCCGCCCCCACCCCAAACTGAAATGTAACAGCGACTCCTCCTGCTTCGAAGAAAGAAATTAATTCCTAGAAGGAGGGCATGCATTGGCTCAAGGAATCTCAAGTTGGAAAGCCAGATTTGGGTAGGGGTGGGAGGAGCAGGAGGAAGAGACTGGCGCTTAGCAATCTTCTTAGAACCAATATGAACTAAGGTTGGCTATTCTTAACACAAAAAACTGCCTTACACTAAGTTGGGCTTATTGACTATTGATTGGTTACTTATTCCATTTATATACCACCCATCATCCAAAGATCTCAGGGCGGTTCACAATATAAAAAGTACAGGGTAAAAGCACGAAAATAGATAGTTAAAACAAAAACAAACCAGGGCCAAGAGAACCTTTCTTAAGCCTAAGGGCCACATGACCTTGTGGGCAGCCTTTCGGGGGCCACATGCTGGAGATGGGTGTAACCAGACACACAGGAGGGTGCAGAGCTGGGCCAGTGAGAACTGCAGTCTGTTGTTTGTGTGTACAGCCTGGGTAGAGTCTCAGGAGCCAGACAGGGAGCCCTGAAGGGCCGCATTACCTTCTCCAGACCCCAATTCCCTCCCACTGGTGACAGGAACAAAAGTTCATTTCCAGTACTGAAGACAAATTCCAGGCCTAAGAGTCCTTTTATTCTGTGTCTGCCCACATTTCTAAGCCCCTATTTTGCACTTGGCTCCATCGGGTGGACCTCGAAGCTTTACGAAAGAACAAAGTAAACCCCATAAACTCAAAGGCTGCCCGCTGCTGCCCCAAGATCTCAGAAAGCAAGACTGGGGGTGAAATACCCTCTATCAAGGATTGTGGGATTTTACTCGTGCACAGCGCACGGCAGGGGTCCTCAAACTTTTTCAGCAGGGGCCCGGTTCACTGTCCCTCAGACCTTGCCGGGGGCCAGACTATATTTTGAAAAAAATAATGAACGAATTCACACTGCTGGCACCAATCAAAGCCCAGCCCCCTTCCCTCGCAGGGCAGGGAGAAGCAAGGAGGAGGGAGGGAGGAGGCTCCGCCGCTGTGTGAAGGAGAGGGAAAGAATGTCCGCGCTGGCCGATTCCCGGACCTTCTGCGGGCCAGATTTAGAAGGCTATTGGGCCAGATCTGGCCCTGGGTCTTAGTTTGCCGACCCATGGCGCACGGTTCCTCCTCTAATGTTCAAAACAGAATATACGTGGCAGCAAAGGTTTCTATCAGTATTTCCTGCCTTATCAGCAGGGGCAACAGTTATGGCTCTGTGGTAGAAGGTCCCCAGTATCTCCAGGTATGGCTGGAGAAGATTCCTGATCTGAACCCCTACAGAGATGCAGCGTTGCAAATAGAAGGGAGCTAGATGGACCAGTGATGTACTGTGTCAGTATACTGCTCCCCAAATTCAAGCTGGTGTGTGTGTGTGTGTGTGTGTGTGTGTGTGTGTGTGTGTAGAGCTTGCTTTCTCTGGGATGCATTAAATTCCATGCACTAAAAAAAAATAATGCAAACCATCACAATCCAGTATGTGCAACACTGAGATACAGGAGGACATATGGCCCCCAGAGTTCCATTCAGAAATCGGATACAACAGATTTCCCGATTGTTCTCCGCAATGAAAAACAGTGGCTTGCACAGCACAATTCACCCTACGGCTAGATAGTGCATTAAATGTGGTTGTTGTTTTTTTAAAAAAAGTTTCCTCCCCTCCAGAGCTCACACAGTGGACAAAACGCTCCCAAAACGCCAATCTCCCACCCCAGATCATGAGCACAGCAAAAGAACACGAAGTGAAGGATCTGTGATGTGTTAGAGGTGTCCTTGTCGCCACCCTTGACTTTTCTGAAGTTGGACATCGGCAATGCCAAGAGATAACCAGGGTGATGTATACCGCCTGTCAAGAAAAAGCACGTGCTATGACCCAAAGTAACCCAAAGTTGGCACCGAGAAAAGCAAGCTGTTGTAGTATCAATAAAGTTTTCCGGTTTGGCAGGTTTTAAGGTTACTTTGGTGACGGCCGAATGCCCTGATGATAGAAAAAGAAATGAAAAGCGTTCACTGTAGTAGTTATCACAAGCACAGAGCCCTATGACCCTGTGACATATTTGCATATAGATTCTAATTTTTGTGAGGCTCCTGCATTGCATGGGGTTGGCCCGAGATGCCCCTTCCAATGCCAGAATTCTGCGATATTTCAATATTTGTGAGGCCTTCCAGATCAGGCCTCAGACTTTAGCTGGGCAACAGCCTTCGGTGTCTCCCTTTCTCAATCCTACGCTTGTAAACCTACCGTCTTTCCCCTTTTTTAAGACACCGTCTTATAACTTTTTTTCCTCAAAAAAACACAGGGTGGCTTACTTTCGGTGGGATGTCTTATTTTTTTTATTACCGGTACAGTTTTTACAGCTCAGGGCGCTGGCTCAGGGCGCTGCTCGGTTCTCTTGAGTGCTCGGCGCTGCAGCAGCCACTGGTTCCGGGTGGCGGGGCAGCAGGCATCCTAGGCCGGGCCAGGCGCTCCGCCTGCCGCTGCAAGGCGCTCCAAGCTCCTTGGCCAGGCCAGGCAAGGAAGAAGCAATGAGCCCAGCGGTGGCGACAAGCACAGAAGCGGCAGGGCGGCGATGGACGAGAAGGCGGAGCGCGGGGATGCAGCCAGCAAGGCGGGAGCGCGATCAGCTGTTAAGCGGGGCTCTTGGAGCGCCACTTCAGAGCTGATCGCACTCCTGCAGTGCCAGCTGCATGGAGTGACTCTGTGAGTGGAGGTGCCTGTGGGGGTTGGTTTCCGCGGAGCGGAAGTATGGCTTATTTTGGGGGTATGTCTTATATTTCTCAAATGCTTAAAAACCCTGCCATGGCTTACTTTCTGACTACGTATTAAAAAAGGGGAAACAGGGTACCTAGTCCCATTCTTTTTCACTCTCTGCTGGCTTCCCTTACAGACTTTTGTTCCACCAATTTAGATGGGATTCTTTGGGACAGTGGTTCCCAATTAGCTAAGTACTGCAGACCCCGTTTATCAAAAGCCAAGCCATGGACCTTTTGAAAACTAT
This sequence comes from Zootoca vivipara, assembly GCF_965207765.1. Lineage (NCBI taxonomy): Eukaryota > Metazoa > Chordata > Lepidosauria > Squamata > Lacertidae > Zootoca > Zootoca vivipara. The sequence goes on from NC_142593.1 coordinate 53,373,509, forward strand.
GGTATCTCTATGGAAGTTTTTTTGCTATGTGAATGGTACCACAACCCTCTGGGGTCCACGGACCACCAATTGGGAGCCACTGCTTTTTTGGGGGGGTGGTCATGTGCTTTAAGGTCCCATCTGTCCTATATATCTAAAGGACTGTGTCCAGTTCTGGGCACCACAGTTCAAGAAGGATACTGACAAGCTGGAACGTGTCCAGAGGAGGGCAACCAAAATGGTCAAAGGCCTGGAAATGATGCCTTATGAAGAACGGCTTAGGGAGCTGGGTATGTTTAGCCTGGAGAAGAGAAGGTTAAGGGGTGATATGATAGCCATGTTCAAATATATAAAAGGATGTCATATAGAGGAGGGGGAAAGGTTGTTTTCTGCTGCTCCAGAGAAGCGGACACGGAGCAATGGATTCAAACTACAAGAAAGAAGATTCCACCTAAACATTAGGAAGAACTTCCTGACAGTAAGAGCTGTTTGGCAGTGGAATTTGCTACCAAGGAGTGTGGTGGAGTCTCCTTCTTTGGAGGTCTTTAAGCAGAGGCTTGACAGCCATATGTCAAGAATGCTTTGATGGTGTTTCCTGCTTGGCAGGGGGTTGGACTGGATGGCCCTTGTGGTCTCTTCCAACTCTATGATTCTATGACTGTGATGCCACCTTAAACCATCATGGCTTCCCCCAGAGTTTAGATGAGGCCCTCAAGAGTCCTGGCAGTTGGGTTACAGAAAGTCTGGGGGGGTAACATTTGACCCCGTTTGAAAGTCCCCATCCCGGTCTCATTTATGTATTTAGAAGAAGAAAAAACTCTTTTCTAATTCTCAACCCCAGGGTTGGTTGCAAACACGTTACAAAACATTATCCTGCATATTGCAAGGGTGGAGACTGAGGCTTTTCTTACTAGATCCTTACCTTTCCAATCTGCCCAGTGAGCCAACTTTGGCAGGTGCACAGAACCGACCTGCCTGTTAGCCGCAATTATCCTGTGACCTATTTTCCCTTGGCCCTGCAGTTTGAAATCAGCCGGTTGCCGGTGCTTGAAAAACTCCTGCGCGCCTCTGCATTTCGCCAATTAGCAAGTTTATGGCTGAAGAGAGATTTGAACCTGGGGTTTCTCAATTGATAGCTTACACTCTTTTGAGTACGATACTATACAGGTCTCCTTAAGAAGCAAGCCCCGCTTGATTTCCGTAGAATTTCCTCCCAGGTAAGCGTGTACAGAACTGCAGCCAGACACACCACGCCAGACCTACCACAAGAAGCAAATACACAGAAACCATTTATGACACTAGCAAAGGTCAGAAATGCCCAGGAATCAGGCTTATCACCAAATCTGTTTGTTTTGCTGCGTCAGAGGAGGAGAGTCCCTGGGATGTCAAACAGGAGACAGTTGGGGAAGTTCTCTGATATGTGGACTCCTTGCAGAGATCTATTTGCTTGGATATGTCTGAGAATTGGAGCCTGCTGGATGGAGAAAATGTCCCAACTAGCCTACAATCCTGATCGTAGAGCGGCCAACCAGTTTATCTTGCCCAGGGCAAACCAAAGTGACTTAGAACCCAACAAACAGACAAAAGCCCCACGTAGATACATTAAAATTAAGAGGAAAAAGAAATACAGGGGTACCTCGACAACCGAACGACTCGACTTCCGAAGGTTTCGACTTCCGAAGTCAACAACCCCGGAAGCCTTTTCGCAGCGTGTGCAGTTGGCGCGTGCGCAAAGCGCGAAATCGCGTTTCGCGCATGCGCAGAACGGCCACTTCGAGAACTGAAGACTTCGACTTACAAAGATGGCCACTGAACGGATCGTCTTCGCAAGACCACTGTACAGTCAAAACATCCCACCCACCTCTGAAAGGTCACAGATAGTTAAAGGTCAAAGGCCTGGTTACAGGTAGGTAGCCGTGTAGGTATCTGAAGAAGTGTGCATGCACACGAAAGCTCATACCAATAACAAACTTAGTTCTTATTTTGTTTCGTCAAAGGCCTGGTTACAGAGGGAAGCTTTTGCCTTGCGCCTGAAGATATACAGTATTGATAGCACCAGGCGAGCCTCCCTGGGGAGAGCATTCCAGGGGGGGGGCACTGCAGAAAAGGCCCCGTTTTCCTGTTGCCACTCTCCGAACCTCTCGTGGAGGCTGTACACAAAGAAGGGTCTCAGATGAGGATTGCAGGGTCCTGGTTGGTTCACATGGTAAGGGGCGGTCCTTGAGGTATTGCGGTCCTGAGCCATGTAAGGCTTTATAGGTCAAAAACAGCACTTTGGAATTGGGCCCGAAAACTAATTGGCAGCCAGTGCAAGAGGGCCAGGTTTGGCGTTATAGGCTTAAAAGTGTCTTGCCCCGGTGAGAAACCTGGCTGCTAAATTCTGCACCAGCTGAAGTTTCCAAACAGTCTTCGGAGGCAGCCCCATGTATAACGCGTTGCAGTAATCCAACCTAGAGGTTACCAGAGCATAGACGCCAGAAGTTAGTCTATCCTACGGGGCACAAATGGGCCAACAGCCAAAACTGATGGAAGGCATTCTGGGCCACCGAGGCCACCTGAGCCACAAGCGACAGCAAGGGACGCAAGCTGCGTTATCTGCTCCTGTCCGATGCCTGCAAACAGGACCTGAGTTTCCTGTGGTTTCCAGCAACTGGTATTCAAAAGCATCCGTGCCTCCGACCATCGAGGCAGAGCATAGCCATCGTGGCTGGTAGCCATTGATAGCCTTGTTCTACGTAGCTGGTCTGGACCACCAACCATTCCCCATCTTTTCTCTCCATTTATTATGATTCACTTCACATTGCTTAACTGCATTTGTTTGTTTCTGGAAAACTCAATTAAAACAACAACAACGAATTAGAAAAACAGGAGATAATAGGCAGTGAATTCCTCTATATGAGTAGACAAGGTTTTTTTGTTTTTTGTTCTGCTTTAGATTAGCCAGTTCTCTTTGTTACATGTCACTGAACTAATTCTTTAAATATCGGTCAGCCAACTGATCACAGGGTTGTAGTTTTTCTAGTGAAACCTGCGCTCCGGAGATTCTCCACCATCTGCAGCTAACACGCAATTTTCTTTCTTCCAAGGCTCTTCTTAACCTTTCCGTGAAATTATATTACAGGACGGGGAGGGCATAGATCCAAATCTTGATCAGAGATTCTTTGTGGAGCTCTTGATAGGTCAAGCTAACTATCCAGATGAAGCAGAAGAGGGTCAAAGTTTAGCGAGCTCATCAGCCACATTTTTAACCATCCTCAACGAAAGTAGAAAAACACACAGAGATAAGTGCTGAATGAAAACCGGGAACAGCGGGAGTGTGGCCTTTAATTAATCCTGCAGACCAACTAGGCTCAAAATCCTACATTATAGGAATTTCAGCTGCCAGGAAATCCATTTCAGGCTTCCTCCAGTATCCCCCCACTCAAGAAATCTATAGATTCTATAAAAGCTTGTGCTGCGTTAAGTTTTAGTCTTTAAATGGGCCACAAGACTGTTTTTTGCTGCAGCCAACCCTAAACTGAAATGGAGTTGTAATTCACAATTCCTGCAATGTTTTCAGCATGCAAAGTCAGAACTATAAATCCCATTCTTCATGTTATTAAGAAGGGATGACAATGTCCAGATCAAAAGAAGTGACCCTCCGGCCTGGAGGCCAAATGTGGCCCTCAAAGCCCCTCAACCTGGCCCTCAGGAGTCTCCCCAGGCCACACACCCTCCTCAGCCTACAGACATTACTGGCCCTGCTCCACACCCTGCTCAAAACTTCCGGAAATTTTACATCTCTATGCTAGACCCTGCCAGTGTTCCTGCCTTCAACCTGCCTAGCTTTTCCTGTCTTGCTTTCCTGCCCGCGCTTCTGACCTGCCTTAGTTCCCGACCTACGTACCTGTTCCTGACCTCACCTGACGCCCTGCCCTGCTCCCAGCTTCGGCTACTTCAGACTGTCTCGACCCCAAACCTTTGAACCACAGACCGGACTTTGACTACGCCTCTTGGGTAACCCTTAGGGACCAGCACAGAACATACTGGTGGGGGTCAGTCAGACTTGTCCACATCAACAGACCACAATAACTGGAGGGGGGGAGAGATCCTCTAATAAGCCAGGATCAGACAGCACTCTGAAACACCCATTGGCAAAGGCACATTACCTCGACCGCTTTGATCTGCAGAACTTACACTTTTACAAGTTCCTTACAATGTTTGTTTCTTTGTTCTGCATCGGTGAGGTGTCTATCTTTTAGTGCGACATGATCAGACTAAAGGGGTTGATGTGCCCATTGATCTACACACAGATAGATCTCCTTCCAAGGCAATGGGAAGTCCAGGCAATGGAAACTGTTTAAAACAAAACAAAACAATTGAGAACTGCACAGATAATGTTGTGTTACGGGGTGGCCCACAAATGCCAAAAATATAAATAACTAAAAAAAACTGGCTATGCACCAACAGAAACCTGCAGCAGAATCTAAGATCTGATATTGAATTGCTTGAAGGAGGTCATAGCGTGCAAACCCCCCATTGTCCCAGACTGTGTCCAAAAGGACTTGTGTGTGCAGCAAAACAAGTTTGGCTACTGCTCCCTAGGAGTCAGCTTGCAACGTCTCTTGCCAAGGGGCTAATCGCAAGAGGATGTGAGTGTAATAATGTACAACTTGCAACCTGAACCTGGTTATGCTTGGAGTCAGTTCCATTCAGGCTGACAGAATTAACTTTCAATCTGCAGGGTTGAGGTTGCAGAGTCGAGAATGCATAATTGCACGCTCTCCAAGATTTGATCCCTTTTATCCAGACATCCCCAGATTTCTAAGTAGCCAAATCACATTTCTTTCTAAACCAAAACTGGAGGGTTGCCATTTTAACTACAAATTAGAGCCTTTTTTCTTTTTTTTAAAGAAGAGCATGTGTAGCTAACAATTATTTTAGGAGAAGCCTCTTGCTGGGGGTGGATAACTCTACAGCAGCTCTGCAAGGAGGGCATCACGACTAACGCTCCAGACAGTGCCAACACATGAAATGCAAGTCCAAAATGTCTGAAGGGCACCAGCTTGGGGAAGCCTGCTGTGAAATGAACACTGACAGATCAACAACAACAACCTTAATAATTTCAGCACATATGATATTGTTAATGGATGAAGTGCCCTCGTATTGCTGGAGGTCTATTCTGGCTGGCTTCCAGAGTTTTGAGGAATGCACATCTCCCCAGGGAAGTGTGTTTGTGTGAGCGCACACATTTTCGAGGAAAGGTTGTCAGCATATTTGCCTTTTATTTATGTGCAGTTTATCCTGAGCGTTGAGATTTTTTTCGCCATTTGTTTTGCACAACGTATACGCATCTCCAACTGATGCCCAATCCTACTACAGGATGAGTCATTTCCCACACAAAACTTGCACTCGGAGCAGCTTGCAATACAGTACAGTCGTACCTTGGATCCCGAACGCCTCGCGAGTTGAACATTTTGGCTCCTGAACGCCACAAACCCGGAAGCGAGTGTTCCGGTTTGCAAACGTTCTTTGGAACCCGAACATCCGACACAGCTTCCGATTGGCTGCCACCCAGAGCAGACCAAACTGGGCAAGATGGACACACTTTTGACCTGCTGTAAATGCACAGGAACTTGCCTTACACCAAGTCAGGCCACTGGTCTGTCTATAGCTCAGTACTGTCTACACTGACCGGTAGCAGCTCTCCTGGGTTTTAGTCAGGTGACATTCTCAGCCCCACGTGGAGGCGTCAGGGATCGAACCTGGAACCTCTTGCGTGCAAAGTATTTGTTCTACCACTGCCCCACTGAGCCTTTCCCCATGGAAAAGTCACAGGAAGACAGCTATGTTTCTAAGAACAGCCTGCAGCCAAGAGCAATTTGTTCAAAAGAAAGTACCTTGGTTCTCATCTGTGTAATGATCTACTCCAGTTTTCCCCAACCTGGTACCCTCCAGATCTCTGGGACTACAACTCCCATCAGGCCCAGCCAGAAGTGGGGAAGGATGATCCCCAGACAAGGTAAGAATCTCCATCTGATATTTGATGGAAAGTGGCTGGGGAAACCCAGCCAGATGGGCGGGGTATAAATACCATTATATTATTATTATTATTATTATTATTATTATTATTATTATTATTTATTACTGTATGTGCAGCCCACCAATTGTCCAAACTTTCCAGCATCCTCTGAGAAAGAGACTGTGGCTTCCACCTGGAAGGCATGTTTGATGCAAAGTCAGGAAAACTATCAGCTACCTTTCAAGCTGTATAAATACCGGATAGCACTCTCTTCAGAGCAGACAGCATGAGTGCGTGTTTGCTGTTCAGCCAAGGGCAACATAACTAACCTGATCGGATTGCATGATGCAAGCTGTACCCTTGGACCCAAAGTTCAAAATCCTGCATGAGCTTTTGCATATCTAGATGGCAGGAACTGCTGCAACTTACAGAGAACTTTAAAAAAGGAAAGGTGTTTCTCAGCCTTCCTCCCCTACCCTCCATGACAAAGCAGGTTGGAAATCAGAAAAATAAAGACTTTCCTGGACTGTATCCCTTCAAACCGCAGGTGTTAGTTTTTGTTTTTTCTCTCTCTCCCTGTGGAAGAATTCAACAACACACTACTGCTTGAACCGCTGAAAGGCAGCTCCGAATGCAGAATACCCCCATGATAAGGAGATGCACTAACTTCCCTGGTGGGTGGCTGTTGGCATCCGTCTGTCTTGAGACACAAAGGAGTGTTCCCCCGGGGGTGAAGTCAAACCGCCACATTAGCATTGTGACCTCTCTGGGGCACAGGCCTGGGCAGTGCGCCTGGAGGTCCTGGGCTGCGCAGACAACAAGAACACACACCCACACCCACACCCTCGCTGATGTGGTCCAAAGGAAAGCAGAGCAATGCGTTTGGCACCAGCCTGGCTGTGGGAGTTGACGGAAGGAGCCATGCAAGGCACCATCCAACTGTCTTAGGGACTCCACTCTGGACTTGGGTAGAATTTACTCTAGGGCTGGACAATGTCAGGTTTTCAACATTGTGATGTATCACCAGCCAAACATCACAATCTGGCGATACATTAAGTTGATAGGGAGGAACAAACCAGGCAAGCTTCCCAGATTCGGGTAATCGCCTGGGTGATGGGCCATTAATAGAACAAAGGAAATGGGTGGGGCTCCTTCTCCAACTCTTAAAAGATCAAAGCTGGAGTTTGAGAGGGTCAGAATTTGCTGTGAGGTGACCTAGAGGGCTGCAGGCTGGAACGCCAGAAATCAATACAACTTTCCAAGGAATACAGAGAAGTAAATCACAAACTAAATACTTCTGTATGTGGTTTACAAAAATTCATTAACAGTAACGTACAAAAATTCAAAGCCTTCTAAAGTCTTAAATGCTATTTACAATGCCAAAATAATAATGACATACGCAACTCAATGCAGTGGTACCTCAGTTTTCAAACGTAATTCTTTCCGGAAGACAGTTCGAGTTGCAAAACGTTTGAAAACGGAAAACTCAAAACTGAAATCAATATGGAAGCCGCATTTCCGGTTTGTCTTCTGAGATGCATTTGAAAACCAAAGTACTGCATTTACTTCCAGGTTTACGGCGTTCGAGTTCCGAAACGTTCATCAACGGAGACGTTCGAAAACCGAGGTACCTCTGTATTGAGTTGTGTATGTCATTATTATTTTGGCATTGTAAAAAAAACCAACCCATCCAGATATTCTTGCAATAAGTCCAAGACAATAACTATAGGTGTAGTTGTTGCTGGTGCAATTCCAGCACAACTCCAACAAAAGATAACTGGATTTCAATCTGTTTTGTGAATCTTCTTCTGGTCAGCCCGAAAAGGAACTATGCAACGGCAATTCAATGCTCAACCAAATAGGTCAGCTCCATCCTTGAAGAGATACCAGTACATTGCTCTTTTTGAAAAGGCTGCAATTATGGGAGAAGCAAGACCCTCTTGGAGTGTTAATGATGTGAACCCCTCCATCGTAGGCTAAGGTTGTACAGTGGTACCTTGGGTTACGTACTCAATTCGTTCCGGGGTGCCATTTGCACCCTGAAAAGTATGCAACCCGAGTGTCCATTTTGCGCATCTCTTCTCAGAGATGGAGCGTACTGAGTAACAGGCAAAAGAGGCACAAAAGGATGGTTGGGAGCACTGGAGGCAGTGTTCATTTCAATATACTGTATAATGCTTTTCTTTTATCTCAAGTTTAAATATCTAATTGCGTTCACACAAGGACCTGTGAAGAATAGAAAGAATGTTCGTCAGAGTTTCCCAACATGCAGCCCTTCAGATGGTGACAGGAGGGGGAGTCGGACAACACCCAGAAATGCATCAGGTGGAGGAAGGAAATATGACTCCCCACCCCACCGACACTCTCCCCAAATTTACTCCAGAAGGTGGTAGTTGTTGGGGGACCCCTGGAACATAGCTGTGGAGTAGGAAATATTTTGTTTTCGACATGTTATATATCAGGCACGTCCAACAGGTAGATCATGATCTACCAGTAGATCACTGGATGTCTGTGGTAGATCACCGGTAGATCAGTGGCTCCACCCAAAGAAGCTAACAAACTTTGGCTCCCCTAAAAAAAGCTCAACATCTTTGCCCTGCACCCCTAAAAACAGGGCTTTTCTCCCCCCCCAAAAAACTCAACAACTTTGACCTTTTTCCCCCTAACAACCTGAACCACCAAAAACAGGGTTTTCCTTCCTAAAACAGCTCAGCATCGCTTTCCTCCTCCCTGAAGAACAGGCATCCCCAAACTCGGCCCTCCAGATGTTTTGGGACTACAACTCCCATGATCCCTAGCTAACAGGACCAGTGGTCAGGGATGATGGGAATTGTAGTCCCCAAAACATCTGAAGGGCCAAGTTTGGGGGTGCCTGCTAAAGAAGCCCAACAACTTTGACCTGAACCCCCCAAAAGGGGGTAGATCACTGCCAGCTTTTAACTCTGTGAGTAGATCGCAGTCTCTTGGAAGCTGGCCACCTCTGTTACATATAAACATCACACAATACTGATATAACACCATGTCTGAAACAAGGATGGAGCTATGGAGAGGCACTGACTAGCTTCACGGTTTTTCCCGTATCATGATTTTTTTTTTTTACATAGCACAGACCCCACACACCACGATTCACGATATACTGCCAGGTCAACAATTATGAAACCGATATGGACTTCTAACCGGTTTTGGATGATATGTCGCCCAGCCCTACTGGGGGGGAGTGCAGAGAAAGGAGGTTCCATTCTGCAAGCAGGAATCCTCACGCCGATTGAATGTTCACTTAGCACTACACTGGTTTTCCCCATATGCAAATTTGCACTGATTTATCCGTTGATTCAGCCAAGACTTATTGGCACAGTTGGCTAAGATTTCTGCGATTGCGAGAATGCCACTGCAAGACGTGAGGGCTAGCAAGTGGAATGCGTGACCCGACTCCACTGAAAAGCGTAGGCTTGGAGGAGACACCTGTTAGCTCTGCAATGTCTGTATTCCACATATCAAAGTTGACCCACAACCACCCCATCCCGCTGCTGCAGTCAACAAGCTGTGAGATCTCTAGAATGTGCATGGCCCCACACTTCAGGCCCCTAAGTGTGTGATATGAAAATGGGTAGAGGACATTTCCCCCATTCCAGAGAGGAGTTTTGGGACAATGCTCCCAGCACAAATAAACTACCCTGTGATCCTCAGATGAAAGACGATATAGAAATGTAATAAAATCATTAAATAAACAAACTAGGCCTGCAGATTCCACACACTTTCACTACTTTCCCAGTCAATGGGTCTCCTGCAAATACCTCTGCGGACGGCCTCCTTCTGATACCGTACTAACAGGAAGTCTGTCCCCCCCACAGTATAGGATCCAGGCCCTTAGAATTCCCTCCCATTGAAAGTTGGGGTCGAGCTCTGTCGTCTTTTTGGCACCGACTTGAAAACTTCCTCTTCCAAGGAGCCTTTTCAGGACAGGGCTTTCCAGGTCTGCATCTGCATTGCAATAGTTTTAATGATGTTTTTGTTTTAGCACTTGTTTGCTACCCTGGGCTCCTATGGGAGTAAAAGTGGGATTAAAAAAAAAGTAAAAAAATAAAAATAATAGACAGGATTTCAGTGGTCAAACATATGACTCTCCTGCAAGAGGTCCCTGGTGCATCACCAGCTAAAAAGGGCCAGGTATATCTAGTGTGCGGGACACCGGTGGCGCTGTGGTCTAAACCACTGAGCCTAGGGCTTGCCGATCAGAAGGTCAGCGGTTCGAATCCCCGCGATGAGGTGAGCTTCTGTTGTTCGGTCCCTGCTCCTGCCCACCGTAGCAGTTTGAAAGCACATCAGAGTGCAAGTAGATAAATAGATACCGCTCCGGCGGGAAGGTAAACAGTGTTTCCGTGTGCTGCTCTGGTTCGCCAGAAGTGGCTTGGTCATGCTGGCCACATGACCCAGAAGCTCTCTGCGGACAAATGCCGGCTCCCTCGGCTTATAGATCGAGATGAGCGCCGCAACCACAGAGTTGTCCGCGACTGCACCTAACGGTCAGGGGTACCTTTAGCGTTACTTTATATCAGGTGCACGGGGGGGGGGGGCCTTCTCGCCCTGAGAAACTGAAGAACTGCTGCCAGTCAGAACAGGCATCACTGGGCTAGATGGACAAATGGTCTGACTTCGCGAAAGGCAGTTTCATTTACCACCACACAAATCCTCTCCCTGCGACAAATAAGGTTGTTTCCATTTCATGCAAGGTATTTTGGAAAGAAGTAGTTCCATTGGCTGAACTATGACCTGCGGAGGAACATTATGCAGCAATGCATCCTGTGGGGGCACCAGATATGTGAAATCCCCTCTTCTCCGATGAGTTTTCAGGACCTACTGCTTAGAATTCCTCTAATTACTAAGGGTTGGTTATTCCTAGCTTTGTTGCAGTATATTTATTAGAAAGAGTAGTTGAACTTTTATTTTGTTTTAAAATATTTTAAGATCTTGTTTTTATTCCCGTCCCATATAGGTTCACCCTCAGCGCTCCCCAACCTGGTGCATTCTAAATGTTTTGGACTACAAAAGCCATCATGACAGTGCTGACTGCAGCCGATGGGAGTTGTAGTCCAAAACAGCTGAAAGGCACCAGTTTTAGAGCAAGAATGGTACAGAAACGTTTTAAATAGAAAAAGAAAACAGCAAGGTCTACATTGGCTTTCCCAGTGACATCCGTGTCTGGGGCTACAATTGCAAGACTGCATGCACACTAGACATTTAAAGCATGCACACACACACAAGCATTGTGGGAACTGTAGTTTACGCCTCACAGAGCTAGAGTTCCCAGTTCTGGATTCACGCTGAGAGCAATGTACATAGCTATCTTTGCTATCGCTTAACCATGGTATTGTTTAGATTAGGTGTAAGATGCCAAATATCTTATTATCACTCCTCTGATGCTAATTCCCCTCTCTCCTTCCTAATCACCGTTACCGTAAGTGTCACCTTAAGTACTGACCTCACCTACTGTAAAAAGTTTGCCAGGATCTCTTAGCCAGAATTTGCTAACCAGCACCAAAACGCAGCTTTAAACCAGGGTTAGGCCTAACCATGGTTGGTGATGTCAATGCAGTGATTAACCATCTTTAAACCCATGTGTGAGAGGGTTTTTTTTGGGGGGGGGGATTTGCAAGCTAAAAGGTCTACTTTGAACTCAAAGGTCTGCTTTGAAGAGAAAGCCAGGGTATGGCTTACCATGACTTCACAAACATGCTGGTTTCCGAGGAGAAAATCAGAGGTGTTTTGCTCTTCCCCGGTTTTCTTAGGTCAGTGTGATATGCTTGTTTGGCTTGGTGTGTCATCCAAACCTGGGATTGTGGCCGAGGTCTCACCTCCTTTACCATAATCAGAGGACAAGCCTTGGTTATATACCATATTATGATTATATCCTATTGCCAAATGCAGCAGTTTGCTCTAGAAATAGCAAACACACACTGTGCTCTGTGCCACCCCAAAGATTTGCTAATGACACACAATCCCACTGCAAAAGGATTCATGAAGCAAATTCTTCCTGCATGTACTTCAAAGGCACACTAGATAAATCACTGCATTTCACATAGGACAAAATTACTTTTCTGTACAAGTTTCTAGCTCTCATTGAGCGAAAGTGCACTTTGAACGAGAAAAGGGAAAATGGTTTGGTCCTAAAATACAGTAAATGCTAGTGATCCGAGCTCCATTCATTTTTCTTAGCAGAGTGCCAATTTACCCACCTACAAGAACTTGGATGAAAAGAACAGCAGTTTGCATTTCCGATTCAGAAGCCCACCAGACTACCGAGAAGCAGCAGTATCCAGCCGTCAAGATATCGGACATTTCGGCGCCTGATTTCACAAACCTGACACCACGTCGAGGTAAGCATCTCTTAAATACAGCAGATAAAAAGCAGGGGCAGCTCTTTGCAGAGCTGCTGGTGCTTTCGCTAAATGCAAAGATCTGTTTCCCGTGAAGGAAGCTAGAGGAACGGAAGGACTGTGGCAGAAAGAGAGAGAGAGAGAGAGTCTTGCTCTCTGATCTAACTGCCCCCCCCACAATCTGTTCTTCCCCTCAATACTGCAGCAGGCGCTTCCACCATAAACTCATGTGCAGAAAGCTCTTACGTAGCACAGGCTAGGAGAAAGAGCCCCCACCCCACCCCACTCACTTTCCTCCTTCTGGCCTTTGGAAGCATTTATCCTTCCCCATAACTAAGAATTGCAGGAATGATCACTAGGAGTTGTGCCTTGTTACAAGATTGAGGAGTTAAGGGCAGCAGATACAAAAATCACCCCAAAGCACCAGAATAAAAACCACTGCAGGAAAAATATATTATTTTTTAAAAAAATGGACCGCACCCATAATGTGCCTGAAAGCTGATCCAGCCTAGGATTGCTCCCCATTATCAATGCAGAGACGATGGATCTTAAGGCTACCATTCTGAGCTCACAAGCCTGGGGTAACCACAGCTGAATTCAATGGGACAATGCAGGAAATGTCACCAATGGCAAAGCACCTTAGCCTGCTCTATGATAGTACTAGGAGACGATGGTCTGGGCTGTTCTGTTCTTATCTATCGCTCAAACCCCTTTGGTAACAAGGCGGCGTGAGATTAAAAAGCGATATCAGGGATTTCGGAATGGAGATGTTCTTGCCACGTCAAGAATTAACACTCAAAATGAGGCCACCGGCTTCCATGCAAACTAAATCTAATTATTTTAATGGAAATCTGCTAGATTTTTTTGATATATGGGAAAGGAATCCAGCTAAGGATATGCCCCAAATCACATTGTCACCCAACAAAGCGTCGTGTAGAACTGCACTGCCTTAACATAGTGTGCTGCCCGCAAACACACACACACACACACACACACACACACACACACACACACACAAAAGGATACCCTTTGGCTCCCTTAAAACCCGGATAATCTAAGTTCTGCATTTTAATAACATGACAAACCTGAGTATCTATCAATGCATGACATTTTGAGCGAAACAATCCAAGCCCTTGCCCGGTGTGTGTGGAGGTGGAATCGGACAGAAAAATCTGTGTATAAAGCAGCAAGGGCCACTGGGCAGCTGAAAAGGATTACAATAGCCTCTGAACAATTAATCCTGTATTAGGGAGGAGGGAGGGGAGGGAGGGAGATGACCTCAAGACAACATCATCAATGGAGGAGGGTTATGATTCTGGAGGACTTTTTAACACAGGAAATCCTGGAGAGATCACCAATCTTTGATTCCACCTCCCCCCCCCCCAATAAAAACACCCCCCCCCCCAAAAGACATACGCAGTTGCATAATATTCGCAAAAATCTAATTACACACATGCTGTCAAGGATTTATAGGCGAGGAGATATTAAGGGGGTGGGGGTGGGGAAGAGTCCTTTTACTACACACAGCGCAGCTTGTGAAAAATTACAACTACGAGTAACATCCATTCTATTTCTCTCCCCGGCCAAATTCTGACAAGGGAGCCTATCTGTGTGTCTCGGGAGAGACCGTGCCGGAATGATGCATTTCATAAAAGGGCTGAGATAAAATGCCACCAGGCCCGGGCTGCAAATCAGCAAAAAAAGACTTTCCCTGACATAAATTGCATTGGCTGGAAACGAAGAGGTGGAGGGGAGAGAGAGCGGGTGGGGGGAGCCGACATGAAGGGGGGAGGGAGGAGAAAAGAGGGGTGGGGGAGTTGAAGTCTAGACAACATGCAATCGACACGCACATATCCACGCAGAAGGGGGGTGAGGGAGAGAAGGAGAGAATCACATGGGACCGATGGGGGGGGGAGAAAAGAAAGCAAAATAAACTCAGTTTTGGCCTATGCAGACGCAGGAGGAGAAGAGGAAGCTGGGGAAAGAGAGCTACCGGCTCTTCCTATTTTGATCTGAAGCAGAGATTCCCTCCTCCCCCCCCCCCCCGCAGAAAAAACGCAGGAACACCTCGCCACTCGGTCAACGGCAGAGCGGTTGCAAAACAAAGGGGAGCCCCGCCTCGCCCCGCCTGAGTTACGAGGGTGTCACGCAGCCGCCACAACAAGAGGGGAGAGACCACAAGCGCCCTTCGCCTCCTCTCCTCTTCCCCGCTTTTCCCCGGGAGAAAAAGCCACGACAGGGTTCCACCGCCATCACCTGCGCGCGATCCAAGAGACCCGACCGAGGAAACGCAGCTGGATCCAATGCGTAAAAAGGAGGATTCCCTCCTCTCCCTTTTATTGCAACGCCTCCGGGCTGGGGAGGAATTGTGGTGTGTCGGGCGCGCACGCATGGATATATATCAGCAGCAGTCATTTGCTGGCAATAGAGGCGCAGCGCGGATGCCCACAAAAGGACCCTCGCGCGCGCGCATTCACACAGCCCTACGGATAACCCCATAGCAGCCCAAACCCACAACAGCGCCTGATGATGATGATGATTACCTTTCTGGAGAGCCAAGGCTGGGCTGGAGAGGAGGAAGAGGGTGCCTCTGGGTGGATTCCGAGGGAGGAAGGAAAGGGGAAGGGGGGGTCAGATTCCTTCTTGGAGGTGCATGAGTTCCGACTGGGGAGAGCTTGGGAAGGTGGAGGCAGAAGGAGGGCTTATTTTCGCTCTTATTTTCCAGGCTGTCCAACGACACAGAAACCGGGCTCCTGTGACACAGGCTAAGAGAATGCAGGAATGTGACGTTCCCAACTCCTCCCAACGAGCCACGTGCATAGACTTTAAAAAAGAAAGGGAAGCGCTAAGCTTCCTGGGAAATGTAGTTCCTCTTCGAGGGGAGCGGAGGAGAGGAGAGGAGGGAGAGAGAGAGAGATGGAGGGATTGTATTTTGGACCTGCGCGATCGGACGCACCTGGGAGAATCTTTTTTTCCTCCAGGCGCTGGAGGTAATGGGGCACTTTATATTGTCCAGCTGTCCTTTGTCAACAACAAATGGTCGCTGTTTTTTTGTGTTGAATATATGCTAGATGGTAATTTATGGACCTAATAGGTATAATAATAATAATAATAATAATAATAATAATAATAATAATAATAATAATAATAATAATAATAATAATAATAATAATAAATAAATAATAATAATTAATAATTTATTAATAATTTATTAATACCCCGCCATCTGGCTGGGTTTCCCCAGCCACTCTGGGCGGCTTCAAACAGAAAAATAAAACACAGTAATCTATTAAAAAATAAAAGCCTCCCTAAACAGGGCTGCCTTCAGATGTATTCTAAAAGTCTGGTAGTTGTTTTTCTCTTTGACATCTGATGGGAGGGCGTTCAACAGGGTGGGTGCCACTACCGAGAAGGCCCTCTCCCTGGTTCCCTGTAACTTGGTTTCTCGCAACGAGGGAACCACCAGAAGGCCCTCGGTGCTGGACCTCAGTGTCTGGGCAGAACAATGGGGGTGGAGAAGCTCCTTCGGGTGTTCTGGACCAAGGCCATTTAGGGCTTTAAGGTCAGCACCAACAATTTGAATTGTGCTGGGAAATGTACTGGGAGCCAATGTGGATCTTTCATCACTAGTGTTATGTGGTCTTGGCGGCCACTCCCAGTCACCAGTCTAGCTGCCACATTCTGGATTAGTTGTAGTTTCCAGGTCACCTTCAAAGGTAGCCCCACGTAGAGCACATTGCAGTAGTCCAAGCGAGAGATAACTAGAGCATGCACCACTCTGGCAAGACAGTCTGCAGGCAGGTAGGGTCTCAGCCTGCGTACATATTGTCATGCAACCAGTCCTTGCAGAATGTAGGCACCCTATATATAGAAATGAGCAAACCAGTGATATTTTAGGGAGCAGACTAGCAGGCGGGGGGCATTACTTACACCATAGGAGCCTACATAACACAAAACACTGTTGCTGTCTGTAGGTTTTATTTTATTTGTTTTTTTATCTTATATTCTGGAAATGTACACCCAGTTTTTTCCCATTAATTTTTTTGGGGGCCCCCAAGATAGTGGGGCCCTAAGCTATAGCTTGCTTAGCTTATAAGTAAATCCGGCACTGCGATTGCGTCTCGTTGCTTAAAGGCACCCAAGCCTCTTGTATGTCCTGTTCTCTCAGGGCCACGTCCTTAGAAAGGATAATGAGAAAAGAGGGGCAATAGCCCAGGAGCCTACCTTAAAGGGCATTGTGAGGATGTGGGGCGGGGGAAGTGTGAGAAAACAGTGGCTTGCCTTGCGGGGAGAAGGAAGAAGCAGTGCAAAGCTCTCTGAAAATTGTACGGCCACATGGATTCTTGTGATTGCAGGGAGGGGAGTTTCTTTGCCAACAGAGGTGCATCTAGAATTATCACTCAGAGCAACACCCTCAGAAGGCAAGCCAGAAATGAGAACACATTTAGGTTTCCTGAAGTAATCTTGCAGATGAGGCAGCAGGCAGGGCTAGGCTATGGAACTGCTGATTCGTTCGTAAAGGACCAGATGCAAAAGAAAAGAGGACAAAGCTGTGGCCCCTGTTATAGTTGTGTAGGAGATACCTGCTGAAATTTCTCCATCTATGCAGCTATTAAAGGTGCAAGAGCCCTATCTCCGTTTGCATCTTGCTGGCCTGGCCTGTTGTTGGACCAAGACTAATATGCTGCATCGAACAGTTTAACCCAGTGCACTCAGAAGCTGGTCCCACTGGGGGCTCAGTGAGGCTTACTTTTCAGTAAAAAAAAAGTACAGTGGTACCTTGGTTTATGAACACAATTGGTTCCGGAAGTCTGTTCATAAACTGAAGCGTCCATAAACTGAAGCGAACTTGCCCATTGAAAGTAATGGAAAGTGAATTAATCTGTTCCAGATGGGTCCGCGGCGTTTGTAAACCGAAAAATCATAAACTGAGGTGTTCGTAAACCAAGGTTCCACTGTACAGGACTGCAGCCTGAAGGCACTACAGTGGTACCTCAGTTTATGAACACAATTGGTTCCGGAAGTCTGTTCATAAACTGAAGCGTTCATAAACTAAAGCGAACTTTCCCATTGAAAATACAGTGGTGCCTCGCTTAACGAATGCCCTGCTTAACAAAATTTCTGCTTAACGAAAGGATTTTTCGAGTGGAGGTTGCCTCGCTAGACGAATTCGTTTTATGAAAAATTCGTCTAGCGAATCACGGTTTCCCATAGGAATGCATTGAAATTCAATTAATGCGTTCCTATGGGCAAAAAAAATTCAAAAACAATTCAATGCATTCCTATGGGATTCGCTAGACGAATTTTTCGTTATAAGAAAAGACCCGTGGAACGAATTAAATTTGTCTAGCAAGGCACCACTGTAATGGAAAGTGGATTAATCTGATCCAGACGGTCCATGGAGTACTTAAACTGAAGTGTTCATAAACTGAAGCGAACTTTCCCATTGAAAGTAATGGAAAGTGAATTAATCCATTCCAGATGGGTCCGCAGCGTTCGTAAACTGAAAATTCATAAACCGAGGTGTTCATAAACCGAGGTTCCACTGTATTCCATTTTCATGGCTGGTAATACTTTTTGTTTGTTATTTATGCATCTCTTTCCCACACCCAACCCCACTTTCCTCCTAATCATGGTCCCAGGGCAAGTTGCAAAAATACCCCAAATAATGTAAGTACAATTTACATTCCTATAATAAACGAAGACCACAAAAAGCAAAGCACGACAAAGCAACAAGACAGCAGCAAGCAGGAGTGCCGGGGGAGAGAAAACATCCAGTCATCCAAAGGCCTAGACCAGCCTCTCTCAATCGAAGGCCATTAGGATGTTTTGGACTACAACTCCCAGCAGCCTTAGCCAGCTCAGCCTGGCTGAGGCTGATGGGGGTTGTAGTCCAAAATAGCCAGAGGCTGGCTGAGGTAAAGAGATTTGTCCCTAAGCTGTACAGTATATTGGAAACAGGTTCGACTTTTGACTCCACTGAGCTTCCTCCAGGGCAATCAGAAAGAGACCAGAGTCAGCTCAAAGATGAAAGAAACTGGAAGTATTTATCAAAGCACAGAAATGATGAAAATACAGAAAACTGACAGTAGCTGAAATGTTAAGAATGAAAGAAACGTGTGAATCAATTTCTAAATGGAAAGCTATTAGATTGGCAGTAGGGTTGCCACCTTTGGTCAGGCAAATTACGGGATGGGAATTTGCGGACACAACACTCTCATGACACCAAAGCACCAGTTAGGGCTGTGGCCTGAGAGCCAAAATAAGAGCCCAGAAGGCTGTATTAGGCCCAGGGCCTCACTGCTGTTCCATAGGATTTGAGCCTAAAATTCTCATGCTAAGCCTGGAAGGATGGTAAAGGTAAAGGTACCCCTGACCATTAGGTCCAGTCGTCACCGACTCTGGGGTTGCGGTGCTCATCTCACGTTATTGGCCGAGGGAGCCGGCGTACAGCTTCCAGGTCATGTGGCCAGCATGACAAAGCCACTTCTGGCGAACCAGAGCAGCGCACGAAAACGCCGTTTACCTTCCGTTTACCTATTTATCTACTTGCACATTAATAATAATAATAATAATAATAATAATAATAATAAATTTTTATTTATACCTTGCCATCCCCAGCAAGAGCCAGGCTCAGGGCGGCTGACATCAACAAGATCACAACAAAACATAAAAGAAAGAAAAACAATCGATTAAAATGTGATTTAAATTACAATCCAGATTTTAAAATTTTGGCGTGCTTTCGAACTGCTAGGTTGGCAGGAGCTGGGACCGAGCAACAGGAGCTCACCCCGTCGTGGGGATTCGAACTGCCAACCATCTGATCAGCAAGCCCTTGGCTCTGTGGTTTAACTAACAGCACCACCCGCGTCCCAGAAGGATAATAGCGCACTCCCAATAACACTTTTAGTTTAACATACAGTCAGTTTACAGAACAATACTATACACATCTTGAAATATACTCGGAGTCACGTAGTGATTTCATGCCTTTTATGGTAGCTCATAAACAGTGAATGGATTTTCCCTAAAACTTCAGTCTTTATATACATTACTAGTCTCATTCAGCCCGTTAAGAAAACGGGCGCTAGAGGTGCGACGGGGCCGCGTCCTTCCCTCCCTTTCTGCACTCGGCCGCCGGGCGCGCCGGGAACGCAATTAAACAAAGCGCTCTCCCATCGTGTCCCGCGGCTGAGCGCAGAGAGGGAGGGAAGGCCGCGGCCCCGCCGCTCCTCCCACAGGCCAGGTAGGGTTGTCAGGAGGCGGTGGCGGACCAAGATGGCGGCATCGGGCTCCGGGGCTGCGGCCCGCCGCAGCGGGGGCAGCAGGAGCCGGACCGGGCTCCTGCCGCCGCAGCCCCGGAGCCCAATGCCGCCATCTTGGTCCGCCGCAGCAGGGGAACGGGAGGCAGAGGGTTGAGGGGGGAGAGAACGTGCATGTGTGTACGTCCCGCCTCTTCATCCAGTCCCTGTGTCCGTGGGGCACATGCACATTAGCGCAGACACAGGGACACAGGGACTGGACGCAGAGAGACAAGGACTTTATTATATAGGACTAGTGGAATTCAGCCCATTTAAAAACGGGCGCTAGAACGCTGCTCTGTGCAGCGCCGGCATGAGACGGGGCTTCGGAGACCTCCGAAGCCCCGTCTCATGCCGGCGCTGCGTGCCGAGGCGGCAGGGGGGAGGAGCGCTTCTCCTCCCCCGCCGCCTCGCCGCGCACCTCCCGCATGAGACGGGGCTTCGGAGAAGGTCTCCAAAGCCCCGTCCCATGTCAGCGCTGCGTGGTGAGGCGGCGGGGGGGAGGAGCGCTTCTCCTCCCCCCCCCCCGCCGCCTCGCCGCGCACGCCAAGCCAGTCCCCGAGCCGAAGTGCGGCGCGGCGGGTGCTTTTCGCCGTTTGCCTCCCCCTTCGCTCCGGGAAGGCAAACGGCAGAAAGCCCCCGCCGCGCCGCACTTCGGCTCGGGGACTGGCTTAGTGGCGGCGGGAAAAAGGGGAGGAATTCCTCCCCTTCTTCCCGCCACCGCCAAGCCAAAGCCGGCTTCCCTTGGCGCCCGCTGCTGCTTCGGCTTCCTCGGGGAAGGCAAGCAGGCGGGCTGTCTGCCTGCTTGTGTTCGCCGAGGAAGCGCAGTCCCATGCCGTCGGTGCGCGGCAAGGCTGCCGGGGGGAGCGCTTCTTTTCCCCGCCGCCTCACTGCGCACCTCCAGCATGAGAGTGGGCTTCGGAGCGGCGGTTGGCGGAGCGGCGGTTGGCCGTTGTCCCTCCGTCCAATCCCTGTGTCTCTGGGGGACATGCGCAGTGACCCAGGGACACACGGGACAGCTTGGACGCAGGGACAACTTGCATATTATTATATAGGATTTACACAATGGGCCCCGTGTGATTGGCTGATTCTGCTTCCCTCCTGGAGCCTGATTGGGCTGCTCCTGCAGGCCAATCGGTTGTTGCATTCTAGGGTCCTACCAACGTAATAGGCGTACATAACACATCTACTCAGAAATAAGGCCCATTGAATTCAACAGAGCTTATTCCCAAACGAGTGGGTGCAAGATTGCAACCCAACACAGTGTTTCTCAAACTTTGGTACCTAGCTGTTGTTGGACTACAACTCCCATTGTTCCTGACCACTGATCCTGCTAGCTAGGGATGATGGGAGTTGTAGTCCAACAACAGTTGGAGACCCAAGTGTACTGGAAATATAACAAATTTGATTCGGAGTGACTTTGCTGGTCTTTAAATTTTTTAAAAAAGAAAGAACTTCTGAAACTGTTGGTTCCTGCTGTTCTTTATTTCAGGCCTCCTCATGCACAGCATTTTGTGGGCATGTTGCCATAGCAACCTCACACCTCTGGTGGGTATCAGTAGTTGGGGAAAATGCCCTTTTGTTCTGGATTTTTCCCTTTCAGACCTTTTGCCCAAATTCTAGCACTCTAATAGTACCACTGTATTCTGCTCTGGTCAGACCTCACCTGGAGTACTGTGTCCAGTTCTGGGCACCACAGTTCAAGAAGGATACTGACAAGCTGGAACATGTCCAGAAGGCGGGCAACCAAAATGGTCAAAGGCCTGGAAACGATGCCTTTTGAGGAATGACTTAGGGAGCTGGGCATGTTTAGCCTGGAGAAGAGAAGGTTAAGGGGTGATATGATAGCCATGTTCAAATATATAAAAGGATGCCATATAGAGGAGGGAGAAAGGTTGTTTTCTGCTGCTCCAGAGAAGCGAACACAGAGCAATGGATTCAAACTACAAGAGAGAATTCCACCTAAACATTAGAAAGAACTTCCTGACAGTAAGAGCTGTTCGGCAGTGGAATTTGCTGCCAAGGAGTGTGGTGGAGTCTCCTTCTTTGGAGGTCTTTAAGCGGAGGCTTGACAGCCATCTGTCAGGAATGCTTTGATGGTGTTTCCTGCTTGGCAGGGGGTTGGACTGGATAGCCCTGGATAGCCCTTGTGGTCTCTTCCAACTCTATGATTCTATGACCCACCCACACAAAACAGTTACTTCGCTCACCATGGGGTTGCCAGCTTTTTAACAGGCCCCTACAGCTGCATGCTTAAGAGTCGCTTGACGTGTGGCTGCCAGAAGCGAATATGGAAAACTGCTGGCAGGTCAATCCTAGGTATAGGAAGCCACAACAAGTTACCCCTATTCTAAACTGCACTTAGAAGCAGGGCTGGTGCCAGCCGATTCATCGAGCCAAGCAGAGGAAAATCAAACCTTTATAACAGAGTTTGACATAACCATCTTTTTGCCACTGTAAGTTCCACATTTGATCAAGCTGTAGAGACCGCATAACCCGCAAGTATGCTGTTATGGCTGCCATGATCTCGTGCAGTTTCATGTGGCAATTCCCCCCTCCCCAGAAAAAAGCACTTTTCTTGGAGCTGTGATCTCTGTGTTTAGAGCCCCCCCCCAGCACTTTTTAGGGGAGAAAACCATGGCGTGAAATTGCTCGAGAACACAGCAACTGAAATGGCCGCCGTAGTCCCACGATAAAAGATGTTGTCTGGGAATGTGATGTGCCAGATTTTGGCTTCCAAGTGCTGGAGGGTATGAGATGGTCTCCACCCCATCCAGCTCTGGCACAAATATAACTGCACCCCTTTTGCATCTAAAGGAAATTTGATCTCGCCTCGAGACTAAACTGGCTCCAGAGAAATCTGAGCGAGGTGGGAGGCAAGACAAGAGCTACTGCCATTTGTCATCCGCAGCATTTCAAACATGTAACTCGGTGCTAGGCAAGGCAGCATCGATTTTCATTAAAGACCAGCACATCAAGGGATGACTCAGGCTGTAGAAAGGGTACCATTTATTAGGCTACAGGCTGTCTGCGTTCTGCAGATTTGCACTGACTTGTAGCTTCCGGTGCTCAACATCGCTACCCCTGACACACTTTTTTTTATTAATGTTCTTGTCAGAGCCAAGGTGAAGCTCTTGCAAGGAAATAGACAGTGATCTGTTAGCAGTCTCCATCTCTGGACACCTTTAGTGAATGACAGATGGCGTTGTAAGTACTTCCAAATGACTGACTATAGAACGGTGGTTCTCAATCCCCCCCCCCCCCTCTGGGCCACACTTTTGGGATAAAAACTAGCTTGCGCCACACCAATTTTTTAATTGATAAGAAATACACTGGAAAACAAAAAGAAACAGCTCCTAGCAGTGCTTGATTTTTAACACAGAACACAACTACTTTATAATATGATCCCGAGACATCCAGAAAGTATAAAACAATGCAGCTACATAAGGACATGAAGATTCCCAAAATATTATTATAAACGGGTCTCTTGCATATGTACCTTAAACTCAATGAGAGGTATCTGAAGAAGTGTGCATGCACACGAAAGCTCATACCAAAATAAAAACTTAGTTGGTCTTTAAGGCGCTACTGAAGGAATTTTTTTATTTTGTTTCGACTCAGACCAACACAGCTACCTACCTCTAACTAGATCAATGAGAGGCGTGAGCTATACTGAAATGTTTAAATGTTTCTTTGATTGTCCTTGCATCTTCTCACCAAAGTTTCCATTAACTTTCAAAACAAAATACTTGACTTTCGGTTAGTTGTGAGTCCCCTACCTGTGTTTTCCAGTACTGTATAACCACTTTGCAGCTCCGAAAACATTTACACTACATGTGCATTGTGCTATGTTAGCAAGCAACATTAACAATACCTGCTTAACCAAATTCCTTGTCCTCTTAAGCCCCTTTGGTTTTCTCAAGATAGGAATAAAACAGGGGAGTTGCGGGTGAACAAACATAGGTAAAAGGTTAACTCTGTCAAGCTGTCCCTTGAATACAACTTAAAAACTTCAATAGGCCCCAGAAGCCTTCAGGTTACTTGCCAGAGTTCCACTTAGAACTCACATAGCCTGAGTTTTAATAAAGCTGTCTTTGCCATAGACAATGTACTTCCATGTCACTCAGAACTGTTCATGGAATAGGCAGGCTTCCTCAAACTCAGCCCTCCAGATGTTTTGAGACTACAATTCCCATCATTCCTGACCACTGGTCCTATTAGATAGGGATCATGGGAGTTGTAGGCCAAACCATAGCTGTCAACTTCCGGATTTGAAAATAAGGGATCAGCAGCGGTGCGGCACCGGAAATCGCTTCTGCGCATGTCCAGACATGCGCAGAAACGACTTCCGGTGGTGGCTTGGCCCGATTTTCGGTGCCCAGACATGGGCAGAGCAGCACCGGGAATCGTTTTTGCGCATATCCAGACATGCGCAGAAGCAACTTCCGGTGTCGGGCTGCCCGTGTCTGCATGTCTCGGCACCAGAAATCACTTCTGCGCATGCCCGGGCATGTGCAGATGCGATTTCTGGCAGCATTTGGCAAGTGAGCGAGCAGCCAGCCAGGAGCCGGGACATTTACGGGGTATTTTACAACCTTGGGTTGCAGCGGGAAACAGATTTAAATTTGGGGGTTTCCCGCCAAAAACGGGAGGATTGACAGCTATGGGCCAAACACATCTGGAGGGCTGAGTTTGAG
This sequence comes from Zootoca vivipara, assembly GCF_965207765.1. Classification (NCBI taxonomy): domain Eukaryota; kingdom Metazoa; phylum Chordata; class Lepidosauria; order Squamata; family Lacertidae; genus Zootoca; species Zootoca vivipara. The sequence continues at coordinate 53,397,858 of NC_142593.1, forward strand.
GAAGCCTGGAATAGGGACTGAGCTCACACAGGAACATTTGTGTATTTGTACTTAATGGTAGAGCTCGGTAATCTCTGTGTTCTGCAGGTCTTAGTCGAAATAAAAATGGCAAATAACAATAGTGAACTGTTTTTTCTCTACTTGCAACCCTAATTATACAGAATCATAACAGCAATTGCCCACGGAGAGCTAAGTGCACACTTTGCTAGTTTAAAATGTGAACAATGCCAGTAATAGTCCCTCTGAATCCAGGGGTGTGTGTGAGAGAGATAATTCTCTTGCTTGCAAACTTCACAGTCAGGTGGTCAGGTGAAAGTGTTGGGCACTTCAGAGATGCTTAGAGGCAATTGCAATGAAGTAACAGGACAGCCAGAGCAAATGACAGGTTTAGGCGACCCAGGTGGCGCTGTGGGTTAAACGACAGAGCCTAGGACTTGCCAATCAAAAGGTCGGCGGTTCGAATCACTGCGACGGGGTGAGCTCCCGTTGCTCGGTCCCAGCTCCTGCCAACCTAGCAGTTCGAAAGCACATCAAAGTGCAAGTAGATAAATAGGTACCACTCCAAGCGGGAAGGTAAATTGCGTTTCCGTGCGCTGCTCTGGTTTGCCAGAAGCGGCTTTGTCATGCTGGCCACATGACCTGGAAGCTGTGCACCGGCTCCCTCGGGCAATAACGCGAGATGAGCGCCACAACCCCAGAGTTGATCACGACTGGACCTAATGGTCAGGGGTCCCTTTACCTTTACCTTTTATGTACATATTAGTGACTTCAAACACAGCAAGGTTGTCCCCCTCCCTTCCTGCCACTACGTTTCAGTTCACAATTATATATAGGTGTAAACAGCAGAGGGGACAAGGATGTCTGATACATGTTACCTAATTTGCTTTCACACACCTGCCCCCCTGCATAGGCGCCATCTAGGGGAGGCCGGGGGCACAAGGGCCCCCCCAAATTTTCAAGAAGGGAACATTTGCAGCGGCTGCCCATGCACTCTGTGTGACATGCTCACCTTAATCATGCAGCCCACATGTTATGCACATTCTGGCGTGTGCATCACACCTCAACACAGCGCATGATGTGTGCATGATGTCAGCACATCACATGGAGCAAGGTGGCATACTTGCCCCCCTCAACTCTTATTCAAGGAAGCTATCGTCTGCACCTGCCCAACGGCTGTCTCAAACAGACACACACCAGCTGAACCACAGCTTACTTTTTCAAATCAGATGGAAGCTGGTTTGCCGGAAAGCTCATCAATCAACAGTATTTCTCAAGGAACTACAGGGTAAAGATGGATTGTGGCTAATGTCAGGGATACTGGACTTCAAAGTCCAGCAATGGGAGCACATTGGAGCCGGAGTAAACAGTAATGTGTACACAATCTTATAAATTGCAGTTTGAAGGACACTGCCTTGCAATACAAGACAATGATAACACATAATACCAGATATTCAAAGTTTCTGAGCACACCAAGTAGAAAAGTTCTCCCCCCTGCAGAACTTGACAAATTATTTAATCAGTTTTGTGGCAGCCCCACACGTTTTAGCTCCACGGTAGCTGCAAAAAATGGGAGAGTGTTTTTCGTTTAATTGCCCTGACACGAGGATAACCAGATTTTATTATTTAAGACACTCTTTGTAGACTGCAAATCCTCCTGCTGCTTCTTCGTGCCTCTGGAGTTTATTGGTCCCTGGGAAAAATGCTAAATATGGCATTTACTGCTTAAGTGCTTTTTATGTTGGAAACAGAAAAATGCAGCTTTAGTGCATGTCTGCAAACTGACTGCTCCCCAAAGTGTCTGGCTTCGGAACCACACCATTTGTTTAAATGAGTGCATATTTTATGGACTTAAAATTGGATTTGGCCATCATTCGCTAAAGGAAGTTGAAAGCAGCATTATATATTGTTTGTATAAAACACAATAATACAGTATGGTAAAAATAAACAAATCTCACTCTTCGCTATTTCTTGTACTAACAGGTGAACAGTTGTCTCCCTATGTTTTCCAACTGAAAACTGGGCAGTCTGCACCTCATCCCAGGCGTAAAACACAACACATAATTAGTTTAGGGGATCCTCTCACACTACATGTAGGGTTGGCTGCTGGCTTAAGCCCTGTTCACGTGGAAAAGGGGTTGTAGATTGATGGCAGGGCAGATCCTCAGCATCTCCAGATAGGCTGCATTATACATTTAAAGCCATATCATACCACTTTGAACAGTCGTGGTTCCCCTCACAACCAGGAATCCTGAGAGCTGTAGTTTGCTAAGAGTGCTGACGTACCTTCCCCTGAGCCTGAGGAACCAAATGATTGTTGCCCTAGTAGTACAAGGCCTCCAGTCAACCAAAGGCTATAAAATCAAGAAGGGAGTGTCTTCAGGCCTGAGGGCTGGCCCTTTAAGAACCTGAAGTTCCACAAGGGGGTGGAGCCTAGAAGAGGTGCCCTGAAGCTTAAAAGCCCCCAGTCTGCTCTCCACCTCTGTGGGATCCGGTTGCTCACTTTGAGCTATCCGTGGTCCTGAAATGCCTTACCTATGGGCTCCAGCACCAGACCCAAGCATGACAGGATAAAACGAACAATGACTCATGCAGAAACAGAGAGAGGAGCTCCTTGGAGATAGTGTAATTCTTGCTCTTCCTTTTCTGCATATCTTTGGATTTTAATTCGGGGGGGGGATGAGCAACTACAGTTATCAGGAGTACAGGGAACACTGTTCTACAGTATACGGATTATTATAACACTATTGTGAAATCCCGTCATTTGGAGAGGCTCCCATTTAATTTTTAGCAATAACTTGTCTAGACATAATCTACAGCAGAAGCATCTTTATAAGGTCCTGTGTCTTCATAATTTGAAAGATATTACCGCTCTCATCCTCCTTTGTTCAGATGTCAGCTGAAGCTCAGTAAATCATTCATAACACATTCCATATCAGATGAATGGAGGTTCTCTTTCTGGGTGCAGTGCACCGTTTACAGTTTTATTGCATTTATTAATATAATATTTCAAAGCTAGACAGCTTTCTTTAAACATGCACACACACACACACACACACGCACACGCACACGCACAAACACACACACCACAGAACATAGATCAGAATTATCTAGGTATATGTTCCATTTGGCTGGGACTGATTAATGTTCATACAGAGGTTTGGTAATATAAAGTATCTTGCACATCCTATTTTTTGTCTGAAGGGGAAGGAAATGATACTCAAGGTCTGTGAAGCTCAGCAAGCCTTTCATAATTTTGATTTGATCTTACCAAGTATATCCTCCGAACAGTTAGATATGCACGGCCACTGTGCTGATGTGGTATTTCCTGTGCCTTACTCAAAACTTAGTTTTACCTGTGCTGTGGTTTATAAGAGCCTGCTAAGGAACTTAACTGGAAGACCCTTGTCTTAATACACCCATAATTATGGGGGGGGGGATTACACAGGGATGCCAACAAGATTTCCTGGGTCTGCTGCACAGTATGTGGACTGGGGTTACCACCCTGCAATCCGTTGGCAAGAACTGCTGCTTTATGTGCATGCATTAACTTAGCCTTGCCTACCTCTCAGGGCTGTTACAAAGATTAAAGGGTGGGGAGGGGGGGAGTGTAACATACACAACCTTGAAGTTCTGGGAAGAAAGGCAAGATACAAATATGTAATGAAGAAAGATAGAAAGGCAAGATACAAATATGTAATGAAGAAAGCCAAAAGAGCTGCCCCCCTCTACTTTAACTGCAGCATTTCATAGTTCTGATATTTACAGCAAAAAACCAAAATGAAATGAAAAACTTGCCAACACTGGGTATGTATATACACTGCAAATAATATTGTCGAAAGTAGTTGGTTATTGCAGAATAATCTCCCCAATTGCTGGGGCCTGCTGCAATTTGTGTGAATGGTGTGTACTGTTACAACACACATTGTAATTTTGTGCATAGGACATGGCATTACAACCCATTTTCCTGACCCTGTGTGTAAGAGAGAGCATCTTTTGTTTGTTGGTGCCACAGTTTTAGAGGGATGAAATCCTCAGAGCTGGACATTTGGCAGCATGAATGCAGAATCTTCTTTGGCAATCACTTGTAGCCAAGTAAGACTGTCTTCCATAAACACGGTTTTAACAATGAGTCCATAAGATCCACACATCCTTCCACAGTGGGGACATTGGTTTCCAGGTGGGAGTTGATCATGGTGTGGATTTGCCAAGTGTGCCTTCCTCTTAGCACATTTCTCCCTCTCAGCCTCAGTTCGAGTGTCTTCAAAGCCCATGACACCTTTGGTAAAGGATGTTCTCCAATTGGAGCACTTGCAGGCCAATGTTTCCCAGTTGTCAGTGTTTATACTACATTTTTTTAAAGATTTGCCTTGAGACAGTCTTTAAACCTCTTTTGTTGACCACCAGCATTACGCTTTCCATTTTTAAGTTCGGAATAGAGTAGTTGCTTTGGAGGACGATCATCAGGCATCCGCACAACATGACCAGTCCAACAAAGTTGATGTTGAAGAATCATTGCTTCAACACTGGTGATATTTGCTTCTTCCAGTACACTGGTATTCATTTGCCTGTCTTCCCAAGTGATGTGTAAAAATTTTCAGAGACACTGTTGATGGAATTGTTTGAGGAGTTGAATAATGTTATATTCAAATGTCACACAAGAAGCAGGGTGAGCTCCTACGAAACTTGAAGGATACAACCCTGCCTTCTCCCCCTGAAATAATTCTTAGCAGCATTGCCATAGTTATAAATAATAGAAGGAAATCAATCACATTGAACACTCTCAAATTGCCCCTGCTTTGTTTGTTTGTTTGTTTGTTTTTTGGCAATGTGCAGTCCAATCCTATACATGTTTACTCAGAAGTAAGACCCACGGTGGCCAATGGGACTTAGCCCTAAGGAAGTGTGCATAGCAGAGTGAAATAACCCACTCCCAGTAAAAGCTATGGGGCGGCTTGCAAATTCTCTGTGCGTTTGGCTGCATAACGTCACACTGGAAAGGTAATAAAGACAGGCGACAGCTCAGCATGAGGACCGTAACACCAACCTTCCTCACAAGATTGCTGCACGGATGATTGAGACAATGTCTGTGCAATGCTCTGGACACTCAAAAATGTCTCTGTAAGTGCTAAGAATTATTAATATCATCCATTACAGGAACCTGGCTTAGGCAATAGTTCAAGTTTCCCTGTGGACCTGTGTGTTGCTTGAAGCGAGATGCTTTTCGTTAAGCCGATGCCTAACTGCCCTCTAGTGGATAGTTAAACACAACCCAATGTAAAGACCTCATATTTAGAGTGAGTGGCAATGAACGTAAAATCTGCATCAATAATTTTAAAAGTAAGCCTGTGCAATGGAAGTTGACACCTAACCGGCCAACACATCTTGCATCGGTTCCCCCCCCCTTTCATTTTGTAGTATGGCAGCTATGCTATGCAATAAAATTCTTCTACATTTGTGTTTCAGGAACCCTTCCCTAATCTGGAAAAGATGCTATTTAGTCACAAAATTAAAAGACGCCTGCTTCTTGGGAGAAAAGCAATGACAAACCTAGACAGCATCTTAAAAAGCAGAGACATCACCTTGCCGACAAAGGTCCATATATTTAAAGCTATGGTTTTCCCAGTAGTGATGTATGGAAGTGAGAGCTGGACCATAAAGAAGGCTGATCGCCGAAGAATTGATGCTTTTGAATTATGGTGCTGGAGGAGACTCTTGAGAGTCCCATGGACTGCAAGAAGATCAAACCTATCCATTCTGAAGGAAATCCGCCCTGAGTGCTCACTGGGGGACGGATCATGAAGCTGAGGCTCCAATACTTTGGCCACCTCATGAGAAGAGAAGAATGCTTGGAAAAGACCCTGATGTTGGGAAAGATTGAGGGCACTAGGAGAAGGGGACGACAGAGGACAAGATGGTTGGACAGTGTTCTCGAAGCTACGAACATGAGTCTGACCAAACTGCGGGAGGCAGTAGAAGACAGGAGTGCCTGGCGTGCTCTGGTCCATGGGGTCACGAAGAGTCGGACACGACTAAACAACTAAACAACAACAACAGCAAAGACCGATCCTTCAATATTGGATATTCCCCTATTTGCAGAAGCATGCCAGGTGGCTATTGACTATTGTGTGCATCAGTCGGGGGCGGGGTGTGGAGGCAGAAAAAATGTGAATGAAAAGTGGCATAGAAATATAATAAATCAAAACAAAACGGAGAGGGAGAATGGGGCGTAACCCCCTGAAATCCTGAACATGAGAATCCAACCAGAGCTTGTTGCAAAAGACATACACAGGAAACAAAAGACTTTTGCATCCACAAATTTGTTCTGAGTACCAAAAACGAATAGAGCTCACAGTCTTCCCCCACAAAAAACCATTCCTGTTTACCCCCAAACCTGTTACAAATTTTCTTCATTTCAGCAGAAAAAGATAGGCAGGGACCTACTTGGACCAGGGAAGTCTGGCCACAGCAGTTCATGTGTTGGTTACTTCAAGGCTGGATTACTGCAATGCTCTCTAAGTGGGGTGTCCCCTGTGCTTGATCCAGAGGCTATAGTTAGTGCAGAATGCTGCAGTATGGTTGCTGACAGGAGTGAGGCCTTGTCAGCATAGAACACGTGACCTGCGCTTTGAGATCGTCACTGGTTGCCGATCTGCTACCTGGCCAAGTTCAAAGTGTCATTATTGTCACATGCCACCCAAATCTCCACAAGCAGTGTGTGGTTCCAGGCGTGTTTACCAGGGATTGTGTTCCCTTTTGAGACAATGAGGCACAGCGGAGACTGTGGGTGTCTTTATTATATATGGTTCTACAACCGGCATCTGGATGGAGAGATTGCAGAGCCTTCAGATCCTTTGAGGGTTTGGCTCAGTGGGGTAGCGTAGGCAGTGCCACAGGGGCAGTTGCCCTGGGCGCAAAATTCTTAGGGGCACAAAATTTCAAAAGAAAAAAGTAATTTAAAAAAATAGCGTACCATCTCCCTCACACAGAAAATCTCTCAATGTTTGAACATTCTCCACAGTTTTTCGATATGACAGGGCAAATACCGTACTTTCCCATCTATTAGATGCCTCCTATTTGGGGGGGGGGGAACTCAATTTGGGGGGACTGCCAACCTAGCAGTTCGAAAGCACGTCAAAGTGCAAGTAGATAAATAGGTACCGCTACAGCAGGAAGTTTCCATGTGCTGCTCTGGTTCGCCAGAAGCGGGCTTAGTCATGCTGGCCACATGACCTGGAAGCTGTACGCTGGCTCCCTCGGCCAATAACGTGAGATGAGCGCCACAACCCCAGAGTCATCTGCAACTAGACCTAATGGTCAGGGGTCCCTTTACATTTACCTTTTTAATTTTAAGAAAATGAGGGCAGATGGCCCAAAGTTGTTGAGCCTCTTCCTCCCCCCCCCAGCTGTGGGCAGGAAACACTCCCTAGATCCCTAGATTGGACGACCCCAGTTTTTTGACATGATTTTTGTGTCAAAAAACCTTGTCCAATACATGGAAAAATACAGTAAATGTTTTCAAGTAACAATGGGTGCCTCAATAGTCCCACTTCTTCCCTACCCGCCTTGTCTCCCACGAGGGGCACACTACTTGCCTTGTCCCGAGTGCTGGCAACCCACGCTATGCCACTGGTTTGGCTTGCTTGTTAAGGGTAGCATTAGATTCAAAGGACAGCAAAAAGTCATCCGCTGTACCTCTCTGTACCAACCTACCACCCCTTGCTCACTTGGATGTCCCATACCCCTGGCTTGCCTGGCAGCAAGTCAGTACGTCAAGTCCAGGGTCAACACATGTCTCAAAAGTCCAAACTAAAGTTCATTCTCACAGAGATTCTGGAGCATCTAAGCAACGTCCACCACCAGAAGCTAAAAGAATCTAAAAGAAGGGTTAGGGGCACTAAACAGATGTGGAAGAGCATAAAAGGTTAGTATATAAAAGACTACTAACCACCAATTTAGAGTGGTTCTGATGTGAATGTTTATTAAATCTATTTTGTGGCACAGGTCATCATCCGAATAATTTTGAGCACTGCTGTGCAGGGTTGGTATCTGAAAGCAGCAGGGAGGTATACAATTGTCTGATGCGCCCTGGGTACTTATGGAGTAGTGGGGAGAGGTAAAAGGACCCCTGACCATTAGGTCCAGTCGTGACCAACTCTGGGCTTGCGGCACTCATCTTGCGTTATTAGCCAAGGGAGCCGGCGTACAGCTTCCATGTCATGTGGCCAGCATGACAAAGCCGCTTCTGGCGAACCAGAGCAGCTTCCCGTCAGAGCGGTACCTATTTATCTCCTTGCACTTTGATGTGCTTTCAAACTGCTAGGTTGGCAGGAGCTGGGACCGAGCAACAGGAGCTCACCCCGTCACGGGGATTCGAACCGCTGACCTTCTGATTGGCAAGCCGTAGGCTCTGTGGTTTAACCCACAGCGCCACCTGCGTCCCAGAGTGGGGAGAGGAGGCTAATACAAATGTCTCTATAGGCACTAGAGAAGCACATGCTCTATTGTTTCTATTTGTCCAGAGTCACAAGGGCATTGCCAGGGCTGCCATTTTTGCCAACAGCAGGTGTCTCTTAATGAGGGCTCCGTGGGTATAAATGCAAGCTACAGTTTAGTTTTCCGGAAGTTGTGCTATAAATATATATATGTCAATCTGCCATGCATTCATATTCCAGTCTAGCGACTTTCATCAGAATTCTCTGGGCCTCCCTGTTGTTCTGAAATTGGCCGCAAGGGGATGCAAGAACTTGGCAAATATATTATGGCTGCTATAAAATGCTAGCAATCCGTGCTCATTGCTCTCAGGGGCTAGTTTGCGGCGAGTTCTTGTTATTCCCACGGGCTCACTTTCATTCTACCTTAATCCAGCCTTTCAGGTAAGTAGGAGGGGGAGAAATACCCACATCTGCTCACAAAATATTTTGATAGAGCATCTGTTTTACCTATCTTCATTTGCAACTGACCTGACTTTGGTGACAATGATAGTGCCGTTTATTACCTGCCCTTCACCTGCAGGTCCCAGGGTGGGTAAGGACAAGTTAAAATTCAGAAATAAAGAGATTTAAAAACACCTCACCTTCGCGAGAAGGAGAGCCAGTGGGATCCTGCGCCAGCCACCATCTCTTCAGCTGAGCCTACCTCGCAGGGCTGTTGGGGAAAGGATTTTTCTAGAGCCGACCAGAGCAGGTTGTGGTGTGCACATAGTTGGGGCGTTGTACAGTCGCAACAGCTTCTCTGGCATGTAGATGAGCCCAGAGTCTCAAAAAGAGTATGGTGACCCTTCTTCTGGGCGGTTGATTCCATGGTTAAGTCACTCTGACTGCCCAGTAGTTCCCCCCAATGTTCAGCTGAAACGCAAACCCTTTATAGTTCGCCTGTTTTTAATTGTTTTTAGACATTTTGCTCTTGTTTTTGATTCGATGTGTTTGCCGCCCTGAGCTCCTTCGGGAGAATGGGTGGAATAGAAATCCAGTAAATTGGATTTACGGTATTTAGTCCTGCTTTCTGGGGTGTTGGGGAGACTTGGATCTGCTCCTACTGAACTCATCCCCTCTCTGTTCTTGGGCTTTGACTTCCAGAACCAGATAACAGGATCACAATGTCCTGTATTAAGGGACATTTGGCCGCCCTGCCTGTGTGTGCTGTCCTCACTCCCTGTTCCTAATGCCTGAGGAATGTTCATTGATCCATTTAATACATCTCATAGATTTATTTCTTTTCCATCTCCCCTTGCAGCCTCTCCTGGAGGGTTATTTCTGTCCATCCTATAAAATGCACCATTTGAGTTTTTGTCGTCGTCCCCGCCCCCGTGACACCCTCCCCCTCCCATTTGTGTAACGCCACCCAAGGGTGCCGCTGTGGTCTAAACCACAGAGCCTAGGGCTTGCCGATCAGGTGGTCGGTGGTTCGAATCCCCGCGACAGGGTGTGCTCCCATTGCTCGGTCCCAGCTCCTGCCAACATAGCAGTTCGAAAGCACATTAAAGTGCAAGTAGATAAAATAGGTACCACTCCGGCGGGAAGGTAAACGATGTTTCCATGTGCTGCTCTGGTTTGCCAGAAGCGGCTTAGTCATGCTGGCTATGTGACCCAGAAGCTGTACGCCGGCTCCTTCGGTCAGTAAAGCAAGAGGCACCACCACTGAAAAGGCCCTCCTCCTCCTTACCTGTGCTATTATTCTAGAAGAAGAAATGCTGGAACTCACCATGAACCCTTGTTCTCTTAGAATGGCAATGGTGCTCACTTGAGAGGTGCTGGAACTGAGTTCCTGTGAGTTCCCCCTGAAAATGCCCTGGTTCCAGCTGGAAAAAAGCCCTGCACACACTTTTTATTTGCCTGCTTGCGCACACGCGCACACACACGCACGCACACACACACACACACACACACATACACACTTCATATGTAGAAAGAGTTCTTTTGTCACAAAAAACTGAATGGAGAGATCACATTCTTCCATGCCTGGGCCTGGTTTTGTTTTTAATATTATTATTTTATTAATTTTCCAATATTTACCCAATATTACCAGAGTTTCACCAATTATACAGATTCCAATCAATATCGAAATAATTCCAATTACTTCCAAATTTAAACCAGCATCGCTGTCTACTACATTTTGGGTCTCTCCTTGGATGTGTAGCTATGGGGTTGTCATGATGAGCTCTTGTACCACTAAACACATGCTTTTACTAAAATGGGTAAAAACCACAAGATAAACATTCCCCCCCTCTTCCACAGATGGCCTTATTGGACATTTATGATGATTCAGTAGGCAGAGTGACGTCTGAAGATCTAGTTACTGTGCTATTAGCAGCAGCAAAGTTGACAATTGAGAAAAGAAATGAAAAATAAAAACCTTGTATGTGAACTTATTAGAACGATGGCAGCAAGACATATGGAGATGTGAACAGATGGGAAATTTAACCCGTAGCCTTAAAGAGATGAGGAAAGGAACCAAATAAGAAAAATGTGTAGAAGTCTATCAATTCGTTGAATATGCCACTAAAAAAGAAAACAATTTTATGCCACCAAATACCAGTACTCACGGTGATCTCTGGGATAATGGTTCTGGATTAAATGTGACCCACCTCTCAGTGTAGGGTATAGACTTGTGTTTGTTGCTGTCTTTGTTATGCTTTGTTTAAATGTTTTTTAAAAATCCACAATACAGTTATTTTTCGAAGAGGACTTCTCCACCACTGCCATTCAACTATTGGTAATACAGTGGTACCTTAGTTCTCGAATGCCTTGGTTCCCAAATGCCAAAAACCCGGAACTAAGTGTGCTGGTTTTCGAACATTTTTCGGAAGCCGAACATCCGATGCGGCTGTTGGCTATTGTTTCCGGGGCGCCTGCACCAATCAGAAGCCGCGCCTTTGTTTTCAAACATTTTGGAAGTCAAATGGACTTCCGGAATGGATTCAGTTTGGCGCTTTTGTTTTTGCAATTTATTTTGCATTTTTTGTTTCTGAGGCTTTTTCGGTTAATTTGTTTTTGTGACTGTGTGGGGCCCAGTTCAGCTACTGATTGATTGTGTGACTGCAGAAATTGATAAAAGCCCCCCATCCAAACAATGACTATCATCAGTGCAGCTAAGAATTTTTTTTTTAATTTTTATCATCTACAATACGGTCTTATTTATTTTATAGTATAGTACATTGATTATTGCTTTCGTTTTATGGATCTATGGTCTCATTAGATAGTAGAATTCATGTTAAATTGCTGTTTTAGGGGTTGTTTTTAAAGTCTGGAATGGATTAATCCATTTTGCATTGCTTTCTATAGCAAAGCGCGCCTTGGTTTTGGAACGCTTTGGTTTTGGAACGGACTTCCGGAACGGATTAAGTTTGAGTACCAAGGTACCACTGTAGTGTAACTGGGATTTGGAAGAAACTAGATGCTAGACTGATTTGTTTGGGCACCCAGAGTTGAAGAAGTGACTTGTAAATGTTATCTTTGACAATAGTTAACTCTCCGCCATGTGCATTCCTTTGGCTGCGAAGTGTCCTTGACATGGCCTTTCCGAGGGGCGATCCTAGGCCATTCTATGTCACTCTGTTGGCCTGTCAACTTTTCAGGTCTCTGGCACACCCCTCTCTAGGCTCAGCTAACGGCAGCCAGTAACAGTTAGGATCCAACCAAGTTGTATGCTAAAAGGAAGAAACAAGAAGAGGGTGGAGAGGCTTCAGGTGGCTCCCTGACTCATGGTGCAATTCTCACTCCTGCCCTCTGGTCCGAACCTGCTATGGCAAAGTGCAGAATGGGGCCTGCCTGGGGGGGTGAGGCAGAGGGACCCCCTCCTGTTCTTTTCAGTTAAGAGTCTTATCAAAATGGGGGTGGTGGAAACGAGGGCCCAGGGAAGCCCCTGAGTAGTTGTGGAGCCTCCTTGGGGAAGGGCCATAGCTCAGTGGTAGAAATCTCCTTTTGCATGTTTAGTCGCTGGCATCTCCAGGTAAGGCTAATATGGACATTAGTCCAGATCAGCAGAAGGCAGCTTCCTATGTTCCTGTGTCTCAGAGGGAGTGACTGCTTGGATCGATCCCTGGAAACCACAAGGACGAGGTTAGCAAATCCTGCCTGAATAATCCCGGTTCCTTATGGACACCCTATGTCATTCCTGTTGAAGCACTAGGTTTGAGCATCTTTTGGAGACCACTTCGAGAGCCCCTTGAGGCTATAAAGCAGGATATAAATATTATGAGTGAAGGAATGAATACAATTTAGTAGGGGATTACAGTAGGAACAAGCAACTGTGTTGCTTAATGAGGCAAAGCAGCCTTTAGGATAAATGTTTGAGGAGACAAAGCAGCCTGGGCTGCTTCAGTGCTTTTTACATGTGTCTGCCACTAAAAACAACTGGGGAATTGGTCCAAAATATGGCTGCCAGATGATTTTCTGGCTCCAATTGACTGGACTATGTAATTCCAATTTTGCATCAAAGTAACTGGCTGCCTGTTTGTCTCTAGGCTCAATTTTAAGGGTTTCAAAGCTTATTCGAAGGAGCGTCTCCAACCCCATCGTTCTGCCCGGACACTGAGGTCCAGTACCGAGGGCCTTCTGGCGGTTCCCTCGATGCGAGAAGCCAAGTTGCAGGGATCCAGGCAGATGGCCTTCTCGGTGGTGGCGCCTGCCCTGTGGAACACCCTCCCATCAGATGTCAAAGAAAAAAACAGCTACCAGATTTTTAGAAGACATCTGAAGGCAGCCCTGTTTAGGGAGGCTTTTAATGTTTAATAGATTATTTTATTTCATCTTTCTGTTTTAAGCCACCCAGAGTGGCTGGAGAAACCCAGCCAGATGGGCGGGGTATAAATAATAAATTATTATTATTATTACTTTGCTTAAGAGACAGAGCCTTTTCAGTGGTGGCCCCAGAGACTCTCAAATATCACCCCTGAGGAGATCACCTCTGTGGTCTTGTTTTCACTCTAAGCCGAAAAGACTTTTCTTTTGACAGATTTTTCATATTCATTTTTCACGTTCCACTGCTGTTGGCCTTACAAACTATGTTTTGTATTGTTTTTACTGTGTTGTGGCCTGCTGCTTTTCAGTTTATTGTGATAGTTTTTAATTCATACTTTCACTTTCTGAAATATGTTTTCTGTTTTGTAGTTCTTACATGTGAAGCTGCCCAGAGGGCCTTGAGGGAAGAAGAGTTGAGCATATATTTCTTCCTTCCTTAGAGAACGTTGCATTCTGGCTAAGAGACAGCCACAAAATGGGAAACCTTCAGTTCAGATCTCATGCCTCAAGCAAGTCTCCCTTTCACTCTCAACAACCTTATCTATAATATGGGTATAATAATACTGACCACCCTTAAGAGCGTTTTTCTCTCTTTCTCCTCTCTCTCCAGTGATCGTTCGTAGCTGAGTAAGATTGTCTTCCATGAACATGGTCTGAATGGTGTATGAGTGTGGAGGCCAATTCTGAATCCACACGTCCTTCCACAGTGGGGACATTGGTTTCCGGGCGGAAGTTGATCAAGGTGAGGGTTTACCAAACGTGCCTTCCTCTTAGCATGTTTCTCCCTTTCCTCTAGAGTTCGAGCGTCTTCAAAGTCCACGACACCTTTGGTGAAGGCTGTTCTCCAATTGGAGCGCTTGCAGGCCAGTGTTTCCCAGTTGTTGGTGTTCATACTACATTTTAAAAGATTTGCCTTGAAGGAGTCTTTAAACCTTTTTTTGTTGACCACCAGCATTACGCTTTCCATGTTTAAGTTTGGAATAGAGTAGTTGCTTTGGAAGACAATAATCAGGCACCTGAACAACATGACCAGTCCAACGAAGTTGATGTTGAAGAATCATTGCTTCAACACTGGTGATCTTTGCTTCTTCTAGTACATGCAGTGGCGGAGGAAGAGGAGTGTGGGGGGAGCGTACCGCCCCCGGCAGCACAATCCTGGTGGGGTGCGGGCGGCGCGCCACGCCTCCAGGACGTGCACCAGCCCCGCCCCTGCCTGCTCTCCACCCCACCCCCCCGGTGCCGAAGCATGAAACTCTGCCACTAAGTACACTGGCATTAGTTCACCTGTCTTTCCAAGGTATGTGTAATTTTTTTGGGAGATACCATTGATGGAATCTTTTGAGGAGTTGGTTACTCCTGTTAAAAGGATGGCAACAATGTGATGTATGGGAAATGCTTTGGGTGCTCAATGCTATGTAGCATCATGATATGATCGGATATTGTGATATTAGCCCCAAGGGGTAAAATTGGCATGCCTGATGCGTGAGTCAAATTTACCTGCAATGTGATATACCTGGAGAGCCCAAAGCAGCCACAGTGCCCTGCCTCTTATATGTCTGATTTTGCATGCAAGTCTGGGAACCTGCAGAGCAGGAGCACATGCAAGGTAATTTTTTGCCCACATGAGTATCAGCGTAGCCTGATGGGGCAGCTCCTGCTGGAAGGGACAGAGGCTGCAAAGTGGGTGGGGCCATCTGGGCAAAACAACTTGCAATATTCCCAGATGGCAAATGATCCGTGGAAAACTGTCCACGTCACTAGTTCCTTGGGTTTTATTGCAAGCACCATCATCACATTTTTGGGTTGTTCATAATGTCCCATCCCTTGGTGTCAGGAATTTCCGCTTCAGTTTATGTGCTTTTAAATGCAGCGTTGCGTGTTTTTGTGTTTTAACCCTCTTGGTCAGAAGTGAAACCTTCCGGATGGAAGTCTTACTGAAGAACGGGATACCGCAGCCCTTAGAAATAGCACCAACAAGGAGGGGAAAGGTTGCGAGCAGAGGGTAAAAAGCAGGTGCTCAGATGTGTAGTTGCTGGATATGAAATTCTACTTTGTGACAATACCCTTTTTTGCTTTAATAAAATTTTATGAGTTTTCAAACAATTTAACAAATTCAGTTCAATTCTAGCACAATATTCCCTTATAATTCTGGCTTCCCACCCTTTATTCCGTGATGTTTCAATTCAGATCATTCATCTACTGCCATAAAAGTAATATTTCTCCAAAACATATATCCTACATTACATTCCTTTATCATTCCTCAAGTCCTGCTTGTGATTTCATTGGACTATAACATTTTCTCAGATAATTTGAAAAGGGTCCTTTCCCAAGTTGATGAGTCCCATCTGCCCCTCACTTCCCTCTACAGCACGTGCAGAAACCTTCTTCTTGACCACTGGACCCACTATTGGTCTCATCTATCTTCACATGCAGGTCCCTAACTCACCAAGGGTTTGAGACCCATCAGCTGCCCTCACCTGGTCTAGCATAGCTGCCAAGTCTCCCGTTTTCCCCGGGAAATCCCCATTTTTCCAGCTGTTCCTAGCTGAAAAAACAATTTTTTTTGTTTCCCCCCGGTTTATTCTGGCGCGGCGGCCATTTTGGAACTGGGCGGAGCATGCCCAGTTCCAAAATGGCTGCAGTGCGACTTCTGGCGCGACGGCCATTTTGGAACTGGGCAAAACAGCATCAAAAGTCACTTCTGAGCATGCTCGGCCCAGTTCCAAAATGGCGGCAGCGCTACTTCCGGTCTGCTATTTCCGGCCCGGTCCCTTATTTTTCTGACAGCAACTTGGCAGGTATGGGTCTAGTCAGCCAGTCAAAGCCTTTTCCCATGGTGTGGCCGCTTTCAGTGTTGCAATGTTGTCATGCCGACAGTTTCTAGGAGCCACAGGTGAGCTCTGAGTGCAGAGTGGACAAACTACCTCAGAAGGAGCACAACATTTCCCCCACCAGAGGTACTCCCCCCCCCAATGCTCCACACACTTCTTAGAAGAACTTCCTCCCAGGAGAACGTACAAAGGATTGCAGCCTTAGGACAGAGACTAAAGATCTGAGACTGTTTGGCTATCAATAAAGTATTCGACCCAGGAATTAATCTGAAAAAAAGAGAGAGAACATGGCAAGAATGGCCCAGTTCACACATGCGTAAGTGCCTCACATGAATGTCCCGTGCTTGACGACTCACAGCTGAATGTTCACTGGCTGTTTTGAGGTCTCATGAGAGTTGCATTTGTGCTGTCGGATCTGTAGCGGCTCATTCACACACGTTACTGAACAATCTGTTTCTGTTTATGCGTATGCACTTATTTATGCAATCCACGATTCATTCAGGTCTCATTATCTGACTGACTGATTAGGCTTGGCTACTGCTAGAAGGGGGAAATAATTTCCTTGGTACTTGTCAATGGCAGCCGGGTAAACTCGCTGACCCTTCAAGATCTCTCAGAATCCTATGATTCCATGACAACCGGTTGCCGCTGTTTCACCCTCATTAGAAACACTTCAGCAGATGTTCCTCAACAGCCAGCTGTGCTCTTTTACTTAAGCATATGGTCACCCAAAATTGGAATTCTGCTAAATTTACCCTTTGCAAGAGAGATGCGCTTGGTAAGGGTGGGAAATGATTCAGAGTCAGGAAGAGATATTTGACCTAGGAATCCCTCCAGACAGGGCTGCAATGTCTTGTCAGTGACTGCATGGGGCGTTCCTGGAAATGAAGACACAAAACTGCTTTGGGGATGGATCTTTGTCAAACCACTGGTCCACCTCGTCCAATATTGTTTCCATTGACTGAGACAATACGGGGCTAGGTAGACTCCAGGGGTCTCTGGCGGTGGCGGCGCCTCTCCAAATCGCATGGGAAACAGTTTAGAGTCCAGTGTTCCTCAACCTTGGTTCTCCAGCTGGTTTTGGACTAAAACTCCCATCATCCCTCTGGTCAGACCTCACCTGGAATACTGTGTCCAGTTCTGGGCATCACAGTTCAAGAAGGATACTGACAAGCTGGAACGTGTCCAGAGGAGGGTAACCAAAATGGTCAAAGGCCTGGAAACAATGCCTTATGAGGAACGGCTTAGGGAGCTGGGTATGTTTAGCCTGGAGAAGAGAAGGTTAAGGGGTGATATGATAGCCATGTTCAAATATATTAAAGGATGCCATATGGAGGAGGGAGAAAGGTTGTCCAGATAAGTGGACACGGAGCAATGGATTCAAACTACAAGAAAGAAGATTCCACCTAAACATTAGGAAGAACTTCCTGACAGTAAGAGCTGTTCGGCAGTGGAATTTGCTGCCAAGAAGTGTGGTAGAGTCTCCTTCTTTGGAGGTCTTTAAGCAGAGGCATATGTCAAGAATGCTTTGATGGTGTTTCCTGCTTGGCAGGGGGTTGGACTGGATGGCCCTTGTGGTCTCTTCCAACTCTATGATTCTATGATCCCTAGAATCTATGATCCTGCGCCACCATAATCTTCCTCCGTGCGTTCGCGCAGGGCTCTCCCTGGTTTCCTTCGGCAGGAGGCGAAAAGGCGTCTCTTTCGTGCGTGCAAGAAAAGCCCGGAAAGTCCAGACGAAGGCGGCACGCCTCCTTTCAGCTAAGCGCGAACACGCCAGCAATGCAAGCAGGAACTCCCCCAGTGCAAACAATCATAAAGAGCCCATCCCTGGCAGGCGGTTCTCCCCGCTCCTTTTTTTTTTGGCAATGAATTACGGGATCTCTCTCTCTCTCTCTCTCTCTCTCTCTCTCTCTCTCTCTCTCTCTCTCTCTCTCTCTCTCTCTCTCTCTCTCTCTCTCTCCGGAACGCATTTCATTAAGGAAACCCAGCGTGCTGCGTCTCAACGAATCGCCTCCCCTTGCCCACAATATGCAAAGAAAGCGACGCCAATGCCGGGTGCGCTGAGAGCTTTCCTTCTTTCCCAAAGGATGTCGGCCAATCTCTCAGTCTAACCCACCTCACAGGGTTGTTGTTGTTGTTGTGAGGATAAATTTAGGGAGATGCGCCTGCTGAATTAAGAATAGATAGGATTTTTGTGTGTGTGTGAACAGGTAAATGTTTAATGCCATCTCTGTACATATAGCTCCCTACAGACGTGAAATCAGGCCCCGCCCGACCTAAACGACTGTTAAAAAAGTTCTGGTGTTCGCTCAAGGGCGCGAAATCTCGCAGGGGTTTAAAAAGTATTATTTGGAATTAATTGGGGGTTATGCGGCAGGGTTGTCTGTCTGTCTGTCTAGCTGTCTTTCTTTGTGTATTTTGCACAGCATTACAATACTGTAAATCAGAGACCTTGCTGGACCAGACACTGAGCGTTCACTCACCTCTCCGGCTTCTGCCTTCTTAACACTCACCAGTCAAATACTCCAAGGGGAGCTCACAGAAGGTAGCCACGCCACTTCTGCCCTTTTTCTCCACTTGCTGGAACTCCGTGGTATACTGCCTTTGGCCATGGAGGTTCCACCTAGCTTACCATGTCTTACAGCCATTGAGCGGGCTATCTTGTCTCCCGCGATCTTGCCTGGCCGTGGAAGCCGCACGCTGCTGCGCTCCTGCCGGCGCGCGCCCCTCAAAGAAGCGCTCCCCTCTTTCCTTCTGCTCTGGTACCTCACCCGCTGCCACCGGCCGAATATTCTGACAATATACCCGCCTTGCCTTTGCCTTTGCCCTTGCCTTTGCCTTTGCACACTGGAAACAGGTGCCAGGGGAGTCTGAGCAAAAAGGACAATGGTTTGCAAAGAGGCGCTTTGGAAAGGCGCGGGGAGCGCTTCAATCTTTGTGTGCGTGTGCTTATTTCTTTTTAATTAAAGAAGAAGAAGCTCCCTCCCCGACGGAAAGGACAGAGACGACTAAAGCTCCTCCTCCTTCTCCTCCTTCGCCTCCAGCAACAGTTTGGCTCCCCAAGGAGCGCGCGCTGGAGATTCCCCGCCACGCCAAGTGGCTGCGCGTAAAGGGGGCGGCGGAGGAAGGAGGGAGCAGGCTGGAGACACCAGACATCCGGGCCCTTTGCACATTCCTGATCTCTCCCACCACCCCTCCTTTCCTAGCCCCTTTGCTGCAGCCGCCACCTCCACAGCCTGGAGAGAGAGAAAGAGAGAGGGAAGGTGGAGGACGCCAGCCAGCCAGCCAGCCAGCCGCTAGCCAGCCAGTCCTTCGAGGCTGCCCAAGTTCGGCGGCAGGTGCTGCCGCGTCCGCCTGCGCCAAGGCGCGCCGAGCCGCCCTGGGTGCCCAACAGTCGCTGTCACAGCGCGGGGAAGCGGACAGCAGCCGCGGCGACGAGGAGAAGAAGGCGCGCCTCCGCCGCGGCTGCCCAGGAGGAGCCGGGCCGAGAGGATTCTCCCACCTGCAGGCAGCCTCGCCGCCAGGTTGGTGCCTCTCCTTCCTTCTTTTCCATCCATCCATCGAGTCTCCTCTCTCTCTCTCCGCCCTCCTTTGGTCGGCGGTGGCAGCAGCTGCCGCCGATTTCCCCCGCTGGCGAGGGAGGGTTTCGTCGCAGGTCCGGGAAGGAGGGAGGGAAGGAAGGCGAGCCGAGCGCCGGGCGAGCGGACAGCGGCCACGGGCTCTGTGCCAGCCGGATCGGGGTTTGCGCACGGAGCTGTTGCGCGCAACGGTGGCGTGAGCGCACAGGTGGTTGGTGGGTTTCCCCCCTCTCCTATTCTCCTTTTCTTTCCTTCTTAAGAAGGAAGTTTTTTTGGGTGCAGTAGTTTGCCGAGAGAATCCGAGTGGATTTGAAATGCGCCCGCGTGGAGCGTTTTCCCACAAACCTTCATTCTCCGTTTTTGTTTGAATTTGCAAGGAAGCTGTCTCGTGGTGTGGAGAGCTGGCAAATGGGAAAGCCGTTTCGTTTGCAGCGCTTTTCGATGTGCGGCGCTTCTCTTTTCGACCAGACTTCACCAGCTTACCCTTTAAAAAAAAAACCACCCCCACCAAATTGACATTTCCCAAATAAAATAAAACCCAGGGTCAGTACTTAAAACATACTGCCCAATAATGAGAGGTCGGTAGATGTATCGCCATTTGCAGCAGGCAGAACCAAGGAAATTTACTGTATAGCCTTTCAGGAAAAACGACCCTCCAAAATGAGTAAGGGGAGGCAGGTGGCTGATTGTTCTCGGTACCCGTACCCGCAGTAGCAAAAGCCGGTATCGGATATTGAAAAAACGAGTTGGCTTTCCGTCTAGATTTTTTGTGTGTCCTCCCTTCATTTGGAGAACGATGGCTGAGCAGGAGGGGTTTTTCTGACATCGGTGGCTGTTTCCTTGAAAGGGACGACAGCCCTGTGAGGTAGGCTGGAACAAGAGAGAGGTTGTGTCATGTCTTCGAGGGCTGAGCAGGGATTTGAACGTGGGACTTCTGCGGTCATAACATCACTTCAGGGATGCCCTTCCGTGCACACTTACTTAGGAGTTCGTGCTACTGAGCCAATGGGACTTTATTTCTGGTAAGCTGCTACAGGATATCACTATAAAGGTGGGAGTTCTGGGCACACTTTGGAGTAAGCCTTATGACAGCAGGGCTTACTTCCATGTAAACATGGGGTGCATCAGGTTGCAATTTCACTGGGACCTCTTATTTTCTGTTCTTGAACGTTGTAAATTGTCAGATTGCCAGAATCTTCTTCTTTTTTGCCTCCTTCGCAAGCCAGCTTTTTGTTTGTTGTTTAATAAGATGCAACTTCATGCCCAAGGCTGCAATCCCACACATTCTTCCTTGAGACAAAAGTCCCATTTATCTCCAATGGGCTTACTTCTGAGTAAACATGGTGTAGGATTGCACTGAAGCCTAAGTGGATTTTGCCTATGAAACAGGTTGTCTAGGGAGTCCTGTGACCTTGTTATCCGGAGGCTTTGTATTAATGCCCCTTAGGGACATTTTATGGAATCTAATTGTAGTGTAGGGAGAACCGGGTAACAGGTAATTCTGGAAGTCTCTCATTTACTCCTAACAATGTGATCCTGTGATGTCTATTCAGAAGTAAGTCTCGGAACTCAGCGTGCATTCCCTAAATTTCGAGGAACGAAGAGAAACAATTGGAAAAACTGCTTATTTTCAATCACTCTCATCTTTGAAAAAGTCCCTTTGCAAATAAGGTCAAATGTTATCACAAGTGAATTATTACTGAGAATGTTTGATTTTTTGGGTGTGTGTGTGTGTGCAGGGCTGCAATCTGAAAAGGACAATTGCTAGGAAGTAGGTTGGATTGGGCTCAAACTGGCTTTTAACATATTTAGGCTACAATCCTATGCATGCTTATTCAGGAGTAAGCACCCTTACATTTAATGGGACACAGGATTTGGCTACATGTCGTGCCATTTAAGAACATTATCTATATCTATCTATCTATCTATCTATCTATCTATCTATCTATCTATCTGGCAGTAATTCACAAGGACATATTCAGCGACTACTGGTCACCATGGCTATGCAGAATCCCCTTGCTCAAAGGCTGAAATCTAGTTTTTATGGTGACACAGCTGGCTTCTCTGCATGACCTGTTTATTGAGCATCCATCTGGATTTGTTTGTGTGGAGGTTATATATCATCTGGTCCATGGATCATTTATCCCACACTTAGTGTGCATTTTCTCACCACTTTCCTAACTGCAAAAGATGAAGCTTTTTTAAAATAAAAGAAAAAGAAAGAAAAAACCTTTGGATTTGTTTCACCTGAGTGCCAGAGCACTTTAATAGCACAACCTACATTCCTGGCCTGCTTTTGAATTCCCACAAAATACTAATAGCCTTTTGTGGGAATTCAGTATTTTGAATTCCCACAAAATACTGATAGCCTTAGGGACGCAGGTGGCGCTGTGGGTTAAACCACAGAGCCTAGGGCTTGCCGATCAGAAGGTCGGCGGTTCGAATCCCCGCGATGGGGTGATCTCCCGTTGCTCGGTCCCAGCTCCTGCCAACCTAGCAGTTCGAAAGCACATCAAAGTGCAAGTAGATAAACCCCAGCGGGATTGTAAACGGCATTTCCGTGCGCTGCTCTGGTTCGCCAGAAGCGGCTTTGTCATGCTGGCCACATGACCTGGAAGCTGTACGCCGGCTCCCTCGGCCAATAAGACGAGATGAGCACCACAACCCCATAGTTGGTGATGACTGGACATAATGGTCAGGGGTCCCTTTACCTTTACCTTACTGATAGCCTAGGGGTGACTGGCATGAGATTATGATTGTCCATTGAGGGAACAGGATGCTGGACCAGGTGGGCTTTTGGTCTGGTCCATAAGGGCTGCTCTTACGTCCTTAGTCCCTTGCCTACCAAGAGCACGGTGTAGATTCTGGAACAGAAGCAGGTTCGAGTGCTGGCACCGGGGGGGGGGGGGGAAGTGTCCCCAGGTAAGTCCCAGCATTTCCCCCAGCCCCTTGCTGCTTCTCCTTTAATGGCTGCTGGCCTTACAACCCTCTTGGCTCCTTTGGCCAAAGGGAATTGCCATAGCTCAGTGGCAGAGAAAGGTCCCCGGTAGGAATGACCTGGAGAGCTACTGCCAGTTAATTTAGACGGTACTGAGCTGGGTGGACCAATGCGTTGACTTGCTATAAGGATCCTTAAGGGAAGGCTCGTAAACAGTACCAACAAGAAATACAGTGGTTGAGGCTGGAAGGTAAAGTGAGTAAGCAGGACATGGGATGAATGAAAGCAGTGTGTGCGAATGGGAGTAGCTCCCAAATTTAATTGACTACCAGGTTGTCTATTCCGAGCTAAGATGATGTGCTGGTACTCCCTTGATGCGCTGCCACAGCCTCTGCCAGCCATTTTTCTTTTAACTTGGTAGTATATTTCGGGAGATGCCCTTGCAAGACCTCTGGTGCTTAACATAAACTTGTCTCAACCTGGATTGCCTGGATTGTCTAGCCCCCGAGCCTAGTCTTACAAAGCCTCCTTTGCCATTGGGATTGAGCTGACTGAGCTGCATCTTAGCCCTCCCTCCCCTGGTTTAATGGGTTGCACTCGGGGTGGGGGGCTCCCTATCGCTTGGCTCGTTCCTCAGTGGGTGGCATTGGCAGGGAAGGATTGTTGAGGAGGTAGAGGCAATGGCCTCCTCCGTCAGATCATAGAATTGTAGCATCGTAGAGTTCGAAGGGTCATCTTCTCCGACCCCCTGCAATGCAGGAATCTTCTGCCCAAGGTAGGACTTGAACCTATGACCTTGAGATTAAGAGTCTCGTGCTCTACCGATTGAGCTACCAAGACGCTACTGCTGCTGATACTACTACTACCATTACAGCAAGGCATCAGGAGGAAGGTGAAGACCTTCTCCTTGTTTGTCTTGCTGTTGCAGCAGCAGTATTGCATCTGGCAGGGATGCAGAAGGCACTGCCTCCTCCTGCACCCACGCACAGAGACATACTGATGGCTCCCTTCCTCTTGAACTTTCCAGTCTACAGATGCCCCCTAGAGGAGAGCAGAAGACTAGCACGACTTCAGGTTGCAAACCTGTCATTGGAGTTTATTTACTTCTTAACTTACTCTACACTGCTAAAAATAAAATAAATCTCTACCCTAGTTGTGGGCCAAATAGCCAGGGCAGGCCATTCAGACTTCAGTCTCTCTCTCTCTCAGGTTTGGAAAAGTTGGTGTTTGTTTCTTTTTCTTTTCTTTTAGAAACGAGCAATAAGCCATGATGATGTTCAGTAGCAATATCCTTCCCTGGAGGTTCCTTATCACATTTACGGCTCTCTCTCTCCCCTTCCTTCCTGCGCGCTGCAGGTCCCTAAATTATAGAAAATAAAGACGGGAACAGCCCTATTAGGTCAGCTAGCCTGTCTTCCCTCCTAGCCAGAGAGGAGATTCTCCCCTGCGGTGCTCTTGAGTGCTTTCTCCTGCCAGTCAAAGACTACAGATCTTTTTTTCCTGGAGGGTTTTGGCCAGCTTGCTCTCTTATTCTCATGGAAGATAGCAACACCACCTCTGCTTAATAGCTTTTGCACAGAGCGAGAAACAATAGTTGAATGAGAACTCCTTTCTCAGTTAAGATAGCCTCCTAGGGTGCATTGTGGAAATTGCAATGCAATTTTTTTCACAGTATCTCCCTTTAAGACGCAGGACTGCTTGAAATTGATTGCAAAGCTTCCATAGACGTTAATAGGGGGAAAGGTTCAGGGCACTGCTGTGTGAACGAGAGGCAGACTTTTTAGCTTTTTTTTTTTTTTTTAATAATTTTTTATTGCACATGAATATAGCAAAAAATAATACATACACATACATTCATACCATTCATCATACAAGACAAAAACGAAAAATTACTTACACTAACATACCATACCTACACACATTACATTCCTACCTATAGAGCTATATTGCTAATATTATATTCAAATTTCTTGTCAAAGTTTAAAAGTCCAATAGGACAATTATGAGAAAAGCTCGATAGGAAGAGAAAAAGAATAATGGGCAAGCTAGACAGCACCAAAGACCTAACCTGAAATATTTTTTGGTTTAAAAAAAGGAAATTTAAAGAAATATCTCAGGAAGGGAGAATACAAGAAAAAACAAAAAGACAAAAAGAGAGAGAAAGAAAAAGAAAAAAAAAGAAAGAAAAAAAGAAAGGGGAAAGAATTTAAGAAAAGAAAGAGACGAAGGGGGGGGAGAAGGAAAAAAATCTAAAGTCGTAAGGGAGAGAGAGAGAGAGAGAAAAAAGAACAAGGAGTAAAAAAAAAAAAAAAGACAAAAGAAAGACGATTCAGACTGATTCAACAGTCATCTCTCAACTGAATACATTTCATCCTCTAACACTTCCACCGCGCTATACACAGGAGTTTACCCTTCAATATTTCTTATCCAGTCCTCTATTTACCACTCCTAGTCTCATTAACCTTCATACTTGATCCCGATCCCATAACCAAAATCATTATCGTCTTTTCACAAGTACTGTAAAGAATAAAAGAAAGTGAACATTCTACAATTCTTTTGAGCAATCCTGTACAGTGGTACCTCGGTTTATGAACACAATTGGTTCCAGAAGTCTGTTCATAAACTGAAGCGTTCATAAACTGAAGCGAACTTTCCCATTGAAAGTAATGGAAAGTGGATTAATCCGTTCCAGACGGTCCGCGGAGTAACCGTTCATAAACTGAAGCGAACTTTTCCATTGAAAGTAATGGAAAGTGGATTAATCCGTTCCAGACGGGTCCGCGAAGTACTTAAACTGAAGCGTTCATAAACTGAAACATGGGTGTAATTGGTTCCGGAAGTCTGTTCATAAACTGAAGCGTTCATAAATTGAAGCGAACTTTCCCATTTAAAGTAATGGAAAGTGAATTAATCCGTTCCAGATGGGTCCGCGGCGTTCATAAACTGAAAATTCATAAACCGAGGTGTTCATAAACCGAGGTTCCACTGTATAGTTATTCTAAGCACAACCATGTCCCATTCCCCACTCCCATATTCCTTAGATAATCATTGAGGCACTCCCACTGTTTTCTGATCTTGTTTCTAGACTTATTACGTATCAAATCTGTTAGCTTTGCTAGTTCTAGATATTCGCAGAGTTTGTCGACCCATTCACTTCTTGTTGGTGTTCTTGGTTCCTTCCAGGTTTTTGCAATAAGCGTCCTTGCCGCTGTTGTTGCATAAAGATATATGTCTACCTTATCTCGGGGAATATCACTATTTAGGATACCTAATAGATATGCTTCCGCTTTTTTCCCATATGCGATTTTAATTAATTTTTGGGTTTCCCGGTGAATCATCTCCCAAAATGATTTAATTTTTGGGCATGACCACCACATGTGGAACATCGTTCCAATGGCCTGCTGGCATTTCCAACATTTGTTGTTGTTGTTTTTATTTATTTTTCCTATTTTTGCAGGGGTCAGGTACCACCTATAGTGTATTTTCATAAAATTCTCTTTCAATGTATAACAAGCTGTGAAGTTAATTTGCTTTTCCCAAAATTCTTTCCACCTTTCATATTCTATAGGGTATCCTAGGTCTTGTTCCCATTTTACAATATATTTATTTTTTACTCCCTGCTCCCCTTCCTGTTCGTTTAACAGTCTATACATTTTCGAGAGGGTTTTTTCTCTGCTCTTAAGGATTTCTTTCTCAAATCTCGTCTTTGTTTCTCCGAATCCCCTGGTTCTAATATCTTTATCAAACGTTGCTTTCAACTGGAAGTATTCGAGCCATGATATTCCTTTTGCCTTAAGCTCTTCGTATCCTTTGAGCTTAATTTCTCCATTTACTTTCTCAGTGATCTCTCTGTAAGTGGGCCAGACCTCTCTCTTATAACATCTTAGTGTGGCATTGGCTTCCACTGGTGAGGCCCACCAGGGGGTTCTGTCTAAAATTTTTCTCTTGTTCTATTCCACACCTCCCACAGGGCCCTTCTTATAATGTGATTTTGAAATTCTTTGTTTTTCTTTCCTTTATCATATAACAAATACCCATGCCACCCAAAGATTTTGTTTATGCCCTCTAGCTCCAAAATATCAGATTTTTCTAACAACAACCAATCTTTTATCCAGGACCAGCACGCTGCCTCATAATATTTTGTCAAGTCCGGTAGTGCGAATCCTCCAATTTCTCTTGGGTTTGTTAATATCTCCGATTTCATCCTCGCCTTTCTCCCCTGCCAGATGAAATTCGTCAGGTCTTTTTGCCATTCTTTTAAATATTTATTCCCAATTATAATCGGGATGCTTTGGAATAAAAACAAAACCTTCGGTAGAATTACCATCTTGATCATGGATACTCTGCCCCAAATAGATAGATTCAGATGTTTCCATTTTGTCAATTTTTTCCTCACCTCTTTCCATGTCTCCATATAATTATCTTTTAATAAATTTGTGTTTTTGTTTGTTATTTGAATACCTAAATATTTAACTTTATTTTCTATTTTTATTTCTGTTATCTTTTCCAATTTCTCTATATCTTTTTTTCTCATATTTTTTGTTAACATTTTCGATTTATCTTTATTTAGTCTAAAGCCCGACACTTCACCAAATCTCCCCATCTCCTTTAGCCCTTCCACGATTCCTTCCTCCGGATTCTCAGTCATTATAATTAAATCGTCAGCAAAGGCTTTGGCTTTAAAACAATAAGCTCCCAACTTTATTCCTTTTATTGTTCTGTTCTTCCTAATTGCCACCAAGAGGGTCTCCAAAACTGCAATAAACAATAAGGGAGACAGGGGGCAACCCTGTCTTGTGCCTCTCTCTATACTAAATTCTTCCGTGATTTCGTTGTTTATAATCAGTTTTGCCCTCTGATCTCTGTAGATTGCTTTAATTCCATTTAGAAATTTGGGACCCAGTTCTAGCTTTTCACAGGTTCTTATCATGAAATCCCATGATACGCAATCAAAAGCCTTTTCGGCGTCTACTAGTAACATTGCTGTTTCTAGGCTGGGGTTTAAATCCAAATATTCTATCAGGTCTATGATGACCCTGGTGTTATCTTTTATCTGTCTCCCGGGGAGGAAACCCGCTTGGTCCTTTTCAATTATTCTATTTAATACATTTTTTAATCGGTTTGCCAATATCCCTGTAAATATTTTATAATCTGTGTTAAGTAAGGATATCGGTCTGTAGTTCTTAATTAATTTCAAATTCGAATCTCCTTTAGGTATCAATGTTATCAGGGCCTCCTGCCAAGACCTCGGTATTGTGCCTTTTTCTAAAATTTCGTTCATTAATTCTTTTAATCTCGGAATTACCAGATCTTCTAGTACCTTGTAGTATTTTACCGAGATCCCATCGGGTCCCGGCGACTTTCCTTCAGCCATTTTCTTTATAGTTTGTTTAATTTCCTCCTCTTGGATTTTTGCATTTAAATATTGATATTCTACTGCATTTATTTCTGGTAATTTATTTTGAGTCAGATAGTTCTGGATTTCTTTCTCGTCTTTCCTTTCCTCTTTATAAAGCCTATTATAGTAATTTATAAAACTTTCCTTAATTTGTTGTGAATCCGTTATTTCTTTATCTTCAACCTCTATTTTGTTAATTATCCTATCCTTTTCTTTTTCTTTAACTAACCACGCAAGCATTCTCCCAGGCCTATTGGCCTGTTCGAAATACCTTTGTTTTGTCCACAATATTTTATTTTGAACTTCTTTACTTATTATTTCTGTGAGGTGGTTTTGCAGTCTCTTGATATGTTGTCTTAATTCATCGTTCCCAGGGTCTTTTATTAAGTCTTTTTCTTTCTCTCTTATTTGTTTGTTCATTTCCATTATATTTTTCTCTTTCTCTTTTCTTACCCTTTTCATTTGTTGAATACTAAAACCCCTCATATAGGCTTTACTACCCAGACTTTTTAGCTTATTACGGACATAATTGCAACACCTCTGTAGGCCAATTCCTCTGAGCCATGTTAGGCTGGAACTGAGGAAAAGTTAGAGGAAGTGGGGGGGGAGGGGAGAGTTTGGCACGATCCATTTCCTAAGCTGAAGAGTTTTCTTGCAAATTTCCCAATTAGCCATGATTACGACCCATGAGGGACGCGGGTGGCGCTGTGGGTTAAACCACAGAGCCTAGGGCTTGCCGATCAGAAGGTCGGCGGTTCAAATCCCTGCGACGGGGTGAGCTCCCGTTGCTCGGTCCCTGCTCCTGCCAACCTAGCAGTTCGAAAGCACGTCAAAGTGCAAGTAGATAAATAGGTACCGCTCCGGCGGGAAGGTAAATGGCGTTTCCGTGCGTTGCTCTGGTTCGTGAGAAGCGGCTAAGTCATGCTGGCCACATGACCTGGAAGCTGTACGCCAGCTCCCTCGGCCAGTAAAGCGAGATGAACGTCGCAACGCCAGAGTCGTCCGCAACTGGACCTAATGGTCAGGGGTCCTTTTACCTTTACCTTTTTATGACCCTTCAAGAACAGGAGGGGGAGCTCTCATTGCATTTACCAATGCAGTGGTTGGAATGGGGAGGAGGAAAAAGAGATTGGATCAATTCGTTGTGGTTAGGTCTATCAAGGGGTAGTCGTCATAATAGGTAAAAATGGAACTTCCATATACGGTGGCAGTCTGTCTCTCAATACCAAATGCTGGAGTTGAATTGCATCAACTTTATTTCCCTGCCCATACATTTCCCAGCCACTGTTGGAATGGAAAAGGAGTGGGCAGGCTCGGAGAACGTGGAGATATTAATCAGAGAGACAAATATGCCCCAACTGTGGATCCCTCAATTGCCAAGCCAACACCACCCATGCACAAAAATGAGATATCAGCAGGCTTGGGGGAGAGACCCAAGGTTTGCAGAAGTAGTCCCCCCCCTCTAAGTGAGTAAGCTCCCCCACAAAGCAGCCCAGTGAGGTCTGAGCATGCTCAATGTCCCCAGAACGTTGGATGTTTTTGGGAGGGAGATGGGAATGGAAAACATGGGTGTGTGTGGATTGGAGTTGCCTGGAAAAGGGTATGGCTGGCTAGCTAGAACCCCAAACTTCACATTGGAATATTTTGTGGGAGGTGTTTGACCTCAGGGTTGTTGCTGTTTTTGGTTGCTGTTCAACCTGGAGAGTTCACAGGCTGTTGGTATTTCCGAAATGGACAGTTTTGCCAGTGTGCCTTCAGTGGGCTATTCACCTGCTATTTTATATTTTCTCGTTCCCGAACCAAGAGTAGGTTGGTGTTGGATGCAATTGGTGCCCCATGGATCCTATGTTGCTGGGATGTCACCACAAAAGGCTTTGGGGATCTCCAAAAATGGTTTTTTTGGGGGGGAAGCTCTCTCCAGAGAAACTCGCCTAGCTCCATCATGGCCAGTTGTTATTCGACAAGCTAACACATTTCTGTTTTCTCAGGTCTTTGGTAGTTAAGCTAACCTCTACTGTAACGCTCCTCTTTTATTGGTGTGGGGCTGGACTTGTCCGCATTGTGGTGTTGGATGAGCGTTTTAGGAAATCTGTATTGTACATTAAAAAAAAATTATAGCTTTTGATTTATTTTATGTGTTTGCATTTTATCTCGTAAAGTCACTTTAGGGCTGCATACACCATACATTTAAGGCACATTCTTTCCCCCTGAGAACTGTAGGTTGGGGTGCTGGGAATTGTAGCTCTGCAAGGGACAAACTACAGTTCCCAGGATTCTCAGGGGGAACCAATGCGCTTTAAATGTATGGTGTGTGCAGCTTGAGACCTCCTTTGTATAAAGTGACAAACAAATGGAAATAATAATAATGAGAGTAATACCTGATGAAATCTTAGTGGGGAACACAGGAGCACCCAAACCTGCCCCCTTCTTTACGTGACCCCCCCCTTCTGTTAGGATGTGTGTATGAGGGTGGGAATGATGTAACTTTAAATCTCTAGAGATGGCGGGTAGACAGGAAATATTGAGATAGAAAAGGAAATACTTCAGCTCTGTAACAAATGGCACTTGGCAAGCTAGGAGAAGGAGGATGCGGAAAGCAGGGGTGTGGGGCAAGGGAAGGGGAGGCAGGTGTTCCCAGCGAGTAGGGTGTGTCCCATTTTGTACTTTAAACTCAGCACTTGTGAGTGCTGCTAATTTTACAGCCCACTGGCGCAAAGAGGGATGCGATACTCCCTCTTTGAGTAAAGTGATGTTAAGAAAGCAGCGACCTGGTTTGCACTTAAAAAACAACAACTGGCGAAGGGATCCCTGATTCAACAGAAGTTTCAAAAATGTGCTGCTGTGGGGTTTTGTTTGTTATTTTGGGGGCTTTTATCGTTTCCTTGCACGGCATCGAAAGTTTTGTTCAACACCGCAGTATGTCGTATTGCATCTTGCATTTCTTGTTTTGTAAATGGCTTAGAGACCCATCCAGATGGGCAGGGTAATAATAATAAAATTATTTATTTATTTATTTTTTATTATTATTATTATTATTATTATTATTATTATTATTATTATTATTGAGACTGTTTTTCAGTATATAAATATATGAAATGAATAATAAGAGCTGAACCAGATTTCCTGTGAAGAGGGGCTTAAGTTGTGGAAACAAACCATCTTTTCAGGAGCTTGGAAGTGGCATTTCTGGGACAGAATTATCCAGAGTACCCAAAAGTCCTGGACTCAGTGTGGCCAAAATTGAGCACCTTTGGTTTCTTTTGCTCTCCCCAAATTATGCTGTAATCGATATGTATCATGCAAGACAGACTGACCAAAACAGCGAGGTTATCCGTCTCGCCCTGCCAAGTGGCAAGGAGAATTTGAAACATACACCAGCTGCCAATGTTTGGTGGAAGAGAAATCAGCCCTGCTTTCAGGGACGGAGCTATTCTCGGTGCACCAATTATTTCAAATATTATTTTCATTACACTGAAATATATACAGCCCTGAGGTTGTACCACAGATGCACCCGGATTCGCTAACTGGCCTTATCCGTAAAGACAGGGCCAGGTGATTCTTTCTTGTTGTTGTTTAGTCGTTTAGTCGTGTCCGACTCTTCGTGATCCCATGGACCATAGCACACCAGGCACTCCTGTCTTGCACTGCCTCCTGCAGTTTGGTCAAACTCATGTTCGTAGCTTCGAAAACACTGTCCAACCATCTCGTCCTCTGTCGTCCCCTTCTCCTAGTGCCCTCAATCTTTCCCAACATCAGGGTCTTTTCCAGGGAGTCTTCTCTTCTCATGAGGTGGCCAAAGTATTGGAGCCTCAGCTTCACAATCTGTCCTTCCAGTGAGCACTCAGGGCTGATTTCCTTCAGAATGGATAGGTTTGATCTTCTTGCTGTCCATGGGACTCTCAAGAGTCTCCTCCAGCACCATAATTCAAAAGCATCAATTCTTCGGCGACCAGTATTCTTTATGGTCCAGCTCTCACTTCCA
This sequence comes from Zootoca vivipara, assembly GCF_965207765.1. NCBI lineage: Eukaryota > Metazoa > Chordata > Lepidosauria > Squamata > Lacertidae > Zootoca > Zootoca vivipara. Next base: position 53,429,826 of record NC_142593.1, read on the forward strand.
TACATCACTACTGGGAAAACCATAGCTTTAACTATACAGACCTTTGTCGGCAAGGTGATGTCTCTGTGATTCTTAGGAAGTCATAACACTTTCTAAAGGGGGAAAGCCCATCTCTGAAGGACTTCCCCTGCTCATCTTTGTGTACACCAGGCACCCCCCAAACTGCGACCCTCCAGATGTTCTGGCCTACAACTCCCATGATCCCTAGCTAACAGGACCAGTGGTTGGGGAAGATGGGAATTGTAGTCCAAAACTTCTGGAGGGCCAAAGTTTGGGGATGCCTGGTGTACATGGTGGAGGTTTTGCTTAGCTTATCTTAGCTTAGCTTTGCTTCCAGAAACAATCTCAGAGAGCCAGGACTGTGGCCTCACCAGCCAGGGAGCTAGCACACATGATATTCTTAAGGTAATTGAACATGTGCCAGCCTATTAATGAGTCAATGACCTGTTGCAAAACACCACCACCACAGCCTAAGTCAGGGGTCAGCAACCTTTTTCAGCCGTGGGCTAGTCCACCATCCCTCAGACCATGTGGCGGGCCGGACTATATTTTTTGGGGGGAAATGAACACATTCCTGTGCCCCACAAATAACCCAGACATGCATTTTAAATAAAAGGACACATTCTACTCATTTAAAAACACGCTGATTCCCAGACAGTCTGCAGGCTGGATTGAGAAGGTGATTGGGCCGCATCCGGCCCACGGGCTTAGGTTGCCTACCCCTGCCCTGAGTGTCTTTTCTTTGATACTGCCAAACTCATTGCCCGGATCTAATTCCCTGTCTGTTTGGGTTCTGGCAGTACCAGCACATCGTCTCTAGGCAGAGAGAATAAAGAACGTCTTGGACTGCTGCTTTTGCCTGCTTTGCTTTCTCCTTCTGTTTCCCTGTGCTTTAGGAGCACACGGGGTTAATTCTGTCCAGCAGCAGGAACCTCTTCTCACCCTTCTCCAGCTGTCACTGACACCTCTGTGACTTTGGCCCTCTTCCTTATTATCTCTCATCTCTGCCTCCTGGTTGCCTGGCAACACCCATCACTGTTGACAGGACTTCATTCTTACACACTACTTTTATATCACAAGCTCCCTCTCTTTTTATTGTTGTTAAAAAAAAAAGGGAGAAAAAGTTAAAAATGTGCTCATTAACAGAGAGGCTCGGGCTGCCCTTGGTGAGGTCAAAGGGCATTTGGTCCTTGTTTTTTTTGTTTTTTTAAGTTTTTGTCCAAATGAGGGGAAGAAACTGTTTCTGCACTAATGCTTTGCTACCGAAATAGATATTTGGGTTTTTTTGATTTCTCTGTCCCTGGAGCTCTGGGGCAGGTCACATTTAAAAATAAAGATGCAACACTGTTTGTCTTTAGATTATTAGATAACGTGACACGTCATCCATCGGTTGATTCAGACGTATCATTTTGCACAGACTTTCCCTGACCTGTAAAATTTGATCCTGTTATTACAGAATTCCTGTTTCTTCCTATGTTTATGATACTGTCTTATTTTTTAAATGCCTTATTGTTTTTATTTATGCTGTATTTTTGCATGCCGCTTGGAGAACTGGAAATAGAAAGTGGTTTAGAAATGCTTTTGAATTAATAAATAGATTATGCTGTCTTCCAGTTCCATAGTCACCTTAACCACTAGTCAAATGAACTATCCATGCCTTGTGTCCCTGAACAAGTCACACCCAGTGACCGTATGTCCTTAATGACACAGCTGATTTGTGTCCCTAGTGCATAGGATCCAACTCCTAGGGGCTGAGGGACCTTTGGCCCATCCCATAAAATATTTGGGGGGCTAGGCCCCCACAAAGTTGATGGGCATTGCCATTCAAATGGTGTGTGCATCCTGTGTCTTTTGATCGATTATGGTATAACTAGTGGTTTTCAGCCCGTTCAATAACGGGCGCTAGAATCCTGGGGTTCGGAGAAGCGCTTGCGCAGCGCTTCTCCGAACCCTGGGACCTGTCCTTGCTGTCGGCGGCAGGGGGACAGGAACGGAGGAGGAGAAAGCGCTGCTTTCTCCTTCTCCGTTCCTCTCCCGCAGCCGCCGACAGGAAGCAGACATCCCAGGGTTCGGAGAAGCGCTGCGCAGCGCTTCTCCGAACCCTGGGACCCGTCCTTGCTGTCGGCGGCAGGGGGACAGGAACGGAGGAGGAGAAAGCGCTGCTTTCTCCTTCTCCGTTCCTCTCCCGCAGCCGCCGACAGGAAGCAGACATCCCAGGGTTCGGAGAAGCGCTTGCGCAGCGCTTCTCCGAACCCTGGGACCCGTCCTTGCTGTCGGCGGCAGGGGGACAGGAACGGAGGAGGAGAAAGCGCTGCTTTCTCCTTCTCCGTTCCTCTCCCGCAGCCGCCGACAGGAAGCAGACATCCCAGGGTTCGGAGAAGCGCTTGCGCAGCGCTTCTCCGAACCCTGGGACCCGTCCTTGCTGTCGGCGGCAGGGGGACAGGAACGGAGGAGGAGAAAGCGCTGCTTTCTCCTTCTCCGTTCCTCTCCCGCAGCCGCCGACAGGAAGCAGACATCCCAGGGTTCGGAGAAGCGCTTGCGCAGCGCTTCTCCGAACCCTGGGACCCGTCCTTGCTGTCGGCGGCAGGGGGACAGGAACGGAGGAGGAGAAAGCGGCGCTTTCTCCTCCTTCCTTCCTCTCCCCCAGCCGCCGACAGGAAGGACGCGCGCACTCTCCCCCCCCGCCTCCTCCAACCGCCGCTCCTCACGGCCAGGGAGGGTTGTGAGGAGGCCTTCGCCGGCCTCCACCCCGGCGGGAGCGGCGGTTGGAGGAGGCAGAGTGGGGGGAGAGTGCGCGCGCGCGCAGTCTCTGCTGTCCAATCCCTGTATCCCTGGGGCACATGCGCAGTGACCCAGGGACACACGGGACATCTGGACGCAGGGACAACATGGACATTATTATATAGGATATATATTTTTATAATAGATTTTTTTAAAATTAAAGATTTCTTAATTTACAAAAAAATACATGCATGGTCTCTTTTTTCAAGTTGTGTTTTTTACAGATCAGTTTCATTTGTTGTGAGACATTCGTGTTGTATACAATGTTACCGTAGGTTAGGAAGAAAAGGGGGAAGAGGGGGAGGGGGTTGGGGTTGAGTGGCAATGCTTCTATTCTAATTTGTGTGTGGGGTTTTTTTTGTGTCATCGTCACTTTGTGTATGTTCTCTTTAATATTTGGTTGTATTTCTTTGGCAGTGAGAGAGGTTGGGGGTGGCCTAGGGTGTGGCTGGTTGTCTTTGATTGGCTGTAGTGAAATTTGTTTATGTGTGTGAGTGGGGTGTTTGGATCAGGTTAACCAGGTGGATTTGAATGCTGTTGGGTGATGTTGTTGTTGTCGTCGTCTTGTTGGGCTGTGTGATAAAGGGTAACTGTCAGGGTTGTTGTGACTACTCTTGAGTAACGACCCTCCACATGCTTGTCTTTCAGAAGTTTTTATTAGTGCACATTATTTACAGTGAAGTGAGCTGCTGGTTGCATGTCTTGTCAGTCCGAATCAGAATCCGGCACTGCCCCCTTTCGTGATCTGGACCAACATAAGAGTCGCGGGACTGCGAACCTCCTCCCCTTTCTCCTCCTCCTTAATTCTGGCGTCGGGGGGGGGGGGGAAGGTCTGCGTCCCGTCTGAGTCCCATCCTCTCTTTCCTCCTCCCTCTCTTCCTGCATGAGGAGCAGTGGCTCTTGGATGTTGCCAGAGCTCTGGCACTCCCTCTCCGTCTCCTGACCTTCCGCTTCCCACCCTTCGCTTTCATTATTGCTGGGAGATGGGCTGCTCCTGATGAGGGGGGCTGTTCCCTATAACCCCCCCTTACAGTAACCATACTGGGGTGAAGGCATCTTCTTCTGTTTGTCCCGTGTCAGTTTCAGTTTGTTGGTTGGTTTTTCTAATAAGGCTGTTTCCCATACTATTTGGTAGCATTGGCCTATGCTTGCTCCTGACAGGTCTCTCCAGTGCCTGGCTATGATGCTTCTGGCTGCTGAGAGTAGGTGGGCTATGAGCTCTTATACAAATCCATACAGCCTACTTTGTAACCACAAAAGGGAAAAGCAAACGGCTTCATTGTAACTCTTGAGCAACTAAACCAGGAATAGGAAATGTAAGGCCCAGGGGCCGGATGCGGCCCAATCACCTTCTAAATCTGGCCTGCAAACGGTCTGGGAATCAGCGTGTTTTTACATGAGAAAAATGTGTCCTTTTATTTAAAATGCATCTCTGGGTTATTTGTTTATATATATATATATATATATATATATATATATATATATATATATATATATGTGTGTGTGTGTGTGTGTGTGTGTGTGTGTGTGTGTGTGTGTGTATATATATATATATATATATATATATATATATATATATATGATATACAGCTTTATTTACACATTTATACAACCTGAGCATAAGATGGAGGAGCTAACAGGATTAACACATCAAACGATGTGTCGAAAGAATGTCGAGTACAGATTGGTGATGAGCAACATTCCTGTTCAGCTTCCTGCCTATAGGGAGGGAATTGATTCAAGTTGCCCACCTGTGATTTGGTGGTTTTTTTTTATAATGTAATTATTTTTATTAAGGATTTTCTTGGGTTACAAAGGTAGTGCAATGTCTCATATATATTTTTTTCTCCCATGTATCTGGGTTATTTGTGGGGCCTGTCTGGTGTTTTTACATGAGCAGAATGTGTCCTTTTATTTAAAATGCACCTCTGGGTTATTTGTGGGGCATAGGAATTTGTTCATCCCCCCCTATAGTCCGGCCCACCACATAGTGACCGGTCCATGTCTGAAAAAGGTTGCTGACCCCTGAACTAAACAATCATTCTTGTATGTCCTACAGCAATGTGAGTTTTTGACTAGCGTTGGCCATTCTTAGTGGTCTAAGTAAAGTCACAGAGCTCAAATCAGTCAGCTCTGATCACCGGCTCCCCAAAATTGAACCCTCCTTCCTCCCTGATGCTGCTGGGTTTTTTTATTAAAAAAACCCTCTAGCAGGCCAGAACAACTCTCCGCCCATCCCCAGTGCCGCCAGCTTAAACATCCTGGTCACCCAAGTCTCCTTCTCCACTGACTAAAAGTCATTGCCACCAATCCACACCCTTTCCTCTTGGCTGCAAACACAGGGAAATTGCAAGTTTTGCACCCTGTCTTGTTCACTGCGGTTCACTGCTCTCCACTCTGTTACAATCTCCACCCTCCTCAATAGCTTCTCTGCTCTTTTCAATGTTTGACTAGCCGAAGTCTGTTCTGCTTGATCATGGACACCGTTGGATACAAACTCCCATCAACGGCATCCAGTGTGCTCAGTGATCAGAGACGATGGGACTGTATACCAGCAACATCTGTAAGGAAGATGTCTGCCTTACAAAATGTATCTGCTCCTTCTTATCCTTGGCAATTGTGTACTGTAGTAGTTTCAATGAAGGGTTAGGGGTGGTACCTCGGTGTTAAGGGAATCTGCTTTGTGTTCCATCCCTGCCGTATCCAGCTAGTGCTGGGAGAGACATCTGATCAAGCCCTGGAGATTCGCTGCCAATTGCTGTAGCTAGATGGGTCAGTGGTTTGTCTCAATGCAAGTAACCCTTCCATGTTAAAGGGTTGCTGTGAGTCATGCCTGGACCCTCGTTGAGCGCAGGTTCTGTGTTTGACAAGCTTCACCAATAAACCATGGCTAGCTACTGCTTTGCTCATGGGATGCCAAGCGAAACTTGGAGGGAACAGACCTTTGGAGAAAACCATCCTTCAGTGGGTAGCAAACCTATGGAAAGGGCCTTCAGGACCAGGGAGAGCTCCCAGGGAAGGCTGATGTTGACCCAACAAGCTCCACAGCTCGATCAAGCCTTCTGTCTCCAAGAAGGGCCTGATGACTGCATTCCCCAAGCAAGGTGTTAGGGCGCCAACAGGTTGGCGTGCTGAAGGCAGCAGTCGGATGCAGATGGAGCCTAGGTCCAACGGTCCGGGTCAGGAACCAGCTGAAGTCGGGTATCGGCACTGGGGTCAGGTGAAGCCGAAGTCAGGAGCACTCCTCGTCAGTAACCAGCCAAGGTCAGGTATCAGTACCGGGGTCAGGAGGAGCCGAAGGTCAGGAGGGGTCAGGAGCAGTCCGAGTCAGGAACCAGCCGAGGTCAGGTAACAGTACCGGGGTCAGGGGAAGCCGAAGTCAGGTACACTGGAATCAGGAACAGGACAAGCAAAGACAACCATGTGCTTTAGCATTGCAGGTGCTGGCGAAGGGAGCAGGTGCTGGCGAAGGGACCACGCCTCTTATGAGCTGCAGCTGCCTCCAATTGTTCCCTCCGTTTCTCAGCTCTATGCTCTACAGCTGAGAAGGGAGGAGGGGAGGGGGGCCCACCGGCTCCTCTCCTCACAAGGGCCTGATTCTGATTCGATTCCTTCCTCCTCCTGTTCTGGTCTTCCCTCTTCCCTATCTGATTCTTCCTCTTCTGAGGAGTGCCGCCACCAGTCTTCTCCAGGTATGAATTCCTCCCCTTCCCCATATTCTCCCATGGCACCACTCCTCCTCAACTGGCTCAACCTTGACACAAGGCAGCTGATTCTTTGAATGCAAGGGTAGCAAAAGCGATGCCTTCCAGTGGCTGTTGGACTCTAACTTCCATCCTCCCCGACCATTGGGCTTTGCTGTTTCTCTACTGTACTGGCTGAGGCTGTTGGAAGTTGAACTCCAAAACATGAGCTTGGGGAAGGGCTGCCCGTATCTAAGAACTACGCTCTCAGGAATGACAGCATTTTCTTTCTCGTTTACCAGAGAGCAGTGAACGATATACGCCCTGGAAATGACATTGTTGACTGTTGATGATGCCAAGCAAATGCCTAGAAAAGGCGTGGGCAACCTTTGGCCCTCCAGATGTTGCAGAACTACAACTTCCACAATCCCTGGCCATTGGCTTTGTTTGCTGAATGGAATTGTAGTTTGGCAACATCTGGAAGACCAAAGTTTCCCCACCTCTGGTCTAAGCATTCAGTACGTCTTTCATAGTTCTTGGCATCTTCTGGTTGTAATCCCCAGAAACTCAGTTTGCAAACTGCTGGTTTACTAGAAATATATTGATAACTGGGTTGAAACACTTCAAATTGGAGCAGGGTTTGAAATACTGTAGTACAATGGGTGGGTTACCTATGTTGTTCAAGAAGTTAGATTATTTTTGAAAAATGGTCTTTCCCCACGTGTTAGAAATGTATCTGAAATGTATGCTGGTTTAATTTTGTAAAAAATGGACATACACCATTATAATTCCTTTTTTTGTGCTGACTTTGGGGTGTTGCCCTCTAACTAAGGGAGTGTTATTTATACCTCTCACTTCCTCATCTTCTGGAAACTTCCTGTCTCTTTGGCTTGTAAAGTGCCAAATGTAAAAATAATTGGGCATAAGTCCAATCTGGTGGAGTTTCCTCAGAAGTAAGTCCCATGGAATCGAATGAGGACAATTTCCTTGTAAAAGTGCTTAAGTCTGCAGCCTTGATGAAGTTTCATGAGAAGGCTGGACCTGAGCAATTTATGTTTAGATCTGTACAGTTCATCTCCTTAAAAAAAGAAAGACGACTGCGAGCCCCTTTAAATTGCCTCTGTGATGAAATCAAGAATCAATGTGTGCGCTTATGAGCCGCTGTTTATAACTGGAGCTCTTATTGCAGTGTGTGTGTGTGTGTGTGTCACATGTTCTCTTTCATAGTAATTGCCAGCTTGCTTCGATAGCAGCTCCTTTCTCCGGGCATCAAGGGGATTCTGTCCTTATCCCACAAATTAGAACTGTTAATTTATTTACATTATTTTCCGTGCCACCTTAAAACAGTGGTCCAGCGAATGGCTTGAGCGACATATAGACAATCTCTTTGAGCAATAATCATTCCGTTCAAAGCAACAAGTGGAAAAAACACATCAGTAATAAAACTGAAATGGTTGATTAAAAAATGAAGGGCATCAAAATATAAGCATACAGACGTACGGTTTTAAAAATGGAGAGCAGAGGGATAAAGATCCATAGAGCTGAACAATATTAGAACAGCAATGTAGTTCGAAAGGCCTGGGGAAATAAAAATGATTTTCTCGGGGGCTGAAAAGATATTGGAGTAGGTATCTTTGGGGCCTCCCTGGGATGGTTTTCCCAGGGAGTGTTGGTGCTGACCTTTAAAGCCCTAAATGGCCTCGGTCCAGTATACCTGAGGGAGCGTCTCCACCTCCATCATTCTGCCCAGACACTGAGGTCCAGCACCGAGGGCCTTCTGGCGGTTCCCTCGTTGCGAGAAGCCAAGTTGCAGGGAACTAGGCAGAGGGCCTTCTCGGTGGTGGCGCCTACCCTGTGGAACGCCCTCCCAACAGATGTCAAAGAGGAAAACAACTACCAGACTTTTAGAAGACATCTGAAGGCAGCCCTGTTCAGGGAGGCTTTTAATGTTTAATAGATTATTGTGTTTTATTCTTCTGTTGGAAGCTGCCTAGATTGGCTGGGGAGACCCGGCCAGATGGGCGGGGTATAAATAATAAATTATTATTATATTATTATTATTTTCCATATCTGGGGAGGGGGAGGCACTACTGCAATGGCCCCTTTGCTCTTCTACTAACCCAGCGTATCTCACTATGGCCCCGTCTGCACTATGCATTAAGTATCTTGCCACTTTAAGCAGTCATGGTTACCCCCAAAGAATCCTGGGAAATGTAGTTTGTTAAGGGCCCTGAGAGTTGTTTGTAGGCTCCCCAATCCTCTTGCAATCCTCTTCCCAGGGGATTTTGAGTACTGTGAGGTGAATAGGGGAAACAAAAGCTCTTTCTAAGCACAAACACATGGCTGTTCTTTAAAACAGTTTCTGGGATAGTGGATTTCCTTAAAAAACAAAACAAAAAAATCGACATGGACATCATGCCCATTGCACACACATATTTTTGGGGCAATATCTGACCTGATATTTGTGCATTCATAAGTGTAAAAGGATGGCCAGTTGGTGCCAGTCCTTACAATGGATGTGGGCAGGGGCAGAGGTTGCTGCTGCACTGTTGCCCTCTATATCTAACCAGAAGAAAGGCCACAGCTTAGTAGTAGGACACCTGCTTTGCATGCAGAAGGTCCCAGGTTCCATCCCTAGCATCTGCAGGTAGTGCTGGCTGAATTCCTAGGGAGAAACTGTGCAAACAACACTGAGCCGATGGTGTGATTCAGCATAAGGAATATTCCCATGTTCCTACTAAGAATCGAGAAGAGGTGGAGGCTGCTAGACTAGGGTGGCACTGTGGTCTAAACCACGGAGCCTCTTGGGCTTGCTGATCAGAAGGTTGGCGGTTCGAATCCGCACGACAGGGTGAGCTCCCATTGCTCTGTCCCAGCTCCTGCCAACCTAGCAGTTTGAAAGCACACCAGCCCAAGTAGATAAATAGGTACCGCTGTGGCAGGAAGGTAAACAGTGTTTCTGTGCACTCTGGTTATGTCACAGTGTTCTGTTGCGCCAGAAGCGGTTTAGTCCTGCTGGCCACATGACCCATAAAGCTGTCTGTGGACAAATGCCAGCTCCCTCGGCCTGAAAGTGAGATGAGTGCCGCAACCCCATAGTCGCCTCTCACTGGACTTAACCGCCCAGGGGTCCTTTGCCTTTACCTTTCAGTAAGAGAAATGGAAAAGCACTCACAGGGGTACAGATTTGTGTTTTTATCTGTGCTCTATGGTGAATGCAATTTCTAAACCCAAAAAATACCCTTCAGGGGCCTGCTTGCTGCGCATGCTCAGAAGCTGTGTCTTTTTTAAGACGCTTGTTGTCAGAAGGTTAAGGCATCATTGCCAACTGACTCTGTTGACCAGAGAGAGTTCTTATTCTCTGATACATGCCCCTTGGAAAACATCCGGTTTACGGACCACTTTATCACAACCCTTTTAAAAAGTCGTGACTTCCCCCCAAGAATCTTGGGAACTGCCCCTGTGCCCCTACTCTTCACCTCTTGTCTCAGACCTTCTGGTGGCAGGGGGAGGGGCTGGGATGAGGGGTGGGAGGGGCTTCAACGAGAAAAAGGACTGCCTTCTCCTCCTCCGTCCTACTACACCTGAGGATTCCTTGGTGGCACGGGGATCTTTGGGAAGGGGGTGGGGGAGGGGGAAGTATAATATATGTAAGAAAAATTGAGATAAGGATTGGAAACTTATGATAAAGGATATTGCTAAAGAAGGTTATAAACTGAAGATCAGGAAGGGGAAGTCTATAAGATAATGATTTGAAAAATGGATGTTTTAAAGTTTGTTTTTTATTTTTTTCTATGTTTGTGTTTGTTGGTGTATTTGTTATATTGTATGCTTATTTGCTTAATTATGTTTAAAAATCCAATAAAAATTTGGATTAAAAAAGGATACTGGGAACTGTTTGGAAACAGGGGTCTCTTTGGGGGTATATGACAGCCATCTTCAAATAACTGAAGTGCTGTCTCATGAAAGACAAGAGCAAGCTTGGCTTTTTTGCTGCTTCAGACAGCAGGACCCAAACCAATGGATTCAAATGACAAAAAAAGAAGATTCCAACTAAACACCAGGAAGAACTTTCTGGCAGCAAGAGCTGTTTGACAGTGGCTTCCTCAGAAGGTGATGGACCTAAACCTTCATTGGAGAGTTTAGATGGCCATCTGTCAAGGGTTCTTTATCTGTGATTCCAACACTGCAGAGGGTTGGACTAGATGACCCTTGGGATCCCTTCCAATTCCAGGGTGCCATCTTGGCATGAGGCACTACTGAAAAAAGGCGTTCCCTTTCTCCAAGAGGCCAAATTTTTTTACCAAAAATCACCACCGCTGCATATTTCTAAAGCACGCAAGTTACGTAGCACTGATTCATAATCAGATTCGGTGGTGGGAGCAAGGGAAAAGATGAGCAACTTCAGGCATGCATCAGGTGGTAACTTTTCCAAACACTCAGCACTGGGCATCTGTTGTGTTTTGCTGCAGTCACTGCCAGTCCTCCCTCTGACCTCAACAGGAAGAAATCGGGGCAGACTCAAGAGCCTTGGAAAAATTCATTCAAATGGATGGGTGATATATTTTTTTCCCCTGCTCTTTGCAAGCAAATATAACTCATTAAGGAGAGCTGGGCGTTTCAGAAAAAAGCTACAAAAAACAATATTGGAGAAATGAAACATCTAGCACTTCATGCAAGGCTCCAAATTTCCTGCACTCAAAAAACATAAAAACCTAATTTGGTGTCAAAGAACCCAACCTTTTCTTCTTAACCATTTATTTCATTATTAAATCACTGTCCCATTGCCTTTACCAAGCGCTCATGGTGGCTCACCACAACCACCATAAAAACACAAAAGCAAATAATGGCGCAGAGGCCGTTTCCATACTTCTTTTGGCAAAGCTGACTCCTTGCTTTCAAGGAGTCAGGCTTCCCAAAGAATCGGAAACTTACTGGCAAGAGCTATCAAGAAGCATGCAGAAAGGAGAAGCATTAATGTGCCACGGCCACCTCAGGATCAGTGACGGCCTCTTTGGTCACTGCTTTACAAGGAGGAAAAGACTCTTTGGAACATTGGAGTCATTTATTTTATGTACCTGTTTAAATAGTTTTACCCTATTCACTCGTTGAGATTCGAAGATTCACATAGCTGCCTTTTGTCCTAGCTTGGCGACATCACTTCTCTTCTGATTGGCTCCCCCTGATCTTGCTCACCACCATTACTATTTATTAAATTTATATAATATACATTTATACTAAATACTTTCAGGCCAGCTGCTAACCTGAGCAACAGGCTAAGTCTGAAATTGGAGCTGCTGTCATTCAAGGTGCCAGACCGAGTGTACAAACCCTAAATGGCTCTTGACCCAATTACCTAAAACAGCTCCTCCTGCAATCTCCACCATTTTGGTCCCTACAACCAGCAAGAGGGGGTTCAGGTATCTGCGCATTTGACAACGCTGACCCACGACAGGACCTTGTCATTTGAAGTTACCCATTGCTGGAATATGGAGAAAGCTAGAGAGTTCCAGAAGAACATCTACTTCTGCTTCATTGACTACGCAAAAGCATTTGACTGTGTCAACCACAGCAAACTATGGCAAGTTCTTAAAGAAATGGGAGTGCCTGATCACCTCATCTGTCTCCTGAGAAATCTCTATGTGGGACAAGAAGCTGCAGTTAGAACTGGATATGGAATAACTGATTGGTTCAAAATTGGGAAAGGAGTACGACAAGGCTGTATATTGTCTTCCTGCTTATTTGACTTATATGCAGAATTTATCATGTGAAAGGCTGGACTGGATGAATCCCAAGCCGGAATTAAGATTGCTGGAAGAAATATCAACATCCTCAGATATGCAGATGACACAACCTTGATGGCAGAAAGTGAGGAGGAATTAAAGAACCTTTTAATGAGAGTGAAAGAGGACAGACAGCGCAAAATATGGTCTGAAGCTCAACATCAAAAAAACTAAGATCATGGTCCCATCACCTCCTGGCAAATAGAAGGGGAAGAAATGGAGGCAGTGAGAGATTTTACTTTCTTGGGCTCCTTGATCACTGCAGATAGTGACAGCAGTCATGAAATTAAAAGATGCCTGCTTCTTGGGAGAAAAGCAATGATAAACCTAGACATCACCTTGCCAACAAAGGTCCATATAGTTAAAGCTATGGTTTCCCCAGTAGTGATGTATAGAAGTGAGAGCTGGACCATAAAGAAGGCTGATCACCAAAGAATTGATGCTTTTGAATTATGGTGCTGGAGGGAGACTCTTGAGAGTCCCATGGACTGCAAGAAGATCAAACCTATACATTCTTAAGGAAATCAGCCCTGAGTGCTCACTGGAAGGACAGATCCTGAAGCTGAGGCTCCAATACATTGGCCACCTCATGAGAAGAGAAGACTCCCTGGAAAAGACCCTGATGCTGGGAAAGATGGAGGGCACAAGGAGAAGGGGACGACAGAGGACGAGATGGTTGGACAGTGTTCTCGAAGCTACGAACATGAGTTTGACCAAACTGCGGGAGGCAGTGGAAGACAGGAGTGCCTGGCGTGCTATGGTCCATGGGGTCACGAAGAGTCGGACACAACTAAACAACTAAACAACAATTGTGGAACCCCATCCATGGTGATTTCTCTACGTCTGCCTCTTTATTAACTTTAAGGAGGGGTTTCAAAACATTCCTGTCCACCCAGGCATTTGATGGCTCAGATTCTGTTGCTGACAAACTTAACATTATGAGCTGTGAAAAGTAGGTGGTCCTTTTGAGACATTTTTACATGGCTTTTAGATGTTTCCAATTGTTTTTGTTTTATAATTAATTGCATAGTTTTATCACTGATGTGTTTGCTGCCCTGGGCTCCTTTACGAGGAAGGGGAGGGGATAAATTTAATAAATATCACCATGTTGCTCTTCTAGCTGGATGGCTGTTTTATTCTGTCCATCATTCTCCTGGGAGAAGAAAAGGCTAAAGAAAATTCGGAGTGGAGTCCCTAAGACAGTTGGATGGTGCCTTGTATGCCTCCTTCCGGCAACTCCTGCAGCCAAGCTGGTGCCAAACGTCTTGCTCTGCTTTCCTTTGGAGCACATTAGCAAGGCTGAGAGAGGGGTCTTGTCATCTGGGCAGCCCAGGGCCTCCAGGCACACTGCCCAGGCTTGCACCCCGGGGTAGGTCAGATTGCTGCTGCTAACACAATGGTTTGGCTTCATCCCCGGAGGCGCACTCCATTGTCTCTAGAGACAGACAGGTGTCAACATTCTGTCTGCCAGGCTATAAACTCATGCCCACCCCACAGTTTACTGAGATGGAGATGGGGCAGGTCAGGTCAGTGGGGGTGAGCTCTTTGGCGGGGCACAGTAACCAACCCAATCTGGTCCTGCCACCAAGGCACCTGTGCAGCCTCAACCACATTGCCAGCCTGCCCAAGCCCACTTCCAGCAATGCCAGTGTTGACATGTCACTACTGCAGCAGACTTGGAAGACTCCAACGTCCAGTGAGCAGCTTGGCTACAGACCTTCAGGTGTGGACCCTGAGCCCCAAGGGCCATCTAGTCCAACCCCCTGCAATGCAGGAATCTCCACTAAAGGCAGCCATGACAGATGGCCATCCAACTCCTGCTCCTGAACCTGGGGGCTCCCTCCTTCCCCCCCCCTCTTCAAAAATTCATGGAAATCCTCATTTGGTAAAGAGAATAAGATTCATTCTTACTTATTTATGAGAGAGAGAGAGAGAGCTCTAGCCTCCTCATAGAACTATAATTTGCAGGGTTCCCTGTCGAGAGAGATTGAAGATTAACCCAGGGTTTCCCAAATCTGTGTCTCTACCTGTTTTTGGACTATATTTCCATCATCCCTGGCTAGCAGGACCAGTGGTCAGGGAAGATGGCTCTGTAGTCCAAAAACAGCTGGAGACCGAAGTTTGGGACATCCTGGATTAAACTATGTTAAGAGTGCAATTTGGCGCACAGTCACCCGGTAGTGAGCCTCCATGTGCATTGCAGGATTTACTTCTGAGTAAACATATCAAGAGTCATGCTGCGCACCTTTAACAGCTCTCCCTCACTGGATCAGGGCAATTGCTTTTTTAATTCAAAAATTCTATTCGCACTTTTTTAATTAAAAAAAACTTGCATAACTTAACTGGGTTTGGAAGCTGGTTGTGCCGTGAAATTCTGTTACTCACTCCCAGTTCATGCTTCCCACCCAAAAGTATAATCATGTTTCCTAGCTAGAAAAGTGAAGCGGGAGGGAAACTATAAAAACACTTACGCAAAGGTCATAATAACAATCTGCAGAGATTTTTACAGCTGCCTCTCTCTTATTTGAGGGTTCCGTTTCGAACCATCTCCTACGCGTTTGTTATTTTTGACCTTTGCACATGCTTTTTTTTTTAAAGGGGTGGGGAAGGCGGGGGAGGGGGGAACCCACACAGATTTGGAAGTGGTTTTAAAATCCTGGGCCCAAATATTGAGACTAAAATTTATAAATATGGGCGAGTGCCTGGCCACGCAGAATAAGCAGAGTCATGGGCGTAGCAAAGCGGTACACATTTTTATTTTGTTTTGTTTCTTGCTCAATGCCCTTTTATTTGGCGAGGAGGGTGAGAGAGATAGAGAGAGAGAGGATATATCTGGACTATAACACCTTGATGGGCTTGAGGGCATCCTGAGCAAGTTTGCAGATGACACCAAATTGGGAGGGGTGGCTAATACCCCAGAGGACAGGATCACACTTCAAAATGACCTTAACAGATTAGACAAACAACTGGGCCAAAGCAAACAAGATAAATTTTAACAAGGAGAAATGTAAAGTACTACACTTGGCAAAAAAAAATGAAAGGCACAAAAATGAAAGGATGGGTGATACCTGGCTTGAGAGCAGTACATGTGAAACGGATCTAGGAGTCTTGGTAGACCACAAACTTGACATGAGTCAGCAGTGTGATGCAGCAGCTAAAAAAGCCAATGCAATTCTGGGGTGCATCAATAGGAGTATAGCATCTAGATCAAGGGAAGTAATAGTACCACTGTATTCTGCTCTGGTCAGACCTCACCTGGAGTACTGTGTCCAGTTCTGGGCACCACAGTTCAAGAAGGATACTGACAAGCTGGAACGTGTCCAGAAGAGGGCAACCAAAATGGTCAAAGGCCTGGAAACGATGCCTTATGAGGAACGGCTTAGGGAGCTGGGTATGTTTAGCCTGGAGAAGAGAAGGTTAAGGGGTGATATGATAGCCGTGTTCAAATATATAAAAGGATGTCATATAGAGGAGGGAGAAAGGTTGTTTTCTGCTGCTCCAGAGAAGCGGACACGGAGCAATGGATTCAAACTACAAGGAAGAAGATTCCACCTAAACATTAGAAAGAACTTCCTGACAGTAAGAGCTGTTCGGCAGTGGAATTTGCTAACAAGGAGTGTGGTGGAGTCTCCTTCTTTGGAGGTCTTTAAGCAGAGGCTTGACAGGCATATGTCAATAATGCTTTGATGGTGTTTCCTGCTCGGCAGGGGGTTGGACTGGATGGCCCTTGTGGTCTCTTCCAACTCTACGATTCTATGATTCTATGATTCTATGATTCTACCTCGAATCCTAGGCGCATTTCTGTGAAGCTACCACCAAAGTCAAATTCCCAAGATGAAAACCTAAATATGCTAAGGGTTAGAGGTGCAGAGGATTTCCCCACCCACACATTCCAAATAAAAGCACATGCCCCCTTCCAACATTTCTCCGATACAAATAGGAATGTCCTATTCTTTTATTATTGTTGTTTTGTTGCTGCTGCTGTTGTTATTCCCCATCCATCTGACTGGGTTGCCCCAGCCACTCTTGGTGGCTTCCAACATATATAAAAACATAATAAAACATCAAACATTGAAAAGCTTCCCTGTACAGGGCTGCCTACTGATGTCTTCGAAATCTTATAGAGTTACTTATCTCCTTGGCTCGGGGGTCACATAACTCCGTACCCTCCAACATTTCTCCAATGAAATTAGGCACGTCCTACCATAAGCTCCAACATTTCTCTGGTGAGATTAGGGGTGTCCTAATCTCCTAATAGAAGGGGAAGAAATGGAGGCAGTGAGAGATTTTACTTTCTTGGGTTCCATGATCACTGCAGATGGTGACAGCAGCCACAAAATTAAAAGATGCCTGCTTCTTGGGAGAAAAGCAATGACAAACCTAGACAGCATCTTAAAAAGCAGAGACATCACCTTGCCAACAAAGGTCTGTATAGTTAAAGCTATGGTTTTCCCAGTAGTGATGTATGGAAGTGAGAGCTGGACCATAAAGAAGGCTGATCGCCGAAGAATTGGTGCTTTTGAATTATGGTGCTGGAGGAGACTGTTGAGAGTCCCATGGACTGCAAGAAGATCAAACCTATCCATTCTTCAGGAAATCAGCCCTGAGTGCTCACTGGAAGGACAGATCGTGAAGCTGAGGCTCCAATACTTTGGCCACCTCATGAGAAGAGAAGAATCCTTGGAAAAGACCTTGATGTTGGGAAAGATGGAGGGCACTAGGAGAAGGGGACGACAGAGGACGAGATGGTTGGACAGTGTTCTCGAAGCTACGAACATGAGTTTGACCAAACTACGGGAGGCAGTGCAAGACAGGAGTGCCTGGCATGCTCTGGTCCACGGGGTCACGAAGAGTCGGACACGACTAAATGACTAAACAACAAAGGAAAAGTGGGACATTCCAGGATCAAATCAGAAACCGGAACGGAAAATAGGGATACTTGGAAGGGGTTGGACTAGATGACAGTAGGGGTCCCTTCCAACTGTACAATTCCTATGAAGGCATGCAGAATTTTGCATTCATATTTAAAAGATGTGCTTGCATAGGGAGAATCACAGAACACACCACAGTTCTGAATCTACATTATAAGCTGGAATCTACATTATAAGCATACAGACAAGCAATTGTGCCCCCTATTTGTAGGGAATATTTGACTGAGGTTTCTTTCTCTCTTTCTGGATTCCAGTGACTATAAAGCCCAGCCCGCTTCCTCAAACGTTCCATTCCATGTTCTTCCAATCGCAGAAAAGTTTGTTGTGACAGCTGCAGTGGAAAGGCAGCGATGGAAGCCATCTGTATTCATGGGGCAAAAGAGAAGGTCGCTGGGGGGGGGGGAACCTCTGCAGAACTGAGAATATCGCATGTGATTTCCGCCCCCTCCTGTCAACCCCACCACCGAAATAAACTCCTGTGGGTCCCTGCTTAATCAGTTCTTTAAAAGCCATAATCACCGGCTTCGGAATGGGAGAAGGGCAATCACAGAAATATCAACCCTAATTGAAGTTCGGGGGCATGAAATTTCCCGGGAAAACAACCTTTAAGGGATCGTTGATACACATGTGGTGACGGTTTAAAAGACACGATGCACATTCCTCCTCCCCGCCCCCACACTTGCTGAATGTGATTATAGCAACTCCAGCGACATGCATTTTTCATTCATTTTTATCATAATGTGCATTTTTTAAAAACAAAACAAAAACAAACCAACAACCCAGAATCATATGCAACATAATCAAATGTTTCTGGAAAACCCCAGGAAACCCGTTTTACCTTTAATACGTAGTCATAAAGTAAGCGATGGCAGGGTTTTTACGCATTTGGGAAATATAAGACATACCCCAAAAATAGGCCATACTTCCGCTGGCACCTCCACTCACCGCCATCCCTGCCGCTTCCGTGCTTGCCGCCACCGCTGGGCTCACTGCTTCTTCCTTGCCCGGCCCGGCCAAGGAGCTTGGAGCGCCCTGCAGCGGCGGGCGGAGTGCGTGAGCCAGCAGCCTCCGCCTGGCCTGGCCAAGGACGCCTGCCGCCCCGCCACCCGGAACCGGTGGCTGCTGCAGCACCCAGGCGTGGTGCTAGGGCTTTTTGCGCCCTAAGCAAAACACCTTCTGGCGCCCCCCATCATGACGCACACATGCACGCACACCGCTGATGCCCCTGCGTCCCCTCCATTGGCAGGAGGAGCGCGGGCCAAGGGGGGAGTTTGGCGCCCTCCCGCCTGTGGAGGGGACGCTTTGAGCTCCCCAGCGGCGGCGGCTGCTGCAGCAGCGAGCGAGCGGCAGCAGCAGCAGCAGCGCCCATAGCTGAAGGCTTCAGCTGCGGGCGCTGCCACCGCTTGCTCGCTGTAGCTGCTGGGGAGCTCACAGCGTCCCCTCCGTGGGCAGGAGGGCGCTGAGCTCTCATTTTGGTTTGCGCTCCTCCCGCCTGTGGAGGGGACACTGGGGGCTCCTCGGCGAGTGGGCGGGTGGGCGGCAGCGCCCATAGCTGAAGGCTTCGGCTGCGGGCGCTTGCTGCCACTACCGCTGCCGCTCGCTCGCTGCGGCCGCCGCCACTGCTCGCTCGCTGCGGCCGCCGCCACTGGGGAGCTCTCAGCATCCCCTTCATAGGCGGGAGGAGCGCGAGCACGCGCCTTGGGAGGGCGGCGGTGGCGCGGGGGTTTTGCGGGGCAGGCTCAGCAGCGCCCCCTCCATTTTCGTGCCCTAGGCAATGGCCAATCCGCCTAAATGGATGCACCGGGCCTGGCAGCGCCGAGCACTCAAGAGAGCCCAGCAGCGCCCTGAGCCAGCGCCCTGAGCCGTAAAAACTGTACCGGTAATAAAAAAAAAAGACATCCCATCGAAAGGAAGCCACCCTGTGTTTTTTTGAGGAGAAAAGTTATAAGACGGTGTCTAAAAAAAGGGGAAACACAGGTAATACAGGAAATGGCAAAATTAAGTCAGTGGCAAATGTAGACATATTTATATCTCTATAGATGATAGATAGATAGATAGATAGATAGATAGATAGATAGATAGATAGATAGATATGCCATTTTAAATTCATCAGTTAGTTGGCTTCTCAAGCTGTAATTAGAATGAGTCTCTACACCCTGAAATCTCTAGTCTGGCTGAACAGTGTTCTGAAACAGGCATGTAAAGGTTTGTAAAGGAAAAGGTACCCTGACCATTAGGTCCAGTCGTGGACGACTCTGGCGTTGCACGCTCATCTCGCTCTATAGGCCAAGGGAGCCGGCTTCGCAGACAGCTTCCGGGTCATGTGGCCGGCATGACTAAACCACTTCTGGCGAACCAGAGCAGCGCACGGAAACACCATTTACCTTCCTGCTGGAGCAGTACCTATTTATCTACTTGCACTTTGACGTGCTTTCGAACTGCTAGGTTGGCAGGAGCTGGGACCGAACAACGGGAGCTCACCCCGTTGCGGGGATTCAAACCGCCAACCTTCTGATCAGCAAGCCCAAGGCTCTGTGGTTTAGACCACAACGCCACCCACGTTTGTACTGTTACCCAATTCAAGCTAGTAATCCAGCACCCTAAATCTGTTTTAAAAGAAAACGCACAATTAATGGTTTCGAATCTTTTTGACCCAACAGTTTATAAGTGTTCTAAATATGGAAAAGAAATAAATTGAGTGGCCCGCTTTTAAGCTGAGGGGAAGAGAGCTGAAGGGCACACTTTAATTCCGGCTCTGATACGTCAGTGTACTGGAGAATGGGAAAGAATAATAACAACATTTCATTTTCATCTTCTGACAATGAGCGCTAATACCTTTGCCAGCTGTGCCTGTCTGCCCCCAGACCATGCCAACAAGACTCTTGCCCCTCACAGTTCTCCTTAAGAGTTAAAACAAAGGCAGCTGATTATTAGGTTTTTAATTAAAAGGCATTAGCAATAACCTCATGCTGATTTACAAGGCAATAACCTTGTCTCCAAACTGAAGTGCTTCCATTGGCAAAGTGCCACCAGTAAGCAAACACACACACACACACACACACACACACACACACACACACACACTATAAAAAGGCAAGATAGCATGGCCATTTTTGAGACGTAAAGCAGAATTAATATAATGTTCTGCTGGGAAACACAAGATCCTTTCTCACACTCCCCAGTTGCAATGCAGGTCCTGTGAGATGGAAGCCCCAAGAGAGCCGCCTGGAAATTTATATGAGAACTACTATTGCTAGAGGGTTGGACTAAAGCTGGGGAGTCCTGAGTTCGAATCCCCACTTGGCCATGAATCTTTTGGGAATTATAGGGACAGAACTACCTAAATTGTATAGAAATTTATTACAGCAGCAAGTAGATAAAAGCAAGTAGATAAATAGGAACCGCTACAGCGGGAAGGTAAACGGCGTTTCCGTGGGCTGCTCTGGTTCGCCAGAAGCGGCTTTGTCATGCTGGCCACATGACCTGGAAGCTATACGCCGGCTCCCTCGGCCAATAATGCGAGATGAGCGTGCAACCCCAGAGTCGGTCACGACTGGACCTAATGGTCAGGGGTCCCTTTACCTTTACCTTTTTACTACAGCTGCAAGAATGCTATTTGCCAAGAAATGGAAAGAAGCAGAAGTCCCAGCAAAGGAAGAATGGAAATGAGAACTTGTGGGATATGCAGCAATGGCAAAACTCACTGGAATAATAAGAAATCAAGATAACAAACTTTTTATAAAAGAATGGAAACAGTTTATTGAATATTTACAGATAAATTGCAAACAGAAACATTGGCAGAATTATTGTAATAGCATGCAGTTTCTTAACAGTATATATTTAAAGTAGATAATTAAAAGAGCAAATTAAATGAATTTGCATATGCAGTAGATATTAAAAATAATTTTTTATTATCTACTGCATATAAATAAATTTAAGGAACCGCAGAAAGAGTGGGAAGGAAGTCAAACTTTGAAGTGTCAAAATGATTGTAAAATTCATAAAATGTATAAATTTGAAAAGTATAAATAAAAACTTTTTAAAAAATAAGAAAAGAAGAAGCTCACTGGGTGACCTTGGTCCAATCACTGCCTCTCAGGCTAACCTACCTCGCAGGGTTCTTGAGAGCAAAACAGACAGGATGGGGAGAATGATGCATGACACCTCAAGGTCCTAAATGTGGGACCTTGTGCGGCGGCAAGACTGCTAATAGGCCAAAAATGGAAAAATGAGGAGGCACCTACAAGAATGGCAGTTGAAATTAGTGGAATTTATGAATTTGGATAGAATGACTGTTGCAATTAGGAGTATGCCGAAACAAATGTCAAGAAAGAAATGGGAATATGTTGAGGATTATTTTAAGAAAAAAGATATTAAAATGGAGCTAGTGATTTGTTTAGATTAGAGGATTACAGGGGAATTAAGAGGAAAATATGATAAGAAAGAAATATATGATAGGTTCATTTTAGGAGAATAGCAACGCAAGAAAGGAGGAAAATTTAAAGCGAAGCGATGTGTTGGAGTTGGGAAGTTAATTTTATTTATTTACAATGTTTAGATTTGTGAATAGTGACATTGTTTTGAAGGAGAATTTGCATTGGTTTTTTTGTAATGTTTTTAAAGTGAATTAATAAAGTTTCTTTTTAAAAAATGTGGGATAAAATGTAGACAGCAATGATTTGCAGCCAATTCCACGTCAAAAGGGCTTTAGGTATCAGAAACAATAAATTTTGGGGAGGGGGTGGATGGAGGAACTTTTTAAAAATAATAATAAACTAGGCAGGCTTTAGAAGGGACGCATCAAAGTGCAAGTAGATAAATAGGTCCTGCTCCGGTGGGAAGGTAAATGGAGCTTCCGTGTGCTGTTCTGGTTCGCCAGAAGCGACTTAGTCATGCTGGCCACATGACCCAGAAGCTGTCTGCACAGGGCAGTCTCGAGCAGGTCGCGCTCCCTGGTGCTGAGGGGCGGAGATCGCTCCGGCGCCCCCGCCCTCGCAGGGTGCAGCATGGTTTCCGCGCAGCTTTGCCGCGCAGCGCCCAGCCTACCAGCCCGGTGCCCTGGCACACCGCGCCACCGGGGATCTACCTAGAGCCGGCCTTGTGTCTGCGGACAAACGCCGTCACAATGGACAATTTCCCCATCATCACTGGTGGCAGAGAGAAGGAAAAAGTATGCAGCAATAATGTCACGATAAGGGATAGCTGACCAGGAGGAACAGAAGGGAAGAGCTTGATGTGGAGATGCAGCTGCGTATCACATGGAGGTCTGCTGTAAAAAAAAAACCTGGATCCCAGGGTCTGTTTGGAGGTGACGGCAACTCTGCTAGGTGAGAGCTGCCTGGTGCCTTCCAGATGTTTTTGACTGCAATTCTCACCAGCTACAGGTAGCCCTGGAGGAGCAGCCATGCAAAACATCTGGATGGCACCAGGCAGCGAAAGATGGGCCTATACAACACATAACGACATAAGAGGACTCTGCTAGATCAGGCCAATGGCCAATCTAGTCCAGGATCTTGTTCCCACAGTGGCCAAAAAGGTGCCTGTGGGAAACCCACAAGCAGGATCCACTAGAGCACTGAATTCTAGGCACTGGTATTAAGACCCATTGCAGTCTCCAACTGCCTCCAACACACCTTATAACAGGCACCCCCAAACTCAGCCCTCCAGATGTTTTGGACTACAATTCCCATCATCCCTGACCACTGGTCCTGTTAGCTAGGGATCATGGGAGTTGTAGGCCAAAACATCTGGAGGGCCGCAGTTTGGGGGTGCCTGCCTTATAACTAGTGGAGCGTTCTTCAGATTTCTCCATAAGCAACGAGGGGTAAATGCTATTTCCCTACCTGTATAAATGGGTAGTGTAGCACAATCAGGAAGCAAACAGCACCCGATTTCTGTCACCTTTGAGATGAATGGCAAGTGGTGCTTGTGACCTTCCCCTTTCTCATCCTCCCGCCTCTCCTCTTCCCGTATCAGCACAGAAGCCACTTACCTTGTTCGGTTTTTAATTGACAGAGAACATGGTCAGCGGCACACCGCTGAGAATTGATGCGGAAAGATGCGTAGCGAGTTCCCAAATGTCACACTCAACTGCCCGGAAGGCATGGAAAAATCGGCAGCTGCAGGAGGAAATAATTTGCAAAAACAGCCTCAAACACGCAGCTTCCGGGGGGGGGGGAGGCCTTTTCCTAGTTGCATGCTGTGATGGGAGGCACTTGGGCTGCCAACTTGCCTTCTGCCAACACAGAGCACAGGGAGCTGCCTTGTGCTGAGTGGGACCACTGCTCCATGTAGCTCAGTATTGCCCACACTGACTAGCAGCAAGATCTGAGGCCAGGATCTTTCCCTGTCCTACCTGAGATGGCGGGGACTGAACCTGTGACCTCCTGGCATGCAAATGAGAGGCTGTACCACTGAGCTACCTCCCTTCCTAGTAGACAGTCCTTAGACGGATGGACCAGAAGTCTGACCTATGAGGAGTGGTTGAAGGAGCTGTATATGTTTAGCCTGGAAAAGAGGAAATATGATAGCCATCTTCAAATATCTCAAGGACTGTCCCATGGGAGAGGGAACAAGCTTGTTTTCTCCTGCTCTGGATGGTAGGACTTCAAAGAAAGGAGATTCTGACTAAACATTCAGAAAAAACTTTCTGACAGCAAGAGCTGTCGGGAGTCGGTGGACTCTCCTTCCTTGGAGAGTCCAAAGGTTGGATGGCAATCGGCCATTGACACTTCAGCTGAGATTCCTGCAATGCAGAGGGTTGGACTTGATGACCCTTGGGGTCCCTTCCAACTCTATGATTCTATGACCTGATAAAGGCATCTTACATACTATGCTCGCATCTCCAGCGGATGATGTTCACAGGTGCATAGAGAAGCCCTGTAATGTGAGTGAACTACGACAGGCAGGCAGGAGGAACATCAGACATCTCTTCCTCCTGGGAGGAAACGACTTGTTTTTTCAAGATTGTAAAAAAAAGAGGAATAGATAAAGGACCCCTGGACGGTTCCGACCCCTGGACAGTTCCAAACAGTTCCCAGGATTCTTTGGGGGAAGTCACGACTTTTTAAAGGGGTGTGATAAAGTGGGCCGTAAACTGGATGTTTTCCAAGAGACATGTATCAGAGAATAAGAACTCTCTCTGGTAAACAGAGTTAGTTGGCGATGATGCCTTAACCTTCTGACAATCAATATATTTTTAAAAAATACAAAAATTGTCCAGTAGCACCTTAGAGACCAACTCAGTTTGTTCTTGGAATAAGCTTTCGTCTGCATACACACTTCTTCAGATATTCAGATATTCTAAGTGTGCATGCACACAAAAGCTTATACCAAGAACAAACTTAGTTGGTCTCTAAGGTGCTACTGGACAATTTTTGTATTTTTTAAAAAATATATTTCGACTGCGTCAGACCAGCACAGCTACCTACCTGAGTCTTCTGACAATAAGCGTCTTAAAAAATATACAGCTTCTATACGCTTCTGAAGGGTATTTTTTTGGGGTTTAGAAATTCCACTCACCATAGAACACTGCTAAAACCACAAATCTGTATGCCTGTGAGTGCTTTTCCATTTCTCTTACTGAAAGGTAAAAGGTAAAGGACCCCCGGGGTGGTTAATTTCAGTCAAAGGCGACTACGGGGTTGCAGCGCTCATCTCGCTTTCAGGCCGAGGGAGCTGGCGTTTGTCCACAGACAGCTTTCTGGGTCATGTGGCCAGCAGGACTAAACCGCTTCTGGCGCAACAGAACACTGTGACATAACCAGAGTGCACAGAAACACCGTTTACCTTCCCGCCACAGTGGTATCTATTTATCTGCTTGTACTGGTGTGCTTTTGAACTGCTAGGTTGGCAGAAGCCGGGACAGAGCAATGGGAGCTCACCCTGTCGTGCGGATTTGAACCGCTGACCTTCTGATCAGCAAGCCCAAGAGGCTCCGTGGTTTAGACCACAGTGCCACCATAGTCTAGCAGCCTCCAACTCCTTTCGATTCTTAGTAGGAACATCGGAACGTGCCTTATGCTGAATCAGACCATTGGCTCAGTGTTGTTTGCACAGTTTCTCCCTAGGAATTCAGCCAGCACTACCTACAGATGCAGGGGATGGAACCAGGGACCTTCTGCATGCAAAGCAGGTGTCCTACTACTAAGCTGTGGCTTTTCTTCTGGTAGATATAAAGGGCAACAGTGCAGCAGCAACCTCTGCCCCTGCCCACATCCATTGTAAGGACTGGCACCAACTGGCCATCCTTTTACACTTATGAATGCACAAATATCAGGTCAGATATTGCCCCATAAACATGTGTGTGCAATGGGCATGCTGCCCATGTCCAAAAAAATAAGGCTCCGTGGTTTAGACCGCAGTGCTGGAGTGTGTGTTATGCCCAGTGAAATTTTGCCCAACCTGAAATGGCAAAGTGTAGCAACCTAAATACCAGCTGTGGAAGTTTTAGTTTCCTCCTGGGTCTGTGTTTACGCTGATCATTCAAGAGAATGGGCCCGGGCATAAAGCTTAAATGGGCCAGTTCTCATTAGCTACCCCCTCAAGCCACTTTTAAATATAGGCACTGCCTTCTTATCCTTTAGGTCACAGGAGAAACCTGTCTCCATTTCACATTTTGTGTGGGTATTTCCCCCACCCCCTGTCTTTCCGCGCTTTCCGGTATGTCAGGCGGAGATGAACTGACAGCCCCGATTCTCTTCAGCGCAGGGTACGAAGTGGCACTGGCTGCTTGAGCAGAAGGTGAAATCTTGATGAGCACCGCGGTGAACCCAAGGGAGGCAAGGCCTGTTTTATTAATGAGAGCAGCTGCTGCCGGCTTACTCCTGCCGAGGAGTAGGAGGGAGGTCAGGCAGGTGTGCTCCGCGCTCAGCACCCCGTTCGCCTGCCAAGCTCCGCACTTTAAAAGACCC
Organism: Zootoca vivipara; assembly: GCF_965207765.1. NCBI lineage: Eukaryota > Metazoa > Chordata > Lepidosauria > Squamata > Lacertidae > Zootoca > Zootoca vivipara. The sequence continues at coordinate 53,455,916 of NC_142593.1, forward strand.
CCCTCAAACCCCCTTTGGTCCACATATCCACCTAACCTGCTGGCTTGGGAGCAAACGAGTGCAGGTCAGCAGTGGGGCCAGGGAGGGGGTGGGAGGAAAAGGGTCTTTGCAGCCAATTTCCCACTCAGCGCAGAGATCTTTGCATCTGTCACCATAATAGGTTCATCTGTTGCATTAGCCCGCGAGACTGATAGAATGATTTGTGAAATATACTCCGAGTCGCGTAGTGATTTCGTGCTCTTTATTGCAGCTCTAAAACAGTGAATGAATTTCCCCCCCAAACCTCAGGCTTTATATGCATTATTTACACATTGAATCCCATCTAATTGGTTGATTCTGTTTCCCTCCTGGAGCCTGATTGGGCTGCTCCTGCAGGCTAATCAGTTGTTGCGTTCTAAGATCCTACTGGCCTAATAGGCTGATTATCTGCCTCCTGGGGTCTGATTGGGTTGCTCCTGCCGGGCAATCAGGTTGTTGCCTTTTATGATCCTACCTGCCTATTGTTCTAGGATCCAAACTTAGTACAGTGGTACCTCCACTTACGAACGACTCGACAACCGAATTTTTTGACTTACGAATGGGAGTAATGGCCGCGCGCTTACGAATGTCTTGACATCCGAAAAAAACATGTCGGTTTTAGATAGGGATTTTTCGGCTTACGGATTTTTAGATAGGGTTGCTTCGACTTACGAAATTTTCCGTTTTCAATGCATTCCTATGGGAAATCACGTTTCCAATGGCGTTTTTCGACTTACGAATTTTCCGACTTACGAAGGTGCCTTCGGAACGAATTAAATTCGTAAGTCAAGGCACCACTGTACAGTGGTACCTTGGGTTACAGACGCTTCGGGTTACAAACTCCGCTAACCAGGAAGTGGTTGCTCCAGGTTAAGAACTTTGCCCCCGGATAAGAATGGAAATCGCGCGCCAGTGGCAGTGGGAAGCCCCATTAGTGAAAGCGGTACCTCAGGTTAAGAACCGTTTCAGGTTAAGAACGGACCTCTGGAACGAATTAAGTTCTTAACCCGAGGTACCACTGTACATAACAGTTTGGGACCCTGTTCATCAGTAAGTCGGACTCCCACCTGCCCAGACGGATTAACTAATTCTATCACCACGTTCGTCCGCTGCTGTCCTTCCAAGCACATAAGAAAAGCTCTGGTGGATTGGAATCTAGTCCAGGTTCCTGTTCTCACGTTGGCCAACCAAGATGCCTGTGAGAAGTCCACAAACAGAGCCTGAGCACAACAGCACTCTCCTCCCCAGAGGTATAACTGTGTGCTCTCCCAAGCCCACATTCCCAGCTTGTTCTCACTCCTGTCTCAGCAAGATCCCCAAGGATGTGCTCTACAGGCAGCTGGCTTCAGGCACCAGGCCCGCTGGCAGATCAACTCTGCCCTACAAAAATGTCTGCCAATGTGACATGAAGGATGGCAACATCAACTCTGTTGGGTGGGAATCCCTCGCAGGTGGCTGCAGCGCCTGGAGACAGACAGTTTGTGCACCCATAGACGTGACCAGAGGAGGAATGACCACTGGGAGGAGCACAGAGAGAAGAAACGCCATGGTGCGCCTGTAGCAGCACAACTGGGTGCTTTCATCTGCCCCAGCTGCAACAAAACATGTCTCTCCGATATTGGTCTCTACCAGACATCCCCAAACCGCAGCCCTCCAGATGTTTTGGCCTACAACTCCCATGATCTTTAGCTGACAGGACCAGTGGTCGGTGAAGATGGGAATTGTAGGCCAAAACATCTGGAGGGGCGGAGTTTGGGGATGCCTGGTCTCTACAGTCACAGCAGACACTGCAACCTTCCAACCGTTTGAGTTCATCCCCAAAGGTACTGAAATATACTCGGAGTCGAGAGTGAATTTCATGCTCTTTATTCAGCTCATATTCATCAAGGAGAAGAAGAGAAGACGAATGGCTCTTTTCCCAAAACCATCTGCTTATATACATTATTTACACAATGGGCCTTGCGTGATTGGCTACTTCAGGGCTACACCTGTGGGCCAATTATATTGTGGATTGACTTCTGCCTGCAGCCTGATTGGCTGCTCCTACAGGCCAATCAGGTAGCAGATTCACTTCTGCCAGCCGCCTGATTGGCTGCTCCAGCAGGCCAATCAGGTTGCGGATTCACTTCCACCTGGAGTTGGATTGGGTAGCTCCCGCTGATTCTGAATCCTATTGTTCTAGGATTCAGCTCAGTACATAACACCCCTCCCCTCTAAGTTCCAGTCCTGCCCGGGAAGTTGCATTCGTAGTCCCCAAGGTCTGCTGGCCGCCTCCGTGTGCGTTGTGGCCTGGGGTGTTCCTTGGTCAGGGGTTCTGGTTCTGGCTCGTGTTCCGAGGCTGCTGGCTGTGCCGGGGCTGTCTGGTCTGGCGCCACTGAACCACTAGGTTGTGACTCTGGTTCCGGTGTCCTTCCAGCCTCGGGGCGCCCCTCTGTGCCTACTGCTTCTGCTTCCCCTGCCCACCCCTCTCGCTCTACAGGCCTCACTGCCCTGCTGTCCCCTTGGGACCCCTCTGTCCCGCTCTCCTCCCGGGTTCCTCCTGGGAATCGTCGCCGTAGCTGGTCGCAGTGGCGGCGCCAACATTGCCCCCCTTCCGTTAGTACCTCGTATGACACAGGACCGGTCACCTTGGTGACTGTGGCGGGTACCCATGCTGGGCCTGCCCCAAAATTCTTTGCATACACTGGGTCCTGGGCCACAAATGTCCGGGGGTTCCTGCCTTTCCCCACCACTACCTCATCCTGAGCTCTGTCGGGGTGAAGTCGGTCCAGTCTAGTTGCAAGGCGCCGGCCCATGAGTAGTTCAGCTGGGCTCCGGCCCGTCGTTGTGCTTGGGGTGCTGTGCTGTGCTAGAAGAAATGCGGCAAGGCGGTATTCCCAGTCCCCTTGTGTTATGCGGCGGAGGCTGTCCTTGGTGGTCCGCACCATGCGCTCCGCTTGGCCATTGGTGGCAGGGTGGAATGGTGCTGAGCGGATGTGGCGGATGGCGTTCTGCGCTGTGAAGGTCTGGAACTCCTCTGACGTGAATGCGGTTCCATTGTCCGAGACGAGGGTGTCAGGGAGCCCGTGGGTTGCAAACAGCTTACGTAGTACCCGGATGGCTGCCGCCGTAGAAGTGGACGGTACCAGTGCGACCTCCAGCCATTTGGTGTAGGAATCCACCACTATGAAGAATGTTTTTCCCTGGAAGGGGCCAGCGAAGTCCACGTGCAAGCGTGACCATGGATGTCGGGCGGACTCCCAGGGCTGGACTGGGGCCCTTGGGGGATCCGGGCGGGATTCTTGGCAGGTCTGGCAGTGTTGGACCCAGGCCTCTATCTCTCTGTCAATCCCCGGCCACCACACATAACTCCTGGCAAGGGCCTTCATCCTCACTACCCCTGGGTGTGTCTCGTGTAGGGCTGTGAGGACCCTTTTGCGGAGGGGCTGGGGAACAACAACCCTGCTTCCCCATAACAGGCACCCCTTGTGGGCCGACAGTTCATGTTTGCGGTTTGTGTAGCCAGCGAATTCTGGCCCGGGGCTGCTGCTGGGCCATCCTCGCCACACCCAGTCCAGGACCCGGGAGATGACCCTATCTTTTGTGGAATGGTGCGCAACTTCTTGTGCCTGAATGGGTCGGTCGGGAAGCAGCTCCAGGGTCATAACCTCTTGCGCAGGCGCTGGGTCGGGGCCTGTTTCTGGTAGTGGTAGCCTGCTGAGTGCGTCTGCGTGGCCCATCGCCTTCCCAGGGCGGTGGATTAGTGCATACTGGTAGCCGGCAAGGAAAATTGACCACCTGAGGACACGTGGAGACAACACTTGGGGGGTCTGCTTCTCGGGGGCAAACAGGCCAAGCAACGGCTTGTGGTCAGTCACTATGGTAAAGGGCCGCCCGTACAAGAAATCATGGAATTTTTTTACGCCCTTCACGATTGCCAGACCCTCCTTGTCAATCTGTGAGTAGTTTCGTTCGGCTGCAGCAAGCGTCTGGGAGAAGTATGCCACCGGCACCTCTCTTCCATCCGGGAGTTGGTGTCCCAGGACAGCGCCGATGCCATAGGGAGAGGCGTCGCATGCCAGCACCACTGGCAGCCTCTCGTCGAAGTGTGCCAAGACCGAGTTTGAGACGAGCAAGTCCTTGACTGCCTGGAATGCGGCCCTTTGTCGCTGGCCCCACACCCAAGGGGCCCTTTTATCTAGGAGTCTGTGTAGGGGCTCCGCTACCGCTGCCTTATGGGGAAGGAAGGCATGGTAAAAGTTAAATAGTCCCAAGAATGACTGAAGTTCGGGCTTGCTCTTGGGCGCTGGGGCCTCACAAATGGCCCGTACCTTGTCACCGGTTGGATGGACCCCTTCTGCGTCCACCTTAAATCCCAGAAAGTCCACCTGCGGCACTCCCAGTAAACACTTTTCCCGCTTCACCTTGAGGCCCGCCGTCTGGAAACGGTGCAGGACGGAGCGGAGGCGGTCCTCAAATTCCTCTGGTGTGGGCCCGGCGATCAGTACATCATCGAAGAAGGGGGTGACGCCAGGAATCCCTTTAAGGAGAGAGTCCATTAGATTCTGGAATATGCCTGGTGCCACGCTAACGCCAAATTGCAGCCGCTTTACTCTGAATGCCCCTCTGTGCGTCACAATCGTCTGAGCCTCTGCTGTGGCTTCGTCCACAGGCAACTGTTGATACGCTTGGGCCAAGTCCAGTTTGCCAAAGATTTTTGACCCAGCCAGGGTGGCGAGGACATGGCTGACCACTGGCACTGGGTATGCATGGGCCGTGAGAGCCTTGTTTATGGTGCATTTGTAGTCTGCACAGATGCGGACCGAACCGTTAGGCTTGACGGGTGTGACAATTGGAGTTTCCCAGGGGGCGTTGGGCACCGGCTCCAGCACTCCTTGCTCCACGAGCCGGTCCAATTCCTCGTCTATGCGGGGTTTCAGGGCGAACGGGACCCGGCGGGCCTTGTGCCTGATGGGTCGTACAGCGGGGTCTAGCTGTAGGGCAATGGGGGGTCCTGTATATTGTCCCAATGCCCCATCGAAAACCCCTGGAAACTCTTTGCATATGGCGTCCACGTCCACTTGTAAGCTAGTGCGGTTCACCCCGGTAACGGCTAGCCCCAGAGGTCCAAACCATGCCAGTCCCAGTAAGCTAACGTAGGGGCCCTTAACTACCAGCAAGTCCAATTGTTGCTTTCGCCCTCGATATTGCACCCTGAAGGTCCCCACCCCCATTGTAGGGACCTTACGTTTCTGGAAGTCCCGGAGGGTGAATGGGGCCGGCCTTAGTTTGGGACCCCCATTAGGGCACAGTTCCCTTAATGTTCGGGCCGAGATTATGGATAGAGTTGAACCCGTGTCCAGCTCCATGCGGCATGGGGCTCCCTCTATCTGTACCTCTATATAAATTTTCTCTGTGCTGGGATGGGGCAACTGGAATACCTGGTAGTCCGTGATCTCCGTCGAGTTGCCTTGGTGCATGGTGCCGTGTGACCTGGGGCTCCTGGGTCGATCATCTGATGCTTGTCGACGGGTGAGTCGAGCCCGACACACCCGGGCGATGTGTCCCAATTTTCTGCACTGCCTGCACTCTGCGTTGCGGAAACGACAGGTCCTCCTCTCGTGGTTCTCCCCGCAGCTTGCACAGTTCCCTCCTTCTCGTCGAGGCTGCTGTGGTGTGTGTGCTGCTTGAGTGCGCCGCTGTACTCGGTGTACTTCCTCCCTGTCAGATTCGGATTCGTCGGTGAGGTCTTCGTGGTAGACCCTCGGTTGGGATGGCGGGGCCGGTCGTGCCTCTTGCGTTGACCTCTCGGCGGCTTCGGTTGCCAGGGCTTCCTCCAGAGCAATCTGGAACGTGAGGTCTTTTTTGGCGTAGAGGCGTCGTTGCAACATCTCGTCCCTCAGGCCACCGACGAGGCGGTCACGAAGCATGTTCTCCAACTCTGAGAAGTTGCATAACCGGGCGGCTTGGCGGAGGGAGGTCACAAACCCAGTTATGGTTTCCCCCGGGGCTTGCCGCTTTGCGTAGAAGGCATTTCGGCAAGCTACCACCGAGGGCTGTGGTGAAAAGTGCTCCTTCAGCCGTTCCATTATTGTTTTGTAAGAGACGGTAGCGACATCTCTAGGTGCAAGGAGAGCCCGGGCGATTTCAAACGTCTCCTCTCCACAGACGCTGAAGAATGTCGCCCTCTTCATGGCATCGTTGGTGACTTCTTTCGCTTGCAGGAGGAAGTTGAAACGGGCGGCGTACCCTTCCCAGTCTCCTGATGCTGGTTTGAATGGCAAGAAGCTGCTGTCGGTTGCCATTCTGGGTTCCTTGGGTCCTGGAGCTGAAACCTGGATGCACGGTGCGATGCAGCGGTGCAGCGGTACACTGCTCCGATCCCAAGATGGATGGATTCCAACAACTACTTCTGACAGTGGAGAGGGAGGATAGTCATCATGGAGAACAAGGTTCTCAATGGCCACTAGCCATGATGGCTTTGCTCTCCCTCCAGGGTTGGAGGCTGAAGAGAGCAGCCGTAGCAAGCAGGAGATGAGGTATGACCAGGGAAGAGTCCAAAGGGCTAAATATAGAGGCCTGGAGGGCCACACTCACCCCACAATTCCTGTTCAGTGTAAGCTTTCTCATTCCATCATTCTAGATTTATCCTCAGGACTTTTTCCCAGCACCTCTCAGGTGGGTACCATTGCCATTCTAAGAGGATGAGGTGGTGAACCTCTTTCCCCCAGAAAAACAGCACTGTTTATCCCCCCCCCAAAACAGCACTGTTTATCGTAGTATTGCCACTAGAGCAGGCATGCCCAACCTGTGGCCCTCCAGATGTTTTGGCCTACAACTCCCATGATCCCTAGCTAACAGGACCAGTGGTCGGGGAAGATGGGAATTGTAGTCCAAAACATCTGGAGGGCCGAAGGTTGGGCATGCCTGCACTAGAGGTACTAAGCTAAAGCTAAAGGGTAAGGGGCCCCTGGACGGTTAAATTCCAGTCAAAATTGACTATGGGGTGCGGTGCTCATCTTGCTTTTCAGACCGAGGGAGCTGGCGTTTGTCCACAGGCAGCTTTCCGGGTCATGTGGCCAGCAGGACTAAACCGCTTCTGGCACAACGGGACACCGCGACAGAAAACAGAGCGCACAGAAACACCGTTTACCTTTCCTATTTATCTACTTGCACTGGTGCACTTTTGAACTGCTAGGTTGGCAGGAGCTGGGACAGAGCAATGGGAAGCTCACCCCATCGTGCGGGCTCGAACCGCCGACCTTCTGTGGTTTAGACCGCAGCGCCACCTGCTCCCTCCAGCAGAGGTACTACCTCCCTCCTAACACTCATATCATGAATACACCTGCAGAAATACACACTCTCACTCACAGAACCATTATGGAGGGGGCACTAAGCTTCAGCCCCATCTCAGTTATGGGGATGGCAACACTGACTAACCTTTAATCACATTATTTAAATAATAAAGCCCTCTGAGTACTCGGGGAGAGCATTGCACAAATCCTATTACTGTTTCTTTCCTGCTTCCGTTCTTCGTTTTAATTGTCAATACCAATAACAGCAGGACACGGCTGTTTCTGACTTGCCTGGCCTTTCCCCTTTGCTGCAATGCAACCACCAGAGATCTCCCATGGCCGCCGGCAACTTCTTCTCTTTCGGCATCCTGGCATGTGAGACGGGGTCAGGAACCCTTGGATGAATCTTCTTCACAGCTTGCGTCTGCAGCTGTCTCGTTCTGCTGCAGAGTTTGGGGAGTTGATGCCTGAATTCTCATGGCGTCCAATCATCTTTAGCTTTTGCTTCTCTCTCTTTTGGTGTGTGTGTGTGTGTGTGTGTGTGTGTGTGTGTGTGTGTGTGTGTTTAAATCACTGAAGGACTAGATCGTACCCTTTAGATGGAAGGGTGGAAAACTGTTAAGGCAATATTGTCGTCGTCCCCTATCCCCCCCCCCCCAAAATCTTTTTTTTAAAAAAATCAAGTTGTTCTGCTCAAAGTGCCATGCTACCTTTCACGTTGTGTCAAACTCCTCACTGGACGGAAAGGAGTTGTTGTTTTCTTCTTCTTCTAAATTGTCGGCTGTATTTTCACTCAGCAAAATCGTCTAATAATGGAAATATGGGCGGGTTTCGCAAACAGCTTCTGAGGCGGTAAACCTGTTTCTCAGACTGTGTAGGCAGGGGCTTGTAGCTTTGAAGGTGCTTCGCTGCAAAATAAATAAATAAATTCCTGCACTCAGAAAACTAGCATGGTAGGGAGCACCATTCTTCTTGACATGCTAGCATTCTGCATGCAAGGATTTTTAGAATTATTTTTATGTTTTCTATGGGGGAACTATTCTAACATGTACCCAGCAGTACCCATCTGCAACTAGATCCTGACGCAGATTTGCATTCCTCATCTGGAGTGACCGGCAAAATCCTACACTGCTTAGTACGGGGCTTCAGGTGAAAACCGTAATTTTGGGGTTGTTATTATTATTAATTGTTATTATTATTAGATCTTGGGGTGGCTTGCAGAATAAAATACAGGATAAAAACAAGAAAATAATTGAAACAGCAAAACAATATCCCCCCTTCCCACAGACGCATTTAAAAGGCTCAAGTCTCAAAGGAGAGAACTCACCATGAGACGATTACAGTAAGTACCAGAGTTTTTAACAGCATAAAAAGAAGTGTTGGCAGGGCTTTTTTCTAGAAAAAGAGGTGCCAGAGCTTGTTGACCCCTTTGTTTAGGGGGAACTGCACCGAAAGTTGGTGAGCTTTTTTTAGGGGGAGCCCCCCTCCCCACATTTAATAGGCTGTATAATACTAATCACCCAAAGGCCTGGTTGAAGAGGAATGTTTTCACCTGGTGCCTAAAGACATATAATGAAGGCACCAGGCAAACCTTCCTGGGGAGAGCATTCCACAAGTGGGGAGCCACCACCAAAAAGGCCTGTTTTTGTGTTGCCGCCCTCCAGACTTCACGTGGAGGAGGCACACACAGAGTCTGGGACAGTGTATACGGGGAGAAGTGGTCCTTGGGGTATTGTGGTCCTGACCTGTTTGTCCCCCTCGCATTCCCCTCAGCTGTGAGAAGTTCAAGGAAGCTTTGGCAGGTCGCTGTGTAGCAGCACCTCCACCGTTGGAGACTGTAGACAAGTTCCTGCGGGTCACAGCTGAGGAGCGCAGTGCTGTGTTCAGGTCCTGCTTTCGGACTTGCTATAGGCCGTCTGGTTAGCTGCTGTGGAGACCGGATGGAGCAGCCACGCCCTTGCAAACAGCAGCTTAGACCCGGGCAACAGTTTCTTTAATAGTTTCAGCTGCCAGTCAGTGTTGAGAGCACTGGGTTAGATGGGCCCAGATGTCTGACTTGGTACCAGCCAGCCAACTTTCTATGTCCAAGAGCACCTGTCCGTCTGCAAACGGGTCAAAAACGCCCTGCACCACAGTTCCCCGCAAGGAGCAATTTTGGAACTCGGAAGTAAGATGGCATGGGGAGTGGCGGTTTCTGGCATCCAACCAAAGTGGCTCGCTTGGCAACTCGAGTTAATCTCCAGTGGAGTTTCTTGGTACCCACAGAGATAAACACTGCCAATCAAGGAAGTCCCCAAATGACACGCCACCTTATTTCATCAAAGCAATCTCAGAACCAGTTTGATATCTGACAGGGAAGCGAGGCAGTATCCTTTGGGAACGGGATGACAGACGGGGGGGGGGGTGTGCCACAAAAATAAAAATATAAAATGCCACAAAAATAAAAATATGTTGGGGTGGTTTGGCAGCATGTATATCTTAAAGTGCTTTGCTGTGTTTGATAGGTTTTGCCTTCACGGCAAGCCTGTGATGCTGGTAACGATTATCAGTGGCACAGCCAGATAATTTCATTCCCTGTGTTAATAATTATTATTAATAATAATAACCCGCCCATCTGGCTGGGTTTCCCCAGGCACTTTGGGCGGCTCCCAACAGAATATTAAAATCATGTTAACACATCAAACATTAAAAACTTCCCTAAACAGCACATATAAAGGGAAGAGAAGGGAAGGAATGAAAGAAAGGAGGAGAGGCTTCCCCTCCTCCGCTTTCTCCTCCTCCTCCTCCTGGTGGGCCCTATCTAATTTAGTTGCCTATATTTATTTTAAGGATTTTGCAGAACTTAGGTAAAGGGACCCCTGACCATTAGGTCCAGTCGTGACCGACTCTGGGGTTGCAGCGCTCATCTCGCTTTATTGGCCGAGGGAGCCGGCATACAGCTTCCAGGTCATGTGGCCAGCATGACAAAGCCGCTTCTGGCGAACCAGACCAGCGCACGGAAATGCCATTTGCCTTCCTGTTTGGAGCAGTACCTATTTATCTACTTGCACTTTGATGTGCTTTCGAACTGCTAGGTTGGCAGGAGCTGGGACCGAGCAACGGGAGCTCACCCCGTCACGGAGATTTGAACCGCCGACCTTCTGATCGGCAAGCCCTAGGCTCAGTGGTTTAATCCACAGCGCCACCCGCGTCCCTTGCTGAACTAACTTGTGTTTTAATGATAATAAACCACAGAGCCTAGGGCTTGCCGATCAGAAGGCCAGGACTGGATGCTTGGTAGTCCCATTCTGTTTGCCAGTAACTTGCAAAGGAAGGGAATGGGACAATTTCAGGGGAGAGAAGACAGGAAGGAGGGGCATGCTTATTAAGCCTTCCCCCACCCGCCATTTCCTTCTCTGCACCCCTCATCCTGCACTGTGCCTAGCCCTAGCCCTTTTTCCAGCATGAAATGGAAATGTATAAATAACGAGGCAAGAGGAAAAAGAGAACACTGGGACTTTTTACAGGAAGTTAAGATGGAAAGACAGTTCCAAGGGAATTTGTCATTTGCAAGGCAGATGCCAGCAGCTAAAATCCCATTATTGGCCTCAATAAAATTTTCTGTTCTAGGTAATTCTAATCAGCATGTGACAGAGGGTACCAAATTGGTGGTGGAAGTTGCATCAAGTTGCATGTGGACTGTAACACAATCTAGATATGCAATATGGAATGTGTTGATGCAAAACAAGTTTAGAAAGTCCCAGCGCTTCCAAGCATTTATTTTTATTTGGCTTTCTACAGCAGGAGGCGGGTATACGAGCCTGATGAACAATGGCTACATTTGCACGTAATATTATGCCAAACCGAGGTTTGACTTTGGCTTACAGCTCATGGTCAAGGAGGTGAGAGAGCTTAACCACAATCCCAGATTCAGATGACACTCTCAAGTTTCTCTCTTGCAAACCAGCACATTTGCTCAGTCCCAGTAAGCCATAGTTTGGCATACTGTCACGAGTGAACCAGGCCATTGTATAGAAGTAAGACAGTCACTGTGTGCAAATAGCAAACAATCTGTTTTTGTGAGCTGGTGTCAAATAATTATTTGGTAGCTGAACTGTTGAGAATTGGAGGCAAATGCAAGGAGAGAACATGGCGAACAACATTACTTGTTGCTTAAACTTATAGATTACATTGTGTGTAGCTAAGCAGATTTAAGAGTTGGGCAAGCTTTAGATTTTGGAGAAAACACAACACATGAAGGTATATGGACCCAATGCAAGGTAGGGTGGCCTTTAATCATGCTGCTATCACTGCAACCTTAGGAAATCAGAACTCACTGTAGATAGACTTCTTTCAGCTTTTATCATTTTTGAATGATTAATAATTTCTCTCCGATAACAATTTGAGGGTAATCTGCATCCAAGGGATAACCAGCTGCTGCAGAACTCCTAATAAGTTTCATAAAATAAATAATACAGAACTTCTGCTAGTGTTGGAAACGTAGAATTGTAGATTGGCTCCATATACCTTCGGGTATAGGATGGTATATAAATAAAATAAATAAAATAAAAATATTTCCATGGGTGGTAGATAGAACCCAAAGCACAAATATACTGGGCACAATTCAGGGATGCTTTTTATTATAAAAAAATTAGAATTGTTTCTTTGTGGTATAAGAAGCTATACATTTAGTATTTTTATTTGTGTACAGTGGTACCTCTACTTACGAATAACTCTACTTACGAATGTTTCTACTTACGAATGGAGCTCCGTCCGCCATCTTGGATGCGGTTTGGATAGGATTTTTTCTACTTACGAATTTTTAGATAGGGTTGCTTCGACTTACGATTTTTTTCTCTCAATGCATTCCTATGGGATTCGACTTACAATTTTTTTCGACTTACAAATGTGCATTCGGAACACATTAAATTCGTAAGTAGAGGTACCACTGTATAGGCAAAGTTCAAGCAAAGTAAGGCTGTGAATTAGTTTCGGAGATGATCACCGCTGCAAGGGTTTTGAAAGCACACACTGTCAAACAATGAGGAGCCTTTCTGTAAAAGAGGCCAGAGGAAAAGTTGTTGGACTACCAGGCGGTATTTGGTCAAACCAACTAATGATGTGAGGGCAAAATAAGAAAGACAGGAGAAATTGGCTTTTCTTTATTGGTCAGAGGGAAAATAGAAGACAAATCATACTGTTGCCTCATGTACTGTCATATATATATATATGTACACACAGTGGTACCTCGATTTAAGTACACAATTGGTTCTGGAAGTCCGTACTTAACCTGAAGTGAACTTTCCCTTTGAAAGTAATGGAAAGTGGATTAATCTGTTCAAGACGGGTCCACAAAGTACTTAAACTGAAAGTACTCAAACCGAAGCGTACTTAAACAGAGGTATGACTGTATGGGGTAAAGGGACCCCTGACCATTAGGTCCAGTCGTGACCGACTCTGGGGTTGCAGCGCTCATCTCGCATTATTGGCTGAGGGAGCCGGCGTTCAGCTTCCAGGTCATGGGGCCAGCATGACAAAGCTGCTTCTGGCGAACCAGAGCAGCACACGGAAATGCCGTCTACCTTCCCGCTTGGAGCGGTCCCTATTTATCTATTTGTACTTTGACGTGCTTTCGAACTGTTAGGTTGGCAGGAGCTGGGACCAAGCAACAGGAGCTCACCCCATCACGGGGATTCGAACCGCCGATCTTCTGATCGGCAAGCCCTAGGCTCTGTGGTTTAACCCACAGCGCCACGCGTGTCCCCGTAATATACTCAAAGGGGCTTCCCATACGGGTTGTTGCTGTTGTTTAGTCGTTTAGTCGTGTCCGACACTTCGTGACCCCATGGACCATAGCACGCCAGGCACTCCTGTCTTGCACTGCCTCCCACAGTTTGGTCAAACTCATGTTCGTAGCTTCGAGAACACTGTCCAACCATCTTGTCCTCTGTCGTCCCCTTCTCCTAGTGCCCTCAATCTTTCCCAACATCAGGGTCTTTTCCAAGGATTCTTCTCTTCTCATGAGGTGGCCAACGTATTGGAGCCTCAGCTTCACGATCTGTCCTTCCAGGGAGCACTCAGGGCTGATTTCCTTAAGAATGGATAGGTTTGATCTTCTTGCAGTCCATGGGACTCTCGAGAGTCTCCTCCAGCACCATAATTCAAAAGCATCAATTCTTCGGCTACCATATAATATTTACCATACGGGTATCCTTATTTAAATAACAAAATAAATGTTAGTCAGTTTTGCCATCCCCATAACTGAGATGGGGCTGAAGCTTAGTGCCCCTCCATAATGTTTCTGTGAGTGTGTGTGCATTTCTGCAGGTGTATTCAAGATATATGGGTTGTTAGGGGAGATGTAGTACCCCTGCTGGAGGGAAGCAGGTGGCGCTGTGGTCTAAACCACTGAGCCTCTTGGGCTTGCCGTTCAGAAGGTTGGTGGTTCGAATCCCCGCAACGGGGTGAGCTCCTGTTGCTCTGTCCCAGCTCCTGCCAACCTAGCAGTTTGAAAGCACCCCAGTGCAATAAGATAAACAGGTACCACTGCAGCGGGAAGGTAAATGGCATTTCTGTGCACTCTGGCTTCTGTCACAGTGTCCCGTTGCACCAGAATCAGTTTAGTCATGCTGGCCACATGACCTGGAAAGCTGTCTGTGGATAAACGCCGGCTCCCTCAGCCTGAAAGTGAGATGAGCGCTGCAACCCCATAGTCGCCTTTCACTGGACTTAATCGTCCAGGGGTCCTGTACCTTTTTACTTTACCTTTCTGTGGATGATATAGGAAACACAGATATTTCCCCCCAGAGTGGAATAATTATATTTAGGAACCAAACAAGCAAACTTCATTTCAGTAGCCCTAGTGGTTGCAAAGAACGTCTGTGAATATTTTGCTGCACAGTTTTCTCAAAAACCAATTTGCACCTTGTTGGTGCCCTTGACTGGCTTGCTTTCATCCCCCGCTAATGTTCCCAATGCCATTTGCGTAGCCCACACTTTTAAGAAGCGTTCGTAACATGCAGTTGTGTTGTCCCGAGACAAATATAGGGACTGGGATTCAAAGGTAGGCAGCCTGCCTTTCAGACAACAGAGCCATCAGAAAGGGTGTTGCCGCTTCCCAACATCCTCCTGCATAAATACTTGATCTGGTTGCATAGTAACCCAGTGATTGGGCACAATTTAACCTCCCCACCCTCCTCCTTTTTTAAACCCTGGGCCACCACAAATGTCTTGATTTAGCTGACCGGGCCTTTCACTTATAGGCTGCCCAGTCAACTGCATTCATTTAGTACTCTCCTTGCTTAGCTCAGCAATAAAATAATGTGTGATCCATTTAGGGACCGGGTGTGTGTGTGTTAGAGATTCGATTCAGTTTGCATTTCAAGGGGAACCTACCTATTCTGATTACAGGTAGGTAGCCGTGTTGGTCTGAGTCGAAGCAAAATAAAAAAATCCTTCAGTAGCACCTTAAAGACCAACTAACTTTTTATTTTGGTATGAGCTTTCATGTGCATGCACACTTCGTCAGATATGCCTATTCTGAGTTAACCTACCTATTCTGAGTTAACCTTCCCGAACTCAGAACGCCTTCAAATTCTCTGAATTTTGTAATCCAGCAATCTGTACGAAATCTCTACGGATTTTTTGGTGCAATTTTCCAGTAATCTGTACAGAACAATGCTCACAGTAGGGGAATCAGCTTTGCAGATATGAGTATAGGAGGAGAAACCACATGCAAGAACTATGCATCTTAGGAGAAATTAGCACTCGAATGCTGATGCACTTTCTCAAGAACTCCCCCCTCCTTTAATTGCAAACTGATGTGGAAATGTAGGGAGCTGAACTGAATAGTGGGGAATTTTGAAATGGAAATTGTCAAATTTGCCCACTCCCCTAAGTCTCACAGAAGTAGTTCTCTCTTGCTTGGCTGCTCTCCTGTCTTGTGTTTCCTTTGCAGAGGTGAAACTCTCACAAACCCTTCCGATGCGCAAATAAAGGGTTTTATGAACAGCTGCTACATTGATTCATAGAGAATGCATTCCCTGTGCATAAGGAGAACAAGGGGAGGGGCATGGGAAATGCATGTGTCAGTGGGAATGTCTGTCTTGCGCAATGTTAATCGATAGGCGGATGCTCTGATCCAGAGTTCAGTATGTGCCTCAGGGTGTGTGGAATTTCAACACAACCTAGTTTTGCTTTGTAGGTGGGGAAGGTCCATGCGCACATTGAAGCCCACCCGCCATAGATTCCCATGGACTGAGAGCATGAGCATGGGATTGCGCTTTGGAAATAATACTTAGCATTTGTACAGTGCTTTTGCATTTTAAGAGCTCTTTGCCTACGCTAGCCCTGTACATTTATTTATTACCTTTATACACCACCTTTATCTTCCAAGGGTCTCAGGGTGGCACACATGGTTCTCCTGCTCCACATTTCATCCTCACAACAACCCTGTGAGGTAGTGTCAGCCCAAGAGATGGTGAATGGCCCAAGGTCACCCAGTGAGCTCCATGGCCGAGTGGGGATTTGAACCCTGTTCTCCCAGGTCCTAGTCTGGCACTCTAACCACTACACCACACTGCCTCTCATGAAATGGCAATGTAAGCAGCTGATGCCCTCTCTCTCCTTAAAATTGTCAGCTGATGACAGACCTCCTTCTCTGCTCAGCACTGGTGTCGGCCTCCATTTGGGATATTTCTCAGGGAATTTAGGCTGCTGGAAATTCAGGCCCGAGTCCTCATAATGTTTAAAAATTATGGAAAAAGCCAAGTCTATAGGTGCACCAGGATAATTTATTGTTCTAACACAACCCATAGCTATCACAAGATTACGACTCTCAAGACTCAAGCTATAATGAGACAAAGGAAAGAGCTAGTCTGCTATGAAAGCAATCTAATGAAATCGGTTGAGAAAAACACAGAATCCTGTCAACCTGTTACGGGTGCTGACAGACAGATTCATCAGGAAAAAGGATGAAATTTGCTAAGCCGAGACTGGATTTCAAAAGGACTGTTTTGGTAGGATGCCAAAGATCTGAGCTGCAGATTCAGTGGAGCTGAGTTTTGGCATCAGCCTTATCTCGCTTGATTGCTGTGAGCTGGAGGAGCTCGGAGGAATCCAACTGAAGGGGATGGATAGAATTGGCCGGAGAGGTAGGTCAATGCCTATTCTCATAAGGTTGTCCCAACAGGCAAGGCAAGTGTGGAGCTGACAGCAAAACCACGAGTTGTGATTTTCAAGATTTGGACATAGAGGAGAAGCCAGCAGGAGGAGAATGTTGGATCCATGCTGAGATACTAAAATTGTGTTTTAGTGGTGTTCCACTTTTAAAATCAATTCATTGACAATTTTTTGTTTCATGTGGTATTTTAATACTGCATTTTTGTTTCATTTTGTGAGCTGCCCAGAAAACTCTTATTATTGGACAGCTGTATAATATAGCTGTTAATAATAACAACAACACCCCAATCTCCAAGCAGATGTTCCAGACGCTCACCCAGGGTTTGGTTTCCTCCAAATGAGGGTTAGGGGAGACTGTAGTGTCTTTAGGATATATGGTTTACTTATGCATATATAGAACCTGACCAGAAGATGGAGGGCTTCACGGCACTAACACCCCAAAACAGTGTCTAATCTTCATTCATCACAAGTTTAGGTGCAGCCTGGATGAAGCATGTCTCTGTCTCCAGCTTTGCAGCCTGCTTTGTGCTTAGCTCACACACTATTCTCCTATTGGTGTTCTATCTACCAGCCACATGGGGAAGAGGAAAGGCCTTCCTATCTGGCCTATGGCACAAAATAACTCCTTTGGAAAAAACAATAAAAGAAAAAAAATGTCCAGTAGCACCTTATAGACCAACTTAGTTTGCTCTGGTACAGGTATAAGCTTTCGTGTGCATGCACACTTCTTCAGATACACCCACGAAAGCTTATACCAGAACAAACTTAGTTGGTCTATAAGGTGCTACTGGACAATTTTTTTATTTATTTTTTATTTCAACTGCGTCAGACCAACACAGCTACCTACCTGAATCTAATAACTCCTTTGGTTATGCTATTCATGGCTCTTAAGTGGCCAGTAAAGGCCATTGTCTTGCAATTGCCTAGTTCAGCAACATACCCTCCAACATTTCTCTGAGGAAAATAGGGATGTCCTATTATTCCTTCCAGTAGCACCTTAGAGACCATACTTCTTGGTATCTGAAGAAGTGTGCACGCACACAAAAGTTCATACCAATGACAAACTTAGTTGGTCTCTAAGGTGCTACTGGAAGGAATTTTTAAATTTTGTTTCAACTACGGCAGACCAACATGGCTACCTACCTGTAACCATTGATAATAATAATAATAATAATAATAATAATAATAATAATAATAATAATAATAATAACCCCACCCACCTGACTGGGTTGCCCCAGTCACTCTGGGTGGTTTTAAACATACAGTCAAACCTAGGTTTACAACCGCCTCCATTTGTGATCGCTTCGGTGAGCGACCGCTGCGGATCCAAAGTGTTTACATCCGGGTTCCGCGGCGTCGGATGTGCAGATGCGATCTGCGCGATCTGCGCAGTGTGTGCACAGAAGTGCTCTATCAGCGCTTCACGCATGCGCAAATGTGTGCCTTCGGGAAGCGATTGCAAACCGAGGTACCACTGTATATAAAACCATAATAAAACTTTAAATGTTAAAAAACTTCCCTATACAGGGCTGCCTTGAGATGTCTTGTAGAGGTTGTATAGTTACTTATCTCCTTGGCTCGGGAGTTGCATGGCTCCATACCCTCCAACATTTCTCCAATGAAAATAGGGATTTCCTAAGGAAAAGTTACGGGACTCGGGTGGCACTGTGGTCTAAACCACAGAGCCTAGGGCTTGCCGATCAGAAGGTCAGCGGTTCGAATCTCCGCGATGGGGTGAGCTCCCGTTGTTCAGTCCCTGCTTCTGCCAAGCTAGCAGTTCTAAAGCATGTCAAAGTGCAAGTGGATAAATAGGTAGGGCTTTGGCAGGAAGGTAAACTTTTCATATGCTGCTCTGGTTTTTGCCAGAAGCGGCTTAGTCATGCTGGCCACATGACCCGGAAAAACTGCGGACGAACACCAGCTCCTTCAGCCTCTAAAGCGAGATGAGCGCCGCAACCCCAGAGTTACTCACAACTGGACTTAACTGTCAGGGGTCCTTTACCTTTACCTTTAAGGAAAACTGAAACGGGGACAGCTTCTGTAAATTGGAGACTGTTGTTGGAAAATAGGGACATTTGGAGGGTCTGCAGCAGCACAATCCTCTTTACAGATTTTCATCCTTGTTGGATACAGAAGCCACCCAAATTGGAAGGGACTCAAGGCATCTTGTAGACTGACCACCCTGAAATAAACCTCTGCCCCCAGTGCTTTTTTTCCCTAGAAAAAAAGGTGCAGAAATTCCCACCTTTTTGGGACAGACCCTAAGCTCTTTTTAAAGGAGCGCGCTAAAGTTGTTCAACTTTGTTTTAGAGGAACCCTGCCTGCCATAACAACAGAATAATGCTGGGTTGTTGTAGTGTGTGTGTGTGTGTGTGTGTGTGTGTGTGTGTGTTTGCAAACACCTGCCGAGTCAGGCATGTCCAACGAACCTCATTGTAATAAAGCAAACCACAGATTCTTTCTTTTCAAATCTAAAGATCTGATGCGATTCATTCCATAGAAAATGACACAGTTCGCCCGGAGCTTAAATGTACAGGGTAGGGTAGTTCTGCCTCTTTTAAGCTTTGTTAGATATCGGCTCTTTAATTTTTAAAAAGTCTTGTTGCTGCTGCTTTTGATCCCCGACAATAGTCATTTAGAGCATTCTGCTCGTCTGTCAGACTTCACCTCCCGAAAGCCACCCAACGGGATCCCGACAGAAGCAAATCTTTGTCTTCATATAAGCGCTGTGCTCCTCTTTCATCTGATGCGGTGCTTATAGGACAACAAAGGGATTAACAGACCAAGGAATGCTTTATGTATTAGCTCACCCAGAGAACCACGCCCTGGCTTGTCATAATATTGCTGATAATAGTTGGGGGGGGGCAATGTTCCTGTGTGGCCAACTCCCACCTTGCAGGGGAAGTTGGGAGCTGGGGGCATTTTGGGGCACTCTATCGAACTTGGGTCCAGGCCAACTCTAGTGCATAAATCTCAGCAAATACATGGACAAGGAAAAGGCTAAAGGCACAGCTGCTGAACTGTGCAACTATGGATGAGCTGAGATGTTGACCCAACAAGCTACACACACCCTGTCCCTTCCTTTTGAAGAAAGGGGTGGGCACCAATCTAAGCATGGCCAATGACTGGTGTCTCCGGTCCAGCCCTGTTGTAGGTTACAGAGGAGAAAGCTTCCTTATTCTACGGTGCAATGCCCAAGCAACGTCCATTAATCATGCCAGGTGGGCAATGTTTGCAAGCATAGGCTGATGGAACATTGGTTTAGGAGGAGGAGAAGATGCAACCTCTTTGTAAGCAGCTTTCATCGCAATTAATCCATCGAATCTTAAGAGCTGGAAGGGACCCAAGGGCCATCTAGTTCAACCCCCTGCAATGCAGGAATCTCAGCTAAAGCAGTTAAGCAATATATAAACACTGTTAAATAAAAATGAAATTAAATCAGCCTTCTTTTTAAAAGAATGACAACCCTTAGGAAGTGGCCAGTTAATTTTGCCACCTTCTCAAGTTAGATATAAGACCCAGGAGTCAATCTATCTATACAGGGATCCTGAAATGTATTCTAAAAGTGCAATCTAGTATCTGCCTGCTCAGACGTAAGCCCCACTGCATTTAGTCAGACTTACTATATGGCAGCAATGGGGAACCCTTGGATTGGGGACTAAATACATCTCCTCAATCCTCTCTGTCTGATCCTTGGGATTATTTCCACTTTCCACCCCTTTCTCCCCAGGCCACGGCCCTTACCAGCCCAGTTTCATACTGTTTCTGCCTGCCTGGAACATGTTCTCATACTCGGATAATGCCTTTCACTTTCCTAAATGGAGAACAGGGAGGTTTGCGTGAAACTCTTTGTTGCATCCAACGGTGAAATTTACATCAATTGCCCCGCCCACCACTGGCATATGGCCCCCGTACGGTTTCCCGGAATGGACTGTGGCCCTCCTTTCCCAGCCCCAACTAAAGTAAAGGCTGCTCATAAGTCAACGTTAGTAGACAGCGGCTACTTGTAAGATCAATCTGGAGGAGTGAGCCCCTTCTACCATGTCATGGGGGCTTGGGAGCAGATGGAGATCAAGGGGAGCCATGCAAGACACAGGAGAGCAGGCGAGAAGCCATTCACATCTCCTCTCTCCTCCACAAACACATTGCAACTGAATGTAGTGGTTTCTCTCTCCTGTCCGGCACAATCCCATTAGAGAGCACCTCGCAACAGGCTTTTCAATGTTCCTGCTTCCCCCCTCTCTCTCTATACACACACACACACGCCCCTCCTTCCTTCACAAGTCCAGGCTTTTCGCTCCCCCCCTTTTCTTCTCCCAGGTACCCATTATCTGTGCTTACAAGTCACGCGGGAGGTCAGCTTGGTCTATCAACAGCTGCCGAGAGAGATGCTTGCTCTGTTTGCCTTGTGAACATCCACTTCTGTGATCTCCGCATAGGCTTAGCTGAAAGGCAAGGTGAATCCTAGGTCTCCGCTTTTGTTTGGCACGCGGAAAACATCCCCGAGCAGCCTCACATGGGAAAGACGGCTGGTTGCCATTGCTGGTGTGAGTGAGTGTGTAAGTAATGCACAGCCGTTGCCAGAAACCGCAGGAGGGGCGGGTGCTCCTGTGCTCGGGGGTCCTGCTTGCTGTGGGGCAGGTGGAGATGTGGTTGGATCAGCTGCACAGCTCAGTTCCCCATGGGGAGCTCAATGGGGCACAGATTCCCTGCAGAAAGCAGCATTGCCAGCCATAGGCTTGGGACTTTTTAGAGTGTGTGCTGCCAAAGCCTCATGCATCCCGGCTGCCCCTGACAGCCTGGATAGCTGAGTTGGTTACAGCATGGTGCTGATAACGCCAAGGCTGCAGGTTCGATCCCTGTATGGGACAGCTGCATATTCCTGCATGTACAACATTCCACTTTCCACCCCTTTCTCCCCAGGCCACGGCAAAACAGAGAACTCTATAAGCAACCAAAAGCAACACACGGCTCCTAACAAGTGTTTCTGCAAATTTATAAACAAAAAGTATGTCAGAGTCACACATATAATGTAGAACGACAGTTTTTCCGGATAGTTGAACTGTCTCAATGGTGATTCTTCATCAGCTGACAATAAATCCAACTATTCTGGACAACAACCATACGAGAAATATGTAAAATAACCAAGCAAACATTAGAAATAACCCAGAACTGACCTTACTAAACATCTTCCAAGACAACAATGCCCACTTACACCACAAAGAACTCATAACCCACTTACTCTCAGCAACCAGAAACATCATAACCAGACACTGGAGAGACTTGTCAGGAGTAAGCATGGACCAATGGTACCAAATAGTATGGGAAAAATTAACCAATAAGCTGAAACTGACACGGGGACAAATAGAAAAAGTATGGCTCCCCTTTATCACATACGCAGCCCAACTAGACAATGACAAAAATCCACCAACAGCATACAAATCAATATAATAATAATAATAATAATAATAATAATAATAATAATAATAATTTATTATTTATACCCCGCCCATCTGGCCGGGTTCCCCCAGCCACTCTGGGCGGCTTCCAACAAAACAGAAATTCTAAAATACAGAAATCCATCAAACATTAAAATACAGAAATCCATCAAACATTAAAAGCTTCCCTAAACAGGGCTGCCTTGAGATGCCTTCTAAAGGTCTGGTAATTGTTGTTCTCTTTGACCTCTAGTGGGAGGGCATTCCACAGGGTGGGTGCCACTACCGAGAAGGCCCTCTGCCTGGTTCCCTGTAACTTGGCTTCTCGTAGTGAGGGAACCGCCAGAAGGCCCTCGGAGCTGGACCTCAGTGTCCGGGCAGAACAATGGGGGTGGAGACGCTCCTTCAGGTATACCGGACCGAGGCCGTTTAGGGCTTTAAAGGTCAACACCAACACTATGGCTAACCGGATCCAAAACACCCACCCACCCCACTCACACACGAAACAAAGATCACCACAGCCAACCACAAATGAACAACCACACCCTAGGCCAACCCCAACATCTCTCACCACCAAAGGAACACAAGCGAACAGCAGAGAACCTACACAAGCGACGCTGACAAAAGCCCCCACATATATTAAGTAAAACAGAAACATCCTCACCCCCACCCCCCTTTCCCTCATCTACCTCTTTCCCCCCTTTCTTCCCAACGTCTCAACAAATGAAACCTATTTGTAAAAATGTTATGAGAGACATTGCACATTTTTTGTAAATCAAGAAAATATTTAATAAATAAAATAAAATGAAATAAATAGAAATCCATTGAATTCAAATATCATACAGAAATTGAAATTACAGGCCTGTATAAACAATAATAAATACATACCCAATGAATTGTCCCTATGGGTACATAAAGTAGCAATGGATCAGCAATCACTTGATATTGCAGTAAGCTGATACTGAAGGCAACCCCCCCCCACCAGCATTATAAAGGCTGCCCACAGGTGTACTGAATCACATAATTTAAGGAAATTTAAAGATACAGTTCTATGTTTGGAGCACCTATCACCACATACAGGTATTTGCAACTTTTTGACTGTTGAAAGGCGTTTGGCCTCCTTAGTGATACTGACCGACTACACCTTCTATTTCTGTTCAATGAACATTTATGTGTGTGACTCTGACATACTTTTTGTTTATGAATTTGCATAAACACTTGTTAGTACATTATTAGCCATGTGCTGCTTTTGGTTGTTTTGCATATTCCTGCATGGCAGGGGGTTGGACTAGAGTTGGCTCACAGGCCGTCTATAAATTACAAATAAAATTTTAAAACCCTGCATCTCTTTGGCAAGCATCACCCACCCAATTATCCAATTTAGTCAAAAAGGCAACCAACAGCCATTTGCTGGTTTCCCCGTGATGACCAGTAGAGTGACACAAAGCTTTGGAAGGAGGTTCTGATTTGAACTTGAGGCAAAATGGTCGCCCTCCGAAGTGGTCTGAGGAGAATCGACTCACTTTCTGGAATGCTGAAGTGGGGTCTGAATAAAATCTTGTGTTTGGTGCACACCTGTAGTGCGTAGCTCTCCCTTGTGCTTGAGTGGTTGCGTTTTAGCTTGCAGCAACCCTCAGGGAAAGTGTTTGCAATGAGTGCTGGCTGGGGCGGATGGGAATGGTCATCCAAAACATTTTGAGGGCACCAGGCTGGCGAAGTCCGCTAAATCGAATGCACTCCCAAGCGGTGTGACCTGGTAATTCCTGGTAGTTCAGTAGTTCCCTCATAGCTTAAATACCGGTTCTCACCAGGTGAGGGCACAGATTCTCTATATGGAATTGGCACTGTGGAATCTCTTTGGCAACGTTAGATCCAGAACTCATGTCTGAATTGGGTGTCAAACCTTTTTCTCACACCCTAGAGGCCATCACCAAGCCCTGTGTGCAAATCCTTCACTGGAGTCGTCTCAAAGCTTCACCGAGGACTGAGGTGTGTTGGCCCATTATTGGTGGTGGTGTGTGGTGAAATCAGAAGTCACAGTAGGCTTATACTTTTATTAGGACCTAGTAAAGGCGCCAATATGTTATGATTGCAATAAATAATTAGTTGGTCATAACAAAGGTGTTGCCCTACTTTGTTTTATGATAAATAGTTTCATAGAAGAGACACGGCGGCACATTGATCTCTGGCAGGGATTATTGCGACTACTCTTGA